>NW_027362764.1:673010142-673631184 GCF_046119375.1 Phyllobates terribilis | reverse complement strand
TTGCAGAGAAACATGTTACTTCTGCTGGCCCTCGCTAGGCGGCCGGCATCCAAAACCTTACCTGGGCACCTGCTGAAAGCCTGGCCCCTTCACGGCCCCGGGTGCTTTTAACGCCATCATTTCCACACGGCGAGCTGCGGAGTCAATAAGCACTCCTAGCCGTGGCAAGCAGCTCGGTGTCAGGCCTGCGTGGTAGCGTACTTAGCTGCCAACTGGCTCAGAGACCTTGGGGCTTCCATCATCTAAGTTACTTAAATTCGGTGTCCGGCAAGGTGCCGTTCCATGCAAGCCGAGCTGGGAAGTAGGGCAAAACGTCATCAAAATGGTCTACAGCACCCAGTGTTCCCAGGAGGTCTCCCATCCAAGTTCTGTCTGAGCCCAGCCCTGCTTTGCTTCTGAGATCAGATGAGATCGGGCGTATCCAAGGTGGTATGGCCAGTAGACGCTGCTCAATCCATCGCCTGGCCAGACTTTCTCAGGATCGCTTGGTGGCGAGCAATCTGGCCGTGACGGGGCGGGCTCCGAAGGGTCCATGCAAAGGCTGTGCCATCCCTACAGGTGTGGTTTGTTTAGCAGTGATTCACCCGCCGCATCAGGTGTCTTCAAAAATGTCTCGGCCCAGGATCTCCTGCAGGCTAAACCCTTCATCGCGGTAATGTGACAGAAAGAGCAAGCTGGACCCGTAACTTGGGGGCGGAGCGAGACGTCCAGGGGTGAATGAAGGAAGAGGGTGAGATGGTTGCCAGTGACTTTGAGCTGCTCTTCAGGGGGGAGGGTCGTGTTGCCTGCAAAGGTCTTCTGCTTGGGGTTACCGGTGGTTGCCTCCAGCCACGCGGGAGACGATGGTCCTGGTGAAAAGGAGCCTAGTATTAAAAGTAAAGAAGCAACAATGCTGGAGGCCCATGGTGATCAGAAGGATGCTGGTATTTTGCAGAGATGAAATAGCGCAAGAGAGAGAGCAAATGAAAAAAAGAAAAGAGAATGAATGTGTGCACTAGTGAAAGGGAATGGAAAAAAGGCATAGAAGAGAGTGCCCCCTGCTGGTGGAAGGAAGGAAAAAGCAAAAGCCTACAGCACCTGGTATTCCCAGGCGGTCTCCCATCCAAGTACTAACCAGGCCCAACCCTGTATATCTTCCAAGATCAGACAACATTGGGCTTGTTCAGGGTGGTGTGGGCATAGGCAGAGACAAGAATCTCAATTGCTGCTTTTCTACTTTAAAGTCTTGCTGCCGGCTGCCCTTTCCAGTGCTCAGCAAGACCAGGTCCTTTTGTGCTTTCCCTTCTCTTCAATTTTTTTGCTGGCTTCCTTAAAAGGTCTTGTAGACAGAAGGCCCCACTCAGAGCCGCTGAGCTCACTGATCGGCTGCAGCGCTGTCGACGGAACGACGGCTTCACGGCCAATGCCACAGGCCGGGAGCAGAGGCGAGACTCACCGGTAGACCCGGGTAGGGTGAGAGGAGCGCGGTTAGTTGCTTTCTAATAGCCTGCAGCCGGGGATTAACTTTTAATGAAAGGGAACAATCCCTTTGACTGTCTGCAGCGCGCCACACCTAGGAAGCGCACGCTCACACACAAGCCAGCATGCACACGTGCTCGCACGTGACAACACCCCCTATCTGCCCCTACAACCTCTCCGTCACCATGCGTCAGACTCTCCTGCCTGTTTTATGATTTCAGGGCCCTAGCAGGAATCACCCCCCCCTCCCCAATTCCTTCCGCACCTTCCTTGCCTTCCTTGCACTGAGGTTAGCTCTTTGTCAGCCATCTGGCTTGGTTACACAAGCTTCTTTGCAGAGAAACATGTTACTTCTGCTAGCCCTCGCTTGGCGGCCGGCATCCAAAACCTTCCCTGGGCACCTGCTGAAAGCCTGGCCCCTTCACGGTTCCGGGTGCTTTTAACGCCATCATTTCCACACGGCGAGCTGCGGAGTCAATAAGCACTCCTAGCCGTGGCAAGGAGCTCGGTGTCAGGCCTCCGTGAAGGTGGCGGGGTAGCGTACTTAGCTGCCAACTGGCTCAGAGGCCTTGGGGCTTCCATCATCTAAGTTACTTAAGGTCGGTGTCCGGCAAGGAGCCGTTCCATGCTAGCTGAGCTGGGCAGTAGGGCAAAACGTCATCAAAATGGTGTACAGCACCCAGTGATCCCAGGAGGTATCCCATCCAAGTACTGTTCGAGCCCAGCCCTGCTTTGCTTCCGAGATCAGACGAGATCAGGCGCATCCATGGTGGTATGGCCAGTAGACGCTGCTCGATCCATCGCCCGGCCAGCCTTTCTCAGGATCGCTTTGTTATGATCTGCTACAGAGACTAAGGAAAGAAAGGAGATCTATCCCTACAATAGAACTAAGCTAGATCCCTACGATGTAACGGGGAACCTGATCCTGCGATCAGACCCGCTAAAGTCCTCGGCTAGTCTGAACGCAGACCTATAGATGTGAGGGAGGGATCCCTACAAGATCTAGGGACTGGGAAAAGTTGGACACCTCCTAGCAGAAATAGTAGCAGTCAAAGACAAACACACAACAAAAAGGCATAGGGGTCAGAAGACCTAGCAAAACTAACAGAGAACGGCAACAGAGCAACAAGCTAGCTCAACAGTAGTAAATACAAATGAAGTCCAGCAAAGCCAGGTGGGCGGAGCCGGATTGAATAGGCAAAATGGTCATGTGACCAGCAAACTAAAAAAAAACTAACAGGAGAGTTGTAACAGTACCCCCTCTACTAAGAGGATCCTCCGGATCCCCTAGGCCCAGGCTTACCAGGAAACCTCCTGTGAAACGCTTGGACAAGTCTGGGGGCAGAAACATAATCCGCTCTCACCCATGAGTTATCCTCAGGTCCAAAACCCTTCCAAGCGACGAGATACTGCAAACTCCCTCTATACCGTCTAGAATTTAGGATGCGGGAAATTTCATATTCCCCGTCCTCCACCACCGGAGGAACAGTGGCAGAGGCGTCACCATCCGACACATCAGCTTTTTTCAACAGAGAAACATGAAACACCGGATTAATCCTCCAGGACTTAGGAACCTCCAGCCTAACAGCAGATTGGTTAACTATCTGAAGTACCTTAAAGGGCCCTACGAACTTGGGACCCAATTTTTTAGAAGGAATCCTCAATCGCAGATTCTTAGAGGACAACCAAACCATGTCACCAACCGCAAACAAAATCTCTTGCCGTTTCCTATCAAAGTACCTCTTAGATTTTTTGTTAGCCTCCTGAAGATTACCACGCACATCCGTCCAAACTCTCTCCAAATCACCGGAAAACTCTCCTCCTCAGGCACAGCCGAAACCAATTTGGAAAATGACCCAAAAGACGGATGTCTCCCAGAACAACAAAAAAAAGGCGAACACCCAGCAGAAGAGGATGTATGGTTGTTAAGAGCAAATTCAGCAAGTGGCAGAAACTCATACCACCCCTCTTGATTGTCTGCCCCAAAACAACGCAAGAACTGCTCAACATCCTGGTTCTTCCTTTCTGTCTGGCCATTAGACTCAGGATGATATCCGGATGAAAACGACAAATGAACTCCCAACCTGTCACAAAAGACACGTCAAAAACGAGCCACGAACTGAGGTCCCCTATCAAAAATAATGTCAGTAGGAACACCATGTAGTCTGAAAATCTCCTTGACAAAGGCCTTAGCGAGTGTCTTAGCGCAAGGCAGTTTGATCAAGGGAACCAAGTGACACATCTTGCTAAAACGGTCCACGACCACCCAGATGACCGTGAAACCTTCAGAGGGAGGAAGGTCAGTAATAAAGTCCATAGCCAGATGTGTCCAAGGTGCACTAGGAACCTCCAGAGGGCAAAGCAACCCCGCAGCAGGAGCATGCGAAGACTTGGATCTTGCACACACAGTACATTGGCGCACCCACTTAATGACTTCCTTCTGCCATCCAGGCCACCAAAAACTGCGACCCACAAGTCTCTTGGTCTCAGAAATTCCTGGATGACCTGCCAACCGAGACTCATGACACTCAACAAACAAATCTCTCCTAAAGGTCCTAGGCACAAACAACCTCCCATGGGGAGTGTTAGATGGGGCATTCTCCTGTGCTTTAAGAATCTCATCCTCCAAAACGGAGTCCAAAGCAGCAATCACAACACCTTCTTGTAAAATGGTCTCCTCTTCCTCCTCAACACCGACCATGGGAGAAAAGCTGCGAGACAAAGCATCCGCTTTAACATTCTTGGTACCCGGGATGTAAGTAATGGAAAAATTAAACCGCGAGAAAAAAAGTGCCCACCTAGCCTGACGGGCATTCAAGCGCTTGGCAGCATCAAGATAGATCAGATTTTTATGATCAGTGAAAACCTGAATGGGAAATTCAGCACCTTCCAAGAGATGACGCCAGTGTTCAAATGCGAGTTTAATCGCCAGCAATTCCCGATTATCAATATCGTAATTAAGTTCAGTCTCGGAAAATTTTTTTGAAAAAAAGGCACAGGGATGTACTCCATCCTTGTTTTCCTGAGACAACACCGCACCAACCCCCACCGAAGAAGCATCAACCTCAACCAAAAACGGCTTAGTCACATCAGGCTGCATAAGGATGGGAGCAGAGGTGAACCTCTCCTTTAGAAACGCAAAAGCTTCAATGGCCTCAGAAGTCCACTGAACCGCATTAGCACCTTTCCTGGTGAGATCGGTCAGCGGTTTGACAATAATAGAAAACTTTTTTATGAATTTTCTGTAATAATTGGCGAAACACAAAAACCTCTGTATCGATTTCAAACCAATAGGCCTAGGCCATTCCTGCACAGCTTGAACTTTAACCGGGTCCATCTCAAAACCTTCACTGGAGATAATGTAGCCCAAAAAACTAATTCTCTGTACAGCGAACTCACATTTCTCCAGCTTAGCAAAAAGCGAATTGTCCATTAATAACTGTAATACCTCACGTACGCTTCGCCAATGAGACTCCAGATCCGGCGAATAAATCAAAATGTCATCCAAATACACAACCACATTTTTGCCGATTAAAGATCTAAGGATATCATTAATAAGATTCTGAAAAAATGCTGGAGCATTGGTGAGACCAAAAGGCATAACCAGATTCTCAAAATGACCCACAGGAGTGTTAAAAGCAGTCTTCCATTCATCACCCTCCTTCATGCGCAACAAATTGTATGCCCCCCGGAGATCAATTTTAGAGAACCACTTGGCCCCCACTAACTGGTTAAATAAATCAGGAATCAATGGCAGTGGGTAAGGATTGCGTACAGTAATTTTATTAATCTCACGAAAGTCCAGACAAGGACGTAAACCGCCATCTTTTTTTTTTACAAAAAAAAATCCAACAGCCACAGGAGACTTGGAAGGCCTAATGTGACCGGCGGCCAAGCTTGTCTGTATGTATTCTTCCAAAGCCTTTCTTTCAGGAATAGTAAGATTAAATAAACGACTCTTAGGAAGAGTCGCGCAAGGGACAAATTCAATGGTACAATCATAGTCTCTATGGGGAGGCAAAACCTGCGACTCCTCCTCAGAAAAAACTCTCCAAAAATCCTGAATAGGTACAGGCAATTCCCCTCTATCCACAGCAGCAATGCGCCCGTTACAACACTTGTCATGACACTTAGGGCTCCAGGACTTAATTTCATTGGTAGACCAATCCAGTACAGGATTGTGCAATTTTAACCAGGGTAACTCCAATATTACTGGAGAAGGCAAATTATCCAATACCACCAAATCCAAATTCTCTTGATGAATACCATTAATAGTGAGGGGAAATTCACAGACCTTGTGAGTAACACTCTTCAAGGGAGAGCCATCGACAGAAACCACAGCAATAGGGGATGACAAAGTTTTAGGTTCTAATCTAAGTTTTTCCAAGAATCCCCCATCAATCACATTCAGAGTAGATCCACAATCCACAAATACCCGAAATTCAATTAATTCATCCTGAGCAGCAGTAGTGGCAGATAGTAATACTCCCTTAGAATTTAAACAGGCAATATGAGCATGACTGACCTTTTTTTTTTCTTTCTTCTTACGAAGCACACAGCTCTTAATAAAATGACCAGAATTTCCTCAATAGAAACACAAGCCTTCAGAAAGTCTGCGGTCTTTTTCCTGAGAGCGGGGTGCCATCGGCTCTCCATTGTCAGCACAGAACCTCTCAGGACTCGAAGCTGACATAGCAGAGGATTTGCTCTCATTAACCCTTTCACCCAGTCTCCTGTCCACCCGTATAGCTAATTGCATTGCCTCCTGCAAGTTTCCAGGTGTGGGATAAGCAATCAGTAAATCCTTTACCCTTCCACATAGCCCTGCAAGAAACAAGCTTTTCAAAGCAGAATCGTTCCACCCCACCTGGGCAGACCACCGACGGAAGTGAGAACAATATTTTTCCACATTACCTGATCCCTGCCTCAAACGTCTTAATTCAGACTCAGCAGATGAGACACGATCAGGATCATCGTACAACAAACCCAAAGCAGAAAAAAAACTATCCACTGATCTAAAGCACGGATCACTAGGTTGGAGAGAGAAGGCCCATCCCTGAAGATCTTTGCGCAAAAGTGACATTATGATCACTATGCGCTGTGTTTCATCACCAGAGGATCCGGGTCTCAAACGAAAATATAATAGACAAGCATTTTTAAAAGAAAAAAAATCTTGTTGTTTGCCAAAAAATAGATCAGGCAGACGTACCTTAGGTTCCACAAAATGCGCTCCAGAACAGCTATTCACGTGTTGTTGGAGCTTGGTCACCTCCAGAGAGAGTCCCTGCAAGCGTTGAGCCAAATCTTGCACCGAGACCATGATGGAAAACTGGAGGTCTTTTCTTAGAGAATTTTTTTTTTTTTTTTTTTTTATGGCTGGAATTACTGTTATGATCTGCTACAGAGACTAAGGAAAGAAAGGAGATCTATCCCTACAATAGAACTAAACTAGATCCCTACGACGTAACGGGGAACCTGATCCTGCGATCAGACCCGCTAAAGTCCTCGGCTAGTCTGAACGCAGACCTATAGATGTGAGGGAGGGATCCCTACAAGATCTAGGGACTGGGAAAAGTTGGACACCTCCTAGCAGAAATAGTAGCAGTCAAAGACAAACACACAACAAAAAGGCATAGGGGTCAGAAGACCTAGCAAAACTAACAGAGAACGGCAACAGAGCAACAAGCTAGCTCAACAGTAGTAAATACAAATGAAGTCCAGCAAAGCCAGGAGGGCAGAGCCGGATTAAATAGGCAAAATGGTCATGTGACCAGCAAACTAAAAAAAAACTAACAGGAGAGTTGTAACACGCTTGGTGGCGAGCAATCTGGCCGTGACGGGGCGGGCTCCGAAGGGTCCATGCAAAGGCTGTGCCGTCCCTACAGGTGTGGTTTGTTTTGCAGTGATTCACCCGCCACATCAGGTGTCTTCAAAAATGTCTCGGCACAGGGTCTCCTGCAGGCTAAACCCTTCATCGCGGTAATGTGACAGAAAGAGCAAGCTGGACCCGTAACTTGGGGGCGGAGCGAGACGTCCAGGGGTGAATGAAGGAGGAGGGTGAGATGGTTGCCAGTGACTTTGAGCTGCTCTTCAGGGGGGAGGGTAGTGTTGCCTGCAAAGGTCTTCTGCTTGGGGATACCGGTGGTTGCCTCCAGCCACGCGGGAGATGCTGGTCCTGGTGAAAAGCAGCCTAGTATTAAAAGTAAAGAAGCAACAATGCTGGAGGCCCACGGTGATCAGAAGGATGCTGGTATTTTGCAGAGATGAAATAGCGCAAGAGAGAAAGCAAATGAAAAAAAGAAAAGAGAATGAATGTGTGCACTTGTGAAAGGGAATAGAAAAAAGACACAGAAGAGAGTGCAACCTGCTGGTGGAAGGAAAGAAAAAGCAAAAGCCTACAACACCTGGCATTCCCAGGCGGTCTCCCATCCAAGTAGTAACCAGGCCCAACCCTGCTTAGCTTCTGAGATCAGGCGCGCTCAGGGTGGTGTGGCCGTAGGCACAGACAAGCCTCTCACTTGCTGCTTTTCTACTTTGAAGTCTGGCTGCCGGCTGCCCTTTCCAGTGTTCAGCAAGACCAGGTCCTTTTGTGCTTTCCCTTCTCTTCAATTTTTTTGCTGGTTTCCTTAAAAGGTCTTGTAGACAGAACGCCCCACTGAGAGCCGCTGAGTTCACTGATCGGCTGCAGCGCTGTCGACGGAACGTCAGCTTCACGGCCAATGCCACAGGCCGGGAGCAGAGGCGAGACTCACCAGTAGACCCGGGTAGGTTGAGTAGAGCGTGGTTAGTTGCTTTCTAATAGCCTGCAGCCGGGGATTAACTGTTAATGAAAGGGAACAATCCCTTTGACTGTCTGCAGCGCGCCACACCTAGGAAGCGCACTCTCACACACAAGCCAGCATGCACACGTGCGCGCAAGTGACAACACCCCCTATCTGCCCCTACAACCTCTCCGTCACCATGCGTCAGACTCTCCTGCCTGTTTTATGATTTCAGGGCCCTAGCAGGAATCACAACCCCCCCTCCCCAATTCCTTCCTCACCTTCCTTGCCTTCCTTGCACTGAGGTTAGCTCTTTGTCAGCCGTCTGGCTTGGTTACACAAGCTTCTTTGCAGAGAAACATGTTACTTCTGCTGGCCCTCGCTAGGCGGCCGGCATCCAAAACCTTCCCTGGGCACCTGCTGAAAGCCTGGCCCCTTCACGGCCCCGGGTGCTTTTAACGCCATCATTTCCACACGGCGAGCTGCGGAGTCAATAAGCACTCCTAGACGTGGCAAGGAGCTCGGTGTCAGGCCTGCGTGAAGGCGGCGGGGTAGCGTACTTAGCTGCCAACTGGCTCATAGGCCTTGGGGCTTCCATCATCTAAGTTACTTAAGGTCGGTGTCCGGCAAGGCGCCGTTCCATGCTAGCCGAGCTGGGCAGTAGGGCAAAACGTCATCAAAATAGTCTACAGCACCCGGTGTTTCCACGAGGTCTCCCATCCAAGTACTGTCCGAGCCCAGCCCTGCATCCGAGATCAGACGAGATCGGGCGTATCCAAGGTGGTATGGCCAGTAGACGCTGCTCGATCCATCGCCCGGCCAGCCTTTCTCAGGATCGCTTGGTGGCGAGCAATCTGGCCGTGACGGGGCGGGCTCCGAAGGGTCCATGCAAAGGCTGTGCCGTCCATACAGGTGTGGTTTGTTTAGCAGTGATTCACCCGCCGCATCAGGTGTCCTCAAAAATGTCTCGGCGCAGGGTCTCCTGCAGGCTAAACCCTTCATCGCGGTAATGTGACAGAAAGAGCAAGCTGGACCCGTAACTTGGGGGCTGAGCGAGACGTCCAGAGGTGAATGAAGAAAGAGGGTGAGATGGTTGCCAGTGACTTTGAGCTGCTCTTCAGGGGGGAGGGTTGTGTTGCCTGCAAAGGTCTTCTGCTTGGGGATACCGGTGATTGCCTCCAGCCACGCGGGAGACGCTGGTCCTGGTGAAAAGGAGCCTAGTATTAAAAGTAAATAAGCAACAATGCTGGAGGCCCACGGTGATCACAAGGATGCTGGTATTTTGCAGAGATGAAATAGCGCAAGAGAGAAAGCAAATGAAAAAAAGAAAAGAGAATGAATGTGTGCACTTGTGAAAGGGAATGGAAAAAGGGCATAGAGGAGAGTGCCCCCTGCTGATTGAAGGAAAGAAAAAGCAAAAGCCTAGAGCACCTGGTATTCCCAAGCAGTCTCACATCCAAGAACTAACCAGGCCCAACCCTGCTTAGCTTTCAAGATTAGACAAGGTCAGGCGTGTACAGAGTGGTTTGGCTGTAGGCACAGACAAGCCTCTCACTTGCTGCTTTTCTACTTTGAAGGCGCAGACAAGCCTCTCACTTGCTGCTTTTCTACTTTGAAGGCACAGACAAGCCTCTCACTTGCTGCTTTTCTACTTTCAAGTCTGGCTGCTGGCTGCCCTTTCCAGTGCTCAGCAAGACCAGGTCTTTTTGTGCTTTCCCTTCTCTTCAATTTTTTTGCTGGCTTCCTTAAAAGGTCTTGTAGACAGAAGGCCCCACTCAGAGCCGCTGAGCTCACTGATCGGCTGCAGCACTGTCGACGGAACGTCAGCTTCACGGCCAATGCCACAGGCCGGGAGCAGAGGCGAGATTAACCGGTAGACCTGGGTAGGGTAAGTAGAGCGCGGTTAGTTGCATTCTAATAGCCTGCAGCCGGGGATTAACTTTTAATGAAAGGGAACAATCCCTTTGACTGTCTGCAGCGCGCCACACCTAGGAAGCGCACTCTCACACACAAGCCAGCATGCACACGTGCTCGCACGTGATAACACCCCCTATCTGCCCCTACAACCTCTACGTCACCATGCGTCAGACTCTCCTGCCTGTTTTATGATTTCAGGGCCCTAGCAGGAATCACAGTCCCCTCCCCAATTCCTTCCGCACCTTCCTTGCCTTCCTTGCACTGAGGTTAGCTCTTTGTCAGCCGTCTGGCTTGGTTACACAAGCTTCTTTGCAGGGGCCTTGGGGATTCCATCATCTAAGTTACTTAAGGTCGGTGTCCGGCAAGGCGCCGTTACATGCTAGCCGAGCTGGGCAGTAGGGCAAAACGTTATCAAAATGGTCTACAGCACCCAGTGTTCCCAGGATGTCTCCCATTCAAGTACTGTCCGAGCCCAGCCCTGCTTTGCTTCCAAGATCAGACAAGATCGGGCATATTCAAGGTGGTATGGCCAGTAGACGCTGCTCGATCCATCGCCCGGCCAGCCTTTCTCAGGATCGCTTGGTGGCGAGCAATCTGGCCGTGACGGGGCGGGCTCCGAAGGGTCCATGCAAAGGCTGTGCCGTCCATACAGGTGTGGTTTGTTTAGCAGTGATTCACCCGTCCCATCAGGTGTCTTCAAAAATGGCTTGGGACAGGGTCTCCTGCAGGCTAAACCCTTCATCGCGGTAATGTGACAGAAAGAGCAAGCTGGACAAGTAACTT
This sequence comes from Phyllobates terribilis, assembly GCF_046119375.1. Classification (NCBI taxonomy): domain Eukaryota; kingdom Metazoa; phylum Chordata; class Amphibia; order Anura; family Dendrobatidae; genus Phyllobates; species Phyllobates terribilis. The sequence continues at coordinate 673,620,265 of NW_027362764.1, read as the reverse complement.
GGGGGCGGAGCGAGACGTCCAGGGGTGAATGAAGGAAGAGGGTGAGATGGTTGCCAGTGACTTTGAGCTGCTCTTCAGGGGGGAGGGTCGTGTTGCCTGCAAAGGTCTTCTGCTTGGGGTTACCGGTGGTTGCCTTCAGCCACCCGGGAGATGCTGGTCCTGGTGAAAAGGAGCCTAGTATTAAAAGTAAATAAGCAACAATGCTGGAGGCCCAAGGTGATCAGAAGGATGCTGGTATTTTGCAGAGATGAAATAGCGCAAGAGAGAAAGCAAATGAAAAAAAGAAAAGAGAATGAATATGTGCACTTGTGAAAGGGAATGGAAAAAAGGCATAGAAGAGAGTGCCCCCTGCTGGTGGAAGGAAGGAAAAAGCAAAAGCCTACAGCACCTGGCATTCCCAGGTGGTCTCTGTTAAATGGTTAATTATGGAAATTAATTTGGAATGTTAATCGATAATCATTTTTCTGATTTCTATGCCTCAGCCATCGTGTCTAGTTGACATGCGCTATTTGTGTGTGTATTTTTGGTTCACTACCATATGTAGAACAGGTGTTCATACGACTGGCTATAAAAGCCCATGGTACAGAAAGGGGGGGCTCTCTTGCTCTGCCCACCCCACAAGACACAGAATCTTCATGCTGAGGAGCAGATGACATGTAGGCCTGGACACATGCTGGACAAAGACATGATTTAGAAGCCAGGATCCAAGGAAAGATGGGTGAATCTCAACAATTAAGCTAATTATGGACAAATGGACAATTACTTTATAACTAATTATTGTATGTACCTGCTGCAATCTGATTCTTTTTAATGGACAATCCAAGAATAAATAGATACATTTTTTTATAAGAATATCGTGATATTGATACTTTGAGAAGTCCTCAGTAGAAAAAAATAATACAGGAAGAGTATTATTTTACAATGGTGAGCTAGCCAGTCCTGTTTTTTTGTTTTTTAAATTAAGTAAGTGAATTTCTTCCGTGAACAAGGGGGGAGTCCTGACGAGCTGAACAGCTGTTGTTCACGTGTCAGTAAATTCACTAGTTTGTCTCGAGAAGCAGAAAGGACCTACAGACTTAGGAAAGACAGGAAGCAGAGGTACTAACAAGGAACAGAATCACACAGGAAAAGAATCAGACAAACTGAAGACAGGACGTGCTGATAAAGAGAAGCCAAGGAATCTTAAGGTAAGCAAAATATGGATATAATTTCTTCTTTTGCTAAACAAAGTAATATTAATTTCAAAGTTAATGTAGGAGATGACATAGAAGTTTTGTGGCTCAGTTTATACAAAGAATGTGAATTGCAGAATTTACAGTTAACTTCTAAATTGGTAAATAGAGACAAACAGAAATTGAGAAATATTCTACATTTGGTAGATTTTTTTCATAGTCTTGTGTTAGAGATTTCTTAGCAGGAAAATAGTGTAGAAGTGTCAGACGGTGATACTGATTCTGACTGTAATGTGGAAAATGAACAAGAAGTAAGACACGTATCTGTAGCTGAAGGTGACCTTGGGTCTGACCAAGAGACGGACATGCAGAAACCTGACATGGGAGGAGACATGACTGACATACGAGAAACCGACATACTAGGTGATGTGGGAGGAGACGTGAGTGACGTAGGAGGAACGGACGTACAAGAGTCACTAAAAATATCAGAGAATTCTGGAATTACCCAGGCTCAACTCCAAATTAAAATGAGGAAAAATTTGCTGAAATTATACAAAATCATGCCAAAATATGATGTCAAAATCCATGCCTGTAGAAATTCAGAGACATTTGAGAGCTTCTCTGATAAGTTTGATTTATCCAATGAGGAGAGGAATAAATTATTTAAAATATGGATTCCTGTGACATTGTCCAGACGTTTACATTTAATGCCCTGTGAAAATGACTCTCCTAATGGATGGGAAAATGATTCGGACAGATTAAGATATTTGATTTATTGTGTCACAAAGGATTTTCCCAACATAGAAGATCTGCAGAAACTAAGGATTGGTAGGAAGGAATGTACATATACATTCATGTCCATATTTGAACGGTTGTACAAATCTCTCATCAAAAATGGAAAAGTACAACATATGATAACAACTTTTGTACAAAAATTCAAATTCCTAAATTCAGTTTCCCAAGTTATGGCATCACAAAAAAATTCATTATTTGAATGTGCGCAGATGCTGGATTTTGTTAGAAAACATGAGAATCGTGAAAAGAAAATAAATCAAGCTAAATTTATAAAACCAGGAAAGGTAAAATCTTACCAAAAGCCAATATCAAACTCTCCTAGACTGAGTCATCCCCATAGTGAACTCTATCAAATACGCAGAAGATTTCATATATGTTATAAGCCATATCAGCCAGTGCAAAGATCCATCTCTCCACAGAATGAGTTAATTCTCAGTCAGAACTGTGATTCTCTAAAAAGGAAAATGGCTGAAACTGATGGACAGAGACAGGTGAGACGACCAACTCACAGTGACGTCATGGAATGTGGACAGAAGAACAGGCAGTTCTCTGAGGTTTTGAAGGATAGAAAAATGTCTTTCCTAAATTGGGCGTTCCTGGAGATATTTGAGAGAGACAGAAGATTTGGTTTAGGGAGTGGCTAAGGAAAAACTGTACTTATAATGTTGTATCAAAATGTAATACAATGTCTCAATATTTATTTATAATCTTATACAGTAAAATTGTAGTTACATAGTTTCTAATAGTTCATATATATATATATATATATATATATATATATATATACACTTGTCTAAGTAGAGATTGTGTATAATTGTATTTATATATACGTTTATAAAATATATATATATATATATTAATTAATAAATTAGAACTTCATATATATAAAATTAAGTAGCAATATTTTGAATTACATTAGAACCAACCAATATATGTATAAATATTTAAATAATTCTGTTTCTGTATGAATTTGATATTTAATTTTATTTTCTTATATTTCCTTAGAGTTTTCATTCCAAAGCAGGATTTGATCAAAGAACTCTAAAATGGATTTATTTCTTTATTCACACAGGAAGTGAAAAAATTTCATGATTTTATGTGTATAACATTTTAAAATAATAACAATATATCTAGTTGAACTATAATATATATGTAATACTTATTAATTCTTTTGTGTTGTTAATATTTTCTGTGCATGAAGTGTTCGTGCAAATTAAAGTAGCTTTACAGCATGACGTGTGACAGCTGTGGCCTTTGAACTTTGAGCTAATAGTATAGGATCCCATTCATTCTATTTTCAACTGATGTAACTTAAGACAGGGCAGCCAGTGAAAAAAGAATCTAAGACAAGAGTTTTTTCAAGTGTCTGAAATTCCAGTGACTTACTCTCATATTATATAATATGTACTTGGGGAATATTCAAAGAAATAGAATCATAGAATGGTAGAGTTGGAAGGAACCTCCTGGGTCATCTGGTCCAACCCCCTGCTCAAAGCAGGATTCACTAGATCATCTCAGACAGATGTCTGTCCAGCCTCTGTTTGAAGATGTCCATTGAAGTGGAACTCACCACCTCTCGTGGCAGCCTGTTCCACTCATTAATCACCCTAACTGTCAAAAAGTTTTTTCTAATATCTAATCTGTGTCTCCTCCCATTTAGTTTCATCCCATTGCTTCTAGTCTTTCCTTGTGCAAACGAGAATAAAGATGATCCTTCTACAATGTGACAGCCCTTGACATATTTGTAGACAGCTATTAAGTCTCCTCTCAGTCTTCTTTTTTGCAAGCTAAACATTCCCAAATCCTGCAACCGTTCCTCATAGGACATGGTTTGCAGACCAGTCACCATTCTGGTCGCTCTTCTCTGAACTTGCTCCAGTTTGTCTATGTCTTTTTTAAAATGTGGTGCCCAAAACTGTACACAGTATTCCAGATGAGGTCTGACCAAAGAGGAGTAAAGACCGATAATGACTTCACGTGATTTAGACTGTATGCTTCTGTTAATACATCCCAGAATTGTATTTGCCTTTTTTGCTGCTGCATCACACTGTTGACTCATGTTCAGTCTATGATCTATTAGTATACCTAAGTCTTTTTCACATGTACTGTTGCTTAGCTCTATTCCTCCCATTCTGTATATGCTTTTTTCATTTTTTATTGCCCAGATGTAGTACTTTGCATTTTTCCCTGTTAAAAACCATTCTGTTGGTTGCTGCCCACTGCTCCAGTTTATTTAGGTCTTTTTGAATCCTCTCTCTCTCTTCTCTAGTATTAGCTATCCCTCCTAGCTTTGTGTCATCAGCAAATTTAATCAGTTTACCCTCAATTCTTTCCTCTAAATCATTGATAAAGATGTTGAACAATACAGGTCCCAGGACGGAGCCCTGTGGTACCCCACTTGAGACATTCATCCAGCTGGATGTGAAGCCATTTACAACCACCCTTTGAGTCCGATCACTAAGCCAGTTATGAATCCACCTAACAGTTGCCTGGTCCATTGCATACTTGGTCATTTTTTCAATAAGGATGGTGTGAGATACTTTGTCAAATGCTTTGCTGAAGTCAAGATATACTATATCTACAGCATTTCCCTGATCCACCCAGTCAGTGATTCTGTCATAGAAGGAAATTAAGTTAGTCTGACATGACTTGTTAGTTACAAACCCATGCTGACTCTGGTTAATCGCTTCATTCTTATCCATGTACTTACATACATGTTGTTTAATAATTTGTTCAAAGATCTTTCCTGGTATAGAAATCAGACTCACCGGCCTATAGTTCCCTGGGTCCACCTTCTTCCCCTTTTTGAAGATAGGAACAACATTTGCTCTTCTCCAGTCTTCTGGGACTTCTCCTGTTCTCCAAGAATTTTCAAAGATTATGGAGAGTGGTTCTAAAATTTCTTCTACGATCTCCTTCAGTACTCTGGGGTGTAATTCATCTGGACCTGGAGACTTGAACTCATTTATGTTAGCTAAATATTCCCTCACAATCTTTCTGTTTACAGATAACTTGGATTCCTCTATTCCTTTAAAAGGACAGTGGAGATCAGTTGATGTTACATTTTCTTTCTGAGAGAAAACAGATGCAAAATAAGAATTAAAACGTTCGGCCTTCTCAACATCCTCTCTTAACATTTCTCTATTTTCATCCTGTAAAAATCCTATAGCATCTTTGACTTTTCTTTTACTTTTGACATACCCCCAAAATCCTTTTTTATTGCTTTTGACATCTCTTGCAAGCCTTAATTCATTGTCAGCTTTAGCTAACCTGATACGTGCCCTGCTGGATCTGCAGACTGCATTATAATCTTCTTTAGATATGGCTCCCTCTTTCCATTTAATAAACATTTCTTTCTTTCTTTTTAGCATGTGTTTAAGTTCTGTGTTCATCCATCCTGGTTTCCTTAAATGCTTCCCATTCTTCCTACTTTTCGGGATTGTTAACGATTGTGCTTTGAGAATCTCATTTTTAAAAATTTCCCATCCTTCCTGGACATTTTTGTCCTTAAGGACATCCAGCCATTGGATCCCTCCTTTTCTCTTTCTGAGTCTCTTAAAATCTGCCTTTCTAAAATCTAACCTTGAAGTTTGAGTCTTCACATGTCTTCCTCCTCTAGTTATCCAAAATTCTATAATAGCATGATCGCTGCCTCCTAGGGTCCCAGCCACCTTTACCTCCTCAACCATTTCCTCCCTGTTTATAAGGATTAGATCCAAAGTAGCAGATCCACTTGTTTTCTCCCCTACCTTTTGGAAGATAAAGTTGTCAGCAAGAGAGGATAAGAATTTGCTTGACCTGTTAGTTTTACTTGACAGAGATTCCCAACAAATGTCTGGATAGTTGAAATCTCCCATGACCACTACGTCATATTTTTAAGAGAACTTGGTCATTTGATACATAAAGAGTTCATCCATATCTTCAGCTTGCCCAGGTGGCCTGTAGTAAATGCCTACAATGGTGTCCTTTCCGTTGTTCTCTCCTTGTATTCTTACCCAAACAGTTTCCACAGAACTCCCAGTCTCTGAAGCTTCAATCTCTGTGCAGATATACGCTTTTCTAACATACAATGCAACACCTCCTCCTCGTTTATCAAGTCTGTTTCTTGCAAATAAGTTGTATCCTTTTAGCCTTTTATTCCAATCATGTGTATCGTCCCACCAAGTTTCAGTGATTCCAATGACATCATATTCCTTTTCCTGCGTTAGTAGTTCCAATTCTCCTTGTTTGTTGCCCATGCTTTGTGCATTTGTATAAAAACATTTTAGTTTGTGATTGGTTTCTCTTCCTCCCATATTTTTATTATTTAAATTGTTTTGTCTTTGTTCTTCCTTTCCACTTCCAGTAGCAGAGATCTCAATAGTATTTGTCAGCTGTATGGCTTTTTCTGGCCTTTTGCTTCCCTTCCCACATTGTTCTAGTTTAAAGCTCTTCTGATGAGTGTAGCAAGGCGACTTCCAAATACATGTTTTCCAGTCTTCGTAAGGTGCACCCCATCTCTAGCAAGTAGTCCATCATATAGGTAATTCATTCCGTGATCCAGAAATCCAAATCCTTGTTGACGGCACCATCGACGTAGCCAGTTGTTCACCTGTAGAATCTTATTCCACCTCATTGTTCCATGGCCATCCACTGGGAGGATGGATGAGAAGACCACCTGCGCTCCCAATTCTTTCACTTTCTTGCCTAAGTCTTCAAAGTCACTGCAGATGGTTTCCAGGTCCTTTCTTGCGGTGTCATTTGTCCCCACATGTAGTAGCAGGAATGGGTAGTGATCTGTAGGTCTGAAGAATCTTGATATCCTGTCAGACACATCTTTAATTTTTGCTCCTGGAAGACAGCACATTTCTCTTGAGGTTATGTCTGGTCTGCAGATAGCGGCCTCTGTTCCTCTTAACAGGGAATCCCCCATGACCACCACTCTCCGTTTTTTCTTCACAACATTCTTCTTTTTCCATCCAGGAGGATTCTGAGGGCTTACAAGGTTATTCATTGCTGGCAAAGTCTTATTTTGCTGTATTTCTTCATGGTTCTCCTGCGTGAGAGCCTGGTACTGGTTCCTGAGCAGTATGGGTGCTGACTGCCTCTCGATCCTCCTGCTTCTGTGGGTCACATGCTTCCATTCCTCTGTTTCGTCAGGTGCAGTTCGAATTTCTTCTCTTTCTGAATCATGAAGAGATAATTCTGCTCTGTCTAAGAACTCTTCACCTTCCTTAATGATTTTCAAGGTAGTTAACCTCTCTTCTAGATTTCGCAACTTTTCCTCCAACAGGGACACAAGCTTGCATTTCTGGCATGTGAAGTTTGTCTTTTCCACTGGCAAGTCTGTGAACATGTAGCAGGATATGCAGCTCACCAAATGGCTCCTGGACTCTTCCATGTTCTTATTGTTAATGTTCTGAAAACAGTGAAAAAAGCTTAAAAAAAAAGCGTCAAAATGCGCGCGCCAATAGGCGCGCGGTTTACCGATGTCTTCTTTTCAGCTCTAACAGCCAAAATCCAGCGTTCTTTGAGCTCGCGGAGACTCTTCACTTACCCCAAAATGCAGTGGGAACATGCAAATTATCTCCTCAGGACTCCTCCCCTGGTTTACCGATGTCCTCTTTTCAGCTCCAACAGCCAAAATCCAGTGTTCTTTGAGCTCGCGGAAACTCTTCACTTACCCCAAAATGCAGTGGGAATATGCAAATTATCTCCTCAGGACTCCTCCCCTGGTTTACCGATGTCCTCTTTTCAGCTCCAACAGCCAAAATCCAGTGTTCTTTGAGCTCGCGGAGACTCTTCACTTACCCCAAAATGCAGTGGGAATATGCAAATTATCTCCTCAGGACTCCTACCCTGGTTTACCGATGTCCTCTTTTCAGCTCCAACAGCCAAAATCCAGTGTTCTTTGAGCTCGCGGAGACTCTTCACTTACCCCAAAATGCAGTGGAAATATGCAAATTATCTCCTCAGGACTCCTCCCCTGGTTTACCGATGTCCTCTTTTCAGCTCCAACAGACAAAATCCAGTGTTCTTTGAGCTCGCAGAGACTCTTCACTTACCCCAAAATGCAGTGGGAATATGCAAATTATCTCCTCAGGACTCCTCCCCTGGTTTACCGATGTCCTCTTTTCAGCTCCAGCAGCCAAAATCCAGTGTTCTTTGAGCTCGCGGAGACTCTTCACTTACCCCAAAATGCAGTGGGAATATGCAAATTATCTCCTCAGGACTCCTCCCCTGGTTTACCAATATCCTCTTTTCAGCTCCAACAGCCAAAATCCAGTATATATTGATATGGCAATGCGCATTAATAAATTGGGATACAACAATTTTGGGTTAAATATATATATATATATATATATATATATATATATCTAAAACTTCATATGTGGAATGTTTGAGTTGAACAGATCTGTGAATGTCAGAGTGAAGGTGACAGATGAGTAAATCAGCAGCTGCTAAGTGTGATTGATGTGACAGAGGCCTCGTATGTTTGTATGTTTGAAAAAAAAAATGTTTCTTTATGTGAAGGTACAAAAATATATTTAATTCTGAGGAAATTATAATACATAATTAGGTATTACAGTGCCTACAAGTAGTATTCAACCTCCTGCAGATTTAGGTGGTTGACACATGCGGAATTAACTTGGCATTGTGACATTTGTACTGTAGATCAGCCTGGAAGTGAGAAATGCACTGCAGCAACTTTTTTTTTGTTTTTTTGTTTTTTTAAAACGTTAAAAGTTAATTCAGAGTGTCATTTATTATTCAACCCCTCAAACCACAAGAATTCTGTTTGGTCCCCCTAAAGTATTAAGAAGTAGTTCAGGCACCAAGAATAATGAGCTTCACATGTGTGGATTAAAGATCTCTTTTGCCAGCCTTTTCTGACTATTTAAGACCCTCCCCAAACTTGTGAACAGCACTCAGACATGGTCAACATGGGAAAGACAAAAGAGCATTCCAAGGCCATCAGAGACAAGATCGTGGAGGGTCACAAGGCTGGCAAGGGGTACAAAACCCTTTCCAAGGAGTTGGGCCTACCTGTCTCCACTGTTGGGAGCATCATCCGTAAGTGGAAGGCTTATGGAACTACTGTTAGCCTTCCACGGCCTGGACAGCCTTTGAAGTTGTCCTTCCGTGCCGAGGCCAGGCTGTCATGCTGTCTCTGTATACTGGAGGTAGGGGGCCTAAGCTGACCCTAAGCTGGGGCCCTGACTAATCCCTCAACCTGGAGGTACTGTTAAAGGTACAGAGGTCCAGGCCGCCAGCGTAACCCCTACCTCCTGAGGATCCCTGCACCTAAGTAATCTAGTCCTGAGAAGGACCCCGATCACAACAAAAGGGGACAAGTAATAATATGCCCACACACAGTACTTAGACGAACGAGACAGTACAAGGGAAAAACCAAAACCACCTTGCATACAAAAACTACACAACTACAACAGAGGGAACACCAACGGGAAAGGAGATAAATGATAAAGCGAGGAAGGGAAAAAACACTCCAAATACACTTATCTCAGAAACTCCAAATACCACGATCCGCTCTGTTAGTCTGCATTAAATGCTTTCACCGACACTTCCCAAACAGACCAGCAGGCATTTGAAGGAGTCTCACTACAGCAGCATTGATTGCAGCTGGGCGAGGCTGGACCTCGTCTAGCACAGAGAGAGAGAGAATTAACTCCCTCACTGCCAAAACACAAAGCACCAAAAAGTCAGCTGCGAGAAGTCAGGCTGTGTAATCGTGACGATCTTCGTGGCGACACACCCGTGACACAGGCTTGTCCGAAGAGTCAAGGCTAACCCAAGAACAACAAGGAAGGAGCTCCGGGAAGATCTCATGGCAGTGGGGACATTGGTTTCAGTCAATACCATAAGTAACGTACGCCACCGCAATGGTCTCCGTTCCAGACGAGCCCGTAAGGTACCTTTACTTTCAAAGCGTCATGTCAAGGCTCGTCTACAGTTTGCTCATGATCACTTGGAGGACTCTGAGACAGACTGGTTCAAGGTTCTATGGTCTGATGAGACCAAGATCGAGATCTTTGGTGCCAACCACACACGTGACGTTTGGAGACTGGATGGCACTGCATATGACCCCAAGAATACCATCCCTACAGTCAAGCATGGTGGTGGCAGCATCATGCTGTGGGGCTGTTTCTCTGCCAAGGGGCCTGGCCATCTGGTCCGCATCCATGGGAAGATGGATAGCACGGCCTACCTGGAGATTTTGGCCAAGAACCTCCGCTCCTCCATCAAGGATCTTAAGATGGATCGTAATTTCATCTTCCAACAAGACAACGACCCAAAACACACAGCCAAGAAAACCAAGGCCTGGTTCAAGAGGGAAAAAGTCAAGATGTTGGAGTGGTCTAGTCAGTCTCCTGACCTTAACCCAATTGAAAACTTGTGGAAGGAGCTCAAGAATAAAGTCCACATGAGACACCCAAAGAACCTAGATAACTTGGAGAAGATCTGCATGGAGGAGTGGGCCAAGATAACTCCACAGACCTGTGCCGGCCTGATCAGGTCTTATAAAAGACGATTATTAGCTGTAATTGCAAACAAGGGTTATTCCACAAAATATTAAACATAGGGGTTGAATAATAATTGACCCACACTTTTATGTTTAAAATTTAATAAAATTCAACTGAGCAACATAACTTTTTGGTTTGTAAGATTTATGCTTCTGTTCATAAAACCTACTCTCGTTTGCAGTTTGAAGGCTCTAACTTATTTGCATCTTATCAAACCAGCTAAATCTGCAGGGGGTTGAATACTACTTGTAGGCACTGTATCTACATATATATATTTCTATATTTCTTTAATAATTATTATTTCTTGATTTAACTAATAGTGAATAAGGGCAACCACACATCAAAATGGTTTACAAAGCAAATTTATATTTAGAATAATTTTCCACATGATAATATTCTTGAATAACTATAATATTATTTTTAATGGTTACCTAAATAGGTACACACCTCTCTTTAGTCAAATCTATGCTACTCATCGATATGAAATTTATGCACAATATTTCTAGAAGAATAATTATTTTTAATTTGGTTCTGATATATACATAAATTTTATAAAATAATATTTTTGGTATTAAGGGGGAAAATGTGTTTTTGATCCTGATTACATAATCACTTTTGATCAATACTTATTTTCCACACATTTTAATAAAGAAGAAATAATAATAAGGTACTATGGTATAATTAAGAAGGGTATTACATGCAAAGTTGCATAATTTAATATTTTTTGGTGGTACAAGGTTATGACAAATATGAAATCATCCAGATAATGGAGATATAAGGGTATTTTTTATGGAGAATATAATTACTCTGCATTTGTCATTAAAATTTAAAGGCCTTATTTTTATTTTTATTCTTATTTTTACTCTTAATTTTATTTTTCATTTTTAAAATTTTATTCTTACTTTATACTTCTTATTTTTCTATTTTTTCATTTTTTAATTCTCATTTGATTTTATTTGAGTTCAATATCTCAATTGAGAAAACACATTAATATTCAATAAAGTAATGTCTAATACAAGAGTATTGCTTCATTAAATATATATTGCGAAGGAAAAAAATGTTTACATTTTCTGAGTAAACACAACAATTCATTCATTCATTTATTCATTCATTCATTCATTCATACATTCATATATTTATTCATTTTGGTTCAGGAGTATACATTCTTTGATATTATTGGTTTAATAAAGATATAAAAACTTGTTTTTTTCAAAATACACTGACACCTATGGGTTGGAAAAGGTAATTACACCTATGACATAAAAATGTTCTATCATATGGAGAACTTGATTGATAATGAATTATTATCTATTATTGTTTATTATTCCAAACATAATTTATTTTAATATTTTGATAATAATTAGATGGATATTACTGATTGCTATGGTACGCTGTGATATTATAGGTTAGGAAAAACTGCCAGATTTGGTATCAGATTAGGGAATGAAGACTTCAATCAAGACATCGCAATTATGAATTCTATCTTAATAAAGACTTTTAATTTTTATAAATCAAAGAGATTCTCAAAAGTTACAAGAAGAAGCAACTGATATCCGGACGTCTCAGAAGGTAACAGGTGTGAATGCTGAGTTTTATAATAGACTGTGTCCATTACATACAATACAATTCACACCACTGATCACCAGGACGGCAGAGGATGATGATCCTATATGTACTGTGTTGTGTTTAAGTTTCATCACGTTCCAGTGGTTTCTTATCACCTGCAACGCTTCAATGAAAGCTGGTGAACAGGTAATACCTGGCATATGTGTCCTGTATATAAAGGACTGAGTACTGGTTATGGTGCTATATAAAGCAGGAAAGTGTCAAGTTAACCCTTGCTTTACTGACCAAAGACGTCACATCTGTTCGAAAAGTGACACGAGACCAGTGCGGACACACGGAAGATTCCAAAGACGATCCAACGTAAGTCCAGGTGACACTGCACAGATATTAAAGCTACATTTCATCCATGGACTTTGTTTTCTTATCAACTGACACACATGATCTTTCTAATAAAGAGTACAGTTTATGGACTGAACAATAATGAACACAATTATGGACTGTACAATATCTACATGCTGTAATTTATTTCAAAGGAGTTTTCATCTAAAGACTGTGTTATAAAAGAACCAAGAAGAAGACGAGACGACGACCCGATGACATCAGATGATGACGATTAAACCCGCGATTGCTTCAGTTTAGATATAGAGAAGTATAATTATACATATTAAATGAATATTAGTCACGGCTTACCATAACATGAATTCACATCATTATATAACAATAATCCGATATTGATACTATTATTACTATTATTATTATTATGGAAATTTAATGATATTGCCAAGGAAGAAGGAAAGAAAAAATGATTGATGAATGTATCTTCTTTTGAGAAATTTCAGTTAAAGTCCTTTTATTCTCAAAAAAGGGGGAAATGTTAAATGGCTAATTATGGAAATTCATTTGGAATGTTAATCGATAATCATTTTTCTGAGTTCTATGCCTCAGCCATCGTGTCTAGTTGACATGCGCTATTTGTGTGTGTATTTTTGGTTCACTACCATATGTAGAACAGGTGTCCATACGACTGGCTATAAAAGCCCATGGTACAGAAAGGGGGGGCTCTCTTGCTGTGCCCACCCCACAAGACACAGAATCTTCATGCTGAGAAGCAGATGACATGTAGGCCTGGACAAATGCTGGACAAAGACATGATTTACCAGCCAGGATCCAAGGAAAGATGGGTGAATCTCAACAATTAAGCTAATTATGGACAAATGGACAATTACTTTATAACTAATTATTGTATGTACCTGCTGCAATCTAATTCTTTTTAATGGACAATCCAAGAATAAATAGATACATTTTTTTATAAGAATATCGTGATATTGATACTTTGAGAAGTCCTCAGTAGAAAAAAATAATACAGGAAGAGTATTATTTTACAGTCTCCCATCCACGTACTAACCAGGCCCAACCTTGCTTAGCTTCCAAGATCAGATTAGATCAGGCGTGTTCAGGGTGGTGTGGCCGTAGGCAGAGACTAGCCTCTCACTTGCTGCTTTTCTACTTTGACGTCTGGCTGCCGGCTGCCCTTTCCAGTGCTCAGCAAGACCAGGTCCTTTTGTGCTTTCCCTTCTCTTCAATTTTTTTGCTGGCTTCCTTAAAAGGTCTTGTAGACACAACGCCCCACTCAGAGCCGCTGAGCTCACTGATCGGCTGCAGCGCTGTCGACGGAACGTCAGCTTCACGGCCAATGCCACAGGCCGGGAGCAGAGGCGAGACTCACCGGTAGACCCGGGTAGGGTGAGAAGAGCGCGGTTAGTTGCTTTCTAATAGGCTGCAGCTGGGGATTAACTTTTAATGAAAGGGAACAATCCCTTTGACTGTCTGCAGCGCGCCACACCTAGGAAGCGCACTCTCACACACAAGCCAGCATGCACACGCTGCCCCTACAACCTCTCCGTCACCATGTGTGTCACCCTGGCCTGGATGCCACAAAATGTATTAAAGCTGTGTCTGAGAGCAAGGGGGAGGTTCTCTGGTCAGGGGAACATTAGCATGTAATGCCTCCTGTCTCAGGCCAGTAGGGGGAGCAGGCTGCCCCTATAAAAGCTGGTGCTGGGGGCAGGGTTAGAGAGAACTGGATTGCCTGTCTCAGCTCTGAGACGTGTCCCAGAGTGGAGCATGGACAGAAAGTTGATTGCACCTAAGAGGAAGTGTGGCAGGAGGAAAGCCACAAGCCAGAGACAAGAGGCAAAGAGAGCCTGTCTTGGCAGAGAAAAGACTTAATTTTACCAGACTTTGGTGTCTGAGGCTGGAAGAATTCCACATCCCCCAGCAGAGAACCAGTCCGCAAGGGACTGTACATTCCTTGGCCTAAGAAGCCTGGAGGCCCTGCCACAACCGAAGGGACCAGTAATGCCGTACAAGGCTGGGAGCAGAAAGGAACCCACGTCGCAGGCCATACAGGCGAGAATACACGGAAAGCTCGGAAACGTGGGCTGTTACCCTATCAGGAGGAGATAGCCAGAAGGAGCGCAGAAAGCTCAGTAGGCCTACACCCTCACCCTGACCAGGGCCAATTTCCCCGTTGCTCTCAGACGTCCAGGTCCCCTCCTAGCCGGGACTGTTTATGGGTCAGTTTACCTGTTGTAGTAAAGACCCTGGACTGCAACTTGTTGTCTGTGTGCTCCTTGCTCCTCCCGCACTTTCAGCACTGGGATTCTCACTACCATCACTCCCACCATCCATTATACTGCCCTGGGGCTGCACTCTTCCCGTGGGGAGTCACACTACCCTAGCTGCACACCTCATCAGCCCCAGTGGTCTGCATGCAGTGGCGGTTCCTAATAACCGCAATCCACGGGTGGCGTAGTCGGACATTATCAGCAGAACGTAGCAGACTACCATTGGCCTGACCACCCTGAGCCACGGAACCGGGTCGCCACTACTAGCCCCATCATCTCCCTATTGCTCGGATCCGAGTGCCTCACGGCCCAGGGGGCGAGTCAGCTTTGGCGTAGTCGGCAGGATTTCGTGCCCGCAACCACCGGGTACTGCGTGCCTGAAAAAGACTTTTGTAAACTTACCTGTGCGAAGTTTCCCGCCATCCGGAGCCGATTCCCGCCATCGGACGCCATCTTGGACCGTTTCCCGCCGTCTTCTGCCTTCTTCTCGCCATCCGCAGCTGCTTCCCGCCATCGGACGCCATCTTCAGGATGCCGCGCGGGAAGAAGAGGGGCGTGGACGTCAAAACCGCGCGAGATCCGAAGCTCCGCCCCACGCTCCGACGCTGCGCAAGGTCCTGGAAGGGAGACAGAGCGACGCTGACGTCATCAGGACGCGACGCCAGGTCCTCGTCCATAGCAGCAGCAGCGGAGCCGCGGCCTACAGAAGAGGATCGCCGGAAGGTAGGCCACGCTTAACTAGGGGGGAGGAAGATGTCAGACACAGAGGCGCCCACTACCAACAATGCAGCTGCAGCAGCAGTGATGCCCTTTTCCCTGACCTACATCCCTGGAGCGGCCTGGCTGCCCAAATACTCAGGGGAGCCCCATGCCCTAACTGACTTTAAGGAAAGGCTATACAGTTTGTTCCAGGTTTACCCCCTGACAGAGGAGCAGAAGGTCAGCATATTGACAGGGCAGTTAACTGGCGCAGCCCAAAGGGAGGTAAAATCATGGCCCACTGAGGAGAAAAGGACTGTGAAGGGTATCCTGGCCCGGCTGCGGGGTACCTTTGATACACGTACCTCCGCTGAGATTAAAATGAGGTTCTATGGATGTAGGCAGCGGGCACAGGACAGCATTAGAGACTATGCCCTAAATCTGCAGGAAGCCTTGAGGGCTATTCAACAAACTGACCCTGGCAGTGTGCAGGAAACCGATAAGCTGCTAACAGAACAATTCATAGAAGGTCTGCTGTCTAGCGCCCACAGGGCCCAACTGCGCCTCATGTTCTTTCAGAACCCCGACCTGACCTTTGCCCAATTTAAGGACAGGGCCATAAGGGTGCTCCGTGAATCTGTAACCAGTGGCGCTATAAACCCCCGCGCCCTGCTATCACCTACCACCAGGAGGCGGCGCCCTCCTCTATGGACTCCGTGGAGGCTAATGCACAGGCCCTGAACCAAGCCCCGTCGAAAGGCCTGCACCACCAAGTCCAGGAGCTAACCAGGAGCGTCGCGGCGTTGACCAGAACCGTCCAGGCATTGCAAGTGGACCCGTCAAGACCCATCGAGCTGGCTTCAAGTCCGGAGGATGTCCCGTGGCGTCGACAGAGGAGGATCCCGTCATTCCGAGGGAGGCCCACAGACCGCTACGCAGAGGATGGACAGCCCATTTGCCGTCGATGCAACCAGCCCGGACACATTTCCAGGTACTGTAATTTAAACGGGTCCAACCTGGGGCAGAGGGCCGACCCCCAGGCATAAGATCACCAGGCCCTTATAATTGGCGTGATAAGTACGTTGGGGGGCACCCAGTTTTACCCGTGGTGCTGGACGGTATCGCCATGAGCGCCTTGCTGGATACTGGGTCGCAAGTAACCACAATCCCTTATGTACTTTTTAAGCAGTATTGGACTGATGCTGATATCACACGGTATCCAGACAGTAACTTGAGCATCATCGCCAGTAATGGCTTACCCGTGCCGCAGATGGGGTTCAAGGAGATGACCATTAAAATTGGTAAAGTTGAACTGCCGGCACAGGGAGTGATTATTGTGGACATTGACGGTCATGAAAGTCACCCTAAAATAACTGTGGGTACTAACATAATTGAAAATTGTCTTTCAGAGGTAATTGTAATTCTACAACAGGTGGCGGTGAATGCTAGTTCCAGCCAACAGAGGGTCCTCAACAAGGAGATAAAAGCCCTGATGAGACGGCAGCAGGTAGAACTGTCTGGTGGTGAGATCGGTAGTGTAAGACTGAGTGACCCATTCCCCATTTCCATGCCTCCCAAAAGTGAAATGATGATCTGGTGTCGGACTGCAATCGGGTTGAGAGGTAGAGACTACCAAGCCATGGTAGAACCCATGTACTCAGACAGCAGGCCCACCATTTTGACAGCCCAGGGGGTGGTTGATGTCCGTCATGGGAGGGTGCCCGTCCGCATCCTCAACATTGGGGAGAGGGAAGTACACTTACCCAGGTACGCTACACTCGCCAAACTGTTTGTTGTCGAACACCAAGCTATCAGGGCCGTGGAACCCTTGCCTCCATCTCCTCAGGCGGAGGGTAATGGCTCCCAGAAGCAAAAGGAGGACTGGTGCCAGAAACTCCATGTGGGTGCTGACTCCACTCCCCTGCACCAAAAACAAGGAGTCTACCGGGTGGTACAGGAGTACGAGAGAGTCTTTAGTAAGCACCCGCTGGACTTCGGCAGAGTAAAGGGGATAGAACACCACATCCCGACAGGGAGCCACCCACCAATAAAAGAGAGACACAGGCCTGTACCCCCTGCACATTATCAGAACGCCAAGGGCATGCTAAGAGAGATGAAGGAAGCTGGGGTCATTAGAGATAGCTGTAGCCCCTGGGCAGCCCCCTTGGTTCTGGTGAAAAAGAAAGACGGCACCATGAGAATGTGCGTGGACTATAGACAAATCAACCGTATCACCCACAAAGACGCATACCCGCTGCCTAGAATAGAGGAGTCTTTAGCCGCACTAAAATCTGCTAACTTCTTTTCTACTTTGGACCTTACTAGCGGGTACTGGCAGGTTCTTGTGGCAGAGGCTGACAAGGAGAAGACCGCCTTCACCACCCCGATGGGACTGAGCGAGTTCAACTGTATGCCTTTCGGGCTCTGCAACGCACCAGGGACCTTCCAACGGCTGATGGAATGCTGTCTAGGGCACCGAAACTTCAATACGGTCCTCCTTTACCTGGACGACGTGATCGTCTATTCGAAGACCTACGAGGACCATCTAAAGCACCTGGCCGAGGTGTTCGAAGCCCTGGCAGGCTATGGCCTGAAGGTGAAACCATGGAAGTGTCACCTGCTGAAACCAAAGGTCCAGTACCTAGGGCACGTGGTAAGCGCGGAAGGAGTGGCCCCCGACCTTGACAAAGTCACGGCAATCAAGAGCTGGCCAAGCCCCTCGAACATCAAAGAGGTGAGACAGTTTCTCGGGTTGGTAGGCTACTACCGAAGGTTCATCCCCGGGTTCACTAAGATGGCAGCTCCTATGCAGGACCTCCTGATCGGATAATCTAAGTCCCGAAGTCAAAAGCCACCCTTCAAGTGGGATAAACCGGAAGAGGAGTCCTTCCGCCAGCTAAAGATGGCCCTCACGGGGAATGAGATCCTGGCTTACCCTGATTACGGCCAGCCTTTCATTCTCCACACAGATGCCAGTAATGTGGGACTGGGAGCCGTGCTGTCCCAAAACCAACAGGGCAGAGAACGGGTGATCGCATACGCCAGTCGGAAGCTGAGGCCCACCGAGAGGAACCCGGAGAATTACAGCTCCTTCAAGCTAGAATTCTTGACGGTGGTGTGGGCCGTGACGGAACGCTTCAAGCATTACCTGGCCTCCGCAAAGTTCACCGTGTACACGGACAACAACCCGTTGACACACCTGGACAATGCAAGACTGGGTGCCCTGGAACAGCGGTGAATGGCCCGTCTCTCCAACTATGACTTCGTGATCAAGTACCGGGCAGGCAAAACCAACGCCAACGCGGACGCCCTATCAAGAATGCCTCACTTACCTGAAGGTGACGAAGACCCAGAAGAGCTGGAGGAGGTAGAACTCCCCGCGTTTCACCGGTATGGAGCCGCTCAACACTCTCACCGCGTGAAGGAGGAGGATCTAACAACTGTGATGATGAATCCCCTACCTCACCACAGCTGGGCCGAGACCCAAGATAGTGACCCTGCAGTCCGCCTGGTGAAAAATCTGCTGACCCGGGAAGACGCCCGCCTAGATCCAGATGCCCCAGAGGAAGCCAAGCAGCTATGGAAGGAGAAGAGCAAGCTGTTCCTCTACGAAGGCAAGTTGTGCAGAAGGATTGTCAACCACCGGACGCACGAGCTGACCTGGCAAGTCGTGGTCCCAAGGCGAGATGCAGCTATGGTCCTGGGGGCTTTCCATGACGGAGCGGGACACTTCGGTTGGAAGAAACTGGAGTTCCTACTAAGAGGAAGGTTCTTT
Organism: Phyllobates terribilis; assembly: GCF_046119375.1. Lineage (NCBI taxonomy): Eukaryota > Metazoa > Chordata > Amphibia > Anura > Dendrobatidae > Phyllobates > Phyllobates terribilis. Next base: position 673,601,109 of record NW_027362764.1, on the reverse strand, counting down.
TGGGTCGGCATGAGAGGAGCTGTAGAAAAATGGTGCAGAGACTGTGGCCCTTGTCACCTGAGGAGGAAGGACCGCACCAGCCAGAAGACACCCTTGAGGCCCATCGTCACCACGCAGCCTCTTGAGCTGGTAGCTCTGGACCATGTCAAATTGGCTCCCAGCCGGTCAGGATACATCTATGCCCTGACAATCGTGGACCACTATTCCCGTTTTCTAGTGGTGTCCCGGTAAAGGACTTGACAGCCCAAACAGCGGCCAGAGCCTTCCAGCAATACTTCTGCCGTCCACACGGGTATCCGGAACAGGTCCTGACAGACCAGGGTCCAGCGTTCGAGGCTGAAATCTTCCAGGAGTTCTGCAACCTCTATGGCTGTAAGAAAATTCGGACAACGCCTTACCATCCACAAACCAACGGGATGTGTGAGAAGATGAACAATATAGTCATTGATCTCCTGAAGACGTTGCCTCTGGAGGAACGCAGCCTGTGGCCAGAAAAACTGCCGGACCTGATAGACCTATACAACAATATCCCGGTGAATGCTACCAACTGCACCCCGGCTTACCTGATGCGAGCCAGACCGGGTAAGCTGCCCGTAGACCTGGAGATGGGAGTCCTAATACCTGAGGACACCTCCCCGGATGCGGACTGGGATACGGAAAGGCAACTGTAGTACCAGAAGGTACAGGAGAGTGTGGAGAAGAGCCTGGCCCAGGTGAGAGAGAAGCAAGAAAGACTCTTCAATCAACACGCCCCTGCTGGTCCCCTAGAACCTGGTGAGCAAGTCCTAAAGCGAAAAAGAAGGCTACATAAGTTGAACGACCAGTGGGAAAGGGAACCCTACACCGTACTGCAGTCTGACCACGACAACCCAAAGGTGTGCGTAATCACCAAGGACGGAGGAGAAACCACTAGTGTCGTCTCCAGAGACCACCTCAAAAGGTGCCCCGAGCAACTCCGTAGTGCAGAAGAGGATCAGAGTGACCTTGAACCCGCAGAGGACAAGGAAGAAATGATCAGCACCATTCTCGGAGAGTTCCCTCAGTCCTGGACTCGCATAAATGATGCCATAGTGGTACCCGTCCTGCATTTCCTGCAACCGGCCCAGCAACAACCAACACCAGAGCCGGAAGGTGAAGAGGAGCCAGCAGTTCCAGAGGAAGAAGAGCCTGTACCAGCAGCCCAGGAGAGTCAACCCTCTGCTGACAGTGAGCCTGCCATGCCTGCGGTAAGCCAAAGAACCCGCAGACAGCTGCCTGCCCTACCTGTACACCCAGCTGGTAGCTGTACCACTAACGCTAGTGGGGAAAGCCAGGTTGGTCCACCACCAGACAGTGGGTTAAGGAGGTCAACCAGGAGCACAAAGGGGCAGATACCCGCTCGCTGGAGAATATAGAGTGTACTAAGATTGTAAATAACCCTGTTGCCAAATGTTGAAATGTTTGCCAAGTTACCTGCATGTTTATTAATAGTGTGTTTCAGTTTCTTGCAGCTACCGTAAGGACTCACAGGTTATGGACTTTTTATAACCGGGACCTTGTATGGACTGCATTCTGAGCCTAACCCAGGAATGAACTAAGACTGTGAAGGACTTGGGGTAGGACAGACCCCCACCTGGTTAAGGCTCCCGTTGTATTGGTGATATGGACACCCGGTCACAGGCCACACTGTGACCTTAAGAACTCAATTTGTGCGTCGTCTGTCTATTAATGTTTTATTGTTATGCATATTGTCTTTGTTTATTGTTTAGTCCCGGAGTACTAAATTTCAGTAGGGGGGAATGTGTCACCCTGGCCTGGATGCCACAAAATGTATTAAAGCTGTGTCTGAGAGCAAGGGGGAGGTTCTCTGGTGAGGGGAACATTAGCATGCAATGCCTCCTGTCTCAGGCCAGTAGGGGGAGCAGGCTGCCCCTATAAAAGCTGGTGCTGGGGGCAGGGTTAGAGAGAACTGGATTGCCTGTCTCAGCTCTGAGACGTGTCCCAGAGTGGAGCAGGGACAGAAAGTTGATTGCACCTAAGAGGAAGTGTGGCAGGAGGAGAGCCACAAGCCAGAGACAAGAGGCGAAGAGAGTCTGTCTTGGCAGAGAAAAGACTTAATTTTACCAGACTTTGGTGTCTGAGGCTGGAAGGATTCCACATCCCCCAGCAGAGAACCAGTCCGCAAGGGACTGTACATTCCTTGGCCTAAGAAGCCTGGAGGCCCTGCCACAACTGAAGGGACCAGTAAAGCCGTACAAGGCTGGGAGCAGAAAGGAACCCACGTCGCAGGCCATACAGGCGAGAATACACGGAAAGCTCGGAAACGTGGGCTGTTACCCTATCAGGAGGAGATAGCCAGAAGGAGCGCAGAAAGCACTGTAGGCCTACACCCTCACCCTGACCAGGGCCAATTTCCCCGTTGCTCTCAGACGTCCAGGTCCCCTCCTAGCCGGGACTGTTTATGGGTCAGTTTACCTGTTGTAGTAAAGACCCTGGACTGCAGCTTGTTGTCTGTGTGCTCCTTGCTCCTCCCGCACTATCAGCACTGGGATTCTCACTACCATCACTCCCACCATCCATTATACTGCCCTGGGGCTGCACTCTTCCCGTGGGGAGTCACACTACCCTAGCTGCACACCTCATCAGCCCCAGCGGTCTGCATGCAGCAGCGGTTCCTAATAGCCGCAATCCACGGGTGGCGTAGTCGGACATTATTAGCAGAACGTAGCAGACTACCATTGGCCTGACCACCCTGAGCCACGGAACCGGGTCGCCACTACTACCCCCATCGTCTCCCTATTGCCCGGATCCGAGTGCCCCACGGCCCAGGGGGCGAGTCATATGCATCAGACTCTCCTGCCTGTTTTATGATTTCAGGGCCCTATCAGGGATCACCCCCCCTCCCCAATTCCTTCTGCACCTTCCTTGCCTTCCTTGCACTGAGGTTAGCTCTTTGGCAGCCATCTGGCTTGGTTACACAAGCTTCTTTGCAGAGATACATGTTACTTCTGCTGGCCCTCGCTAGGCGGCCGGCATCCAAAACCTTCCCTGGGCACCTGCTGAAAGCCTGGCCCCTTCACGGCCCCGGGTGCTTTTAACGCCATCATTTCAACACGGCGAGCTGCGGAGTCAATAAGCACTTCTAGCCGTGACAAGGAGCTCGGTGTCAGGCCTGCTTGAAGGCGGCGGGGTTGCATACTTAGCTGCCAACTGGCTCAGAGGCCTTGGGGCTTCCATCATCTAAGATACTTAAGGTCGGTGTCCGGCAAGGCGGCGTTCCATGCTAGCCGAGCTGGGCAGTAGGGCAAAACGTCATCAAAATGGTCTACAGCACCCGGTGTTCCCAGGAGGTCTCCCATCCAAGTACTGTCTGAGCCCAGCCCTGCTTTGCTCCCGAGATCAGACGAGATCGGGCGTATCCAAGGTGGTATGGCCAGTAGACGCTGCTCGATCCATCGCCCGGCCAGCCTTTCTCAGGATCGCTTGGTGGCGAGCAATCTGGCCGTGACGGGGCGGGCTCCGAAGGGTCCATGCAAAGTCTGTGCCGTCCCTACAGGTGTGGTTTGTTTAGCAGTGATTCACCCGCCGCATCAGGTGTCTTCAAAAATGTCTCGGCGCAGGGTCTCCTGCAGGCTAAACCCTTCATCACGGTAATGTGACAGAAAGAGCAAGCTGGACCCGTAACTTGGGGGCGGAGCGAGATGTCCATGGGTGAATGAAGGAAGAGGGTGAGATGGATGCCAGCGACTTTGAGCTGCTCTTCAGGGGGGAGGGTCGTGTTGCCTGCAAAGGTCTTCTGCTTGGGGTTACCGATGGTTGCCTCCAGCCACCCGGGAGACGCTTGTCCTGGTGAAAAGGAGCCTAGTATTAAAAGTAAAGAAGCAACAATGCTGGAGACCCACGGTGATCAGAAGGATGCTGGTATTTTGCAGAGATGAAATAGCGCAAGAGAGGAAGCAAATGAAAAAAAGAAAAGAGAATGAATGTGTGCACTTGTGAAAGGGAATGGAAAAAAGGCATAGAAGAGAGTGCCCCCTGCTGGTGGAAGGAAGGAAAAAGCAAAAGCCTACAGCACCTGGTATTCCCAGGCTATCTCCCATCCAAGTACTAACCAGGCCCAACCATGCTTAGCTTCCAAGATCAGACAAGATCGGTCGTGTTCAGGGTGGTGTGGCTGTAGGCAGAAACAAGCCTCTCACTTGCTGCTTTTCTACTTTGACGTCTGGCTGCCGGCTGCCCTTTCCAGTGCTCAGCAAGACCAGGTCCTTTTGTGCTTTCCCTTTTCTTCAATTTTTTTGCTGACTTCCTTAAAAGGTCTTGTAGACTCAACGCCCCACTCAGAGCCGCTGAGCTCACTGATCGGCTGCAGCGCTGTCGACGGAACGTCAGCTTCACGGCCAATGCCACAGGCCGGGAGCAGAGGCGAGACTCACCGGTAGACCCGGGTAGGGTGAGTAGAGCGCGGTTAGTTGCTTTCTAATAGGCTGCAGCCGGGGATTAACTTTTAATGAAAGGGAACGATCCCTTTGACTGTCTGCAGCACGCCACACCTAGGAAGCGCACTCTCACACACAAGCCAGCATGCACACGTGCTCGCACGTGACAACACCCCCTATCTGCCCCTACAACCTCTCCGTCACCATGCGTCAGAATCTCCTGCCTGTTTTATGATTTCAGGGCCCTAGCAGGAATCACCCCCCCCCTCCCCAATTCCTTCCACACTTTCCTTGCCTTCCTTGCACTGAGGATAACTCTTTGTCAGCCGTCTGGCTTGGTTACACAAGCTTCTTTGCAGAGAAACATGTTACTTCTGCTGGCCCTCGCTAGGCGGCCGGCATCCAAAACCTTCCCTGGGCAATTGCTGAAAGCCTGGCCCCTTCACGGCCCCGGGTGCTTTTAACGCCATCATTTCCACACGGCGAGCTGCGGAGTCAATAAGCACTCCTAGCCGTGGCAAGGAGCTCGGTGTCAGGCCTGCGTGAAGGCGGCGGGGTAGCGTACTTAGCTGCCAACTGGCTCAGAGGCCTTGGGGCTTCCATCATCTAAGTTACTTAAGGTCGGTGTCCGGCAAGGTGCCGTTCCATGCTAGCCGAGCTGGGCACTAGGACAAAACGTCATCAAAATGGTCTACAGCATCTGGTGTTCCCAGGAGGTCTCCCATCCAAGTACTGTCCGAGCCAAGCCCTGCTTTGCTTCCGAGATCAGACGAGATCGGGCGTATCCAAGATGGTATGACCAGTAAACGCTGCTCGATCCATCGCCCGGCCATCCTTTCTCAGGATCGCTTGGTGGCGAGCAATCTGGCCGTGACGGGGCGGGCTCCGAAGGGTCCATGCAAAGGCTGTGCCATCCCTACAGGTGTGGTTTGTTTAGCAGTGATTCACCCACCGCATCAGGTGTCTTCAAAAATGTCTCGGCACAGGGTCTCCTGCAGGCTAAACCCTTCATCGCGGTAATGTGACAGAAAGAGCAAGCTGGACCCGTAACTTGGGGGCGGAGCGAGACGTCCAGGGGTGAATGAAGGAAGAGGGTGAGATGGTTGCCAGTGACTTTGAGCTGCTCTTCAGGGGGGAGGGTCGTGTTGCCTGCAAAGGTCTTCTGCTTGGGTTTACCGGTGGTTGCCTCCAGCCACGCGGGAGACGCTGGTCCTGGTGAAAAGGAGCCTAGTATTAAAAGTAAAGAAGCAACAATGCTGGAGGCCCACGGTGATCAGAAGGATGCTGGTATTTTGCAGAGATGAAATAGCGCAAGAGAGAAAGCAAATGAAAAAAAGAAAAGAGAATGAATGTGTGCACTTGTGAAAGGGAATGGAAAAAAGGCATAGAAGAGAGTGCCCCTTGCTGGTGGAAGGAAGGAAAAGGCAAAAGCCTACAGCACCTGGCATTCCCAGGCGGTCACTGTTAAATGGTTAATTATGGAAACTCATTTGGAATGTTAATCGATAATCATTTTTCTGAGTTCTATGCCTCAGCCATCGTGTCTAGTTGACATGCGCTATTTGTGTGTGTATTTTTGGTTCACTACCATATGTAGAACAGGTGTCCATACGACTGGCTATAAAAGCCCATGGTACAGAAAGGGGGGGCTCTCTTGCTCTGCCCACCCCACAAGACACAGAATCTTCATGCTGAGAAGCAGATGACATGTAGGCCTGGACACATGCTGGACAAAGACATGATTTACCAGCCAGGATCCAAGGAAAGATGGGTGAATCTCAACAATTCAGCTAATTATGGACAAGTGGACAATTACTTTATAACTAATTATTATATGTACCTGCTGCAATCTGATTCTTTTTAATGGACAATCCAAGAATAAATAGATACATTTTTTTATAAGAATATCGTGATATTGATACTTTGAGAAGTCCTCAGTAGAAAAAAATAATACAGGAAGAGTATTATTTTACAATGGTGAGCCAGCCAGTCCTGTTTTTTTGTTTTTTAAATTAAGTATGTGAATTTCTTCCGTGAACAAGGGGGAAGTCCTGACGAGCTGAACAGCTGTTGTTCACGTGTCAGTAAATTCACTAGTTTGTCACGAGAAGCAGAAAGGACCTACAGACTGAGGAAAGACAGGAAGCAGAGGTACTAACAAGGAACAGAATCACACAGGAAAAGAATCAGACGATCTAAAGACGGGACGTGCTGATAAAGAGAAGCCAAGGAATCTTAAGGTAAGCAAAATATGGATATAATTTCTTGTTTTGCTAAACAAAGTAATATTAATTTCAAAGTTAATGTAGGAGATGACATAGAAGTTTTGTGGCTCAGTTTATACAAAGAATGTGAATTGCAGAATTTACAGTTAACTTCTAAATTGGTAAATAGAGACAAACAGAAATTGAGAAATATTCTACATTTGGTAGATTTTTTTCATAGTCTTGTGTTAGAGATTTCTAAGCAGGAAAATAGTGTAGAAGTGTCAGACGGTGATACTGATTCTGACTGTAATGTGGAAAATGAACAAGAAGTAAGACACGTGTCTGTAACTGAAGGTGACCTTGGGTCTGACCAAGAGACGGACATACAGAAACCTGACATGGGAGGAGACATGACTGACATACGAGAAACCGACATACTAGGTGATGTGGGAGGAGACGTGAGTGACGTAGGAGGAAAGGACGTACAAGAGCCACTAAAAATATCAGAGAATTCTGGAATTACCCAGGCTCAACTCCAAATTGAGGAAAAATTTGCTGAAATTATACAAAATCATGCCAAAATATGATGTCAAAATCCATGCCTGTAGAAATTCATAGACATTTGAGAGCTTCTCTGATAAGTTTGATTTATCCAATGAGGAGAGGAATCAATTATTTAAAATATGGATTCCTGTGACATTGTCCAGACGTTTACATTTAATGCCCTGTGAAAATGACTCACCTAATGGATGGGAAAATGATTCGGACAGATTAAGATATTTGATTTATTGTGTCACAAAGGATTTTCCCAACATAGAAGATCTGCAGAAACTAAGGATTGGTAGGAAGGAATGTACATATACATTCATGTCCATATTTGAACGGTTGTACAAAGCTCTCATCAAAAATGGAAAAGTACAACATATGATAACAACTTTTGTACAAAAATTCAAATTCCTAAATTCAGTTTCCCAAGTTATGGCATCACAAAAAAATTCATTATTTGAATGTGCGCAGATGCTGGATTTTTTTAGAAAACATGAGAATCGTGAAAAGAAAATAAATCAAGCTAAATTTATAAAACCAGAAAAGGTAAAATCTTACCAAAAGCCAATATCAAACTCTCCTAGACTGAGTCATCCCCTTAGTGAACTCTATCAAATACGCAGAAGATTTCATATATGTTATAAGCCATATCAGCCAGTGCAAAGATCCATCTCTCCACAGAATGAGTTAATTCTCAGTCAGAACTGTGATTCTCTAAAAAGGAAAATGGCTGAAACTGATGGACAGAGACAGGTGAGACGACCAACTCACAGTGACGTCGTGGAATGTGGACAGAAGAACAGGCAGTTCTCTGAGGTTTTGAAGGATAGAAAAATGTCTTTCCTAAATAGGGCGTTCCTGGAGATATTTGAGAGAGACAGAAGATTTGGTTTAGGGAGTGGCTAAGGAAAAACTGTAATTACAATGTTGTATCAAAATGTAATACAATGTCTCAATATTTATTTATAATCTTATACGGTAAAATTGTAGTTACATAGTTTCTAATAGTTCATATATATATATATATATATACATATACACTTGTCTAAGTAGAGATTGCGCATAATTGTATTTATATATACGTTTATAAAATATATATATATTAATTAATAAATGAGAACTTCATATATATAAATTTAAGTAGCAATATTTTGAATTACATTAGAACCAACCAATATATGTATAAGATATTTAAATAATTCTGTTTCTGTCTGAATTTGATATTTAACTTTATTTTCTTATATTTCCTTAGAGTTTTCATTCCAAAGCAGGATTTGATCAAAGAACTCTAAAATGGATTTATTTCTTTATTCACACAGGAAGTGAAAAAATTGCATGATTTTATGTGTATAACATTTTAAAATAATAACAATATATCTAGTTGAACTATAATATATATGTAATACTTATTAATTCTTTTGTGTTGCTAATATTTTCTGTGCATGAAGTGTTCGTGCAAATTAAAGTAGCTTTACAGCATGACGTGTGACAGCTGCGGCCTTTGAACTTTGAGCTAATAGTATAGTATCCCACTCATTCTATTTTCAACTGATGTAACTTAAGACCGGACAGCCAGTGAAAAAAGAATCTAAGACAAGAGTTTTTTCAAGTGTCTGAAATTCCAGTGACTTACTCTCATATTATATAATATGTACTTGGGGAATATTCAAAGAAATATAAAGATATTCAATTGATATGGCAATGCGCATTAATAAATTGGGATACAACAATTTTGGGTTAAATATATATATATATATATATATCTAAAACTTCATATGTGGAATGTTTGAGTTGAACAGATCTGTGAATGTCAGAGTGAAGGTGACAGATGAGTAAATCAGCAGCTGCTAAGTGTGATTGATGTGACAGAGGCCTCGTATGTTTGTATGTTTGAAAAAATAAAAATCTTTCTTTATGTGAAGGTACAAAAATATATTTAATTCTGAGGAAATTATAATACATAATTAGGTATTATCTACATATATATATTTCTATATTTCTTTAATAATTATTATTTCTTGATTTAACTAATAGTGGATAAGGGCAACCACACATCAAAATGGTTTACAAAGCAAATTTATATTTAGAATAATTTTCCACATGATAATATTCTTGAATAACTATAATATTATTTTTACTGGTTACCTAAATAGGTACACACCTCTCTTTAGTCAAATCTATGCTATTCATCGATATGAAATTTATGCACAATATTTCTAGAAGAATAATTATTTTTAATTTGGTTCTGATATATACATAAATTTTATAAAATAATATTTTTGGTATAAAGGGGGAAAATGTGTTTTTGATCCTGATTACATAATCACTTTTGATCAATACTTATTTTCCACACATTTTAATAAAGAAGAAATAATAATAAGGTACTATGGTATAATTAAGAAGGGTATTACATGCAAAGTTGCATAATTTAATATTTTTTGGTGGTACAAGGTTATGACAAATATGAAATCATCCAGATAATGGAGATATAAGGGTATTTTTTATGGAGAATATAATTACTCTGCATTTGTCATTAAAATTTAAAGGCCTTATTTTTATTTTTATTCTTACTTTTACTCTTAATTTTATTTTTCATTTTTAAAATTTTATTCTTACTTTATATTTCTTATTTTTCTATTTTTTCATTTTTTAATTCTCATTTGATTTTATTTGAGTTCAATATCTCAATTGAGAAAACACATTAATATTTAATAAAGTAATGTCTAATACAAGAGTATTGCTTCATTAAATATATATTGCTAAGGAAAAAAATGTTTACATTTTCTGAGTAAACACAACAATTCATTCATTCACTTATTCATTCATTCATTCATTCCTACATTCATATATTTATTCATTTTGGTTCAGGAGTATACATTCTTTGATATTATTGGTTTAATAAAGATATAAAAACTTGTTTTTTCAAAATACACTGACACCTATGGGTTGGAAAAGGTAATTACACCTATGACATAAAAATGTTCTATCATATGGAGAACTTGATTGATAATGAATTATTATCTATTATTGTTTATTATTCCAAACATAATTTATTTTAATATTTTGATAATAATTAGATGGATATTACTGATTGGTATGGTACGCTGTGATATTATAGGTTAGGAAAAACTGCCGGATTTGGTATCAGATTAGGGAATGAAGACTTCAATCAAGACATCGCAATTATGAATTCTATCTTAATAAAGACTTTTAATTTTTATAAATCAAAGAGATTCTCAAAAGTTACAAGAAGAAGCAACTGATATCCGGACGTCTCAGAAGGTAACAGGTGTGAATGCTGAGTGTTATAATAGACTGTGTCCATTACATACAATACAATTCACACCACTGATCACCAGGACGGCAGAGGACGATGATCCTATATGTACTGTGTTGTGTTCAAGTTTCATCACGTTCCAGTGGTTTCTTATCACCTGCAACGCTTCAATGAAAGCTGGTGAACAGGTAATACCTGGCATATGTGTCCTGTATATAAAGGACTGAGTACTGGTTATGGTGCTATATAAAGCAGGGAAGTGTTAAGTTAACCCTTGCTTTACTGACCAAAGACGTCACATCTGTTTCAAAAGTGACACGAGACCAGTGCGGACACACGGAAGATTCCAAAGACGATCCAACGTAAGTCCAGGTGACACTGCACAGATATTAAAGCTACATTTCATCCATGGACTTTGTTTTCTTATCAACTGACACACATGATCTTTCTAATAAAGAGTACAGTTTATGGACTGAACAATAATGAACACAATTATGGACTGTACAATATCTACATGTTGTAATTTATTTCAAAGGAGTTTTCATCTAAAGACTGTGTTATAAAAGAACCAAAAAGAAGACGAGACGACGACCCGATGACATCAGATGATGACGATTGAACCCGCGATTGCTTCAATTTAGATATAGGGAAGTATAATTATACATATTAAATGAATATTAGTCACGGCTTACCATGACATGAATTCACATCATTATATAACAATAATCCGGTATTGATACTATTATTACTAGTATTATTATTATGGAAATTTAATGATATTGCCAAGGAAGAAGGAAAGAAAAAATGATTGATGAATGTATCTTCTTTTGAGAAATTTCAGTTAAAGTCCTTTTATTCTCAAAAAAGGGGGAAATGTTAAATGGTTAATTATGGAAATTAATTTGGAATGTTAATCGATAATCATTTTTCTGAGTTCTATGCCTCAGCCATCGTGTCTAGTTGACATGCGCTATTTGTGTGTGTATTTTTGGTTCACTACCATATGTAGAACAGGTGTCCATACGACTGGCTATAAAAGCCCATGGTACAGAAAGGGGGGGCTCTCTTGCTCTGCCCACCCCACAAGACACAGAATCTTCATGCTGAGAAGCAGATGACATGTAGGCCTGGACACATGCTGGACAAAGACATGATTTACCAGCCAGGATCCAAGGAAAGATGGGTGAATCTCAACAATTAAGCTAATTATGGACAAATGGACAATTACTTTATAACTAATTATTGTATGTACCTGCTGCAATCTGATTCTTTTTAATGGACAATCCAAGAATAAATAGATACATTTTTTTATAAGAATATCGTGATATTGATACTTTGAGAAGTCCTTAGTAGAAAAAAAAGAATTCTGGAAGAGTATTATTTTATAGTCTCCCATCCAAGTACTAACCAGGCCTGACCCTGCTTAGCTTCTGAGATCAGATGAGATGGGGCATGTTCAGGGTGGTGTGACCGTAGGCAGAGACAAGCTTCTCACTTGCTGCTTTTCTACTTTGACGTGTGGCTGCCGGCTGCCCTTTCCAGTGCTCAGCAAGACCAGGTCCTTTTGTGCTTAACCTTCTCTTCAATTTTTTTGCTGGCTTCCTTAAAAGGTCTTGTAGACAGAACGCCCCACTCAGAGCCACTGAGCTCACTGATCGGCTGCAGCGCTGTCGACGGAACATCAGCTTCACGGCCAATGCCACAGGCCGGGAGCAGAGGCGAGACTCACCGGTAGACCCGGGTAGGGTGAGTAGAGCGCGGTTAGTTGCTTTCTAATAGCCTGCAGCCGGGGATTAATTTTTAATGAAAGGGAACAATCCCTTTGACTGTCTGCAGCGCGCCACACCTAGAAAGCACACTCTCACACACAAGCCAGCATGCACACGTGCTCGCACGTGACAACACCCCCTATCTGCCCCTAGAACCTCTCCGTCACCATGCATCAGACTCTCCTGCCTGTTTTATGATTTCAGGGCCCAAGCAGGAATCACCCCACCTCCACAATTCCTTCCGCACCTTCCTTGCCTTCCTTGCACTGAGGTTAGCTCTTTGTCAGCCGTCTGGCTTGGTTACACAAGCTTCTTTGCAGATAAACATGTTACTTCTGCTGGCCCTCGCTAGGCGGCCGGCATCCAAAACCTTCCCTGGGCACCTGCTGAAAGCCTGGCCCCTTCACGGCCCCGGGTGCTTTTAACGCCATCATTTCCACACGGCGAGCTGCGGAGTCAATAAGCACTCCTAACCATGACAAGGACCTCGGTGTCAGGCCTGCGTGAAGGCGGCGGAGTAGCGTACTTAGCTGCCAACTGGCTCAGAGGCCTTGGGGCTTCCATCATCTAAGTTACTTAAGGTCGGTGTCCGGCAAGGCGCCGTTCCATGCTAGCCGAGCTGGGCAGTAGGTAAAAACGTCATCAAAATGGTCTACAGCACCCGTTGTTCCCAGGAGGACTCCCATCCAAGTACTGTCCGAGCCCAGCCCTGCTTTGCTTCCGAGATCAGATGAGATCGGGCGTATCCAAGGTGGTATGGCCAGTAGACGCTGCTTGATGCATCGCCCGGCCAGCCTTTCTCAGGATCGCTTGGTGGCGAGCAATCTGGCCGTGACAGGGCAGGCTCCGAAGGGTCCATGCAAAGGCTGTGCCGTCCCTACAGGTGTGGTTTGTTTAGCAGTGATTCACCCGCCGCATCAGGTGTCTTCAAAAATGGCTCGGCGCAGGGTCTCCTGCAGGCTAAACCCTTCATCACGGTAATGTGACAGAAAGAGCAAGCTGGACCCGTAACTTGGGGGCGGAGCGAGATGTAAATGGGTGAATGAAGGAAGAGGGTGAGATGGATGCCAGCGACTTTGAGCTGCTCTTCAGGGGGGAGGGTCGTGTTGCCTGCAAAGGTCTTCTGCTTGGGGTTACCGATGGTTGCCTCCAGCCACCCGGGAGACGCTTGTCCTGGTGAAAAGGAGCCTAGTATTAAAAGTAAAGAAGCAACAATGCTGGAGACCCACGGTGATCAGAAGGATGCTGGTATTTTGCAGAGATGAAATAGCGCAAGAGAGGAAGCAAATGAAAAAAAGAAAAGAGAATGAATGTGTGCACTTGTGAAAGGGAATGGAAAAAAGGCATAGAAGAGAGTGCCCCCTGCTGGTGGAAGGAAGGAAAAAGCAAAAGCCTACAGCACCTGATATTCCCAGGCTATCTCCCATCCAAGTACTAACCAGTCCCAACCCTGCTTAGCTTCTGAGATCAGACAAGATCGGGCATGTTTAGGGTGGTGTGGCCATGGGCGGAGGTAAGCTTCTCACTTGCTGCTTTTCTACTTTGAAGTCTGGCTGCCTGCTGCCCTTTCCAGTGCTCAGCAAGACCAGGTCCTTTTGTGCTTTCCCTTTTCTTCAATTTTTTTGCTGGCTTCCTTAAAAGGTCTTGTAGACAGAAGGTCCCACTCAGAGCCGCTGAGCTCACTGATCAGCTGCAGCGCTGTCGACGGAACGTCAGCTTCACGGCCAATGCCACAGGCCGGGAGCAGAGGTGAGACTCACCGGCAGACCCGGGTAGGGTGAGTAGAGCGCAGTTAGTTGCTTTCTAATAGCCTGCAGCCGGGGATTAACTTTTAATGAAAGGGAACAATCCCTTTGACTGTCTGCAGCGCGCCACACCTAGGAAGCGCACTCTCACACACAAGCCAGCATGCACACGTGCTCGCACGTGAAAACACCCCCTATCTGCCTCTACAACCTCTCCGTCACCATGCGTCAGACTCTCCTGCCTGTTTTATGATTTCAGGGCCCTTGCAGGAATCACCCCCCCCTCCCCAATTCCTTCCTTGCCTTCCTTGCACTGAGGTTAGCTCTTTGTCAGCCGTCTGGCTTGGTTACACAAGCTTCTTTGCCGAGAAACATGTTACTTCTGTTGGCCCTCGCTAGGCGGCCGGCATCCAAAACCTTCCCTGGGCACCTGCTGAAAGACTGGCCCCTTCACTGCCCGGGGTGCTTTTAACACCATCATTTCCACACAGCGAGCTGCGGAGTCAATAAGCACTCCTAGCCGTTGCAATGAGCTCGGTGTCAGGCCTGCGTGAAGGCGGCATGGTAGCGTACTTAGCTGCCAACTGGCTCAGAGGCCTTGGGGCTTCCATCATCTAAGTTACTTAAGGTCGGTGTCCGGCAAGGCGCCGTTCCATGCTAGCCGAGCTGGGCAGTAGGGCAAAACGTCATCAAAATGGTCTACAGCACCCGGTGTTCGCAGGAGTTCTCCCATCCAAGTACTGTCTGAGCCCAGCCCTGCTTTGCTTCCGAGATCAGATGAGATCAGGCGTATCCAAGGTGGTATGGCCAGTAGACGCTGCTGGATCCATCGCCCGGCCAGCCTTTCTCAGGATCGCTTGGTGGCGAGCAATCTGGCTGTGACGGGGCGGGCTCCGAAGGGTCCATGCAAAGGCTGTGCCATCCTTACAGGTGTGGTTTGTTTAGCAGTGATTCACCCGCCGCATCAGTTGTCTTCAAAAATGTTTCGGCGCAGGGTCTCCTGCAGGCTAAACCCTTCATCGCGGTAATGGGACAGAAAGAGCAAGCTGGACCCGTAACTTGGGGGCGGAGCGAGACGTCCAGGGGTGAATGAAGGAAGAGGGTGAGATGGTTGCCAGTGACTTTGAGCTGCTCTTCAGGGGGAAGGGTCGTGTTGCCTGCAAAGGTCTTCTGCTTGGGGTTACCGGTGGTTGCATCCAGCCACACGGGAGACGCTGGTCCTGGTGAAAAGGAGCCTAGTATTAAAAGTAAAGAAGCAACAATGCTGGAGGCCCACGGTGATCAGAAGGATGCTGGTATTTTGCAGAGATGAAATAGCGCAAGAGAGAAAGCAAATGAAAAAAAGAAAAGAGAATGAATGTGTGCACTTGTGAAACGGAATAGAAAAAAGACACAGAAGAGAGTGCCCCCTGCTGGTGGAAGGAAAGAAAAAGCAAAAGCCTACAGCACCTGGCATTCCCAGGCGGTCTCTGTTAAATGGTTAATTATGGAAATTCATTTGGAATGTTAATCGATAATCATTTTTCTGAGTTTTATGCCTCAGCCATCGTGTCTAGTTGACATGCGCTATTTGTGTGTGTATTTTTGGTTCACTACCATATGTAGAACAGGTGTCCATACGACTGGCTATAAAAGCCCATGGTACAGAAAGGGGGGGCTCTCTTGCTCTGCCCACCCCACAAGACACAGAATCTTCATGCTGAGAAGCAGATGACATGTAGGCCTGGACACATGCTGGACAAAGACATGATTTACCAGCCAGGATCCAAGGAAAGATGGGTGAATCTCAACAATTAAGCTAATTATGGACAAATGGACAATTACTTTATAACTAATTATTGTATGTACCTGCTGCAATCTGATTCTTTTTAATGGACAATCCAAGAATAAATAGATACATTTTTTTATAAGAATATCGTGATATTGATACTTTGAGAAGTCCTTAGTAGAAAAAAAATAATACTGGAAGAGTATTATTTTATAGCCTCCCATCCAAGTACTAACCAGGCCTGACCCTGCTTAGCTTCTGAGATCAGATGAGATGGGGCATGTTCAGGGTGGTGTGACCGTAGGCAGAGACAAGCTTCTCACTTGCTGCTTTTCTACTTTAACGTGTGGCTGCCGGCTGCCCTTTCCAGTGCAAGACCAGGTCCTTTTGTGCTTTCCCTTCTCTTCAATTTTTTTGCTGGCTTCCTTAAAAGGTCTTGTAGACACAACGCCCCACTCAGAGCCGCTGAGCTCACTGATCGGCTGCAGCGCTGTCGACGGAACGTCAGCTTCACGGCCAATACCACAGGCCGGGAGCAGAGGCGAGACTCACCGGTAGACCGGGTAGGGTGATCAGAGCGCGGTTAGTTGCTTTCTAATAGCCTGCAGCCGGGGATTAACTTTTAATGAAAGGGAACAATCCCTTTGACTGTCTGCAGCGCGCCACACCTAGGAAGCGCACTCTCACACACAAGCCAGCATGCACACGTGCTCGCACGTGACAACACCCCCTATCTGCCCCTACAACCTCTCCGTCACCATGCGTCAGACTCTCCTGCCTGTTTTATGATTTCAGGGCCCTAGCAGGAATCACCCCCCCCTCCCCAATTCCTTCCTTGCCTTCCTTGCACTGTGGTTAGCTCTTTGTCAGCCGTCTGGCTTGGTTACACAAGCTTCTTTGCAGAGAAACATGTTACTTCTGCTGGCCCTCGCTAGGCGGTCGGCATCCAAAACCTTCCCTGGGCACCTGCTGAAAGCCTGGCCCCTTCACGGCCCCGGGTGCTTTTAATGCCATCATTTCCACACGGCGAGCTGCGGAGTCAATAAGCACTCCTAGCCGTGGCAAGGAGCTCGGTGTCAGGCCTGCGTGAAGGCGGCGGGGTAGCGTACTTAGCTGCCAACTGGCTCAGAGGCCTTGGGGCTTCCATCATCTAAGTTACTTAAGGTCGGTGTCCGGCAAGGCGCCGTTTCATGCTAGCCGAGCTGGGCAGTAGGGCAAATGTCATCAAAATGGTCTACAGCACCCGGTGTTCCCAGGAGGTCTCCAATCCAAGTACTGTCTGAGCCCAGCCCTGCTTTGCTTTTGAGATCAGACAAGATCGGGCGTATCCAAGGTGGTATGGCCAGTAGACGCTGCTTGATCCATCGCCCGGCCAGCCTTTCTCAGGATCGCTTTGTTATGATCTGCTACAGAGAGTATGGAAAGAAAGGAGATCTATCCCTACAATAGAACTAAACTAGATCCCTACGATGTAACGGGGAACCTGATCCTGCGATCAGACCCGCTAAAGTCCTCGGCTAGTCTGAACGCAGACCTATAGATGTGAGGGAGGGATCCCTACAAGATCTAGTGACTGGGAAAAGTTGGAGACCTCCTAGCAGAAATAGTAGCAGTCAAAGACAAACACAAAACAAAAAGGCATAGGGGTCAGACGACCTAGCAAAACTAACAGAGAACGGCAACAGAGCAACAAGCTAGCTCAACAGTAGTAAATACAAATGAAGTCCAGCAAAGCCAGGAGGGCGGAGCCGGATTAAATAGACAAAATGGTCATGTGACCAGCAAACTAAAAAAAAATTAACAGGAGAGTTGTAACAGTACCTCCTCTTCTAAGAGGATCCTCTGGATACCCTAGGCCCAGGCTTACCAGGAAACCTCCTGTGAAACGCTCGGACAAGTCTGGGGATAGAAACATAATCCGCTCTCACCCATGAGTTATCCTCAGGTCCGAAACCCTTCCAAGCGACGAGATTCTGCAAACTCCCTCTATACCGTCTAGAATTTAGGATGCGGGAAATTTCATATTCCCCGTCCTCCACCACCGGAGGAACAGTGGCAGAGGCGTCACCATCCGACACATCAGCTTTTTTCAACAGAGAAACATGAAACACCGTATTAATCCTCCAGGACGTAGGAACCTCCAGCCTAACAGCAGATTGGTTAACTATCTGAAGTACCTTAAAGGGCCCTACGAACTTGGGACCCAATTTTTTAGAAGGAATCCTCAATCGCAGATTCTTAGAGGACAACCAAACCATGTCACCAACCGCAAACAAAACCTCTTGCCGTTTCCTATCAAAGTACCTCTTAGATTTTTTGTTAGCCTCCTGAAGATTACCACGCACATCCGTCCAAACTCTCTCCAAATCACCGGAAAAACTATCCTCCTCAGGCACAGCCGAAACCAATTTGGAAAATGACCCAAAAGACGGATGTCTCCCAGAACAACAAAAAAAAGGCGAACACCCAGCAGAAGAGGATGTATGGTTGTTAAGAGCAAATTCAGCAAGTGGCAAAAATTCAGACCACCCCTCTTGATTGTCTGCCACAAAACAACGCAAGAACTGCTCAACATCCTGGTTCTTCCTTTCTGTCTGGCCATTAGACTCAGGATGATATCCGGATGAAAACGACAAATGAACTCCAAACCTGTCACAAAAGGCACGCCAAAAACGAGCCACGAACTGAGGTCCCCTTTCAGAAACAATGTTAGTAGGAACACCATGTAGTCTGACAATCTCCTTGACAAAGGCCTTAGCGAGTGTCTTAGCGCAAGGCAGTTTGATGAAGGGAACCAAGTGACACATCTTGCTAAAACGGTCCACGACCACCCAGATGACCGTGAAACCTTCAGAGGGAGGAAGGTCAGTAATAAAGTCCATAGCCAGATGTGTCCAAGGTGCACTAGGAACCTCCAGAGGGCAAAGCAACCCTGCAGCAGGAGCATGCGAAGACTTGGATCTTGCACACACAGTACATTGGCGCACCCACTTAATGACTTCCTTCTGCCATCCAGGCCACCAAAAACTGCGACCCACAAGTCTCTTGGTCTCAGAAATTCCTGGATGACCTGCCAACCGAGACTCATGACACTCAACAAACAAATCTCTCCTAAAGGTCCTAGGCACAAACAACCTCCCATGGGGAGTGTTAGATGGGGCATTCTCCTGTGCTTTAAGAATCTCATCCTCCAAACGGAGTACAAAGCAGCAATCACAACACCTTCTTGTAAAATGGTCTCCTCTTCCTCCTCAACACCGACCATGGGAGAAAAGCTGCGAGACAAAGCATCCGCTTTAACATTCTTGGTACCCAGGATGTAAGTAACGGAAAAATTAAACCGCGAGAAAAAAAGTGCTCACCTAGCCTGACGGGCATTCAAGCGCTTGGCAGCATCAAGATAGATCAGATTTTTATGATCAGTGAAAACCTGAATGGGAAATTCAGCACCTTCCAAGAGATGACGCCAGTGTTCAAATGCGAGTTTAATCGCCAGCAATTCCCGATTAACAATACAGTAATTAAGTTCAGTCTCGGAAAATTTTTTTGAAAAAAAGGCACAGGGATGTACTCCATCCTTGTTTTCCTGAGACAACACAGCACCAACCCCCACCGAAGAAGCATCAACCTCAACCAAAAACGGCTTAGTCACATCAGGCTGCATAAGGATGGGAGCAGAGGTGAACCTCTCCTTTAGAAACACAAAAGCTTCAATGGCCTCAGAAGTCCACTGAACCGCATTAGCACCTTTCCTGGTGAGATCGGTCAGCGGTTTGACAATAATAGAAATTTTTTTTATGAATTTTCTGTAATAATTGGCGAAACCCAAAAACCTCTGTATCGATTTCAAACCAATAGGCCTAGGCCATTCCTGCACAGCTTGAACTTTAACCGGGTCCATCTCAAAACCTTCACTGGAGATAATGTAGCCCAAAAAACGAATTCTCTGTACAGCGAACTCACATTTCTCCAGCTTAGCAAAAAGCGAATTGTCCATTAATAACTGTAATACCTCACGTACGCTCCGCCAATGAGACTCCAGATCCGGCGAATAAATCAAAATGTCATCCAAATGCACAACCACATTTTTGCCGATTAAAGGTCTAAGGATATCATTAATAAGATTCTGAAAAAATGCTGGAGCATTGGTGAGACCAAAAGGCATAACCAGATTCTCAAAATGACCCACAGGAGTGTTAAAAGCAGTCTTCCATTCATCACCCTCCTTCATGCGCAACAAATTGTATGCCCCCCGGAGATCAATTTTAGAGAACCACTTGGCCCCCACTAACTGGTTAAATAAATCAGGAATCAATGGCAGTGGGTAAGGATTGCGTACAGTAATTTTATTAATCTCACGAAAGTCCAGACAAGGACGTAAACCGCCATCTTTTTTTTTTACAAAAAAAAATCCAACAGCCACAGGAGACTTGGAAGGCCTAATGTGACTGGCGGCCAAGCTTGTCTGTATGTATTCTTCCAAAGCCTTTCTTTCAGGAATAGTAAGATTAAATAAACGACTCTTAGGAAGAGTCGCGCCAGTGACAAATTCAATGGTACAATCATAGTCTCTATGGGGAGGCAAAACCTGCGACTCCTCCTCAGAAAAAACTCTCCAAAAATCCTGAATAGGTACAGGCAATTCCCCTCTATCCACAGCAGCAATGTGCCCGGTACAACACTTGTCATAACACTTAGGGCTCCAGGACTTAATTTCATTGGTAGACCAATCCAGTACAGGATTGTGCAATTTTAACCAGGGTAACCCCAATATTACTGGAGAAGGCAAATTATCCAATACCACCAAATCCAAATTCTCTTGATGAATACCATTAATAGTGAGGGGAAATTCACAGACCTTGTGAGTAACACTCTTCAAGGGAGAGCCATCGACAGAAACCACAGCAATAGGGGATGACAAAGTTTTAGGTTCTAATCTAAGTTTTTCCAAGAATCCCCCATCAATCACATTCAGAGTAGATCCATAATCCACAAATACCCGAAATTCAATTAATTCATCCTGAGCAGCAGTAGTGGCAGATAGGAATACTCCCTTAGAATTTAAACAGGCAATACGAGCATGACTGACCATTTTTTTTTCTTTCTTCTTACGAAGCACACAGCTCTTAATAAAATGACCAGAATTTCTGCAATAGAAACACAAGCCTTCAGAAAGTCGGCGGTCTTTTTCCTGAGAGCGGGGTGCCATCGCCCCAATTTCCATCGGCTCTCCATTGTCAGCACAGAACCTCTCAGGACTCGAAGCTGACATAGCAGAGGATTTGCTCTCATTAACCCTTTCACGCAGTCTCCTGTCCACCCGTATAGCTAATTGCATTGCCTCCTGCAAGTTTCCAGGTGTGGGATAAGCAATCAGTAAATCCTTTACCCTTTCACATAGCCCTGCAAGAAACAAGCTTTTCAAAGCAGAATCGTTCCACCCCACCTGGGCAGACCACCGACGGAAGTGAGAACAATATTTTTCCACATTACCTGATCCCTGCCTCAAACGTCTTAATTCAGACTCAGCAGATGAGACACGATAAGGATCATCGTACAACGAACCCAAAGCAGAAAAAAAACTATCCACTGATCTAAAGCACGGATCACTAGGTTGGAGAGAGAAGGCCCATCCCTGAGGATCTTTGCGCAAAAGTGACATTATGATCCCTATGCGCTGTGATTCATCACCAGAGGATCCGGGTCACAAACAAAAATATAATAGACAAGCATTTTTAAAAGAAAAGAAATCTTGTTGTTTGCCAAAAAATAGATCAGGCAGACGTACCTTAGGTTCCACAAAAAGCGCTCCAGAACAGCTACTCACGTGTTGTTGGAGCTTGGTCACCTCCAGAGAGAGTCCCTGCAAGCGTTGAGCCAAATCTTGCACCGAGACCATGATGGAAAACTGGAGGTCTTTCCTTAGAGAAATTTTTTTTTTTTTTTTTTTATGGCTGGAATTACTGTTATGATCTGCTACAGAGACTAAGGAAAGAAAGGAGATCTATCCCTACAATAGAACTAAACTAGATCCCTACGATGTAACGGGGAACCTGATCCTGCGATCAGACCCGCTAAAGTCCTCGGCTAGTCTGAACGCAGACCTATAGATGTGAGGGAGGGATCCCTACAAGATCTAGGGACTGGGAAAAGTTGGACACCTCCTAGCAGAAATAGAAGCAGTCAAAGACAAACACACGACAAAAAGGCATAGGGGTCAGAAGACCTAGCAAAACTAACAGAGAACAGCAACAGAGCAACAAGCTAGCTCAACAGTAGTAAATACAAATGAAGTCCAGCAAAGCCAGGAGGGCGGAGCCGGATTAAATAGGCAAAATGGTCATGTGACCAGCAAACTAAAAAAAACCTAACAGGAGAGTTGTAACACGCTTGGTGGCGAGCAATCTGGCCGTGACGGGGCGGGCTCCGAAGGGTCCATGCAAAGGCTGTGCCGTCCCTACAGGTGTGGTTTGTTTAGCAGTGATTCACCCGCCGCATCAGGTGTCTTCAAAAATGTCTCGGCGCAGGGTCTCCTGCAGGCTAAACCCTTCATCGCGGTAATGTGACAGAAAGAGCAAGCTGGACCCGTAACTTGGGGGCGGAGCGAGACGTCCAGGGGTGAATGAAGGAAGAGGGTGAGATGGTTGCCAGTGACTTTGAGCTGCTCTTCAGTTGGGAGGGTCGTGTTGCCTGCAAAGGTCTTCTGCTTGGGGTTACCGGTGGTTACCTCCAGCCACGCGGGAGACGCTGGTCCTGGTGAAAAGGAGCCTAGTATTAAAAGTAAAGAAGCAACAATGCTGGAGGCCCACGGTGATCAGAAGGATGCTGGTATTTTGCAGAGATGAAATAGCGCAAGAGAGAAAGCAAATGAAAAAAAGAAAAGAGAATGAATCTGTGCACTTGTGAAAGGGAATGGAAAAAAGGCATAGAAGAGAGTGCCCCCTGCTGGTGGAAGGAAGGAAAAAGCAAAAGCCTACAGCACCTGGTATTTGCAGGTGGTCTCCCATCCAAATACTAACCAGGCCCAACCCTGCTTAGCTTCCAATATCAGACAAGATCGGGCGTGTTCAGGGTGGTTTGCCTGTAGGCACTGGCAAGTCTCTCACTTGCTGCTTTTCTACTTTGAAGGCACAGACAAGCCTCTCACTTGCTGCTTTTCTACTTTGAAGTCTGGCTGCCGGATGCCCTTTCCAGTGTTCAGCAAGACCAGGTCCTTTTGTGCTTTCCCTTCTCTTCAATTTTTTTGCTGGCTTCCTTAAAAGGTCTTGTAGACAGAACGCCCCACTCAGAGCCACTGAGCTCACTGATCGGCTGGAGCGCTGTCGATGGAACGTCAGCTTCACGGCCAATGCCACAGGCTGGGAGCAGAGGCGACACTCAATGGTAGACCCGGGTAGGGTGAGTAGAGCGCGGTTAGTTGCTTTCTAATAGCCTGCAACCGGGGATTAACTTTTAACGAAAGGGAACAATCCCTTTGACTGTCTGCAGCGCCACACCTAGGAAGCGCACTCTCACACACAAGCCAGCATGCACACGTGCTCGCACGTGACAACACCCCCTATCTGCCCCTACAACCTCTCCGTCACCATGCGTCAGACTCTCCTGCCTGTTTTATGATTTCAGGACCCTAGCAGGAATTACCCCCCCTCCCCAATTCCTTCCTTGCCTTCCTTGCACTGAGGTTAGCTCTTTGTCAGCCGTCTGGCTTGGTTACACAAGCTTCTTTGCAGAGAAACATGTTACTTCTGCTGGCCCTCACTAGGCGGCCAGCATCCAAAACCTTCCCTGGGCACCTGCTGAAAGCCTGGCCCCTTCACGGCCCCGGGTGCTTTTAACACCATCATTTCCACATGGCGAGCTGCGGAGTCAATAAGCACTCCTAGCCGTGGCAAGGAGCTCGGTGTCAGGCCTGCGTGAAGGCGGCGGGGTAGCGTACTTAGCTGCCAACTGGCTCAGAGGCCTTGGGGCTTCCATCATCTAAGTTACTTAAGGTCGGTGTCCGGCAAGGCGCCGTTCCATGCTAGCCGAGCTGGGCAGTAGGGCAAAAAGTCATCAAAATGGTCTACAGCACCCGATGCTCCCAGGCGGTCTCCCATCTAAGTACTGTCCGAGCCCAGAACTGCTTTGCTTCCGAGATCAGACGAGATTGGGCGTATCCAAGGTGGTAAAGCCAGTAAACGCTGCTTGATCCATCGCCCGGCCAGCCTTTCTCAGGATCGCTTGGTGGCGAGCAATCTGGCCGTGACGGGGCGGGCTCCGAAGGGTCCATGCAAAGGCTGTGCCGTCCCTACAGGTGTGGTTAGTTTAGCAGTGATTCACCCGCCGCATCAGGTGTCTTCAAAAATGTCTCGGCGCAGGGTCTCCTGCAGGCTAAACCCTTCATCGCGGTAATGTGACAGAAAAAGCAAGCTGGACCCGTAACTTGGGGGCTGAGCGAGACGTCCAGGGGTGAATGAAGGAGGAGGGTGAGATGGTTGCCAGTGACTTTGAGCTGCTCTTCAGGGGGGAGGGTCGTGTTGCCTGCAAAGGTCTTCTGCTTGGGGTTACCGGTGGTTGCCTCCAGCCACCCGGGAGACGCTGGTCCTGGTGAAAAGGAGAATAGTATTAAAAGTAAATAAGCAACAATGCTGGAGGCCCACGGTGATCAGAAGGATGCTGGTATTTTGCAGAGATGAAATAGCGCAAGAGAGAAAGCAAATGAAAAAAAGAAAAGAGAATGAATGTGTGCACTTGTGAAAGGGAATGGAAAAAAGGCATAGAAGAGAGTGCCCCCTGCTGGTGGAAGGAAGGAAAAAGCAAAAGCCTACAGAACCTGGCATTCCCAGGCGGTCTCTGTTAAATGGTTAATTATGGAAATTCATTTGGAATGTTAATCGATAATCATTTTTCTGAGTTCTATGCCTCAGCCATCGTGTCTAGTTGACATGCGCTATTTGTGTGTATATTTTTGGTTCAATACCATATGTAGAACAGGTGTCCATACGACTGGCTATAAAAGCCCATGGTACAGAAAGGGGGGGCTCTCTTGCTCTGCCCACCCCACAAGACACAGAATCTTCATGCTGAGAAGCAGATGACATGTAGGCCTGGACACATGCTGGACAAAGACATGATTTACCAGCCAGGATCCAAGGAAAGATGGGTGAATCTCAACAATTAAGCTAATTATGGACAAATGGACAATTACTTTATAACTAATTATTGTATGCACCTGCTGCAATCTGATTCTTTTTAATGGACAATCCAAGAATAAATAGATACATTTTTTTATAAGAATATCGTGATATTGATACATTGAGAAGCCCTCAGTAGAAAAAAATAATACAGGAAGAGTATTATTTTACAATGGTGAGCCAGCCAGTCCTGTTTTTTTGTTTTTTAAATTAAGTAAGTGAATTTCTTCCGTGAACAAGGGGGGAGTCCTGACGAGCTGAACAGCTGTTGTTCACGTGTCAGTAAATTCACTAGTTTGTCACGAGAAGCAGAAAGGACCTACAGACTGAGGAAAGACAGGAAGCAGAGGTACTAACAAGGAACAGAATCACACAGGAAAAGAATCAGACGAACTGAAGACAGGACGTGCTGATAAAGAGAAGCCAAGGAATCTTAAGGTAAGCAAAATATGGATATAATTTCTTCTTTTGCTAAACAAAGTAATATTAATTTCAAAGTTAATGTAGGAGATGACATAGAAGTTTTGTGGCTCAGTTTATACAAAGAATGTGAATTGCAGAATTTACAGTTAACTTCTAAATTGGTAAAAAGAGACAAACAGAAATTGAGAAATATTCTACATTTGGTAGATTTTTTTCATAGTCTTGTGTTAGAGATTTCTAAGCAGGAAAATAGTGTAGAAGTGTCAGACGGTGATACTGATTCTGACTGTAATGTGGAAAATGAACAAGAAGTAAGACACGTGTCTGTAACTGAAGGTGACCTTGGGTCTGACCAAGAGACGGACATACAGAAACCTGACATGGGAGGAGACATGACTGACATACGAGAAACCGACATACTAGGTGATGTGGGAGGAGACGTGAGTGACGTAGGAGGAACGGACGTACAAGAGCCACTAAAAATATCAGAGAATTCTGGAATTACCCAGGCTCAACTCCAAATTAAAATGAGGAAAAATTTGCTGAAATTATACAAAATCATGCCAAAATATGATGTCAAAATCCATGCCTGTAGAAATTCAGAGACATTTGAGAGCTTCTCTGATAAGTTTGATTTATCCAATGAGGAGAGGAATCAATTATTTAAAATATGGATTCCTGTGACATTGTCCAGACGTTTACATTTAATGCCCTGTGAAAATGACTCTCCTAATGGATGGGAAAATGATTCGGACAGATTAAGATATTTGATTTATTGTGTCACAAAGGATTTTCCCAACATAGAAGATCTGCAGAAACTAAGGATTGGTAGGAAGGAATGTACATATACATTCATTTCCATATTTGAACGGTTGTACAAAGCTCTCATCAAAAATGGAAAAGTACAACATATGATAACAACTTTTGTACAAAAATTCAAATTCCTAAATTCAGTTTCCCAAGTTATGGCATCACAAAAAAATTCATTATTTGAATGTCCGCAGATGCTGGATTTTGTTAGAAAACATGAGAATCGTGAAAAGAAAATAAATCAAGCTAAATTTATAAAACCAGGAAAGGTAAAATCTTACCAAAAGCCAATATCAAACTCTCCTAGACTGAGTCATCCCCATAGTGAACTCTATCAAATACGCAGAAGATTTCATATATGTTATAAGCCATATCAGCCAGTGCAAAGATCCATCTCTCCACAGAATGAGTTAATTCTCAGTCAGAACTGTGATTCTCTAAAAAGGAAAATGGCTGAAACTGATGGACAGAGACAGGTGAGACGACCAACTCACAGTGACGTCATGGAATGTGGACAGAAGAACAGGCAGTTCTCTGAGGTTTTGAAGGATAGAAAAATGTCTTTCCTAAATAGGGCGTTCCTGGAGATATTTGAGAGAGACAGAAGATTTGGTTTAGGGAGTGGCTAAGGAAAAACTGTAATTATAATGTTGTATCAAAATGTAATACAATGTCTCAATATTTATTTATAATCTTATACAGTAAAATTGTAGTTACATAGTTTCTAATAGTTCATATATATATATATATATATATATATATATATATATATACACTTGTCTAAGTAGAGATTGCGTATAATTGTATTTATATATACGTTTATAAAATATATATATATATATATTAATTAATAAATTAGAACTTCATATATATAAATTTAAGTAGCAATATTTTGAATTACATTAGAACCAACCAATATATGTATAAGATATTTAAATAATTCTGTTTCTGTATGAATTTGATATTTAATTTTATTTTCTTATATTTCCTTAGAGTTTTCATTCCAAAGCAGGATTTGATCAAAGAACTCTAAAAATGGATTTATTTCTTTATTCACACAGGAAGTGAAAAAATTGCATGATTTTATGTGTATAACATTTTAAAATAATAACAATATATCTAGTTGAACTATAATATATATGTAATACTTATTAATTCTTTTGTGTTGCTAATATTTTCTGTGCATGAAGTGTTCGTGCAAATTAAAGTAGCTTTACAGCATGACGTGTGACAGCTGCGGCCTTTGAACTTTGAGCTAATAGTATAGGATCCCATTCATTCTATTTTCAACTGATGTAACTTAAGACCGGGCAGCCAGTGAAAAAAGAATCTAAGACAAGAGTTTTTTCAAGTGTCTGAAATTCCAGTGACTTACTCTCATATTATATAATATGTACTTGGGGAATATTCAAAGAAATATAAAGATATTCAATTGATATGGCAATGCGCATTAATAAATTGGGATACAACAATTTTGGGTTAAATATATATATATATATATATCTAAAACTTCATATGTGGAATGTTTGAGTTGAACAGATCTGTGAATGTCAGAGTGAAGGTGACAGATGAGAAAATCAGCAGCTGCTAAGTGTGATTGATGTGACAGAGGCCTCGTATGTTTGTATGTTTGAAAAAAAAAATGTTTCTTTATGTGAAGGTACAAAAATATATTTAATTCTGAGGAAATTATAATACATAATTAGGTATTACAGTATTTACATATATATATTTCTATATTTCTTTAATAATTATTCTTTCTTGATTTAACTAATAGTGGATAAGGGCAACCACACATCAAAATGGTTTACAAAGCAAATTTATATTTAGAATAATTTTCCACATGATAATATTCTTGAATAACTATAATATTATTTTTAATGGTTACCTAAATAGGTACACACCTCTCTTTAGTCAAATCTATGCTACTCATCGATATGAAATTTATGCACAATATTTCTAGAAGAATAATTATTTTTAATTTGGTTCTGATATATACATAAATTTTATAAAATAATATTTTTGGTATTAAGGGGGAAAATGTGTTTTTGATCCTGATTACATAATCAATTTTTATCAATACTTATTTTCCACACATTTTAATAAAGAAGAAATAATAATAAGGTACTATGGTATAATTAAGAAGGGTATTACATGCAAAGTTGCATAATTTAATATTTTTTGGTGGTACAAGGTTAGGACAAATATGAAATCATCCAGATAATGGAGATATAAGGGTATTTTTTATGGAGAATATAATTATTTGTCATTAAAATTTAAAGGCCTTATTTTTATTTTTATTCTTATTTTTACTCTTAATTTTATTTTCCATTTTTAAAATTTTATTCTTACTTTATACTTCTTATTTTTCTATTTTTTCATTTTTTAATTCTCATTTGATTTTATTTGAGTTCAATATCTCAATTGAGAAAACACATTAATATCTAATAAAGTAATGTCTAATACAAGAGTATTGCTTCATTAAATGTATATTGCTAAGGAAAAAAATGTTTACATTTTCTGAGTAAACACAACAATTCATTCATTCATTTATTCATTCATTCATTCATTCATACATTCATATATTTATTCATTTTGGTTCAGGAGTATACATTCTTTGATATTATTGGTTTAATAAAGATATAAAAACTTGTTTTTTCAAAATACACTGACACCTATGGGTTGGAAAAGGTAATTACACCTATGACATAAAAATGTTCTATCATATGGAGAACTTGATTGATAATGAATTATTATCTATTATTGTTTATTATTCCAAACATAATTTATTTTAATATTTTGATAATAATTAGATGGTATTACTGATTGCTATGGTACGCTGTGATATTATAGGTTAGGAAAAACTGCCAGATTTGGTATCAGATTAGGGAATGAAGACTTCAATCAAGACATCGCAATTATGAATTCTATCTTAATAAAGACTTTTAATTTTTATAAATCAAAGAGATTCTCAAAAGTTACAAGAAGAAGCAACTGATATCCGGACGTCTCAGAAGGTAACAGGTGTGAATGCTGAGTGTTATAATAGACTGTGTCCATTACATACAATACAATTCACACCACTGATCACCAGGACGGCAGAGGATGATGATCCTATATGTACTGTGTTGTGTTTAAGTTTCATCACGTTCCAGTGGTTTCTTATCACCTGCAACGCTTCAATGAAAGCTGGTGAACAGGTAATACCTGGCATATGTGTCCTGTATATAAAGGACTGAGTACTGGTTATGGTGCTATATAAAGCAGGAAAGTGTCAAGTTAACCCTTGCTTTACTGACCAAAGACGTCACATCTGTTCCAAAAGTGACACGAGACCAGTGCGGACACACGGAAGATTCCAAAGACGATCCAACGTAAGTCCAGGTGACACTGCACAGATATTAAAGCTACATTTGATCCATGGACTTTGTTTTCTTATCAACTGACACACATGATCTTTCTAATAAAGAGTACAGTTTATGGACTGAACAATAATGAACACAATTATGGACTGCACAATATCTACATGCTGTAATTTATTTCAAAGGAGTTTTCACCTAAAGACTGTGTTATAAAAGAACCAAGAAGAAGACGAAACGACGACCCGATGACATCAGATGATGACGATTGAACCCGCGATTGCTTCAATTTAGATATAGGGAAGTATAATTATACATATTAAATGAATATTAGTCACGGCTTACCATAACATGAATTCACATCATTATATAACAATAATCCGATATTGATACTATTATTACTATTATTATTATTATTATGGAAATTTAATGATATTGCCAAGGAAGAAGGAACGAAAAAATGATTGATGAATGTATCTTCTTTTGAGATTTTTCAGTTAAAGTCCTTTTATTCTCAAAAAAGGGGGAAATGTTAAATGGTTAATTATGGAAATTCATTTGGAATGTTAATCGATAATCATTTTTCTGAGTTCTATGCCTCAGCCATCGTGTCTAGTTGACATGCGCTATTTGTGTGTGTATTTTTGGTTCACTACCATATGTAGAACAGGTGTCCATATGACTGGCTATAAAAGCCCATGGTACAGAAAGGGGGGGCTCTCTTACTCTGCCCACCCCACAAGACACAGAATCTTCATGCTGAGAAGCAGATGACATGTAGGCCTGGACACATGCTGGACAAAGACATGATTTACCAGCCAGGATCCAAGAAAAGATGGGTGAATCTCAACAATTAAGCAAATTATGGACAAATGGACAATTACTTTATAACTAATTATTGTATGTACCTGCTGCAATCTGATTCTTTTTAATGGACAATCCAAGAATAAATAGATACATTTTTTTAAAAAATATCGTGATATTGATACTTTGAGAAGTCCTCAGTAGAAAAAAATAATACAGGAAGAGTATTATTTTACAATGGTGAGCCAGCCAGTCCTGTTTTTTTGTTTTTTAAATTAAGTAAGTGAATTTCTTCCGTGAACAAGGGGGGAGTCCTGACGAGCTGAACAGCTGTTGTTCACGTGTCAGTAAATTCACTAGTTTGTCACGAGAAGCAGAAAGGACCTACAGACTGAGGAAAGACAGGAAGCAGAGGTACTAACAAGGAACAGAATCACACAGGAAAAGAATCAGACGAACTGAAGACAGGACGTGCTGATAAAGAGAAGCCAAGGAATCTTAAGGTAAGCAAAATATGGATATAATTTCTTCTTTTGCTAAACAAAGTAATATTAATTTCAAAGTTAATGTAGGAGATGACATAGAAGTTTTGTGGCTCAGTTTATACAAAGAATGTGAATTGCAGAATTTACAGTTAACTTCTAAATTGGTAAATAGAGACTAGTGTTGAGCCACCCCCGTAGTGTTCGAGTTCGGTTTGGTTCGTCGAACACCCGTGTGTTCGCCGAACTGTTCGTCGAACTGTTCGTCGAACACCTTCGAACATCAACCAATGGCAGGCAAACAAAAACACATAGAAACACATAGAAAACACCTTCAAAGGTGTCCAAAAGCTGACAAACTGCTCAGAAGACACAACTAACACATGGAAAAGTGACAAGTACATATAGTCATGCGAAAAGAAAAGAGGTGGAGGAGTAAAAGGAGGGGGAGACACAGATATAGGCATGTCATGCCCTTCTAAAATCCAAAAAGTGAGAAGCCGAGACGGCCAGTCCGCTCCTGCCCGTGCCACCTCCGTGTCGCCGGGTTTGTGCCAGAGCCGCGGTGAACCCTGACGGCCAGCCCCCCTCTCCCAATACTGGTGCCTGTCCGCTGGTGGGTCGAGAGAGCCCCCCTGTGGTGGAGGCAGCTCTAAGCTTTTTAATTTAAATTGTCCCTCTAATTTGAATGAATACACTTTAAATCCATTTACAAGGATCTATTGGAGGGCAAGTCTCATGCCAGCAGCCGCGTAATTCCAGCTCCAGTAGCGTCCACTAAAGCTGCTGCAGTTAAAAAGCTTTTATAAGGATCGAGCTCGGCTGTCCACCGCAAGGCATCCTAGTGCCAGTCCCAGCCCCTATGCCTTGGGGTGCCTCCTGATGCTCTTCACTGAGTATCCCGTGGTCCCGAAGCATTTCCTTTGAAAAAATTAAGTGTCCAAACTACAGGTGGTGTAGCTTGCTTAACAGCCGGGATAATCCGCTGACTAGCAGACACTGCTACTAGGCACAAAGTATTTCCTGGGCTAGATGCAGTTAAAAATTTGTAAGTAGATACTCTCGTTGGATGCTGAGAAAGCATTCCATAGAGTCTCCTGGCACGCCATATATGATTCTCTTAAAAAGCTTGGGGTAGGGGTCTAGGGGACCCTTTTATAGCCAAAATCACGGCCCTGTATCACAATACGTCACCTAGGCTGAAGATAAATGGAACTGTAGCACCGAGGGCTCGGTTGCTACAGACGTATTGCACCTCACCCAGAGGTGTGATATCTCACTCTCAGATAAGGATGGAGTGTGGATCAGGACCCGACACCTGCATGCATTACACCACATTGCCGTGGGGCAGGGCGACCAATATGCCCCTGAGATGGGCACGACAGTCCCTGTCCCTGGCTGGAGTGGGGGGAGGGAGCACTGAGGAAGGGGAACCCTGCAGTGCAGGAGCAGGGAGGAAGCAGTTCCTGGGTGCATTGAGAAGGGAGTATAAAAGGTGGGCACCATCTTAGTTCAGTGCAGAGAAGTCTGAGCAGAAGTGGCAGGGAGCAGGGGCTCTGCATGAGCTCTGCTCCGGAGGCGGGCCTAGTAACAGAGGCCGAGGCCTGCAAGAGGGAGAAGGAAGGAAGAGGAGCGGAGAAGGCTCCAGGAACGAGGAATGAAGGGATCCCAGGGGTGCGGACGGGCGAGTCGCCACCGCACGCCCGAATCCACCTGCGTGGAGGGGTCAGGCCAAAGGGGGAGACCGGTCCCCGAACTAGTGGAGGCAGGAAACGACCCTCAGCTAGAAACCGGAGGCTCTGACATTTTATGTGGCGCAGCCCCTTGCTCCACCCGCTAGGAAGGCACCACATAGGGTCAGGGAAACTGGCGCCAAGTTTACCAAGAGGAGGCCCGAGGCAGCCGGACAGAAGTGTTGGTAAGAAAGGCCAGACAAAGGACACACAAAGGGGGTCCTGTGAAGCGCTCCAAAGTTATCTGGGAGTTGTCTGAGCCCCTCACCTGGTGAGCACAGTACGACGTGGGCAGCCGTTACCTGCAGACGTGGTCTGGATAATAAGAACTGTGAGTAAAGGCCCTGAATTGCATCACTGACTCCGTGTCGTTACTGCTGCTGCCCTGCACCATCACCCCCATCCTCCGCATACACTGCCCTGAGGCTATACTCCTCCCGTGGGGAGTTATGCTACGCTCTGCTGCACCCACAACACCAGCCTTAGCGGTCTGCCCTGTAGCGGCGGTTCACTCTGACCGCAATCCACGGGTGGCGTAGTCGGACATTTAAACATCAAAACCACATAAATAGTTCCGCCACTGGTTTGACCGCCCTGAGCCACGGAACCGGATCGCCGCCACGAAGACTACAACCACCAGCATCCACCAAAAAGGGTCCGGCTCCGGGTGTCCCAAGGCCCAGGGGGTGCGTCAGAACATTTTCATCACCTTTCACAATCACCAATGGGACAAGGCAGGGATGTCCTCTGTCCCCTCTCTTATACATCCTAGTGACGGAGCACCTGCTCTCATCAATTCGCCATAACCCCAATATTAGGTGGATTGAGGTGGGAGGCACCGAGTACAAGTGCTCTCTATTTGCTGATGATGTCCTAGTATATATCACTCAATCACATATATCCATCCCTGCTGTTATGGCTGAAATAGATCACTTTGTTACATGGTAAAATTTTAAAATCAATGCAGCGAAGTCTGAGGCCCTCGATGTCTCCCTCCCTAAATCCATATAGGATTCCATCCAGTCCAACTTTCCCTTTGCCTGGCCCTCACAGGGTATCAAATACTTAGGAATTCCTATTCATAGAGACCTCTCCCATCTATGTTATCTTAATTTTGGGCCCTTTATTGAACAATTCCATACAGACCACGGTTGGCAAGTTAGAACTGTAAGATTCACTACGTGAACCACTGGTGTTTTGTGGAAAAGCACATGTACACCGCGTTCCAAATTGTTATGCAAAAAGTGTTTAGGAGTGATAAGGGAAGAATTTGTTTGTTTGTCAGTTAAACTCATTGATGGTGATGTGTGTCAGGGCTCTTTATATCACTGTAAGCAATTGCAGACACCTGTGCTAATTAGTTTGGCAGGTGTGTCCAATGAAAGGCAAGACTACTTAAGAAGGCTCTCTCACATTATTAAGCAGCCTACATTTTCTGCCAAAATGGGAAAGAAAAAGGATGTGTCGGCTGCTGAGAAGCAACAAATTGTGGAGTGTTTAGGTCAAGGCATGACTACAATCAACATTGTGCGATGATCAGGATGAAGTGTCTTGGCAATCAAGAAGTATGTAGCTGATTCACAGTACACACGTGTGCGTGCTGATAAGGGCAAATTGAGGACTCTTTCCTACAGGCAATTACGTCAGGTTGAAAGAGCAGCGGCAAAAAAGCCTTGTCATAGCAGCAGACAAGTTTTTGAAGCTGCTTGTGCCTCCAACGTCCCCCGAACAACAAGATGCAGGGTCCTTCAGAGGTTTGCAGCTGTGCATACGCCATCCTGTCGACCTCCTCTATCCACTTCACACAAGCAGAAATGGCTCCAGTGGGCCAAACATTACATGAAGACTGATTTCAAAACTGTTTTGTTCACGGATGAGTGCCGTGCAGCGCTCGATGGTCCAGATGAATGGAGTGGAGGATGGCTGGTTGATGGACACCCCACGCAAACACGGCTACAGCGCCAACAAGGAGGAGGTGGAGTAATGTTTTGGGCTGGAATCATGGGGAGATAGATTGTCGGCCCCTTTAGGATCCCTGAAGGCGCTAAAGATGAACTCCATAATGTATGTGGATTTTCTCAAACAGCACTTCCTGCCATGGTTCAAGAAGAAGAACCGTGTATTTCACAGCAAGATCATTTTTCTGCATGATAATGCACCATCTCATGCTGCACATAAAACATCTGCATCTCTGGCTGATATGGGCATAAAAGGGGACAAACTTATGGTGTGACCCCCATGCTCCCCTGACCTCTACCCCATTCAGAACCTTTGGAGCATCATTTAAAGGAGTGTCTATGATGGCGGGAGGCAGTTCACATCTAAGCAACAGCTCTGGGAGGGTATTCTGTCCTCATGCAAAACAATTGAAGCAGAAACCATCCAAAACCTGACAAATTCAATGGACGAGAGAGTTCAGAAGCTCCTTTCGAACAAGGGGTCCTATGTGAAAATGTAACATCACCTAGAATAAAGTTTTGAGTTGAAAACTGTTTGATTTCAGTTTCTAACAACCTGCTAATGCTTATAATTTCAAAAATGACCATTTTTTTGGTCTTTATTAAAATGAAAAGGTTGATCGAAAAGTTTGGGGGATCTAAGAGTGTGGCAACCCAGTAGTCATGATTACTTCGAATTCTGACAATATGAGGGTCATGCTGCAGGTAGTGCAGCAAGAAGGCACTTATGTGTCTTGCGCATCTCGGAGCCCCAAAATTATTTTCCGGGCTAGATGCAGCTAAAAATTATTTTTAATTTTAAATCTGGTGAAGCTTATTATAGATGGCCTAATAGGATCAGTGCTGCACACTGCTACAAAGCCCAAATTATTTTCCAGTCAAGATACAGATAAACATGATTAGTAATTTGAAAGCTTAAAACGGTTGGTAGGGTGATTTTAACCAATCATCAAGCTTTTACTCTCCCCAGGATGACACAGGGGTAGAAAAGTCGTTTCGGATCCATGATTTGTTCATCTTTATGAACGTGAGTCTGTCTACATTATCAGTGGAGAGCCGCGTGCGCTTATCTGTCAGCACACCACCAGCAGCGCTGAACACACGTTCAGACAGAACGCTGGCTGCGGGGCATGACAAGATCTCCAAGGCGTAAGTGGCTAGCTCCGGCCATTTATCCAGATTGGAAGCCCAAAAAGAGCAAGGGTCCAGTGACACAGTCGTGGCTTCAATGTTTACTTGGAGATACTCCTGTACCATCGTCTCTAGGCGTTGACTATGTGTCAGACTTCTTTTCTCCTGTGGCCTTGCAAAGGATGGGCTAAAAAAGTGGTGAAATGATTCCGCAAAATTGATGTTACCAGCAGATACTGTGGTTCTGTTATGGTTTGAGTGCTGAACACTTGACGGTCCCACGGTTGGCAAGTTGGAACTGTGAGATTCACTACGTGCACCACTGGTATTTTGTGGAAAAGCACATGTAATATTCTGCAACAGTCTCTGCTGATACTCCTGCATGCGTGCATCCCTTTCTATGGCAGGAATAATTTCTGCAAATTTACTTTTGTACCGGGGATCTAACAGTGTGGCAACCCAGTAGTCAGGATTATTTCTAATTCTCACAATTCGAGGGTCATGTTGCAGGTAGTGCAGCAAGAAGGCACTCATGTGTGTTGCGCATCCAGGAGCACCAAGTCCCTGTTGTGTTGGTGGCGAGGTAACAATCATGCTTCCTTCCTCTGTCCTCTCCCCCCAACCTCGCACAACAGAAATGTGATCAAGGTCTCCCTCATCTGATGAGTCTTCCATCAGTTCGTCCTCCACTTCTTCCTGGGCTCCTGCACCTTCCTCACTAGTTTGGCTGCTACCATGCACCCTGGTAAAATCATCTCCCCCACCCTCACATGCCTGCCGCCTTGGTGCTGCCGACCGTCTGGACCTTGCAGATGTTAGCCCTTCCGCATACAACTCCTCCTCCTCTACTTCCTCCACCTCCTCTTGTGCCACCACCTGACTCCGAATTCTGTTTAACATGTGCTCCAGCATGTAAATCACCGGAATAGTCATGCTGATAATGGCATCGTCAGCACTAAACATCTTCGTCGCCATTTCAAAACTGTGCAGAAGGGTGCATAGGTCCCTGATCTGAGACCACTCCTCCAGCGTGATTTGCCCCACCTCTGAATCTCGTTGGCCCAGGCTATACGTCAGAACGTATTGCACCAGGGCTTGTCGGTGCTGCCACAGTCGCTGCAACATGTGCAGAGTTGAATTCCCCCGGGTAGGCACATCGCATTTTAGCCGGTGAAGTGGCAGGCCCAACGACTTCTGTAGAGATGTAAGTCGCTTAGCTGCGGGATGCGAACGGCGGAAGTGAGCACACAGCGACCGTGCCCTCTGCAGAAGGCCATCTAGTCTGGGATAGTGGGCTAAAAATTGCTGGACAACCAGGTTCAACACGTGAGCCATACAAGGCACGTGTGTGACATTGCCCCGGCGAAGGGCCGCACCCAGGTTTGCAGCATTGTCGCACACGGCCTTCCCTGGTTTCAGGTCCAGTGGAGACAACCATTCATGAAATTGGTTCTCCAGAGCTGACCACAACTCCTCAGCTGTGTGACTCACATTTCCCAGACATTTCAATGTAAAAACCGCCTGATGACGTTGAGCCCTACTGCCAGCATAGTAAGGAGGTGTGCAGGATCCCTTCTGCGCAGTTAGAAAGCTTGTGGCATGACCAGACAGGCTTTGGGTGCAGGTGGAAGACCGAGAGGAGGTTGAGGAGGCAGAAGCAGTGGAGGAACTTTGACATAAAGAGGATTGACGCACAACTCGTGGGGACGGCAAGACTTGGACAGCAGCCCCTTGTCCTGCTGTCACCATAGTTACCCAGTGCCCAGTCAGCGACATGTAACGCCCCTGTCCATGCCTACTCGTCCAAGTGTCTGTGGTGAAATGCACCCTGTCACACACAGAGTTTCTCAAAGAAGCGGTGATGTTGTGTGCGACATGCTGGCGGAGCGCAGGCACACCTTTCTTTGAGAAGTAGTGCCGACTGGGCATCTGGTACTGGGGCACTGCGACGGACATAAGGTCTCGAAAATCCTCTGTGTCCACCAGGCGGAAAGGCAGCATTTCTGTAGCCAAGAGCTTGCAGATGGTGAAATTCAACCTCTTAGCTTTCTCATGGCTAGGAGGAAATGGTCTTTTACTTGTCCACATCTGAGGGACCGAGGGCTGGCTATTGTGCTTAGACGGGGTTGATAAGGGTGTCCCCGGCAAACTGCCGGTCTGTGAGGAAGATGCAGGCGGACATGTTAGGTTGCCTTGATCCAAAGGTGGTGCTATCGATGTCGGACAGCGCTCAAGACAAGCTGGTGTTACCACCTCCAAAGAAAATGATGACCTGCCAATCACGCTGGCTGTTGCGGGTAAAGAGGTGGCAGGTCTGCGCCCCAAAACAGGTGTGACTGCTGTCCCCCCAGTCACAGAGGATGAAGAGGCCGCGGATGCACAAGATATGGCAGACGGTGGTTGGCCCGGCCGGCTAGGCCGCATTGTAGCACACTGAGCTTCCCACTGCAACTTATGCTTCATGTCCATGTGCCGGTTCATGCATGAAGTACTCAAACTATGTATTTTTTGGCCTCTACTTAGCTTTTGCTGACAAATGTTACAGATAACACGAGTTGGGTCATCTTTATCGATCTGAAAAAATGCCCAGGCTATGCAAGGCTTAGCACCCATGCGACCTGAAGAGCCACCACGACTTGTGGTGAGAGGCAGAGTTGTGTTTGAGGATGCAGTTGTTGACGTGCTTCCAGTACTACGTCTCTGTCCAGGAAGGCGCAACCTGACCTCGTCGTCACTAGCATCTTCCTCCACCTCCTCTGCTGACCTCATCTCTTGGCTGACTGTGGGTTGACAGTAAGTGGGATCTCCGACCTCATCATCATCACCCTGTGCATTATCACACCCGTCGTCCTCAGAGCCAACCTGTTCCTGCCCTGACAAAAAACTAAAGTTGTCGCTCCAATCAGGTATTTGAGTCTTATCATCGTCTTCCTCATTGTCTCCACCAACAGGAGTTACAGTTTGGGAATGAGGGTCTACATTATGGTCAGAACCTTCTGCGTCTGGTCCTGGATCCGACTCATAAAGATTCTGGGCATCAGTGCAGATCATTTCCTCGTCTGGATTCACAGAAGCGCTGGAGTCGACCTCTGATTCCCAGGCTATAGTATGAGTAAACAGCTCTGCAGACTCAACCATCTGTTCTACCTCATACTCAGACGGGCAGCTGGAGATTTGGGAGCTGTGAGGAAGCAAGTGCGATTTGGGTGACACCTTTGAGGACTGGAGTATTTGTGATGTTGAAGTTGATGTGGAGGAGAGCCCACTTAAAGGAGCACTTGATATCCGTTGAAGCACCTGCTGTTTTTGTGCCTCATCTGGAATTTGTAGCGATTGGCGTGGCCGTAAGAAAGGGATCTTATCACATTGTCCGCTAAAAGAAGTAGACATTTTAGTTTGGCTGGAAGATGGTCTTTCTTCTGCACCTACCCCACGGACACAACCTTTTTTCCCGTTCCCAACACGCCTATTCCCCTTTCCACCAGCAGCAGGCCTTTTTCCACTCATTTTGGTGGTTAACTAATTCACAACTCTGGAGTTGTTTGCACAAAAAAACAATGGATGGTAACCGAGCAGAGCTGAGTGGCCAAACTGTGGTATTAGGCCAAAACTATTGGCTGGGTTAGATGCAGAAAAAAATTATTTTTAATTTGCAACCTGATGGAGGTCAGTATAGATGGACTAATAGACCAAGTCCCACACACCGCTAGAAGCCCAAATATTTTTTCAGAGCTAGATGCAGAAAATTTTTTTATTCAATTTGCAACCTGATGGAGGTCAGTATAGATGGACTAATAGACCAAGTCCCACACACTGCTAGAAGCCCAAATATTTTTTCAGAGCTAGATGCAGAAAAAAATTATTTTTAATTTGCAACCTGATGGAGGTCAGTATAGATGGACTAATAGACCAAGTCCCACACACCGCTAGAAGCCCAAATATTTTTTCAGAGCTAGATGCAGAAAAAAATTATATTCAATTTGCAACCTGCTGGAGGTCAGTATAGAAGGACTAATAGAACAAGTCTCACACACTGCTAGAAGCCCAAATATTTTTTCAGAGCTAAATGAAGAAAAAAATTATTTTTAATTTGCAACCTGATGGAGGTCAGTATAGATGGACTAATAGACCAAGTCCCACACACTGCTAGAAGCCCAAATATTTTTTCAGAGCTAGATGCAGAAAAAAATTATTTTTAATTTGCAACCTGATGGAGGTCAGTATAGATGGACTAATAGACCAAGTCCCACACACCGCTAGAAGCCCAAATATTGTTTCAGAGCTAGATGCAGAAAATTTTTTTATTCAATTTGCAACCTGATGGAGGTCA
The DNA here is from genome assembly GCF_046119375.1 of Phyllobates terribilis. Classification (NCBI taxonomy): domain Eukaryota; kingdom Metazoa; phylum Chordata; class Amphibia; order Anura; family Dendrobatidae; genus Phyllobates; species Phyllobates terribilis. The sequence goes on along the minus strand of NW_027362764.1, from coordinate 673,561,179 downwards.
GTATAGATGGACTAATAGACCAAGTCCCACACACTGCTAGAAGCCCAAATATTTTTTCAGAGCTAGATGCAGAAAAAAATTATTTTTAATTTGCAACCTGATGGAGGTCAGTATAGATGGACTAATAGACCAAGTCCCACACACTGCTAGAAGCCCAAATATTTTTTCAGAGCTAGATGCAGAAAAAAATTATTTTTAATTTGCAACCTGATGGAGGTCAGTATAGATGGACTAATAGACCAAGTCCCACACACCGCTAGAAGCCCAAATATTTTTTCAGAGCTAGATGCAGAAAAAAATTATATTCAATTTGCAACCTGCTGGAGGTCAGTATAGAAGGACTAATAGAACAAGTCCCACACACTGCTAGAAGCCCAAATATTTTTTCAGAGCTAAATGAAGAAAAAAATTATTTTTAATTTGCAACCTGATGGAGGTCAGTATAGATGGACTAATAGACCAAGTCCCACACACTGCTAGAAGCCCAAATATTTTTTCAGAGCTAGATGCAGAAAAAAATTATTTTTAATTTGCAACCTGATGGAGGTCAGTATAGATGGACTAATAGACCAAGTCCCACACACCGCTAGAAGCCCAAATATTTTTTCAGAGCTAGATGCAGAAAATTTTTTTATTCAATTTGCAACCTGATGGAGGTCAGTATAGATGGACTAATAGACCAAGTGCCACACACTGCTAGAAGCCCAAATATTTTTTCAGAGCTAGATGCAGAAAAAAATTATTTTTAATTTGCAACCTGATGGAGGTCAGTATAGATGGACTAATAGACCAAATCCCACACACTGCTAGAAGCCCAAATATTTTTTCAGAGCTAGATGCAGAAAAAAATTATTTTTAATTTGCAACCTGATGGAGGTCAGTATAGATGGACTAATAGAACAAGTCCCACACGCTGCTAGAAGCCCAAATATTTTTTCAGAGATAAATGAAGAAAAAAATTATTTTTAATATGCAACCTGATGGAGGTCAGTATAGATGGACTAATAGACCAAGTCCCACACACTGCTAGAAGCCCAAATATTTTTTCAGAGCTAGATGCAGAAAAAAATTATTTTTAATTTGCAACCTGATGGAGGTCAGTATAGATGGACTAATAGACCAAGTCCCACACACCGCTAGAAGCCCAAATATTTTTTCAGAGCTAGATGCAGAAAAAAATTATATTCAATTTGCAACCTGCTGGAGGTCAGTATAGAAGGACTAATAGAACAAGTCCCACACACTGCTAGAAGCCCAAATATTTTTTCAGAGCTAAATGAAGAAAAAAATTATTTTTAATTTGCAACCTGATGGAGGTCAGTATAGATGGACTAATAGACCAAGTCCCACACACTGCTAGAAGCCCAAATATTTTTTCAGAGCTAGATGCAGAAAAAAATTATATTCAGTTTGCAACCTGATGGAGGTCAGTATAGATGGACTAATAGAATGATGCTATGCCCAAAAGATTTTACTTCACTAGGTGCAGTAAAAAAATTGGTATTCTATGCACAGGTGGTATATTATGCAACACAGATAGGCTACTCCACTGACTAACACACTCTGCAATAGGCCAAAAAGGATTAGCTTTGCTAGATTCAGCCAAATGCTGTGAAAAAAACTTGCACAGCACTCTCACAGACCTGCCTGGCAAAAACTGATAGGAACTGATGTAACCTAGTCCTGAAAAGGACTCCAATTACAATTAGTCTTTACTCCCACAATCTATCTATTTAAGAGCACAGACCTGCTTGATAAAAGTCGTAGGAAATGCTGTAACCTAGTCCTTAAAAGGACTGCAATCACAACTATTCCCTACTCCCAAGCTATCTGTATATTTGTGCGAAAATTGGCTTGAAATTAACAAGGTATAGCGCACACAGCAACAGCGGTGCCGTCTAACACGCAGCTGCAGCAGTGAGAAAATGGTGGCGACGGGGAAAATGGCTTGGTCTTATAGGGCAAGGACATGTGACATACACTGCCAATCACACATGCCCTTGCTTGTGTGAAAAAAAGCACTTCGCTCCGTGTGTGCGCTGCTGATAGGCTGACAGATTGCACCTCCCCACTGCAAATGCGGGAAAGAGAAAAAAAAATGGAGATCTTCATTGTTCCTGCAGAGATCCATCCCCTGCCCCTCCCCCCGCCCCGCTGTACACTCAAACTGCGTATTAACATTAATTTTCATCATTACTGAGAAAAAATCCAGTTATGATTTTGGTGCACGAACAGTTATCGAACATAACCTCGAACAGCCGAATTTTTCTCAAATTGTTCGTGTTCGCCGACCGGCTCGAACACCGCCCAAAACAGCTCGAATTTGAGATTGGCGAACAGTTCGAGTAGAACAACGCTCATCTCTAATAGAGACAAACAGAAATTGAGAAATATTCTACATTTGGTAGATTTTTTTCATAGTCTTGTGTTAGAGATTTCTAAGCAGGAAAATAGTGTAGAAGTGTCAGACGGTGATACTGATTCAGACTGTAATGTGGAAAATGAACAAGAAGTAAGACACGTGTCTGTAACTGAAGGTGACCTTGGGTCTGACCAAGAGACGGACATACAGAAACCTGACATGGGAGGAGACATGACTGACATACGAGAAACCGACATACTAGGTGATGTGGGAGGAGACGTGAGTGACGTAGGAGGAACGGACGTACAAGAGCCACTAAAAATATCAGAGAATTCTGGAATTACCCAGGCTCAACTCCAAATTAAAATGAGGAAAAATTTGCTGAAATTATACAAAATCATGCCAAAATATGATGTCAAAATCCATGCCTGTAGAAATTCAGAGACATTTGAGAGCTTCTCTGATAAGTTTGATTTATCCAATGAGGAGAGGAATCAATTATTTAAAATATGGATTCCTGTGACATTGTCCAGACGTTTACATTTAATGCCCTGTGAAAATGACTCTCCTAATGGATGGGAAAATGATTCGGACAGATTAAGATATTTGTTTTATTGTGTCACAAAGGATTTTCCCAACATAGAGGATCTGCAGAAACTAAGGATTGGTAGGAAGGAATGTACATATACATTCATGTCCATATTTGAACGGTTGTACAAAGCTCTCATCAAAAATGGAAAAGTACAACATATGATAACAACTTTTGTACAAAAATTCAAATTCCTAAATTCAGTTTCCCAAGTTATGGCATCACAAAAAAATTCATTATTTGAATGTGTGCAGATGCTGAATTTTGTTAGAAAACATGAGAATCGTGAAAAGAAAATAAATCAAGCTAAATTTATAAAACCAGGAAAGGTAAAATCTTACCAAAAGCCAATATCAAACTCTCCTAGACTGAGTCATCCCCATAGTGAACTCTATCAAATACGCAGAAGATTACATATATGTTATAAGCCATATCAGCCAGTGCAAAGATCCATCTCTCCACAGAATGAGTTAATTCTCAGTCAGAACTGTGATTCTCTAAAAAGGAAAATGGCTGAAACTGATGGACAGAGACAGGTGAGACGACCAACTCACAGTGACATCATGGAATGTGGACAGAAGAACAGGCAGTTCTCTGAGGTTTTGAAGGATAGAAAAATGTCTTTCCTAAATAGGGCGTTCCTGGAGATATTTGAGAGAGACAGAAGATTTGGTTTAGGGAGTGGCTAAGGAAAAACTGTAATTATAATGTTGTATCAAAATGTAATACAATGTCTCAATATTTATTTATAATCTTATACAGTAAAATTGTAGTTACATAGTTTCTAATAGTTCATATATTTATATATATATATATATATATATACACTTGTCTAAGTAGAGATTGCGTATAATTGTATTTATATATACGTTTATAAGATATATATATATATATTAATTAATAAATTAGTACTTCATATATATAAATTTAAGTAGCAATATTTTGAATTACATTAGAACCAACCAATATATGTATAAGATATTTAAATAATTCTGTTTCTGTATGAATTTGATATTTAATTTTATTTTCTTATATTTCCTTAGAGTTTTCATTCCAAAGCAGGATTTGATCAAAGAATTCTAAAATGGATTTATTTCTTTATTCACACAGGAAGTGAAAAAATTGCATGATTTTATGTGTATAACATTTTAAAATAATAACAATATATCTAGTTGAACTATAATATATATGTAATACTTATTAATTCTTTTGTGTTGCTAATATTTTCTGTGCATGAAGTGTTCATGCAAATTAAAGTAGCTTTACAGCATGACGTGTGACAGCTGCGGCCTTTGAACTTTGAACTAATAGTATAGGATCCCATTCCTTCTATTTTCAACTGATGTAACTTAAGACCGGGCAGCCAGTGAAAAAAGAATCTAAGACAAGAGTTTTTTCAAGTGTCTGAAATTCCAGTGACTTACTCTCATATTATATAATATGTACTTGGGGAATATTCAAAGAAATATAAAGATATTCAATTGATATGGCAATGCGCATTAATAAATTGGGATACAACAATTTTGGGTTAAATATATATATATATATCTAAAACTTCATATGTGGAATGTTTGAGTTGAACAGATCTGTGAATGTCAGAGTGAAGGTGACAGATGAGTAAATCAGCAGCTGCTAAGTGTGATTGATGTGACAGAGGCCTCGTATGTTTGTATGTTTGAAAAAAAAAATGTTTCTTTATGTGAAGGTACAAAAATATATTTAATTCTGAGGAAATTATAATACATAATTAGGTATTATCTACATATATATTTCTATATTTCTTTAATAATTATTATTTCTTGATTTAACTAATAGTGGATAAGGGCAACCACACATCAAAATGGTTTACAAAGCAAATTTATATTTAGAATAATTTTCCACATGATAATATTCTTGAATAACTATAATATTATTTTTAATGGTTACCTAAATAGGTACACACCTCTCTTTAGTCAAATCTATGCTACTCATCGATATGAAATGTATGCACAATATTTCTAGAAGAATTATTATTTTTAATTTGGTTCTGATATATAGATAAATTTTATAAAATAATATTTTTGGTATTAAGGGGGAAAATGTGTTTTTGATCCTGATTACATAATCACTTTTGATCAATACTTATTTTCCACACATTTTAATAAAGAAGAAATAATAATAAGGTACTATGGTATAATTAAGAAGGGTATTACATGCAAAGTTGCATAATTTAATATTTTTTGGTGGTACAAGGTTATGACAAATATGAAATCATCCAGATAATGGAGATATAAGGGTATTTTTTATGGAGAATATAATTACTCTGCATTTGTCATTAAAATTTAAAGGCCTTATTTTTATTTTTATTCTTATTTTTACTCTTAATTTTATTTTTCATTTTTAAAATTTTATTCTTACTTTATACTTCTTATTTTTCTATTTTTTAATTTTTTAATTCTCATTTGATTTTATTTGAGTTCAATATTTCAATTGAGAAAACACATTAATATTTAATAAAGTAATGTCTAATACAAGAGTATTGCCTCATTAAATATATATTGCTAAGGAAAAAAATGTTTACATTTTCTGAGTAAACACAACAATTCATTCATTCATTTATTCATTCATTCATTCATTAATACATTCATATATTTATTCATTTTGGTTCAGGAGTATACATTCTTTGATATTATTGGTTTAATAAGGATATAAAAACTTGTTTTTTCAAAATACACTGACACCTATGGGTTGGAAAAGGTAATTACACCTATGACATAAAAATGTTCTATCATATGGAGAACTTGATTGATAATGAATTATTATCTATTATTGTTTATTATTCCAAACATAATTTATTTTAATATTTTGATAATAATTAGATGGATATTACTGATTGCTATGGTACGCTGTGATATTATAGGTTAGGAAAAACTGCCAGATTTGGTATCAGATTAGGGAATGAAGACTTCAATCAAGACATCGCAATTATGAATTCTATCTTAATAAAGACTTTTAATTTTTATAAATCAAAGAGATTCTCAAAAGTTACAAGAAGAAGCAACTGATATCCGGACGTCTCAGAAGGTAACAGGTGTGAATGCTGAGTGTTATAATAGACTGTGTCCATTACATACAATACAATTCACACCACTGATCACCAGGACGGCAGAGGATGATGATCCTATATGTACTGTGTTGTGTTCAAGTTTCATCACGTTCCAGTGGTTTCTTATCACCTGCAACGCTGCAATGAAAGCTGGTGAACAGGTAATACCTGGCATATGTGTCTTGTATATAAAGGACTGAGTACTGGTTATGGAGCTATATAAAGCAGGAAAGTGTCAAGTTAACCCTTGCTTTACTGACCAAAGACGTCACATCTATTCCAAAAGTGACACGAGACCAGTGCGGACACACGGAAGATTCCAAAGACGATCCAACGTAAGTCCAGGTGACACTGCACAGATATTAAAGCTACATTTCATCCATGGACTTTGTTTTCTTATCAACTGACACACATGATCTTTCTAATAAAGAGTACAGTTTATGGACTGAACAATAATGAACACAATTATGGACTGTACAATGTCTACATGCTGTAATTTATTTCAAAAGAGTTTTCATCTAAAGACTGTGTTATAAAAGAACCAAGAAGAAGACGAGACGACGACCCGATGACATCAGATGATGACGATTGAACCCGCGATTGCTTCAATTTAGATATAGGGAAGTATAATTATACATATAAATGAATATTAGTCACGGCTTACCATAACATGAATTCACATCATTATATAACAATAATCCGATATTGATACTATTATTACTATTATTATTATTATGGAAATTTAATGATATTGCCAAGGAAGAAGGAAAGAAAAAATGATTGATGAATGTATCTTCTTTTGAGAAGTTTCAGTTAAAGTCCTTTTATTCTCAAAAAAGGGGGAAATGTTAAATGGTTAATTATGGAAATTAATTTGGAATGTTAATCGATAATCATTTTTCTGAGTTCTATGCCTCAGCCATCGTGTCTAGTTGACATGCGCTATTTGTGTGTGTATTTTTGGTTCACTACCATATATAGAACAGGTGTCCATACGACTGGCTATAAAAGCCCATGGTACAGAAAGGGGGGGCTCTCTTGCTCTGCCCACCCCACAAGACACAGAATCTTCATGCTGAGAAGCAGATGACATGTAGGCCTGGACACATGCTGGACAAAGACATGATTTACCAGCCAGGATCCAAGGAAAGATGGGTGAATCTCAACAATTAAACAATTAAGCTAATTATGGACAAATGGACAATTACTTTATAACTAATTATTGTATGTACCTGCTGCAATCTGATTCTTTTTAATGGACAATCCAAGAATAAATAGATACATTTTTTTATAAGAATATCGTAATATTGATACTTTGAGAAGTCATCAGTAGAAAAAAATAATACTGGAAGAGTATTATTTTACAGTCTCCCATTCAAGTACTAACCAGAACCGACCCTGCTTAGCTTACAAGATTAGATGAGATCGGGCATGTTCAGGGTGGTGTGGCCGTAGGCAGAGACAAGCCTCTCACTTGCTGCTTTTCTACTTTGACGTCTGGCTGCCGGCTGCCCTTTCCAGTGCTCAGCAAGACCAGGTCCTTTTGTGCTTTCCCTTCTCTTCAATTTTTTTGCTGGCTTCCTTAAAAGGTCTTGTAGAGACAACGCCCCACTCAGAGCCGCTGAGCTCCCTGATCGGCTGCAGCGCTGTCGACGGAACGTCAGCTTCACGGCCAATGCCACAGGCCGGGAGCAGAGGCGAGACTCACCGGTAGACCCGGGTAGGGTGAGTAGAGCGCTGTTAGTTGCTTTCTAATAGGCTGGAGCCGGGGATTAACTTTTAACGAAAGGGAACAATCCCTTTGACTGTCTGCAGCGCGCCACACCTAGGAAGCGCACTCTCACACACAAGCCAGCATGCACACGTGCTCGCACGTGACAACACCCCCTATCTGCCCCTACAACCTCTCCTTCACCATGCGTCAGACTCTCCTGCCTGTTTTATGATTTCAGGGCCCTAGCAGGAATCACCCCCCCCTCCCCAATTCCTTCCGCACCTTCCTTGCCTTCCTTGAACTGAGGTTAGCTCTTTGTCAGCCGTCTGGCTTGGTTACACAAGCTTCTTTGCAGAGAACCATGTTACTTCTGCTGGCCCTCGCTAGGCGGCCGGCATCCAAAACCTTCCCTGGGCACCTGCTGAAAGCCTGGCCCCTTCACGGCCCTGGGTGCTTTTAACGCCATCATTTCCACACGTCGAGCTGCGGAATCAATAAGCACTCCTAGCCATGGCAAGGCGTCGGTGTCAGGCCTGCGTGAAGTCGGCGGGGTAGCGTACTTAGCTGCCAACTGGCTCAGAGGCCTTGGGGCTTCCATCATCTAAGTTATTTAAGGTCGGTGTCCGGCAAGGCGCCGTTCCATGCTAGCCGAGCTGGGCAGTACGGCAAAATGTCATCAAAATGGCCTACAGCACCCGGTGTTCCCAGGAGGTCTCCCATCCAAGTACTGTCTGAGCCCAGCCCTGCTTTGCTTTCGAGATCAGACGAGATCTGGCGTATCCAAGGTGGTATGGCCAGTAGACGCTGCTTGATCCATTGCCCGGCCAGCCTTTCTCAGGATCGCTTGATGGCGAGCAATCTGGCCGTGACGGGGCGGGCTCCGAAGGGTCCATGCAAAGGCTGTGCCGTCCCTACAGGTGGTTTGTTTAGCAGTGATTCACCCGCCGCATCAGGTGTCTTCAAAAATGTCTCGGCGCAGGGTCTCCTGCAGGCTAAACCCTTCATCGCGGTAATGTGACAGAAAGAGCAAGCTGGACCCGTATCTTGGGGGCGGAGCGAGACGTCCAGGGGTGAATGAAGGAATAGGGTGAGATGGTTGCCAGTGACTTTGAGCTGCTCTTCAGGGGGGAGGGTCGTGTTGCCTGCAAAGGTCTTCTGCTTGGGGTTACCGGTGGTTGCCTCCAGCCACGTGGGAGACGCTGGTCCTGGTGAAAAGGAGCCTAGTATTAAAAGTAAAGAAGCAACAATGCTGGAGGCCCACGGTGATCAGAAGGATGCTGGTATTTTGCAGAGATGAAATAGCGCAAGAGAGAAAGCAAATGAAAAAAAGAAAAGAGAATGAATGTGTGCACTTGTGAAAGGGAATGGAAAAAAGGCAGAGAAGAGAGTGCCCCCTGCTGGTGGAAAGAAGGAAAAAGCAAAAGCCTACTGCACCTGGAATTCCCAGGTGGTCTCCCATCCAAGCACTAACCAGGCCCAAACCTGCTTAGCTTCCAAGATCAGACGAGATCGGGCGTATCCAAGGTGGTATGTCCAGTAGACGCTGCTCGATCCATCGCCCGGCCAGCCTTTCTCAGGATCGCTTGGTGGCAAGCAATCTGGCCGTGATGGGGCGGGCTCCGAAGGGTCCATGCAAAGGCTGTGCTGTCCCTACAGGTGTGGTTTGTTTAGCAGTGATTCACCCGCCGCATCAGGTGTCTTCAAAAATGTCTCGGCGCAGGGTCTCCTGCAGGCTAAACCCTTCATCGCGGTAATGTGACAGAAAGAGCAAGCTGAACCCGTAACTTGGGGGCGGAGCGAGACGTCCAGGGGTGAATGAAGGAAGAGGGTGAGATGGTTGCCAGTGACTTTGAGCTGCTCTTCAGGGGGGAGGGTCGTGTTGCCTGCAAAGGTCTTCTGCTTGGGGTTACTGGTGGTTGCCTCCAGCCACGGGGGAGACGCTGGTCCTGGTGAAAAGGAGCCTAGTATTAAAAGTAAAGAAGCAACAATGCTGGAGGCCCACGGTGATCAGAATGATGCTGGTATTTTGCAGAGATGAAATAGCGCAAGAGAGAAAGCAAATGAAAAAAAGAAAAGAGAATGAGTGTGTGCACTTGTGAAAGGGAATGGAAAAAAGGCATAGAAGAGAGTGCCCCCTGCTGGTGGAAGGAAGGAAAAAGCAAAAGCCTACAGCACCTGGTATTTCCAGGTGGTCTCCCGTCCAAGTACTAATCAGGCCTGACGCTGCTTAGCTTCTGAGATCACATGTGTTCAGGGTGATGTGGCCGTAGGCAGACACAAGCCTCTCACTTGCTGCTTTTCTACTTTGACGTCTGGCTGCTCGCTGCCCTTTCCAGTGCTCAGCAAGACCAGGTCCTTTTGTGCTTTCCCTTCTCTTCAATTTTTTTCCTGGCTTCCTTAAAAGGTCTTGTAGACACAACGCCCCACTCAGAGCCGCTGAGCTCACTGATCGGCTGCAGCGCTGTCGATGGAACGTCAGCTTCACGGCCAATGCCACAGGCCGGGAGCAGAGGCGAGACTCACCGGTAGACCCGGGTAGGGTGAGTAGAGCGTGGTTAGTTGCTTTCTAATAGGCTGCAGCCGGGGATTAACTTTTAATGAAAGGGAACAATCCCTTTGACTGTCTGCAGCGCGCCACACCTAGGAAGCGCACTCTCACACACAAGCCAGCATGCACACGTGCTCGCACGTGACAACACCCCCTATCTGCCCCTACAACCTCTCCGTCACCATGCGTCAGACTCTCCTGCCTGTTTTATGATTTCAGGGCCCTAGCAGGAATCACCCCCCCCCTCCCCAATTCCTTCCGCAACTTCCTTGCCTTCCTTGCACTGAGGTTAGCTCTTTGTCAGCCGTCTGGCTTGGTTACACAAGCTTCTTTGCAGAGAAACATGTTACTTCTGCTGGCCCTCGCTAGGCGGCCGGCATCCAAGGCCTTCCCTGGGCACCTGCTGAAAGCCTGGCCCCTTCACGGCCCGGGTGCTTTTAACGCCATCATTTCCACACGGCGAGCTGCGGAGTCAATAAGCACTCCTAGCCGTGGCAAGGAGCTAGGTGTCAGGCCTGCGTGAAGGCGGCGGGGTAGCGTACTTAGCTGCCAACTGGCTCAGAGGCCTTGGAGCTTCCATCATCTAAGTTACTTAAGGTCGGTGTCCGGCAAGGCTCCGTTCCATGCTAGACGAGCTGGGCAGTAGGGCAAAAGGTCATCAAAATGGTCTACAGCACCCAGTGTTCCCAGGAGGTCTCCCATCCAAGTACTGTCCGAGCCCAGCCCTGATTTGCTTCCTAGATCAGATGAGATCAGGAGAATCCAAGGTGGTATGGCCAGTAGAAGCTGCTCGATCCATCGCCCGGCCAGCCTTTCTCAGGATCGCTTGGTGGCGAGCAATCTGGCCGTGACGGGGCGGGATCCGAAGGGTCCATGCAAAGTCTGTGCCGTCCCTACAGGTGTGGTCTGTTTAGCTGTGATTCACCCGCCGCATCAGGTGTCTTCAAAATTGTCTCGGCGCAGGGTCTCCTGCAGGCTAAACCCTTCATCGCGGCAATGTGACAGAAAGAGCAAGCTGGACCCGTAACTTGGGGGCGGAGCGAGACGTCCAGGGGTGAATGAAGGAAGAGGGTGAGATGGTTGCCAGTGACTTTGAGCTGCACTTCAGGGGGGAGGGTGGTGTTGCCTGCAAAGGTCTTCTGCTTGGGTTTACCGGTCGTTGCCTCCAGTCATGCGGAAGACGCTGGTCCTGGTGAAAAGGAGCCTAGCATTAAAAGTAAAGAAGCAACAATGCTGGAGGCCCATGGTGATCAGAAGGATGCTGGTATTTTGCAGAGATGAAATAGCGCAAGAGAGAAAGCAAATGAAAAAAAGAAAAGAGAATGAATGTGTGCACTTGTGAAAGGGAATGGAAAAAAGGCATAGAAGAGAGTGCCCCTGCTGGTGGATGGAAGTAAAAAGCAAAAGCCTAAAGCACCTTGTATTCCCAGGCGGTCTCCCATCCAACTAATAACTAGGCCTGACTCTGCTTAGCTTCCAAGATCAGACGAGATCGGGCGTGTTCAGGGTGGTGTGGCCAAAGGCAAAGGCGAGCCTCTCACTTGCTGCTTTTCTACTTTGAACTATGGCTGCCGACTGCCCTTTCCAGTGCTCTGCAAGGCCAGGTCCTTTTGTGCTTTCCCTTCTCTTCAATTTTTTTGCTGGCTTCCTTAAAAGGTCTTGTAGACAGAAGGCCCCACTCAGAGCCGCTGAGCTCACTGATCAGCTGCAGCACTGTCGACGGAACGTCGGCTTCACGGCCAATGCCACAGGCCGGGAGCAGAGGCGAGACTCACCGGTAGACCCGGGTAGGGTTAGTAGAGCGCGGTTAGTTGCTTTCTAATAGCCTGCAGCCGGGGATTAACTTTTAATGAAAGGGAACAATCCCTTTGACTGTCTGCAGCGCGCCACACCTAGGAAGCGCACTCTCACACACAAGCCAGCATGCACACGTCCTCGCACGTGACAACACCCCCTATCTGCCCCTACAACCTCTCCGTCACCATGCGTCAGACTCTCCTGCCTGTTTTATGATTTCAGGGCCCTAGCAGGAATCACCCCCCCCCTCCCCAATTCCTTCCGCACCTTCCTTGCCTTCCTTGCACTGAGGTTAGCTCTTTGTTAGCCATCTGGCTTGGTTACACAAGCTTCTTTGCAGAGAAACATGTTACTTCTGCTGGCCCTCGCTAGGCGGCCGGCATCCAAAACCTTCCTTGGGCACCTGCTGAAAGCCTGGCCCCTTCACGGCCCCGGGTGCTTTTAACGCCATCATTTCCACACGGCGAGCTGCGGAGTCAATAAGCACTCCTAGCCGTGGCAAGGAACTCGGTGTCAGGCCTGCGTGAAGGTGGCGGGGTAGCGTGCTTAGCTGCCAACTGGCTCAGAGGCCTTGGGGCTTCCATCATCTAAGTTACTTAAGGTCGGTGTCCGGCAAGGCGCCGTTCCATGTTAGCCGAGCTGGGCAGTAGGGCAAAACGTCATCAAAATGGTCTACAGCACCCGGTGTTCCCAGGAGGTATCCCATCCAAGTACTGTCCGAGCCCAGCCCTGCTTTACTTCCAAGATCAGACGTATGCAAGGTGGTATCGCCAGTATACACTGCTTGATCCATTTCCCGGCCAGCCTTTCTCAGGATCGCTTGGTGGCGAGCAATCTGGCCGTGACGGGGCGGGCTCCGAATTGTCGATGCAAAGGCTGTGCCATCCCTACAGGTGTGGTTTATTTAGCAGTGATTCACCCGCCGCATCAGGTGTCTTCAAAAATGGCTCGGCGCAGGGTCTCCTGCAGGCTAAACCCTTCATCGCGGTAATGTGACAGAAAGAGCAAGCTGGACCCGTAACTTGGGGGCGGAGCGAGACGTCCAGGGGTGAATTAAGGAAGAGGGTGAGATGGTTGCCAGTGACTTTGAGCTGCTCTTCAGGGGGGAGGGTCATGTTGCCTGCAAAGGCCTTCTGCTTGGGGTTACCGGTGGTTGCCTCCAGCCACCCGGGAGACGCTGGTCCTGGTGAAAAGGAGCCTAGTATTAAAAGTAAAGAAGCAACAATGCTGGAGGCCCACGGTGATCAGAAGGATGCTGGTATTTTGCAGAGATGAAATAGCGCAAGAGAGAAAGCAAATGAAAAAAAGAAAAGAGAATGAATGTGTGCACTTGTGAAAGGGAATGGAAAAAAGGCATAGAAGAGAGTGCCCCCTGCTGGTGGAAGGAAGGAAAAAGCGAAAGACTACAGCACCTGGCATTCCCAGGCGGTCTCTGTTAAATGGTTAATTATGGAAATTCATTTGGAATGTTAATCGATAATCATTTTTCTGAGTTCTATGCCTCAGCCATCGTGTCTAGTTGACATGCGCTATTTCTGTGTCTATTTTTGGTTCACTACCATATATGTAGAACAGGTGTCCATACGACTGGCTATAAAAGCCCATGGTACAGAAAGGGGGGGCTCTCTTGCTCTGCCCACCCCACAAGACACAGAATCTTCATGCTGAGAAGCAGATGACATGTAGGCCTGGACACATGCTGGACAAAGACATGATTTACCAGCCAGGATCCAAGGAAAGATGGGTGAATCTCAACAATTAAGCTAATTATGGACAAATGGACAATTACTTTATAACTAATTATTGTATGTACCCGCTGCAATCTGATTCTTTTTAATGGACAATCCAAGAATAAATAGATACATTTTTTTATAAGAATATCGTGATATTGATACTTTGAGAAGTCCTCAGTAGAAAAAAATAATACAGGAAGAGTATTATTTTACAATGGTTAGCCAGCCAGTCCTGTTTTTTTGTTTTTTAAATTAAGTAAGTGAATTTCTTCCGTGAACAAGGGGAAAGTCCTGACGAGCTGAACAGCTGTTGTTCACGTGTCAGTAAATTCACTAGTTTGTCACGAGAAGCAGAAAGGACCTACAGACTGAGGAAAGACAGGAAGCAGAGGTACTAACAAGGAACAGAATCACACAGGAAAAGAATCAGACGAACTGAAGACAGGACGTGCTGTTAAAGAGAAGCCAAGGGATCTTAAGGTAAGCAAAATATGGATATAATTTCTTCTTTTGCTAAACAAAGTAACATTAATTTCAAAGGTAATGTAGGAGATGACATAGAAGTTTTGTGGCTCAGTTTATACAAAGAATGTGAATTGCAGAATTTACAGTTAACTTCTAAATTGGTAAATAGAGACAAACAGAAATTGAGAAATATTCTACATTTGTAGATTTTTTTCATAGTCTTGTGTTAGAGATTTCTAAGCAGGAAAATAGTGTAGAAGTGTCAGACGGTGATACTGATTCTGACTGTAATGTGGAAAATGAACAAGAAGTAAGACACGTGTCTGTAACTGAAGGTGACCTTGGGTCTGACCAAGAGACGGACATACAGACACCTGACATGGGAGGAGACATGACTGACATACGAGAAACCGACATACTAGGTGATGTGGGAGGAGACGTGAGTGACGTAGGAGGAACGGACGTACAAGAGCCACTAAAAATATCAGAGAATTCTGGAATTACCCAGGCTCAACTTCAAATTAAAATGAGGAAAAATTTGCTGAAATTATACAAAATCATGCCAAAATATGATGTCAAAATCCATGCCTGTAGAAATTCAGAGACATTTGAGAGCTTCTCTGATAAGTTTGATTTATCCAATGAGGAGAGGAATCAATTATTTAAAATATGGATTCCTGTGACATTGTCCAGACGTTTACATTTAATGCCCTGTGAAAATGACTCTCCTAATGGATGGGAAAATGATTCGGACAGATTAAGATATTTGATTTATTGTGTCACAAAGGATTTTCCCAACATAGAAGATCTGCAGAAACTAAGGATTGGTAGGAAGGAATGTACATATACATGCATGTCCATATTTGAACGGTTGTACAAAGCTCTCATCAAAAATGGAAAAGTACAACATATGATAACAACTTTTGTACAAAAATTCAAATTCCTAAATTCAGTTTCCCAAGTTATGGCATCACAAAAAAATTCATTATTTGAATGTGCGCAGATGCTGGATTTTGTTAGAAAACATGAGAATCGTGAAAAGAAAATAAATCAAGCTAAATTTATAAAACCAGGAAATGTAAAATCATACCAAAAGCCAATATCAAACTCTCCTAGACTGAGTCATCCCCATAGTGAACTCTATCAAATACGCAGAAGATTTCATATATGTTATAAGCCATATCAGCCAGTGCAAAGATCCATATCTCCACAGAATGAGTTAATTCTCAGTCAGAACTGTGATTCTCTTAAAAAGGAAAATGGCTGAAACTGATGGACAGAGACAGGTGAGACGACCAACTCACTGTGACGTAATGTAATGTGGACAGAAGAACAGGCAGTTCTCTGAGGTTTTGAAGGATAGAAAAATGTCTTTCCTAAATAGGGCGTTCCTGGAGATATTTGAGAGAGACAGAAGATTTGGTTTAGGGAGTGGCTAAGGAAAAACTGTAATTATAATGTTGTATCAAAATGTAATACAATGTCTCAATATTTATTTATAATCTCATACAGTAAAATTGTAGTTACATAGTTTCTAATAGTTCATATATATATATATATATATATATATATATACACTTGTCTAAGTAGAGATTGCGTATAATTGTATTTATATATACGTTTATAAAATATATATATATATATATTAATTAATAAATTAGAACTTCATATATATAAATTTAAGTAGCAATATTTTGAATTACATTAGAACCAACCAATATATGTATAAGATATTTAAATAATTCTGTTTCTGTATGAATTTGATATTTAATTTTATTTTCTTATATTTCCTTAGAGTTTTCATTCCAAAGCAGGATTTGATCAAAGAACTCTAAAATGGATTTATTTCTTTATTCACACAGGAAGTGAAAAAATTGCATGATTTTATGTGTATAACATTTTAAAATAATAACAATATATCTAGTTGAACTTTAATATATATGTAATACTTATTAATTCTTTTGTGTTGCTAATATTTTCTGTGCATGAAGTGTTCGTGCAAATTAAAGTAGCTTTACAGCATGACGTGTGACAGCTGCGGCCTTTGAACTTTGAGCTAATAGTATAGGATCCCATTCATTCTATTTTCAACTGATGTAACTTAAGACCGGGCAGCCAGTGAAAAAAGAATCTAAGACAAGAGTTTTTTCAAGTGTCTGAAATTCCAGTGACTTACTCTCATATTATATAATATGTACTTGGGGAATATTCAAAGAAATATAAAGATATTCAATTGATATTGCAATGCGCATTAATAAATTGGGATACAACAATTTTGGGTTAAATATATATATATATATATAAAACTTCATATGTGGAATGTTTGAGTTGAACAGATCTGTGAATGTCAGAGTGAAGGTGACAGATGAGTAAATCAGCAGCTGCTAAGTGTGATTGATGTGACAGAGGCCTCGTATGTTTGTATGTTTGAAAAAAAAAAATGTTTCTTTATGTGAAGGTACAAAAATATATTTAATTCTGAGGAAATTATAATACATAATTAGGTATTATCTACATATGTATATTTCTATATTTCTTTAATTATTATTATTTCTTGATTTAACTAATAGTGGATAAGGGCAACCACACATCAAAATGGTTTACAAAGCAAATTTATATTTAGAATAATTTTCCACCTGATAATATTCTTGAATAACTATTATATTATTTTTAATGGTTACCTAAATAGGTACACACCTCTCTTTAGTCAAATCTATGCTACTCATCGATATGAAATTTATGCACAATATTTCTAGAAGAATAATTATTTTTAATTTGGTTCTGATATATACATAAATTTTATAAAATAATATTTTTGGTATTAAGGGGGAAAATGTGTTTTTGATCCTGATTACATAATCACTTTTGATCAATACTTATTTTCCACACATTTTAATAAAGAAGAAATAATAATAAGGTACTATGGTATAATTAAGAAGGGTATTACATGCAAAGTTGCATAATTTAATATTTTTTGGTAGTACAAGGTTATGACAAATATGAAATCATCCAGATAATGGAGATATAAGGGTATTTTTTATGGAGAATATAATTACTCTGCATTTGTCATTAAAATTTAAAGGCCTTATTTTTATTTTTATTCTTATTTTTACTCTTAATTTTATTTTTCATTTTTAAAATTTTATTCTTACTTTATACTTCTTATTTTTCTATTTTTTCATTTTTTAATTCTCATTTGATTTTATTTGAGTTCAATATCTCAATTGAGAAAACACATTAATATTTAATAAAGTAATGTCTAATACAAGAGTATTGCTTCATTAAATATATATTGCTAAGGAAAAAAATGTTTACATTTTCTGAGTAAACACAACAATTCATTCATTCATTTATTCATTCATTCATACATTCATACATTCATATATTTATTCATTTTGGTT
Source organism: Phyllobates terribilis (assembly GCF_046119375.1). Classification (NCBI taxonomy): domain Eukaryota; kingdom Metazoa; phylum Chordata; class Amphibia; order Anura; family Dendrobatidae; genus Phyllobates; species Phyllobates terribilis. Next base: position 673,543,485 of record NW_027362764.1, on the reverse strand, counting down.
CAGGAGTATACATTCTTTGATATTATTGGTTTAATAAAGATATAAAAACTTGTTTTTTCAAAATACACTGACACCTATGGGTTGGAAAAGGTAATTACACCTATGACATAAAAATGTTCTATCATATGGAGAAATTGATTGATAATGAATTATTATCTATTATTGTTTATTATTCCAAACATAATTTATTTTAATATTTTGATAATAATTAGATGGATATTACTGATTGCTATGGTACGCTGTGATATTATAGGTTAGGAAAAACTGCCAGATTTGGTATCAGATTAGGGAATGAAGACTTCAATCAAGACATCGCAATTATGAATTCTATCTTAATAAAGACTTTTAATTTTTATAAATCAAAGAGATTCTCAAAAGTTACAAGGAGAAGCAACTGATATCCGGACGTCTCAGAAGGTAACAGGTGTGAATGCTGAGTGTTATAATAGACTGTGTCCATTACATACAATACAATTCACACCACTGATCACCAGGACGGCAGAGGACGATGATCCTATATGTACTGTGTTGTGTTCAAGTTTCATCACGTTCCAGTGGTTTCTTATCACCTGCAACGCTTCAATGAAAGCTGGTGAACAGGAATATGTGTCCTGTATATAAAGGACTGAGTACTGGTTATGGTGCTATATAAAGCAGGAAAGTGTCAAGTTAACCCTTGCTTTACTGACCAAAGACGTCACATCTGTTCCAAAAGTGACACGAGACCAGTGCGGACACACGGAAGATTCCAAAGACGATCCAACGTAAGTCCAGGTGACACTGCACAGATATTAAAGCTACATTTCATCCATGGACTTTATTTTCTTATCAACTGACACACATGATCTTTCTAATAAAGAGTACAGTTTATGGACTGAACAATAATGAACACAATTATGGACTGTACAATATCTACATGCTGTAATTTATTTCAAAGGAGTTTTCATCTAAAGACTGTGTTATAAAAGAACCAAGAAGAAGACGAGACGACGACCCGATGACATCAGATGATGACGATTGAACCCGCGATTGCTTCAATTTAGATATAGGGAAGTATAATTATACATATTAAATGAATATTAGTCGCGGCTTACCATAACATGAATTCACATCATTATATAACAATAATCCGATATTGATACTATTATTACTATTATTATTATTATGGAAATTTAATGATATTGCCAAGGAAGAAGGAAAGAAAAAATGATTGATGAATGTATCTTCTTTTTGAGATTGTTCAGTTAAAGTCCTTTTATTCTCAAAAAAGGGGGAAATGTTAAATGGTTAATTATGGAAATTCATTTGGAATGTTAATCGATAATCATTTTTCTGAGTTCTATGCCTCAGCCATCGTGTCTAGTTGACATGCGCTAGTTGTGTGTGTATTTTTGGTTCACTACTGATAGGAAAATTAGTATACCATATCAATTAATCCCTTTTAATATAACCCTTTAACACTCCTATAAACCAATGTAGTAAAATATGCTGCTTAAACAACTAAATTACAATAAGATTAATCAATAATCTCTAAGCAAAGATGTGAAGTTTACCCAAGCCACTGTGGAATTTGCAGGGGTTGCTTATCTTAGTCAAAATGCCCTTTTGAGGTCAGGTTGATCTAGGGAAAGCACATTGACCAACAAAACAGGTACATTGCATCAAGTAATTATATAAGTACATAGGTAAGCATTTTATGTAATCGCCTGATTACTAATGATTGGATGCTAGTTGTTTATATTGTAAGATGATTGGTTATGTTATAATCTTCCTATGTCCCACCTACTATGTACAACCCACAATTTATACTATATGAATTGTGCCCCAATACAATGGAGGCAGTTCTGTTCTAATATTGATCAGAGCTCTTGTGGCTGCAATAAAACTTTCTTTAATCTGCAGAGATAGTGTGTGCACTCATCCTTTGGGAGACTGAGACGTTATTCCATATCAGTTGGTGCCGAAACCCGTGACCTCACGCCGCTACTTTGGACGGGAGAATTGCAAGCTGTATGCTGGCTGGACAGGTGGATCACTACTACAAAAGCACGCTGCAGGTGAGAATTCCCTGTTGTTTGGGTGGTCATCCACTTTGGCCTGTCAGTAACTTCTTGTTCCTGTCCAGTAGCGTCTGAGGTATTTATTTTAGCCTTTATTTTATCCACTCTCCCAAAGGGTATATAGTAAATGTACGTAAGGTATTAGAGTTTATTTCAATGTTATAAAGTTTTACTGTCATGTAAATATTGCTGATATTTCTGGTCTGTTTCCTGAGAGAGCTGTGTAATATACTATTGTTACTATTGTTTACCTAATCAATATATCACTCACACTCACTGCCAGTTTCTCCTGTTCAGTGAACGTTTCACAAGCACAAGCTCATGAGACGGGACAGTGGTATTAATATTGCACAGCACTCTGAGCAAACATATTGAAATAACGAGATAAAAATTACAAATAGACATACGGTTATTGTCATTAATTGTTTGAACTAATAACTTAGTTTAGAAAAATAAGTTTGAAAAGTGATAAGAAACTTAGTATCATTCATATATATATATATATTTACACTGAATATTGTTAACTCATAAGTTGGTCTGACGAGACCCACATTTATTTCCTGTAATAAAATAACTCCAAAGAGGAAATGGGGAATGTCCATAGCAATTGTGCTAAACCCGGCAAAACCCCACAGAAGGAAATTAAATGTGTACAATACTCAGAAGGGAGTCCGATGATTTATATGATTGATACATATGGGCAACCAGCATTCAATATATGGACTAGATGGAGATCTGTTTTGCCTGATCTACCAATCGAAGGCACATTAGATATTACTCTATTAAAGACTATATCACCTTGCTGTATCAGTGAGGAAGAACAGAAAATGTACTGTTCTTGGTTAGAAGTAGCTGCATCTACCACTAATCCAGTATCCGTGACTCCTCTTATGCCTCGTGCCCCACCATCATATTATTCTAGTAAACCAAAATTATTAAATATGATGGATTGTGATGATGAACAAATGATAGCCTGCATGGCCCAGAGCCTGATAGACCAAGCCCGGGCTGCCAGAGTTGCACAAGCAGCTCAGCCTTATGCATCCGTAACCACACCTTCCCCATTGCAAGCTTCTGCCCCAATAGGTCCCGATGCACCTTTATCCATGATCACAGATACTGGTTTTATAAAAACAAGCCCATCATCATCTGGTGCTAGTATAGATGAGAAGGTGCAAGAAGGAACACTTGCTAGGACCACTGTAGTAAGAGAAGAATTATACCCAAATAGGGAATTGGAAGAATATTCTGACAAAACACCAATAATAGCTAAAAATTATACCAATGTAAGCACAGATAACATTATAACTGAAGGTAGAAGGCGCCTACAAAACAATCCCCCTGCTCAAATGTACCCCATGCAAGAAATCACAGGCCCAGGTAACCAGTCATGGAAGATGAGAAAACCTTACACTTGCACTGATTTGTTTGAGATAAATAAGCAAGTGGGTGAATATAGGAAAAATCCCAGAAGATCTTGGGAAATGTTAGATAAGATCTTTCATACACATCAACTATATGGTCAAGATATTCTACAAATCTTGCATACTGTATTTACACCTGCAGAGGTTGTAGAATTACTTAAGAATACTCAATATACTGGACGTAATCCAGAGTTCAAAATTGATGAGGTACAAAATCAGTGGGATAAAATTCGTCACAATTATAAGGAAATGTTTAAGCAAACCCCTGATTGGAATACTATAAGCAATATACAACAAGGGTCAACTGAATCAGTAAGAGAGTATTATCACAGATTCAGTCAGTTGGTGAAAGATCAGAGTGGTGAAAAAAGTCTATTTGAAGTTCCTGAAGTAGCTATAATTCTTATCCAAACATTTGTTGATGGGTTAACTAAGGTGTTAAAAAGCAGATTAACCACTCAGATGCCTCATTGGAAAACTTTAACTATGGATAGTGTGTTAGCTGATTTATATCATCACGAGAAAAATCTAGAGGGGGCACAAAAGAAAAAGGAAGAAAGATTAATGCAGTTACAAATATCTGCTACAGAGAGAACTCTGAAAACCACAGGCACTGCTAACAAGGATGACAACTCAAAAGGGAAGGATTTTAGGTGTTTCAATTGCAATGGGAAGGGTCACATTGCCAGGTATTGCAAGAAACCAAAGAAACAACAAAAGCAGGAAGAAGATAAACAGAGTTGACTAGATGATAGTGAAACTGTGCAATATATGGTTAACCCTTTAATGCCTTTAAACACTTCTTCCTTTTCCTCTAGAGAACCAGTTTTACACTGTGAAGTGGCAGGAGAAACTGTACCTTTTCTCATTGACACAGGTGCTTCAGTGTCTCTAATTAATGATAACTCATTCCTTCCCAAAACAGGAGAAAAATTGAAAACGGTTGGAGTCACAGGAAAACCTAATTTTCTTTCTATTTCAGATCCAACTAGGGTTACTATAGGTCCCATTACAACTGAACATTCTTTTCTGTTGTCAGCAAATGCCCTGATAAGCCTCCTGGGACGGGACCTGCTATGTAAACTGAATTGTACCATATTTTGTACCCCGGATGGAGTACATTTACAGGTACCCAAGGGTCATACGGAGGATGCAGTGAATTTATTGTACATGAGTCCAGATACCATATTGGTCTCCAAAATATTGGATCCGGCGGTAGAATCAATGTTGACAAAGGTCCCACCTAAATTGTGGAATACTGATTCTACTGAGGTTGGTAACATGAATCATGTCCAACCTGTACAAATTGACTTAAAACCTCACTGTATCCTCCCCTGTAAACCTCAATACCCATTAAAACCAGAAGCTGAAGTTGGCATAGCCCCAACTATTAAATCACTCTTGATACAAGGTGTGTTGAAGAAAATTCAGAGTCCATGTAACAGTCCTATTTTACCCATCAAGAAACCTGGTAGTAAGGGACAGTGGAGGATGGTTCAAGATCTAAGGACCATAAATGAAGTGGTTGTTCCATTACACCCAGTCGTTCCAAATCCAGCTACTATCTTAATGCAGATCCCAGCAAATAGTTCTTATTTTTCTGTCATAGATCTGTGTTCCGCTTTCTTCTCCATCCCCATTCACCCTGACTCCCAGTACCTTTTTGCCTTTACTTACAGAGGACAGCAGTATACATGGACTCGGTTGCCACAAGGTTTTCTAAACTCACCTACCATCTTCAGTCAAGCACTCAGTAACAACCTGGCAGATCTAGTGCTCCCATGCTGATCCATCTTGATTCAGTATGTGGATGACCTGTTGCTGTGTTCTGTTTCAAAAGATGAGAGTCTGGAAGATACAGAAGCCCTTCTGTGCTTTCTAGCAGAAAACGGACACAAAGCAGCACTTGCCAAGTTGCAACTGTGCCAGACTAAGGTAGTATACATTGTACACTGTTTGACAAAAGGACTAAGACATCTCTTGACAGAAAGAGTAATGGCCATTAAACATATGACCATTCCCTATAACAAGAAACAGATGAGACAGTTTTTAGGGATGGTTGGATACTGTAGACAGTGGATTCCTTGTTTTTCTTTATATTCCACACCACTGTATGCCCTTACCAAAGATACTGTCCCAGAACCTTTTGAGCATACAGAGGAAGTTCAAACTGCTTTTGTAGAACTGAAGGAAGCCTTGATCTCTGCCCCTGCTCTTGGTTTACCCAATTATGCTCTCCCTTTTCATCTTTTTTGCCATGAAGTACAAGGGCATGCTCAAGCTGTATTGACTCAACGTCATAATGATGCTAACAGACCAATTGCCTACTACAGCTCAGAACTAGACCCGGTTGCACGAGGAATGCATGCTTGTCTTAAGGCCGTTGCAGCAGCAGCATTTTCTGTGGAGAAATCTGCAGACCTGGTTCTCATGCACTCCTTGATTGTATGGGTCCCCCACTCTGTGTATGCACTGCTCAACTGCCAGAGGGCCAAGCATGTCACCCAGGCCAGACTTACCAGATGGGAAGTGACACTCTTACAGCCAAGTCACATCACTTTACGCAGATGTTCCCAGTTGAACCCTGCTACTTTACTACCATATGAGACACTCTTGTCTCAGAGAGAGGGAGTGAATGGTGAGACTGGTGAATTTGACACAGACAGTGAGTTTGACAGAATGGCATGCCCCGATGAACATGATTGTGTACTTCACACGCAAACATTGACACTGCCTAGGGCAGATTTACAAGAAGAACCGCTGCAAAACCCAGATCTGGTGTTTTACGTTGATGGAAGTTGCCACAGGCAAACAGACACAGGAGAATTGAATTCTGGGTTTGCAGTAGTGGATGACCACAATGTGGTCCATGCTGAAGCATTAGGAACACCACACTCAGCACAAAGAGCAGAACTAATTGCACTCACAAAAGCATGCCAGCTAGCAGAAGGACAACGTGTTAACATTTATTCAGACTCAAGGTACGCATTTGGTGTAATACATGATTTTGGTACTATATGGAAAATGAGAAATTTTCTCACTGCTAGTGGTTCTCCAATAAGCCACTCAGGAGAAATTGCTCAGTTACTTGATGCAGTGAATCTCCCAAAGGAGATTGCTGTCATCAAGTGTCAGGCTCATACCACTGGACAAGATCCAGTAGCAAAAGGAAACAACAGAGCTGATGCAGCTGCAAAAACGGCAGCAAGCAAAGTTTTAAACACCCATATGATGAATCTGATTGAAATCCCAAATTGGGAAAAACTGCAAACAATGCAAAATAATTGTTCTCCTCAGGAAAAGGCCCGATGGAAGGACATAGGATGCACCCAGGATTCAGAAGGCCTCTGGAGAAACGGTGAAGGTAAACCAGTGGCCCCAAAATCTCTGCTGACAGCGTTAGCAGATGCTGCACATGGTTTAACCCATGGAGGTAAAACCGCGATGCGAAATTTGGTATATACGTACTGGTGTGCACCAGGTTTCACAGTTATTGCAAAAAGAAAATGTTTATCTTGTCAAACATGTCTCCAGCAAAATGCTGGAGGAGCTGTGAAATCCCCACCTTCTCACCTCTCATCAACCACGGGTCCTTTCCAAATTCTGCAGATTGATTACATTCAACTACCTAAAGTTGGTAGATTGCAATATGTCTTGGTATGTGTTGATCAATTCTCAGGGTGGGTAGAGGCTTATCCAACAGCCTCACAGACAGCAGAAATAACTGCTTCAAAGATATGTAAGGAATTTGTGTGTAGAAATGGTATTTCACAGATAATATCTAGTGATCAAGGTCCTGTATTTACAGGTAAAGTGTTCCAAAAAGTATGTTCAATGATAGGAGTAAAACAACAATTGCATACTCCTTATCACCGACAAGCTAGTGGGAAAGTGGAAAGGTATAACCGAACCATAAAAGAGAAACTAGCAAAATGTTGTAAAGAAACAGGTATGAAGTGACCAGATGCCCTACCTTTGGTATTAATGGATATCAGAATAACACCACGAGGTCTTTTACAGTTATCACCTTTTGAGATTCTGTATGGCAAGATACCTAATCACCCACTTTCACCCCCAGAAACTGCCCAGGCTGCTCAGAATACCTTGAATGTGGACTACGTCTTACGCTTGCAAAAACAACTAAAAGACATTGCCCAGAGTGTACATCTACAGCAACCACAAGTCACTTTGTCCTGTCACGAGGTGCAGCCAGGAGACTACGTGTTGGTACGTAAATTCTTGAGATCTGGTTCCCTTACAGAATGGTGGGAAGGTCCATACCAAGTCCTGTTGACAACCCCTACCAGCGTTAAGGTAGAAGGAAGAGGGACGTGGATCCACGCATCTCACTGCAAAAGAGTGCAACCCACTGCCGAGACGACATCTTCATCTGCGCCAGATAAAGAAGATCCAGCTGACATCATCTGTACCACACACCCTGAGCTGCACCCCTAAGTAAGTTTTTGTGGTCTGAGACAAAGCAGAAATACGCTTCTCTCAGGCTGCCACCTAAGTCGCTGCTGTAACAGCTGAAGATAATTCCAGCGCTGTTCTTCCATCGCGTGAAGAGGATAAAACAAAGAAGAAGATGTCACTCTATGAGCAGTTATATGGACCACATGCGAGCAAAAGACTCTGGGGAGCGGTGATAGGCCTATGAAGTCTTTTGGTGATAATGGTGTGTTTACACAGTTTAAGTGAATGTTCTACGTCCACAGATACTGATAATCCAATAATACCACTAGATCCATTCTTGGGAGGGAGGAAGAAAAGAGGTATCCCAGATGTTCATGACTGTATAGAGTACTATTGTAAACCTAATGGTTATGAAGCCCGGTGCATAGTTTGGTGTTTTGATGATAGAGAATTCCTTCGAGGTAAACGGGAGTTACATGAACACCTACAAGAGCCCGGGGACAATAAATTGTTAAATATGCATGACACTATAGCCAAGCGCACAGGAACTAAAGATTGTTGGATATGCACTCATTCACCAATATCCTCAAAATCTATGCCTTTCTTAGCTACTCCTGTACCAATGGAGGAACTTATCCTGTCATTGGAAGAAACTTTCACATTCCCCACAAATCTAAGTGCTTCACGATATAACAACACTCGTGTGTCCCTTCCAATAGCAGGATGGACAGCTCCACCATGGTGGGTAGCGATTCGAGATCTATCCCTCATTACACCCCACAGCATAGCTGTATGTGGTCCAGGATCTACCAGCATACGATGTAATAGAATTAATATTACAAATAATGAGTTGGGATCCATACCTGTTAATCTAGAATCATTACAGGTTATATTTCTACCAAGTTATGTCCCCTATACATCAGAAAATAATGAAGGATCTACTATATTCGGGGGCCTAGTATACGAATTAACCGAAGGAACATCAGGTTTGTTGCATGATTTAATAAATAGTTCAGGATATAATGAAGATACGAATACATGCAATCAAACAGTAAGAGGAATACTAAGACACCCCTGGTGCCCGTCCCCGAGGTTACAACCCCTCATATGGTATGCATCTGAAATTTCTTATAGGTTACTATCCCATTTAGGTGGAGAACATATCATTCTTCCAGAAAATATGTATTATGTTTGTGGAACTTTTGCTTACAAATTTCTACCTTATGATGGCATTGGTACATGTACCCTAGCAAGATTGACCCTAGCTACATGGACCATCGCCCATGATGAGATAGACCTTGATCAGATACCAAGACATATGATGCAGAAGAGAAGAGCTAAAACCCAGCCTTTGATACACACTCCATGGTACACAAAGTTTGGACTCACTCTCACAATTACAGGATTGGCTAGCCACAATTCTCATAACATTGAACAATTAGCAGAATTGTTTGATAATGTCACAGATGAAGTATTCGATGCCATCCTAATACTAAACAATCAAACTCGGTTTCATGCAAAAGTACTAAATCAACATACTATAGTATTGGACTATTTAACGGCCAGTCAAGGAGGTATGAGACAGATAATCGGTCCTGCCTGTTGCAACTATGTAGATGCCAATTTTTCAGTCAGAGTAGATAAACACATCGCCAAAGCCATGGAATTAAAAGAAAGATTCAGAGAAGAACATTCCCATGATGATGAAACCATTTTTAGCAGTTGGTTACAATGGTTGAACCCTGCTAACTGGTTTAAAGGTATAGGAGGATGGATTGTCGGTGTAGGTCACATGTTCCTACAAATTTGTCTGTTTGCTTTCATCATCATATTGCTCATAAAATTATGTAAGTGGGCCATAAACAAAATCCGAAGACCCAAGAACGTCTTAAACGTTCATCTCCTTCCGGCAAATGAAAATTCTGAAATACCTCTCCTTGCTCCTCCCCCTCCTTTTCGGAGAGAGGGCAGAAGATACTATTACTTTGATGTAGAGGTGTAAGTGACAAGTGAAAATATTATTATCAGAGAGAGGAAAATGATAGGAAAATTAGTATACCATATCAATTAATCCCTTTTAATATAACCCTTTAACACTCCTATAAACCAATGTAGTAAAATATGCTGCTTAAACAACTAAATTATAACAAGATTAATCAAAAATCTCTAAGCAAAGATGTAAAGTTTACCCAAGCCACTGTGGAATTTGCAGGGGTTGCTTATCTTAGTCAAAATGCCCTTTTGAGGTCAGGTTGATCTAGGGAAAGCACATTGACCAACAAAACAGGTACATTGCATCAAGTAATTATATAAGTACATAGGTAAGCATTTTATGTAATCGCCTGATTACTAATGATTGGATGCTAGTTGTTTATACTGTAAGATGATTGGTTATGTTATAATCTTCCTATGTCCCACCTACTATGTACAACCCACAATTTATACTATATGAATTGTGCCCCAATACAATGGAGGCAGTTCTGTTCTAATATTGATCAGAGCTCTTGTGGCTACAATAAAACTTTCTTTAATCTGCAGAGCTAGTGTGTGCACTCATCCTTTGGGAGACTGAGATGTTATTCCATATCAACTACCATATGTAGAACAGGTGTGCCATACGACTGGCTATAAAAGCCCATGGTACAGAAAGGGGGGGCTCTCTTGCTCTGCCCACCCCACAAGACACAGAATCTTCATGCTGAGAAGCAGATGACATGTAGACCTGGACACATGCTGGACAAAGACATGATTTACCAGCCAGGATCCAAGGAAAGATGGGTGAATCTCAACAATTAAGCTAATTATGGACAAATGGACAATTACTTTATAACTAATTATTGTATGTACCTGCTGCAATCTGATTCTTTTTAATGGACAATCCAAGAATAAATAGATACATTTTATTATAAGAATATCGTGATATTGATACTTTGAGAAGTCATCAGTAGAAAAAAATAATACAGGAAGAGTATTATTTTACAGTCTCCCATCCAAGTACTAACCAGGCCCAGCCCTGCTTAGCTTCCGAGATCAGATGAGATCGGGCATGTTCAGGGTGGGGTGGCCATAGGCAAAGACAAGCCTCTCACTTGCTACTTTTCTACTTTGACGTCTGGCTGCCGGCTGCCCTTTCCAGTGCTCAGCAAGACCAGGTCCTTTTGTGCTTTCCCTTCTCTTCAATTTTTTTGCTGGCTTCCTTAAAAGGTCTTGAAGACACAACGCCCCACTCAGAGCCGCTGAGCTCACTGATAGGCTGCAGCGCTGTCGACGGAACGTCAGCTTCACGGCCAATGCCACAGGCCAGGAGCAGAGGCGAGACACACCGGTAGACCCGGGTAGGGTGAGTAGAGCGCGGTTAGTTGCTTTCTAATAGCTTGCAGCCGGGGATTAACTTTTAATGAAAGGGAACAATCCCTTTGACTGTCTGCAGCGCGCCACACCTAGGAAGCGCACTCTCACACACAAGCCAGCATGCACACGTGCTCGCACGTGACAACACCCCCTATCTGCCCCTACAACCTCTCCGTCACCATGCGTCAGACTCTCCTGCCTGTTTTATGATTTCAGGGCCCTAGCAGGAATCACCCCCCCCTCCCCAATTCCTTCCGCAGATTCTTGCCTTCCTTGCACTGAGGTTAGCTCTTTGTCAGCCGTCTGGTTTGGTTACACAAGCTTCTTTGCAGAGAAACATGTTACTTCTGCTGGCCCTCGCTAGGCGGCCGGCATCCAAAACCTTCCCTGGGCACCTGCTGAAAGTCTGGCCCCTTCACGGCCCCGAGTGCTTTTAACACCATCATTTCCACACGGCGAGCTGCGGAGTCAATAAGCACTCCTAGCCGTGGCAAGGAGCTCGGTGTCAGGCCGCGTGAAAGCGGCGAGGTAGCGTACTTAGCTGCCAACTGGCTCAGAGGCCTTGGGGCTTCCATCATCTTAGTTACTTAAGGTCGATGTCCGGCAAGGCGCCGTTCAATGCTAGCCGAGCTGGGCAGTAGGGCAAAACGTCATCAAAATTGTCTACAGCACCCGGTGTTCCCAGCAGGTCTCCCTTCCAAGTACTAACCAGGCCCGACCCTGCTTAGTTTCCGAGAACAGGCGTGCTCAGGGTGGTGTGGCCGTAGGCAGAGACAAGCCTCTCACTTGCTGCTTTTCTACTTTGACATCTGGCTGCCAGCTGCCGGCTGCCCTTTCCAGTGCTCAGCAAGACCAGGTCCTTTTGTGCTTTCCCTTCTCTTCAATTTTTTTGCTGGCTTCCTTAAAAGGTCTTGTAGACACAACGCCCCACTCAGAGACGCTGAGCTCACTGATCGGCTGCAACGCTGTCGACGGAACGTCAGCTTCACGGCCAATGCCACAGGCCGGGAGCAGAGGCGAGACTCACCGGTAGACCCGGGTAGGGTGAGTAGAGCGCGGTTAGTTGCTTTCTAATAGCCTGCAGCCGGGGATTAACTTTTAATGAAAGGGAACAATCCCTTTGACTGTCTGCAGCGCGCCACACCTAGGAAGCGCACTCTCACACACAAGCCAGCATGCACACGTGCTCGCACGTGACAACACCCCCTATCTGCCCCTACAACCTCTCCGTCACCATGCGTCAGACTCTCCTGCCTGTTTTATGATTTCAGGGCCCTAGCAGGAATCACCCCCCCCCCTCCCCAATTCCTTCCTTGCCTTCCTTGCACTGAGGTTAGCTCTTTGTCAGCCGTCTGGCTTGGTTACACAAGCTTCTTTGCAGAGAAACATGTTACTTCTGCTGGCCCTCGCTAGGCGGCCGGCATCCAAAACCTTCCCTGTGCACCTGCTGAAAGCCTGGCCCCTTCACGGCCCCGGGTGCTTTTAACGCCATCATTTCCACACGGCGAGCTGCAGAGTCAATAAGCGCTCCTAGCCGTGGCAAGGAGCTCGGTGTCAGGCCTGCGTGAAGGCGGCGGGGTAGCGTACTTAGCTGCCAACTGACTCAGAGGCATTGTGGCTTCCATCATCTAAGTTACTTAAGGTCGATGTCCGGCAAGGCGCCGTTCCATGCTATCCGAGCTGGGCAGTAGGGCAAAACGTCATCAAAATGGTCTACAGCACCCGGTGTTCCCAGGAGGTCTCCCATCCAAGTACTGTCCGAGCCCAGCTCTGCTTTGCTTCCAATATCAGACGAGATCAGGCGTATCCAAGGTGGTATAACCAGTAGACGCTGCTCGATCCATCGCCCGGCCAGCCTTTCTCAGGATCGCTTGGTGGCGAGCAATCTGGCCGTGACGGGGCGGGCTCCGAAGGGTCCATGCAAAGGCTGTGCCGTCCCTACAGGTGTGGTTTGTTTAGCAGTGATTCACCCGCCGCATCAGGTGTCTTCAAAATGTCTCGGCGCCGGGTCTCCTGCAGGCTAAACCCTTCATCGCGGTAATGTGACAGAAAGAGCAAGCTGGACCCGTAACTTGGGGACGTAGCGAGACATCCAGGGGTGAATGAAGGAAGAGGGTGAGATGGTTGCCAGTGACTTTGAGCTGGTCTTCAGGGGGGAGGGTCGTGTTGCCTGCAAAGGTCTTCTGCTTGGGGTTACCGGTTGTTGCCTCCAGCCACCCGGGAGACGCTGGTCCTGGTGAAAAGGAGCCTAGTATTAAAAGTAAATAAGCAACAATGCTGGAGGCCCACGGTGATCAGAAGGATGCTGGTATTTTGCAGAGATGAAATAGCGCAAGAGAGAAAGCAAATGAAAAAAAGAAAAGAGAATGAATGTGTGCACTTCTGAAAGGGAATGGAAAAAAGGCATAGAAGAGAGTGCCCCCTGCTGGTGGAAGGAAGGAAAAAGCAAAAGCCTACAGCACCTGGCATTTCCAGGCGGTCTCTGTTAAATGGTTACTTATGGAAATTCATTTGGAATGTTAATCGATAATCATTTTTCTGAGTTCTATGCCTCAGCCATCGTGTCTAGTTGACATGCGCTATTTGTGTGTGTATTTTTGGTTCACTACCATATGTAGAACAGGTGTCCATACGACTGGCTATAAAAGCCCATGGTACAGAAAGGGGGGGCTCTCTTGCTCTGCCCACTCCACAAGACACAGAATCTTCATGCTGAGAAGCAGATGACATGTAGGCCTGGACACATGCTGGACAAAGACATGATTTACCAGCCAGGATCCAAGGAAAGATGGGTGAATCTCAACAATTAAGCTAATTATGGACAAATGGACAATTACTTTATAACTAATTATTGTATATACCTGCTGCAATCTGATTCTTTTTAATGGACAATCCAAGAATAAATAGATACATTTTTTTATAAGAATATCGTGATATTGATACTTTGAGAAGTCCTCAGTAAAAAAAATAATACAGGAAGAGTATTATTTTACAATGGTGAGCCAGCCAGTCCTGTTTTTTTGTTTTTTAAATTAAGTAAGTGAATTTCTTCCGTGAACAAGGGGGAAGTCCTGACGAGCTGAACAGCTGTTGTTCACGTGTCAGTAAATTCACTAGTTTGTCACGAGAAGCAGAAAGGACCTACAGACTGAGGAAAGACAGGAAGCAGAGGTACTAACAAGGAACAGAATCACACAGGAAAAGAATCAGACGAACTGAAGACAGGACGTGCTGATAAAGAGAAGCCAAGGAATCTTAAGGTAAGCAAAATATGGATATAATTTCTTCTTTTGCTAAACAAAGTAATATTAATTTCAAAGTTAATGTAGGAGATGACATAGAAGTTTTGTGGCTCAGTTTATACAAAGAATGTGAATTGCAGAATTTACAGTTAACTTCTAAATTGGTAAATAGAGACAAACAGAAATTGAGAAATATTCTACATTTGGTAGATTTTTTTCATAGTCTTGTGTTAGAGATTTCTAAGCAGGAAAATAGTGTAGAAGTGTCAGACGGTGATACTGATTCTGACTGTAATGTGGAAAATGAACAAGAAGTAAGACACGTGTCTGTAACTGAAGGTGACCTTGGGTCTGACCAAGAGACGGACATACAGAAACCTGACATGGGAGGAGACATGACTGACATACGAGAAACCGATATACTAGGTGATGTGGGAGGAGACGTGAGTGACGTAGGAGGAACGGACGTACAAGAGCCACTAAAAATATCAGAGAATTCTAGAATTACCCAGGCTTAACTTCAAATTGAAATGAGGAAAAATTTGCTGAAATTATACAAAATCATGCCAAAATATGATGTCAAAATCCATGCCTGTAGAAATTCAGAGACATTTGAGAGCTTCTCTGATAAGTTTGATTTATCCAATGAGGAGAGGAATCAATTATTTAAAATATGGATTCCTGTGACATTGTCCAGACGTTTACATTTAATGCCCTGTGAAAATGACTCTCCTAATGGATGGGAAAATGATTCGGACAGATTAAGATATTTGATTTATTGTGTCACAAAGGATTTTCCCAACATAGAAGATCTGCAGAAACTAAGGATTGGTAGGAAGGAATGTACATATACATTCATGTCCATATTTGAACGGTTGTACAAAGCTCTCATCAAAAATGGAAAAGTACAAAATATGATAACAACTTTTGTACAAAAATTCAAATTCCTAAATTCAGTTTCCCAAGTTATGGCATCACAAAAAAATTCATTATTTGAATGTGCGCAGATGCTGGATTTTGTTAGAAAACATGAGAATCGTGAAAAGAAAATAAATCAAGCTAAATTTATAAAACCAGGAAAGGTAAAATCTTACCAAAAGCCAATATCAAACTCTCCTAGACTGAGTCATCCCCATAGTGAACTCTATCAAATACGCAGAAGATTTCATATATGTTATAAGCCATATCAGCCAGTGCAAAGATCCATCTCTCCACAGAATGAGTTAATTCTCAGTCAGAACTGTGATTCTCTAAAAAGGAAAATGGCTGAAACTGATGGACAGAGACAGGTGAGACGACCAACTCACAGTGACGTCATGGAATGTGGACAGAAAAACAGGCAGTTCTCTGAGGTTTTGAAGGATAGAAAAATGTCTTTCCTAAATAGGGCGTTCCTGGTGATATTTGAGAGTGACAGAAGATTTGGTTTAGGGAGTGGCTAAGGAAAAACTGTAATTACAATGTTGTATCAAAATGTAATACAATGTCTCAATATTTATATATAATCTTATACAGTAAAATTGTAGTTACATAGTTTCTAATAGTTCATATATATATATATATATATATATATATATACACTTGTCTAAGTAGAGATTGCGTATAATTGTATTTATATATACGTTTATAAAATATATATATATTAATTAATAAATTAGAACTTCATATATATAAATTTAAGTAGCAATATTTTGAATTACATTAGAACCAACCAATATATGTATAAGATATTTAAATAATTCTGTTTCTGTATGAATTTGATATTTAATTTTATTTTCTTATATTTCCTTAGAGTTTTCATTCCAAAGCAGGATTTGATCAAAGAACTCTAAAATGGATTTATTTCTTTATTCACACAGGAAGTGAAAAAATTGCATGATTTTATGTGTATAACATTTTAAAATAATAACAATATATCTAGTTGAACTATAATATATATGTAATACTTATTAATTCTTTTGTATTGCTAATATTTTCTGTGCATGAAGTGTTCGTGCAAATTAAAGTAGCTTTACAGCATGACGTGTGACAGCTGCGGCCTTTGAACTTTGAGCTAATAGTATAGGATCCCATTCATTCTATTTTCAACTGATGTAACTTAAGACCGGACAGCCAGTGAAAAAAGAATCTAAGACAAGAGTTTTTTCAAGTGTCTGAAATTCCAGTGACTTACTCTCATATTATATAATATGTACTTGGGGAATATTCAAAGAAATATAAAGATATTCAATTGATATGGCAATGCGCATTAATAAATTGGGATACAACAATTTTGGGTTAAATATATATATATATATATATATATATATATATATATATATCTAAAACTTCATATGTGGAATGTTTGAGTTGAACAGATCTGTGAATGTCAGAGTGAAGGTGACAGATGAGTAAATCAGCAGCTGCTAAGTGTGATTGATGTGACAGAGGCCTCGTATGTTTGTATGTTTGAAAAAATAAAAATGTTTCTTTATGTGAAGGTACAAAAATATATTTAATTCTGAGGAAATTATAAAGCATAATTAGGTATTATCTACATATATATATTTCTATATTTCTTTAATAATTATTATTTCTTGATTTAACTAATAGTGGATAAGGGCAACCACACATCAAAATGGTTTACAAAGCAAATTTATATTTAGAATAATTTTCCACATGATAATATTCTTGAATAACTATAATATTATTTTTAATGGTTACCTAAATAGGTACACACCTCTCTTTAGGCAAATCTATGCTACTCATCGATATGAAATTTATAATTTGGTTCTGATATATACATAAATTTTATAAAATAATATTTTTGGTATTAAGGGGGAAAATGTGTTTTTGATCCTGATTACATAATCACTTTTGATCAATACTTATTTTCCACAAATTTTAATAAAGAAGAAATAATAATAAGGTACTATGGTATAATTAAGAAGGATATTACATGCAAAGTTGCATAATTTAATATTTTTTGGTGGTACAAGGTTATGACAAATATGAAATCATCCAGATAATGGAGATATAAGGGTATTTTTTATGGAGAATATAATTACTCTGCATTTGTCATTAAAATTTAAAGGCCTTATTTTTATTTTTATTCTTATTTTTACTCTTAATTTTATTTTTAATTTTTAAAATTTTATTCTTACTTTATAGTTCTTATTTTTCTATTTTTTCATTTTTTAATTCTCATTTGATTTTATTTGAGTTCAATATCTCAATTGAGAAAACACATTAATATTTAATAAAGTAATGTCTAATACAAGAGTATTGCTTCATTAAATATATATTGCTTAGGAAAAAAATGTTTACATTTTCTGAGTAAACACAACAATTCATTCATTCATTTATTCATTCATTCATTCATTCATACATTCATATATTTATTCATTTTGGTTCAGGAGTATACATTCTTTGATATTATTGGTTTAATAAAGATATAAAAACTTGTTTTTTCAAAATACACTGACACCTATGGGTTGGAAAAGGTAATTACACCTATGACATCAAAATGTTCTATCATATGGAGAACTTGATTGATAATGAATTATTATCTATTATTGTTTATTATTCCAAACATAATTTATTTTAATATTTTGATAATAATTAGATGGATATTACTGATTGCTATGGTACGCTGTGATATTACAGGTTAGGAAAAACTGCCAGATTTGGTATCAGATTAGGGAATGAAGACTTCAATCAAGACATCGCAATTATGAATTCTATCTTAATAAAGACTTTTAATTTTTATAAATCAAAGAGATTCTCAAAAGTTACAAGAAGAAGCAACTGATATCCGGACGTCTCAGAAGGTAACAGGTGTGAATGCTGAGTGTTATAATAGACTGTGTCCATTACATACAATACAACTCACACCACTGATCACCAGGACGGCAGAGGACGATGATCCTATATGTACTGTGTTGTGTTCAAGTTTCATCACATTCCAGTGGTTTCTTATCACCTGCAACGCTTCAATGAAAGCTGGTGAACAGGTAATACCTGGCATATGTGTCCTGTATATAAAGGACTGCATACTGGTTATGGTGCTATATAAAGCAGGAAAGTGTCAAGTTAACCCTTGCTTTACTGACCAAAGACGTCCCATCTGTTCCAAAAGTGACACGAGACCAGTGCGGACACACGGAAGATTCCAAAGACGATCCAACGTAAGTCCAGGTGACACTGCACAGATATTAAAGCTACATTTCATCCATGGACTTTGTTTTCTTATCAACTGACACACATGATCTTTCTAATAAAGAGTACAGTTTATGGACTGAACAATAATGAACACAATTATGGACTGTACAATATCTACATGCTGTAATTTATTTCAAAGGAGTTTTCATCCAAAGACTGTTATAAAAGAACCAAGAAGAAGACGAGACGACGACCCGATGACATCAGATGATGACGATTGAACCCGCGATTCCTTTAATTTAGATATAGGGAAGTATAATTATACATATTAAATGAATATTAGTCACGGCTTACCATAACATGAATTCACATCATTATATAACAATGAACCGATATTGATACTATTATTACTATTATTATTATTATGGAAATTTAATGATATTGCCAAGGAAGAAGGAAAGAAAGAATGATTGATGAATGTATCTTCTTTTGAGATATTTCAGTTAAAGTCCTTTTATTCTCAAAAAAGGGGGAAATGTTAAATGGTTAATTATGGAAATTCATTTGGAATGTTAATCGATAATCATTTTTCTGAGTTCTATTCCTCAGCCATCGTGTCTAGTTGACATGCGCTATTTGTGTGTGTATTTTTGGTTCACTACATATGTAGAACAGGTGTCCATACGACTGGCTATAAAAGCCCATGGTAGAGAAAAGGGGGGCTCTCTTGCTGTGCCCACCCCACAAGACACAGAATCTTCATGCTGAGAAGCAGATGACATGTAGGCCTGGACACATGCTGGACAAAGACATGATTTACCAGCCAGGATCCAAGGAAAGATAGGTGAATCTCAACAATTAAGCTAATTATGGACAAATGGACAATTACTTTATAACTAATTATTGTATGTACCTGCTGCAATCTGATTCTTTTTAATGGACAATCCAAGAATAAATAGATACATTTTTTTATAAGAATATCGTGATATTGATACTTTGAGAAGTCCTCAGTAGAAAAAAATAATACAGGAAGAGTATTATTTTACAGTCTCCCATCCAAGTACTAACCAGGCCAGACCCTGCTTAGCTTCCGAGATCAAATGAGATCAGGTGTGTTCAGGGTGGTGTGGCCGTAGGCAGAGACAAGCCTTTCACTTGCTGCTTTTCTACTGTGACATCTGGCTGCCGGCTGCCCTTTCCAGTGCTCAGCAAGACCAGGTCCTTTGGTGCTTTCCCTTCTCTTCAATTTTTTTGCTGGCTTCCTTAAAAGGTCTTGTAGACACAACGTCCCACTCAGAGCAGCTGAGCTCACTGATCGGCTGCAGCGCTGTCGACGGAACATCAGCTTCACGGCCAATACCACAGGCCGGGAGCAGAGGCGAGACTCACCCCTAGACCCGGGTAGGGTGAGCAGAGCGCGGTTAGTTGCTTTCTAATAGCCTGCAGCCGGGGATTAACTTTTAATGAAAGGGAAAAATCTCTTTGACTGTCTGCAGCGCGCCACACCTAGGAAGCGCACTCTCACACACAAGCCAGCATGCACACGTGCTCGCACGTGACAACACCCCCTATCTGCCCCTACAACCTCTCCGTCACCATGCGTCAGACTCTCCTGCCTGTTTTATGATTTCAGGGCCCTAGCAGGAATCACCCCCCCCTCCCCAATTCCTTCCTTGCCTTCCTTGCACTGAGGTTAGCTCTTTGTCAGCCGTCTGGCTTGGTTACACAAGATTCTTTGCAGAGAAACATGTTACTTCTGCTGGCCCTCGCTAGGCGGCCGGCATCCAAAACCTTCCCTGGGCACCTGCTGAAAGCCTGGCCCCTTCACGGCCCCGGGTGCTTTTAACGCCATCATTTCCACACGACGAGCTGCGGAGTCAATAAACACTCCTAGCCGTGGCAAGGAGCTCGGTGTCAGGCCTGCGTGAAGGCGGCGGGGCAGCGTATTTAGATGCCAACTGGCTCAGAGGCCTTGGGGCTTCCATCATCTAAGTTACTTAAGGTCGGTGTCCGGCAAGGCCCCGTTCCATGCTAGCCGAGCTGGGCAGTAGGGCAAAATGTCATCAAAATGGTCTACAGCAACCGATGTTCCCAGGAGGTCTCCCATCCACATACAGTCCAAGCCCAGCCCTGCTTCGCTTTTGAGATCAGACGAGATCGGGCGTATCCAAGGTGGTATGGCCAGTAGACGCTGTTTGATCCATCGCCCGGCCAACCTTTCTCAGGATCGCTTTGTTATGATCTGCTACAGAGAGTATGGAAAGAAAGGAGATCTATCCCTACAATAGAACTAAACTAGATCCCTACGATGTAACGGGGAACCTGATCCTGCGATCAGACCCGCTAAAGTCCTCGGCTAGTCTGAACGCAGACCTATAGATGTGAGGGAGGGATCCCTACAAGATCTAGGGACTGAGAAAAGTTGGACACCTCCTAGCAGAAATAGTAGCAGTCAAAGACAAACACACAACAAAAAGGCATAGGGGTCAGAAGACCTAGAAAAACTAACAGAGAACGGCAACAGAGCAACAAGCTAGCTCAACAGTAGTAAATACAAATGAAGTCCAGCAAAGCCAGGAGGGCGGAGCCGGATTAAATAGGCAAAATGGTCATGTGACCAGCAAACTAAAAAAAACCTAACAGGAGAGTTGTAACAGTACCCCCTCTTCTAAGAGGATCCTCCGGATCCCCTAGGCCCAGGCTTACCAGGAAACCTCCTGTGAAACGCTCGGACAAGTCTGGGGGCAGAAACATAATCCGCTCTCACCCATGAGTTATCCTCAGGTCCGAAACCCTTCCAAGCGACGAGATACTGCAAACTCCCTCTATACCGTCTAGAATTTAGGATGTGGGAAATTTCATATTCCCCGTCCTCCACCACCGGAGGAACAGTGGCAGAGGCGTCACCATCCGACACATCAGCTTTTTTCAACAGAGAAACATGAAACACCGGATTAATCCTCCAGGACGTAGGAACCTCCAGCCTAACAGCAGATTGGTTAACTATCTGAAGTACCTTAAAGGGCCCTACGAACTTGGGACCCAATTTTTTAGAAGGAATCCTCAATCGCAGATTCTTAGAGGACAACCAAACCATGTCACCAACCGCAAACAAAACCTCTTGCCGTTTCCTATCAAAGTACCTCTTAGATTTTTTGTTAGCCTCCTGAAGATTACCACGCACATCCGTCCAAACTCTCTCCAAATCACCGGAAAAACTCTCCTCCTCAGGCACAGCCGAAACCAATTTGGAAAATGACCCAAAAGACGGATGTCTCCCAGAACAACAAAAAAAAGGCGAACACCCAGCAGAAGAGGATGTATGGTTGTTAAGAGCAAATTCAGCAAGTGACAGAAACTCAGACCACCCCTCTTGATTGTCTGCCACAAAACAATGCAAGAACTGCTCAACATCCTGGTTCTTCCTTTCTGTCTGGCCATTAGACTCAGGATGATATCCGGATGAAAACGACAAATGAACTCCCAACCTGTCACAAAAGGCACGCCAAAAACGAGCCACGAACTGAGGTCCCCTATCAGAAACAATGTCAGTAGGAACACCATGTAGTCTGACAATCTCCTTGACAAAGGCCTTAGCGAGTGTCTTAGCGCAAGGCAGTTTGATGAAGGGAACCAAGTGACACATCTTGCTAAAATGGTCCACGACCACCCAGATGACCGTGAAACCTTCAGAGGGAGGAAGGTCAGTAATAAAGTCCATAGCCAGATGTGTCCAAGGTGCACTAGGAACCTCCAGAGGGCAAAGCAACCCCGCAGCAGGAGCATGCGAAGACTTGGATCTTGCACACACAGTACATTGGCGCACCCACTTAATGACTTCCTTCTGCCATCCAGGCCACCAAAAACTGCGACTCACAAGTCTCTTGGTCTCAGAAATTCCTGGATGACCTGCCAACCGAGACTCATGACACTCAACAAACAAATCTCTCCTAAAGGTCCTAGGCACAAACAACCTCCCATGGGGAGTGTTAGATGGGGCATTCTCCTGTGCTTTAAGAATCTCATCCTCCAAAACGGAGTCCAAAGCAGCAATCACAACACCTTCTTGTAAAATGGTCTCCTCTTCCTCCTCAACACCGACCATGGGAGAAAAGCTGCGAGACAAAGCATCCGCTTTAACATTCTTGGTACCCAGGATGTAAGTAACGGAAAAATTAAACCGCGAGAAAAAAAGTGCCCACCTAGCCTGACGGGCATTCAAGCGCTTGGCAGCATCAAGATAGATCAGATTTTTATGATCAGTGAAAACCTGAATGGGAAATTCAGCACCTTCCAAGAGATGACGCCAGTGTTCAAATGCGAGTTTAATCGCAAGCAATTCCCGATTACCAATATCGTAACTAAGTTCAGTCTCGGAAAATTTTTTTGAAAAAAAGGCACAGGGATGTACTCCATCCTTGTTTTCCTGAGACAACACCGCACCAACCCCCACCGAAGAAGCATCAACCTCAACCAAATACGGCTTAGTCACATCAGGCTGCATAAGGATGGGAGCAGAGGTGAACCTCTCCTTTAGAAACACAAAAGCTTCAATGGCCTCAGAAGTCCACTGAACCGCATTAGCACCTTTCCTGGTGAGATCGGTCAGCGGTTTGACAATAATAGAAAATTTTTTTATGAATTTTCTGTAATAATTGGCGAAACCCAAAAACCTCTGTATCGATTTCAAACCAATAGGCCTAGGCCATTCCTGCACAGCTTGAACTTTAACCGGGTCCATCTCAAAACCTTCACTGGAGATAATGTAGCCCAAAAAACTAATTCTCTGTACAGCGAACTCACATTTCTCCAGCTTAGCAAAAAGCGAATTGTACATTAATAACTGTAATACCTCACGTACGCTCCGCCAATGAGACTCCAGATCCGGCGAATAAATCAAAATGTCATCCAAATACACAACCACATTTTTGCCGATTAAAGGTCTAAGGATATCATTAATAAGATTCTGAAAAAATGCTGGAGCATTGGTGAGACCAAAAGGCATAACCAGATTCTCAAAATGACCCACAGGAGTGTTAAAAGCAGTCTTCCATTCATCACCCTCCTTCATGCACAACAAATTGTATGCCCCCCGGAGATCAATTTTAGAGAACCACTTGGCCCCCACTAACTGGTTAAATAAATCAGGAATCAATGGCAGTGGGTAAGGATTGCGTACAGTAATTTTATTAATCTCACGAAAGTCCAGACAAGGACGTAAACCGCCATCTTTTTTTTTTACAAAAAAAAATCCAACAGCCACAGGAGACTTGGAAGGCCTAATGTGACCGGCGGCCAACCTTGTCTGTATGTATTCTTCCAAAGCCTTTCTTTCAGGAATAGTAAGATTAAATAAACGACTCTTAGGAAGAGTCGCGCCAGGGACAAATTCAATGGTACAATCATAGTCTCTATGGGGAGGCAAAACCTGCGACTCCTCCTCAGAAAAAACTCTCCAAAAATCCTGAATGGGTACAGGCAATTCCTCTCTATCCACAGCAGCAATGCGCCCGTTACAACACTTGTCATAACACTTAGGGCTCCAGGACTTAATTTCATTGGTAGACCAATCCAGTACAGGATTGTGCAATTTTAACCAGGGTAACCCCAATATTACTGGAGAAGGCAAATTATCCAATACCACCAAATCCAAATTCTCTTGATGAATACCATTAATAGTGAGGGGAAATTCACAGACCTTGTGAGTAACACTCTTCAAGGGAGAGCCATCAACAGAAACCACAGCAATAGGGGATGACAAAGTTTTAGGTTCTAATCTAAGTTTTTCCAAGAATCCCCCATCAATCACATTCAGAGTAGATCCATAATCCACAAATACCCGAAATTCAATTAATTCATCCTGAGCAGCAGTAGTGGCAGATAGGAATACTCCCTTAGAATTTAAACAGGCAATACGAGCATGATTGACCATTTTTTTTTCTTTCTTCTTACGAAGCACACAGCTCTTAATAAAATGACCAGAATTTCCGCAATAGAAACACAAGCCTTCAAAAAGTCGGCGGTCTTTTTCCTGAGAGCGGGGTGCCATCGCCCCAATTTCCATCGGCTCTCCATTGTCAGCACAGAACCTCTCAGGACTCGAAGCTGACATAGCAGAGGATTTGCTCTCATTAACCCTTTCACGCAGTCTCCTGTCCACCCGTATAGCTAATTGCATTGCCTCCTGCAAGTTTCCAGGTATGGAATAAGCAATCAGTAAATCCTTTACCCTTTCACATAGCCCTGCAAGAAACAAGCTTTTCAAAGCAGAATCGTTCCACCCCACCTGGGCAGACCACCGACGGAAGTGAGAACAATATTTTTCCACATTACCTGATCCCTGCCTCAAACGTCTTAATTCAGACTCAGCAGATGAGACACGATCAGGATCATCGTACAACAAACCCAAAGCAGAAAAAAAACTATCCACTGATCTAAAGCATGGATCACTAGGTTGGAGAGAGAAGGCCCATCCCTGAGGATCTTTGCGCAAAAGTGACATTATGATCCCTATGCGCTGTGATTCATCACCAGAGGATCCGGGTCTCAAACGAAAATATAATAGACAAGCATTTTTAAAAGAAAAAAAATCTTGTTGTTTGCCAAAAAATAGATCAGGCAGATGTACCTTAGGTTCCACAAAATGCGCTCCAGAACAGCTACTCACGTGTTGTTGGAGCTTGGTCACCTCCAGAAAGAGTCCCTGCAAGCGTTGAGACAAATCTTGCACCGAGACCATGATGGAAAACTGGAGGTCTTTCCTTAGAGAATTTTTTTTTTTTTTTTTTTTTTTATGGCTGGAATTACTGTTATGATCTGCTACAGAGACTAAGGAAAGAAAGGAGATCTATCCCTACAATAGAACTAAACTAGATCCCTACGATGTAACGGGAAACCTGATCCTGCGATCAGACCCGCTAAAGTCTTCGGCTAGTCTGAACGCAGACCTATAAATGTGAGGGAGGGATCCCTACAAGATCTAGGTACTGGGAAAAGATGGACACCTCCTAGCAGAAATAGTAGCAGTCAAAGACAAACACACAACAAAAAGGCATAGGGGTCAGAAGACCTAGCAAAACTAACAGAGAACGGCAACAGAGCAACAAGCTAGCTCAACAGTAGTAAATACAAATGAAGTCCAGCAAAGCCAGGAGGGCGGAGCCGGATTAAATAGGCAAAATGGTCATGTGACCAGCAAACTAAAAAAAACCTAACAGGAGAGTTGTAACACGCTTGGTGGCGAGCAATCTGGCCGTGACGGGGCGGGCTCCGAAGGGTCCATGCAAAGGCTGTGCCGTCCCTACAGGTGTGGTTTGTTTAGCAGTGATTCACCCGCCGCATCAGGTGTCTTCAAAAATGTCTCGGCGCAGGGTCTCCTGCAGGCTAATCCCTTCATCGCGGTAATGTGACAGAAAGAGCAAGCTGGACCCGTAGCTTGGGGGCGGAGCGAGACGTCCAGGGGTGAATGAAGGAAGAGGGTGAGATGGTTGCCAGTGACTTTGAGCTGCTCTTCAGGGGGGAGGGTCGTGTTGCCTGCAAAGGTCTTCTGCTTGGGGTTACCGGTGGTTGCCTCCAACCACGCGGGAGACGCTGGTCCTGGTGAAAAGGAGCCTAGTATTAAAAGTAAAGAAGCAACAATGCTGGAGGCCCACGGTGATCAAAAGGATGCTGGTATTTTGCAGAGATGAAATAGCGCAAGAGAGAAAGCAAATGAAAAAAAGAAAAGAGAATGAATGTGTGCACTTGTGAAAGGGAATGGAAAAAAGGCATAGAAGAGAGTGCCCCCTGCTGGTGGAAGGAAGGAAAAAGCAAAAGCCTACAGCACCTGGTATTCCCAGGCGGTCTCCCATCCAAGTACTAACCAGGCCTGACCCTGCTTAGCTTCCAAGATCAGACAAGATCGGGCGTGTTCAGGGTGGTGTGGCAGTAGGCAGAGACAAGCCTCTCACTTGCTGCTTTTCTACTTTGACGTCTGGCTGCCAGCTGCCCTTTCCAGTGCTCAGCAAGACCAGGTCCTTTTGTTCTTTCCCTTCTCTTCAATTTTTTTGCTGGCTTCTTTAAAAGGTCGTGTAGACACAACGCCCCACTCAGAGCCGCTGAGCTCACTGATCGGCTGCAGCACTGTCGACGGAACGTCAGCTTCACGGCCAATGCCACAGGCCGGGAGCAGAGGCGAGACTCACCGTTAGACCCGGGTAGGGTGAGTAGAGCGCAGTTAGTTGCTTTCTAATAGGCTTCAGCCGGGGATTAACTTTTAATGAAAGGGAACAATCCCTTTGACTGTCTGCAGCGCGCCACACCTAGGAAGCGCACTCTCACACACAAGCCAGCATGCACACGTGCTCGCACGTGACAACACCCCCTATCTGCCCATACAACCTCTCCGTCACCATGCGTCAGACTCTCCTGCCTGTTTTATGATTTTAGGGCCCTAGCAGGAATCACCCCACCCCCTCCCCAATTCCTTCCGCACCTTCCTTGCACTGAGGTTAGCTCTTTGTCAGCCATCTGGCTTGGTTACACAAGCTTCTTTGCAGAGAAACATGTTACTTCTGCTGGCCCTCGCTAGGCGGCCGGCATCCAAAACCTTCCCTGGGCACCTGCTGAAAGCCTGGCCCCTTCACAGCCCCGGGTGCTTTTAACGCCATCATTTCCACACGACGAGCTGCGGAGTCAATAAGCACTCTTAGCCGTGGCAAGGAGCTCGGTGTCAGGCCTGCGTGAAGGCGGCGAGGCAGCGTACTTAGCTGCCAACTGGCTCAGAGGCCTTGGGGCTTCCATCATCTAAGTTACTTAAGGTCGGTGTCCGGCAAGGCGCCGTTCTATGCTAGCCAAGCTGGGCAGTAGGGCAAAACGTCATCAAAATGGTCTACAGCACCCGGTGTTCCCAGGAGGTCCCCCATCCAAGTACTGTCCGAACCCAGCCCTGCTTTGCTTCCAAGAACAGACGAGATCGGGCGTATCCAAGGTGGTATGGCCAGCAGACGCTGCTCGATCCATCGCCCGGCCAGCCTTTCTCAGGATCGCTTGGTGGCGAGTAATCTGGCCGTGACGGGGCGGGCTCCGAAGGGTTCATGCAAAGGCTGTGCCGTCCCTACAGGTGTGGTTTGTTTAGCAGTGATTCACCCGCCGCATCAGGTGTCTTCAAAAATGTCTCGGCGCAGGGTCTCCTGCAGGCTAAACCCTTCATCGCGGTAATGTGACAGAAAGAGCAAGCTGGACCGTAACTTGGGGGCGGAGCAAGATGTCCAGGGGTGAATGAAGGAAGAGGGTGAGATGGTTGCCAGTGACTTTGAGCTGCTCTTCAGGGGGGAG
Source organism: Phyllobates terribilis (assembly GCF_046119375.1). Lineage (NCBI taxonomy): Eukaryota > Metazoa > Chordata > Amphibia > Anura > Dendrobatidae > Phyllobates > Phyllobates terribilis. The sequence continues at coordinate 673,515,537 of NW_027362764.1, read as the reverse complement.
GGTCGTGTTGCCTGCAAAGGTCTTCTGCTTGGGGTTACCGGTGGTTGCCTCCAGCCACCCGAGAGACGCTGGTCCTGGTGAAAAGGAGCCTAGCATTAAAAGTAAATAAGCAACAATGCTGGAGACCCACGGTGATCAGAAGGATGCTGGTATTTTGCAGAGATGAAATAGCGCAAGAGAGAAAGCAAATGAAAAAAAGAAAAGAGAATGAATGTGTGCACTTGTGAAAGGGAATGGCAAAAAGGCATAGAATAGAGTGCCCCCTGCTGGTGGAAGGAAGGAAAAAGCAAAAGCCTACAGCACCTGGTATTCCCAGGTGGTCTCCCATCCAAGTAATAACCAGGCCCAACCCTGCTTAGCTTCCAATATCAGATGAGATCGGGCATGTTCAGGGTGGTGTGGCCAATGCGGAGACAAGCCTCTCAGTTGCTGATTTTCTACTTTGATGTCTGGCTGCCGGCTGCCCTTTCCAGTGCTCAGCAAGACCAGGTCCTTTTGTGCTTTCCCTTCTCTTCAATTTTTTTGCTGGCTTCCTTAAAAGGTCTTGTAGACACAACGCCCCACTCAGAGCCGCTGAGCTCACTGATCGGCTGCAGCGCTGTCGACGGAACGTCAGCTTCACGGCCAATGCCACAGGCCGGGAGCAGAGGCGAGAATCACCGGTAGACCCGGGTAGGGTGAGTAGAGCGCGGTTAGTTGCTTTCTAATAGCCTGCAGCCGGGGATTAACTTTTAATGAAAGGGAACAATCCCTTTGACTGTCTGCACGCGCCACACCTAGGAAGCGCACTCTCACACACAAGCCAGCATGCACACGTGCTCGCACGTGACAACACCCCCTATCTGCCCCTACAACCTCTCCGTCACCATGCGTCAGACTCTCCTGCCTATTTTATGATTTCAGGGCCCTAGCAGGAATCACCCACCCCTCCCCAATTCCTTCCGCACCTTCCTTACCTTCCTTGCCTTCCTTGCACTGAGGTTAGCTCTTTGGCAGCCGTCTGGCTTGGTTACACAAGCTTCTTTGCAGAGAAACATGTTACTTCTGCTGGCCCTCGCTAGGCGGCCGGCATCCAAAACCTTCCCTGGGCACCTGCTGAAAGTCTGGCCCCTTCACGGCCCCGGGTGCTTTTAACGCCATCATTTCCACACGGCGAGCTGCGGAGTCAATAAGAACTCCTAGCCGTGGTAAGGAGCTCGGTGTCAGGCCTGCGTGAAGGGCGGCGGGGTAGCGTACTTAGCTGCCAACTGGCTCAGAGGCCTTGGGGCTTCCATCATCTAAGTTACTTAAGGTCGGTGTCCGGCAAGGCGCCGTTCTATGCTAGCCAAGCTGGGCAGTAGGGCAAAACGTCATCAAAATGGTCTACAGCACCCGGTGTTCCCAGGTGGTCTCCCATTCAAGTACTGTCTGAGCCCAGCCCTGCTTTGCTTCCGAGATCAGACGAGATCGGGCGTATCCAAGGTGGTATGGCCAGTAGACGCTGCTCAATCCATCGCCTGGCCAGCCTTTCTCAGAATCGCTTGATGGCGAGCAATCTGGCCGTGACGGGGTGGGCTCCGAAGGGTCCATGCAAAGGCTGTGCCGTCCCTACAGGTGTGGTTTGTTTAGCAGTGATTCACCCGCCGCATCAGGTGTCTTCAAAAATGTCGCGGCGCAGGGTCTCCTGCAGGCTAAACCCTTCATCGCGGTAATGTGACAGAAAGAGCAAGCTGGACCCGTAACTTGGGGGCGGAGCGAGACGTCCAGGGGTGAATGAAGGAAGAGGGTGAGATGGTTGCCAGTGACTTTGAGCTGCTCTTCAGGGGGGAGGGTCGTGTTGCCTGCAAAGGTCTTCTGCTTGGGGTTACCGGTGGTTGCCTCCAGCCAGCCGGGAGACGCTGGTCCTGGTGAAAAGGAGCCTAGTATTAAAAGTAAAGAGCAACAATGCTGGAGGCCCACGGTGATCAGAAGGATGCTGGTATTTTGCAGAGATGAAATAGCGCAAGAGAGAAAGCAAAGGAAAAAAGAAAAGAGAATGAATGTGTGCACTTGTGAAAGGGAATGGAAAAAAGGCATAAAAGAGAGTGCCCCCTGCTGGTGGAATGAAGGAAAAAGCAAAAGCCTACAGCACCTGGCATTCCCAGGCGGTCTCTGTTAAATGGTTAATTATGGAAATTCATTTGGAATGTTAATCGATAATCATTTTTCTGAGTTCTATGCCTCAGCCATCGTGTCTAGTTGACATGCGCTATTTGTGTGTGTATTTTTGGTTCACTACCATATGTAGAACAGGTGTCCATACGACTGGCTATAAAAGCCCATGGTACAGAAAGGGGGGGCTCTCTTGCTCTGCCCACACCACAAGACACAGAATCTTCATGCTGAGGAGCAGATGACATGTAGGCCTGGACACATGCTGGACAAAGACATGATTTACCAGCCAGGATCCAAGGAAAGATGGGTGAATCTCAACAATTAAGCTAATTATGGACAAATGGACAATTACTTTATAACTAATTATTGTATGTACCTGCTGCAATCTGATTCTTTTTAATGGACAATCCAAGAATAAATAGATACATTTTTTTATAAGAATATCTTGATATTGATACTTTGAGAAGTCCTCAGTAGAAAAAAATAATACAGGAAGAGTGTTATTTTACAATGGTGAGCCAGCCAGTCCTGTTTTTTTGTTTTTTAAATTAAGTAAGAGAATTTCTTCCGTGAACAAGGGGGGAGTCCTGACGAGCTGAACAGCTGTTGTTCACGTGTCAGTAAATTCACTAGTTTGTCACGAGAAGCAGAACGGACCTACAAACTGAGGAAAGACAGGAAGCAGAGGTACTAACAAGGAACAGAATCACACAGGAAAAGAATCAGACGAACTGAAGACAGGACGTGCTAATTAAGAGAAGCCAAGGAATCTTAAGGTAAACAAAATATGGATATAATTTCTTCTTTAGCTAAACAAAATAATATTAATTTCAAAGTTAATGTAGGAGATGACATAGAAGTTTTGTGGCTCAGTTTATACAAAGAATGTGAATTGCAGAATTTACAGTTAACTTCTATTGGTAAATAGAGACAAACAGAAATTGAGAAATATTCTACATTTGGTAGATTTTTTTCATAGTCTTGTGTTAGAGATTTCTAAGCAGGAAAATTGTGTAGAAGTGTCAGACGGTGATACTGATTCTGACTGTAATGTGGAAAATGAACAAGAAGTAAGACACGTGTCTGTAACTGAAGGTGACCTTGGGTCTGACCAAGAGATGGACATACAGAAACCTGACATGGGAGGAGACATGACTGACATACGAGAAACCGACATACTAGGTGATGTGGGAGGAGACGTGAGTGACGTAGGAGGAACGGACGTACAAGAGCCACTAAAAATATCAGAGAATTCTGGAATTACCCAGGCTCAACTCCAAATTAAAATGAGGAAAAATTTGCTGAAATTATACAATATCATGCCAAAATATGATGTCAAAATCCATGCCTGTAGAAATTCAGAGACATTTGAGAGCTTCTCTGATAAGTTTGATTTATCCAATGAGGAGAGGAATCAATTATTTAAAATATGGATTCCTGTGACATTGTCCAGACGTTTACATTTAATGCCCTGTGAAAATGACTCTCCTAATGGATGGGAAAATGATTCGGACAGATTAAGATATTTGATTTATTGTGTCACAAAGGATTTTCCCAACATAGAAGATCTGCAGAAACTAAGGATTGGTAGGAAGGAATGTACATATACATTCATGTCCATATTTGAACGGTTGTACAAAGCTCTCATCAAAAATGGAAAAGTACAACATATGATAACAACTTTTGTACAAAAATTCAAATTCCTAAATTCAGTTTCCCAAGTTATGGCATCACAAAAAAATTCATTATTTGAATGTGCGCAGATGCTGGATTTTGTTAGAAAACATGAGAATCGTGAAAAGAAAATAAATCAAGCTAAATTTATAAAACCAGGAAAGGTAAAATCTTACCAAAAGCCAATATCAAACTCTCCTAGACTGAGTCATCCCCATAGTGAACTCTATCAAATACGCAGAAGATTTCATATATGTTATAAGCCATATCAGCCAGTGCAAAGATCCATCTCTCCACAGAATGAGTTAATTCTCAGTCAGAACTGTGATTCTCTAAAAAGGAAAATGGCTGAAACTGATGGACAGAGACAGGTGAGACGACCAACTCACAGTGACGTCATGGAATGTGGACAGAAGAACAGGCAGTTCTCTGAGGTTTTGAAGGATAGAAAAATGTCTTTCCTAAATAGGGCGTTCCTGGGGATATTTGAGAGAGACAGAAGATTTGGTTTAGGGAGTGGCTAAGGAAAAACTGCAATTATAATGTTGTATCAAAATGTAATACAATGTCTCAATATTTATTTATAATCTTATGCAGTAAAATTGTAGTTACATAGTTTCTAATAGTTCATATATATATATATATATATATATATATATATATATATATATATACACTTGTCTAAGTAGAGATTGCGTATAATTGTATTTATATATACGTTTATAAAATATATTTATATATATTAATCAATAAATTAGAACTTCATATATATAAATTTAAGTAGCAATATTTTGAATTACATTAGAACCAACCAATATATGTATAAGATATTTAAATAATTCTGTTTCTGTATGAATTTGATATTTAATTTTATTTTCTTTTATTTCCTTAGAGTTTTCATTCCAAAGCAGGATTTGATCAAAGAACTCTAAAATGGATTTATTTCTTTATTCACACAGGAAGTGAAAAAATTGCATGATTTTATGTGTATAACATTTTAAAATAATAACAATATATCTAGTTGAACTATAATATATATGTAATACTTATTAATTCTTTTGTGTTGCTAATATTTTCTGTGCATGAAGTGTTCGTGCAAATTAAAGTAGCTTTACAGCATGACGTGTGACAGCTGCGGCCTTTGAACTTTGAGCTAATAGTATAGGATCCCATTCATTCTATTTTCAACTGATGTAACTTAAGACCGGGCAGCCAGTGAAAAAAGAATCTAAGACAAGAGTTTTTTCAAGTGTCTGAAATTCCAGTGACTTACTCTCATATTATATAATATGTACTTGGGGAATATTCAAAGAAATATAAAGATATTCAATTGATATGGCAATGCGCATTAATAAATTGGGATACAACAATTTTGGGTTAAATATATATATATATATCTAAAACTTCATATGTGGAATGTTTGAGTTGAACAGATCTGTGAATGTCAGAGTGAAGGTGACAGATGAGTAAATCAGCAGCTGCTAAGTGTGATTGATGTGACAGAGGCCTCGTATGTTTGTATGTTTGAAAAAAAAAATGTTTCTTTATGTGAAGGTACAAAAATATATTTAATTCTGAGGAAATTATAATACATAATTAGGTATTATCTACATATGTATATTTCTATATTTCTTTAATAATTATTATTTCTTGATTTAACTAATAGTGGATAAGGGCAACCACACATCAAAATGGTTTACAAAGCAAATTTATATTTAGAAAAATTTTCCACATGATAATTAGAGATGAGCGTTGTTCTACTCGAACTGTTCTCCAATCTCAAATTCGAGCTGTTTTGGGCGGTGTTCGAGCCGTTCGGCGAACACGAACAATTTGAGAAAAATTCAGCTGTTCGAGGTTATGTTCGATAACTGTTCGTGCACCAAAATCATAACTGGATTTTTTCTCAGTAATGATGAAAATTAATGTTAATACGCAGTTTGAGTGTACAGCGGGGTGAGGGGAGGGGCAGGGGATGGATCTCTGCAGGAATAATGAAGATCTCCATTTTTTTTTCTCTTTCCCGCATTTACAGTGGGGAGGTGCAATCTGTCAGCCTATCAGCAGCGCACACACGGAGCGAAGTGCTTTTTTTCACACAAGCAAGGGCATGTGTCATTGGCAGTGTATGTCACATGTCCTTGCCCTATAAGACCAAGCCATTTTCCCCGTCGCCACCATTTTCTCACTGCTGCAGCTGCGTGTTAGATGGCACCGCTGTTGCTGTGTGCGCTATACCTTGTTAATTTCAAGCCAATTTTCGCACAAATATACAGATAGCTTGGGAGTAGGGAATAGTTGTGATTGCAGTCCTTTTAAGGACTAGGTTACAGCATTTCCTACGACTTTTATCAGGGAGGTCTGTGCTCTTAAATAGATCGGTTGTGGGAGTAAAGTCTAATTGTAATTGCAGTCCTTTTCAGGACTAGGTTACATGAGTTCCTATCAGTTTTTGCCAGGCAGGTCTGTGCCAGTGCTGTGCAAGTTTTTTTCACAGCATTTGGCTGAATCTAGCAAAGCTAATCCTTTTTGGCCTATTGCAGAGTGTGTTAGTCAGTGGAGTAGCCTATCTGTGTTGCAAGATATACCACCTGTGTATAGAATACCAATTTTTTTACTGCACCTAGTGAAGTAAAATCTTTTGGGCATAGCATCATTCTATTAGTCCATCTATACTGACCTCCATCAGGTTGCAAATTAAAACTAATTTTTATCTGCATCTACAGTACCTCTGAAAAAATATTTGGGCTTCTAGCAGTGTGTGGGACTTGTTCTATTAGTCCATCTATACTGACCTCCATCAGGTTGCAAACTGAATATATTTTTTTCTGCATCTACCTCTGAAAAAATATTGGGCTTCTAGCTGTGTGTGGGTCTTGTTCTATTAATCCATCTATACTGACCTCCATCAGGTTGCAAACTGAATATAATTTTTTTCTGCATCTAGCTCTGAAAAAATATTTGGCCTTCTAGTAGTGTGTCGGACTTTCTCTATTAGTCCATCTATACTGACCTCCATCAGGTTGCAAATTAAAACTAATTTTTATCTGCATCTACAGTACCTCTGAAAAAATATTTGGGCTTCTAGCTGTGTGTGGGACTTGTTGTATTAGTCCATCTATACTGACCTCCATCAGGTTGCAAACTGAATATATTTTTTTCTGCATCTACCTCTGAAAAAATATTTGGCCTTCTAGTAGTGTGTCGGACTTTCTCTATTAGTCCATCTATACTGACCTCCATCAGGTTGCAAATTAAAAATAATTTTTATCTGCATCTACAGTACCTCTGAAAAAATATTTGGGCTTCTAGCTGTGTGCGGGACTTGTTGTATTAGTCCATCTATACTGACCTCCATCAGGTTGCAAACTGAATATATTTTTTTCTGCATCTACCTCTGAAAAAATATTTGGCCTTCTAGTAGTGTGTCGGACTTTCTCTATTAGTCCATCTATACTGACCTCCATCAGGTTTCAAATTAAAACTAATTTTTATCTGCATCTACAGTACCTCTGAAAAAATATTTGGGCTTCTAGCAGTGTGTGGGACTTGTTCTATTAATCCATCTATACTGACCTCCATCAGGTTGCAAACTGAATATATTTTTTTCTGCATCTACCTCTGAAAAAATATTGGGCTTCTAGCTGTGTGTGGGTCTTGTTCTATTAATCCATCTATACTGACCTCCATCAGGTTGCAAACTGAATATATTTTTTTCTGCATCTACCTCTGAAAAAATATTTGGCCTTCTAGTAGTGTGTCGGACTTTCTCTATTAGTCCATCTATACTGACCTCCATCAGGTTGCAAATTAAAACTAATTTTTATCTGCATCTACAGTACCTCTGAAAAAATATTTGGGCTTCTAGCAGTATGTGGGACTTGTTCTATTAGTCCATCTATACTGACCTCCATCAGGTTGCAAACTGAATATAGTTTTTTCTGCATCTACCTCTGAAAAAATATTGGGCTTCTAGCTGTGTGTGGGTCTTGTTCTATTAATCCATCTATACTGACCTCCATCAGGTTGCAAACTGAATATATTTTTTTCTGCATCTACCTCTGAAAAAATATTTGGCCTTCTAGTAGTGTGTCGGACTTTCTCTATTAGTCCATCTATACTGACCTCCATCAGGTTGCAAATTCAAAATAATTTTTTTCTGCATCTAACCCAGCCAATAGTTTTGGCCTAATACCACAGTTTGGCCACTCCGCTCTGCTCGGTTACCATCCATTGTTTTTTTGTGCAAACAACTCCAGAGTTGTGAATTAGTTAACCACCAAAATGAGTGGAAAAAGGCCTGCTGCTGGTGGAAAGGGGAATAGGCGTGTTGGGAAGGGGAAAAAAGGTTGTGTCCGTGGGGTAGGTGTTAAAACAACAGTAACATCTGCAGAAGAAAGACCATCTTCCAGCCAAACTAAAATGTCTACTTCTTTTAGCGGACAATGTGATAAGATCCCTTTCTTACGGCCACGCCAATCGCTACAAATTCCAGATGAGGCACAAAAACAGCAGGTGCTTCAACGGATATCAAGTGCTCCTTTAAGTGGGCTCTCCTCCCCATCAACTTCAACAACACAAATACTCCAGTCTTCAAAGGTGTCACCCAAATCGCACTTGCTTCCTCACAGCTCCCAAATCTCCAGCTGCCCGTCTGAGTATGAGGTAGAACAGATGGTTGAGTCTGCAGAGCTGTTTACTCATACTATAGCCTGGGAATCAGAGGTCGACTCCAGCGCTTCTGTGAATCCAGACGAGGAAATGATCTGCACTGATGCCCAGAATCTTTATGAGTCGGATCCAGGACCAGACGCAGAAGGTTCTGACCATAATGTAGACCCTCATTCCCAAACTGTAACTCCTGTTGGTGGAGACAATGAGGAAGACGATGATAAGACTCAAATACCTGATTGGAGCGACAACTTTAGTTTTTTGTCAGGGCAGGAACAGGTTGGCTCTGAGGACGACGGGTGTGATAACGCACAGGGTGATGATGATGAGGTCGGAGATCCCACTTACTGTCAACCCACAGTCAGCCAAGAGATGAGGTCAGCAGAGGAGGTGGAGGAAGATGCTAGTGACGACGAGGTCAGGTTGCGCCTTCCTGGACAGAGACGTAGTACTGGAAGCACGTCAACAACTGCATCCTCAAACACAACTCTGCCTCTCACCACAAGTCGTGGTGGCTCTTCAGGTCGCATGGGTGCTAAGCCTTGCATAGCCTGGGCATTTTTTCAGATCGATAAAGATGACCCAACTCGTGTTATCTGTAACATTTGTCAGCAAAAGCTAAGTAGAGGCCAAAAAATACATAGTTTGAGTACTTCATGCATGAACCGGCACATGGACATGAAGCATAAGTTGCAGTGGGAAGCTCAGTGTGCTACAATGCAGCCTAGCTTGCCGGGCCAACCACCGTCTGCCATATCTTGTGCATCCGCGGCCTCTTCATCCTCTGTGACTGGGGGGACAGCAGTCACACCTGTTTTGGGGCGCAGACCTGCCACCTCTTTACCCGCAACAGCCAGCGTGATTGGCAGGTCATCATTTTCTTTGGAGGTGGTAACACCAGCTGGTGTTGAGCGCTGTCCGACATCGATAGCACCACCTTTGGATGAAGGCAACCTAACATGTCCGCCTGCATCTTCCTCACAGACCGGCAGTTTGCCGGGGACACCCTTATCAACCCCGTCTAAGCACAATAGCCAGCCCTCGGTCCCTCAGATGTGGACAAGTAAAAGACCATTTCCTCCTAGCCATGAGAAAGCTAAGAGGTTGAATTTCACCATCTGCAAGCTCTTGGCTACAGAAATGCTGCCTTTCCGCCTGGTGGACACAGAGGATTTTCGAGACCTTATGTCCGTCGCAGTGCCCCAGTACCAGATGCCCAGTCGGCACTACTTCTCAAAGAAAGGTGTGCCTGCGCTCCACCAGCATGTCGCACACAACATCACCGCTTCTTTGAGAAACTCTGTGTGTGACAGGGTGCATTTCACCACAGACACTTGGACGAGTAGGCATGGACAGGGGCGTTACATGTCGCTGACTGGGCACTGGGTAACTATGGTGACAGCAGGACAAGGGGCTGCTGTCCAAGTCTTGCCGTCCCCACGAGTTGTGCGTCAATCCTCTTTATGTCAAAGTTCCTCCACTGCTTCTGCCTCCTCAACCTCCTCTCGGTCTTCCACCTGCACCCAAAGCCTGTCTGGTCATGCCACAAGCTTTCTAACTGCGCAGAAGGGATCCTGCACACCTCCTTACTATGCTGGCAGTAGGGCTCAACGTCATCAGGCGGTTTTTACATTGAAATGTCTGGGAAATGTGAGTCACACAGCTGAGGAGTTGTGGTCAGCTCTGGAGAACCAATTTCATGAATGGTTGTCTCCACTGGACCTGAAACCAGGGAAGGCCGTGTGCGACAATGCTGCAAACCTGGGTGCGGCCCTTCGCCGGGGCAATGTCACACACGTGCCTTGTATGGCTCACGTGTTGAACCTGGTTGTCCAGCAATTTTTAGCCCACTATCCCAGACTAGATGGCCTTCTGCAGAGGGCACGGTCGCTGTGTGCTCACTTCCGCCGTTCGCATCCCGCAGCTCAGCGACTTACATCTCTACAGAAGTCGTTGGGCCTGCCACTTCACCGGCTAAAATGCGATGTGCCTACCCGGTGGAATTCAACTCTGCACATGTTGCAGCGACTGTGGCAGCACCGACAAGCCCTGGTGCAATACGTTCTGACGTATAGCCTGGGCCAACGAGATTCAGAGGTGGGGCAAATCACGCTGGAGGAGTGGTCTCAGATCAGGGACCTATGCACCCTTCTGCACAGTTTTGAAATGGCGACGAAGATGTTTAGTGCTGACGATGCCATTATCAGCATGACTATTCCGGTGATTTACATGCTGGAGCACATGTTAAACAGAATTCGGAGTCAGGTGGTGGCACAAGAGGAGGTGGAGGAAGTAGAGGAGGAGGAGTTGTATGCGGAAGGGCTAACATCTGCAAGGTCCAGAAGGTCGGCAGCACCAAGGCGGCAGGCATGTGAGGGTGGGGGAGATGGTTTTACCAGGGCGCATGGTAGCAGCCAAACTAGTGAGGAAGGTGCAGGAGCCCAGGAAGAAGTGGAGGACGAACTGATGGAAGACTCATCAGATGAGGGAGACCTTGATCACATTTCTGTTGTGCGAGGTTGGGGGGAGAGGACAGAGGAAGGAAGCATGATTGTTACCTCGCCACCAACACAACAGGGACTTGGTGCTCCTGGATGCGCAACACACATGAGTGCCTTCTTGCTGCACTACCTGCAACATGACCCTTGAATTGTGAGAATTAGAAATAATCCTGACTACTGGGTTGCCACACTGTTAGATCCCCGGTACAAAAGTAAATTTGCAGAAATTATTCCTGCCATAGAAAGGGATGCACGCATTCAGGAGTATCAGCAGAGACTGTTGCAGAATCTTACATGTGCTTTTCCACAAAATACCAGTGGTGCACGTAGTGAATCTCACAGTTCCAACTTGCCAACCGTGGGACCGTCAAGTGTTCAGCACTCAAACCGTAACAGAACCACAGTATCTGCTGGTAACATCAATTTTGCGGAATCATTTCACCACTTTTTTAGCCCATCCTTTGCAAGGCCACAGGAGACAAGAAGTCTGACACATAGTCAACGCCTAGAGACGATGGTACAGGAGTATCTCCAAGTAAGCATTGAAGCCACGACTGTGTCACTGGACCCTTGACTGTGTCACTGGACCCTTGCTCTTTTTGGGCTTCCAATCTGGATAAATGGCCGGAGCTAGCCACTTACGCCTTGGAGATCTTGTCATGCCCCGCAGCCAGCGTTCTGTCTGAACGTGTGTTCAGCGCTGCTGGTGGTGTGCTGACAGATAAGCGCACGCGGCTCTCCACTGATAATGTAGACAGACTCACGTTCATAAAGATGAACAAATCATGGATCCGAAACGACTTTTCTACCCCTGTGTCATCCTGGGGAGAGTAAAAGCTTGATGATTGGTTAAAATCACCCTACCAACCGTTTTAAGATTTCAAATTACTAATCATGTTTATCTGTATCTTGACTGGAAAATAATTTGGGCTTTGTAGCAGTGTGCAGCACTGATCCTATTAGGCCATCTATAATAAGCTCCACCAGATTTAAAATTAAAAATAATTTTTAGCTGCATCTAGCCCGGAAAATAATTTTGGGGCTCCGAGATGCGCAAGACACATAAGTGCCTTCTTGCTGCACTACCTGCAGCATGACCCTCATATTGTCAGAATTCGAAGTAATCATGACTACTGGGTTGCCACACTCTTAGATCCCCCAAACTTTTCGATCAACCTTTTCATTTTAATAAAGACCAAAAAAATGGTCATTTTTGAAATTATAAGCATTAGCAGGTTGTTAGAAACTGAAATCAAACAGTTTTCAACTCAAAACTTTATTCTAGGTGATGTTACATTTTCACATAGGACCCCTTGTTCGAAAGGAGCTTCTGAACTCTCTCGTCCATTGAATTTGTCAGGTTTTGGATGGTTTCTGCTTCAATTGTTTTGCATGAGGACAGAATACCCTCCCAGAGCTGTTGCTTAGATGTGAACTGCCTCCCGCCATCATAGACACTCCTTTTAATGATGCTCCAAAGGTTCTGAATGGGGTAGAGGTCAGGGGAGCATGGGGGTCACACCATAAGTTTGTCCCCTTTTATGCCCATATCAGCCAGAGATGCAGATGTTTTATGTGCAGCATGAGATGGTGCATTATCATGCAGAAAAATGATCTTGCTGTGAAATACACGGTTCTTCTTCTTGAACCATGGCAGGAAGTGCTGTTTGAGAAAATCCACATACATTATGGAGTTCATCTTTAGCGCCTTCAGGGATCCTAAAGGGGCCGACAATCTCTCTCCCCATGATTCCAGCCCAAAACATTACTCCACCTCCTCCTTGTTGGCGCTGTAGCCGTGTTTGCGTGGGGTGTCCATCAACCAGCCATCCTCCACTCCATTCATCTGGACCATCGAGCGCTGCACGGCACTCATCCGTGAACAAAACAGTTTTGAAATCAGTCTTCATGTAATGTTTGGCCCACTGGAGCCGTTTCTGCTTGTGTGAAGTGGATAGAGGAGGTCGACAGGATGGCGTATGCACAGCTGCAAACCTCTGAAGGACCCTGCATCTTGTTGTTCGGGGGACGTTGGAGGCACAAGCAGCTTCAAAAACTTGTCTGCTGCTATGAAAAGGCTTTTTTGCCACTGCTCTTTCAACCTGACGTAATTGCCTGTAGGAAAGAGTCCTCAATTTGCCCTTATCAGCACGCACACGTGTGTACTGTGAATCAGCTACATACTTCTTGATTGCCAAGACACTTCATCCTGATCATCGCACAATGTTGATTGTAGTCATGCCTTGACCTAAACACTCCACAATTTGTTGCTTCTCAGCAGCCGACACATCCTTTTTCTTTCCCATTTTGGCAGAAAATGTAGGCTGCTTAATAATGTGAGAGAGCCTTCTTAAGTAGTCTTGCCTTTCATTGGACACACCTGCCAAACTAATTAGCACAGGTGTCTGCAATTGCTTACAGTGATATAAAGAGCCCTGACACACATCACCATCAATGAGTTTAACTGACAAACAAACAAATTCTTCCCTTATCACTCCTAAACACTTTTTGCATAATAATTTGGAACGCGGTGTACATGTGCTTTTCCACAAAACACCAGCGGTTCACGTAGTGAATCTTACAGTTCTAACTTGCCAACCGTGGTCTGCATGGAATTGTTCAATAAAGGGCCCAAAATTAAGATAACATAGATGGGAGAGGTCTCTATGAATAGGAATTCCTAAGTATTTGATACCCTGTGAGGGCCAGGCAAAGGGAAAGTTGGACTGGATGGAATCCTATATGGATTTGGGGAGGGAGACATCGAGGGCCTCAGACTTCGCTGCATTGATTTTAAAATTTTACCATGTAACAAAGTGATCTATTTCAGCCATAACAGCATGGATGGATATATGTGATTGAGTGATATATACTAGGACATCATCAGCAAATAGAGAGCACTTGTACTCGGTGCCTCCCACCTCAATCCACCTAATATTGGGGTTATGGCGAATTGATGAGAGCAGGTGCTCCGTCACTAGGATGTATAAGAGAGGGGACAGAGGACATCCCTGCCTTGTCCCATTGGTGATTGTGAAAGGTGATGAAAATGTTCTGACGCACCCCCTGGGCCTTGGGACACCCGGAGCCGGACCCTTTTTGGTGGATGCTGGTGGTTGTAGTCTTCGTGGCGGCGACCCGGTTCCGTGGCTCAGGGCGGTCAAACCAGTGGCGGAACTATTTATGTGGTTTTGATGTTTAAATGTCCGACTACGCCACCCGTGGATTGTGGTCAGAGTGAACCGCCGCTACAGGGCAGACCGCTGAGGCTGGTGTTGTGGGTGCAGCAGAGCGTAGCATAACTCCCCACGGGAGGAGTATAGCCTCAGGGCAGTGTATGCGGAGGATGGGGGTGATGGTGCAGGGCAGCAGCAGTAACGACACGGAGTCAGTGATGCAGTCCAGGGCCTTTACTCACAGTTCTTATTATCCAGACCACGTCTGCAGGTAACGGCTGCCCACGTCGTACTGTGCTCACCAGGTGAGGGGCTCAGACAACTCCCAGATAACTTTGGAGCACTTCACAGGACCCCCTTTGTGTGTCCTTTGTCTGGCCTTTCTTACCAACACTTCTGTCCGGCTGCCTCGGGCCTCCTCTTGGTAAACTTGGCGCCAGTTTCCCTGACCCTATGTGGTGCCTTCCTAGCGGGTGTAGCGAGGGGCTGCGCCACATAAAATGTCAGAGCCTCCGGTTTCTACCTGAGGGTCGTTTCCTGCCTCCACTAGTTCGGGGACCGGTCTCCCCCTTTGGCCTGACCCCTCCACGCAGGTGGATTCGGGCGTGCGGTGGCGACTCGCCCGTCCGCACCCCTGGGATCCCTTCATTCCTCGTTCCTGGAGCCTTCTCCGCTCCTCTTCCTTCCTTCTCCCTCTTCCAGGCCTGGGCCTCTGTTACTAGGCCCGCCTCCGGAGCAGAGCTCATGCAGAGCCCCTGCTCCCTGCCACTTCTGCTCAGACTTCTCTGCACTGAACTAAGATGGTGCCCACCTTTTATACTCCCTTCTCAATGCACCCAGGAACTGCTTCCTCCCTGCTCCTGCACTACAGGGTTCCCCTTCCTCAGTGTTCCCTCCCCCCACTCCAGCCAGGGACAGGGACTGTCGTGCCCATCTCAGGGGCATATTGGTCGCCCTGCCCCACGGCAATGTGGTGTAATGCATGCAGGTGTCGGGTCCTGATCCACACTCCATCCTTACCTGAGAGTGAGATATCACACCTCTGGGTGAGGTGCAATACGTCTGTAGCAACCGAGCCCTCAGGGTGCTACAGTTCCATTTATCTTCAGCCTAGGTGACGTATTGCGATACAGGGCCGTGATTTTGGCTATAAAAGGGTCCCCTAGACCCCTACCCCAAGCTTTTTAAGAGAATCATATATGGCGTGCCAGGAGACTCTATGGAATGCTTTCTCAGCATCCAACGAGAGTATCTAATTACAAATTTTTAACTGCATCTAGCCCAGGAAATACTTTGTGCCTAGTAGCAGTGTCTGCTAGTCAGCGGATTATCCCGGCTGTTAAGCAAGCTACACCACCTGTAGTTTAGACACTTAATTTTTTCAAAGGAAATGCTTCGGGACCATGGGATACTCAGTGAAGAGCATCAGGAGGCACCCCAAGGCATAGGGGCTGGGACTGGCAGTAGGATGCCTTGCGGTGGACAGCCGAGCTCGATCCTTATAAAAGCTTTTTAACTGCAGCAGCTTTAGTGGACGCTACTGGAGCTGGAATTACGCGGCTGCTGGCATGAGACTTGCCCTCCAATAGATCCTTGTAAATGGATTTAAAGTGTATTCATTCAAATTAGAGAGACAATTTAAATTAAAAAGCTTAGAGCTGCCTCCACCACAGGGGGGCTCGCTCGACCCACCAGCGGACAGGCACCAGTATTGGGAGAGGGGGGCTGGCCATCAGGGTTCACCGCGGCTCTGGCACAAACCCGGCGACACGGAGGTGGCACGGGCAGGAGCGGACTGGCCGTGTCGGCTTCTCACTTTTTGGATTTTAGAAGGGCATGACATGCCTATATCTGTGTCTCCCCCTCCTTTTACTCCTCCACCTCTTTTATTTTCGCATGACTATATGTACTTGTCACTTTTCCATGTGTTAGTTGTGTCTTCTGAGCAGTTTGTCAGCTTTTGGACACCTTTGAAGGTGTTTTCTATGTGTTTCTATGTGTTTTTGTTTGCCTGCCATTGGTTTTAACGGTGTTCGAAGGTGTTCGACGAACAGTTCGGCGAACACACGGGTGTTCGACGAACCGAACCGGACTCGAACACTACGGGGGTGGCTCAACACTAATGATAATATTCTTGAATAACTATAATATTATTTTTAATGGTTACCTAAATAGGTACACACCTCTCTTTAGTCAAATCTATGCTACTCATCGATATGAAATTTATGCACAATATTTCTAGAAGAATAATTATTTTTAATTTGGTTCTGATATATACATAAATTCTATAAAATAATATTTTTGGTATTAAGGGGGAAAATGTGTTTTTGATCCTGATTACATAATCACTTTTGATCAATACTTATTTTCCACACATTTTAATAAAGAAGAAATAATAATAAGGTACTATGGTATAATTAAGAAGGGTATTACATGCAAAGTTGCATAATTTAATATTTTTTGGTGGTACAAGGTTATGACAAATATGAAATCATCCAGATAATGGAGATATAAGGGTATTTTTTATGGATAATATAATTACTCTGCATTTGTCATTAAAATTTAAAGGCCTTATTTTTATTTTTATTCTTATTTTTACTCTTAATTTTATTTTTCATTTTTAAAATGTTATTCTTACTTTATACTTCTTATTTTTCTATTTTTTCATTTTTTAATTCTCATTTGATTTTATTTGAGTTCAATATCTCAATTGAGAAAACACATTAATATTTAATAAAGTAATGTCTAATACAAGAGTATTGCTTCATTAAATATATATTGCTAAGGAAAAAAATGTTTACATTTTCTGAGTAAACACAACAATTCATTCATTCATTTATTCATTCATTCATTCATTCATACATTCATATATTTATTCATTTTGGTTCAGGAGTATACATTCTTTGATATTATTGGTTTAATAAAGATATAAAAACTTGTTTTTTCAAAATACACTGACACCTATGGGTTGGAAAAGGTAATTACACCTATGACATAAAAATGTTCTATCATATGGAGAACTTGATTGATAATGAATTATTATCTATTATTGTTTATTATTCCAAACATAATTTATTTTAATATTTTGATAATAATTAGATGGATATTACTGATTGCTATGGTACGCTGTGATATTATAGGGTAGGGAAAACTGCCAGATTTGGTATCAGATTAGGGAATGAAGACTTCAATCAAGACATCGCAATTATGAATTCTATCTTAATAAAGACTTTTAATTTTTATAAATCAAAGAGATTCTCAAAAGTTACAAGAAGAAGCAACTGACATCCGGACGTCTCAGAAGGTAACAGGTGTGAATGCTGAGTGTTATAATAGACTGTGTCCATTACATACAATACAATTCACACCACTGATCACCAGGACGGCAGAGGACGATGATCCTATATGTACAGTGTTGTGTTTAAGTTTCATCACGTTCCAGTGGTTTCTTATCACCTGCAACGCTTCAATGAAAGCTGGTGAACAGGTAATACCTGGCATATGTGTCCTGTATATAAAGGACTGAGTACTGGTTATGGTGCTATATAAAGCAGGAAAGTGTCAAGTTAACCCTTGCTTTACTGACCAAAGACGTCACATCTGTTCCAAAAGTGACACGAGACCAGTGCGGACACACGGAAGATTCCAAAGACGATCCAACGTAAGTCCAGGTGACACTGCACACATATTAAAGCTACATTTCATCCATGGACTTTGTTTTCTTATCAACTGACACACATGATCTTTCTAATAAAGAGTACAGTTTATGGACTGAACAATAATGAACACAATTATGGACTGTACAATATCTACATGCTGTAATTTATTTCAAAGGAGTTTTCATCTAAAGACTGTGTTATAAAAGAACCAAGAAGAAGACGAGACGACGACCCGATGACATCAGATGATGTCGATTGAACCCGCGATTGCTTCAATTTAGATATAGGGAAGTATAATTATACATATTAAATGAATATTAGTCACGGCTTACCTTAACATGAATTCACATCATTATATAGCAATAATCCAATATTGATACTATTATTACTATTATTATTATTATGGAAATTTAATGATATTGCCAAGGAAGAAGGAAAGAAAAAATGATTGATGAATGTATCTTCTTTTGAGATTTTTCAGTTAAAGTCCTTTTATTCTCAAAAAAGGGGGAAATGTTAAATGGTTAATTATGGAAATTCATTTGGAATGTTAATCGATAATCATTTTTCTGAGTTCTATGCCTCAGCCATCGTGTCTAGTTGACATGCGCTATTTGTGTGTGTATTTTTGGTTCACTACCATATGTAGAACAGGTGTCCATACGACTGGCTATAAAAGCCCATGGTACAGAAAGGGTGGGCTCTCTTGCTCTGCCCACCCCACAAGACACAGAATCTTCATGCTGAGAAGCAGATGACATGTAGGCCTGGACACATGCTGGACAAAGACATGATTTACCAGCCAGGGTCCAAGGAAAGATGGGTGAGTCTCAACAATTAAGCTAATTATGGACAAATGGACAATTACTTTATCACTAATTATTGTATGTACCTGCTGCAATCTGATTCTTTTTAATGGTCAATCCAAGAATAAATAGATACTTTTTTTATAAGAATATCGTGATTTTGATACTTTGAGAAGTCCTCAGTAGAAAAAAATAATACAGGAAGAGTATTATTTTACAGTCTCCCATCCAAGTACTAACCAGGCCTGACCCTGCTTAGCTTTCAAGATCAGATGAGATCGAGCGTGTTCAGGGTGGTGTGGCCGTAGGCAGAGACAAACCTCTCACTTGCTGCTTTTCTACTTTGACGTCTGGCTGCCGGCTGCCCTTTCCAGTGCTCAGCAAGACCAGGTCCTTTTGTGCTTTCCCTTCTCTTCAATTTTTTTGCTGGCTTCCTTAAAAGGTCTTGTAGACACAACGCCCCACTCAGAGCCGCTGAGCTCACTGATTGGCTGCAGCGCTGTCGACGGAACGTCAGCTTCACGGCCAATGCCACAGGCCGGGAGCAGAGGCGAGACTCACCGGTAGACCCGGGTAGGGTGAGTAGAGCGCGGTTAGTTGCTTTCTAATAGGCTGCAGCCGGGGATTAACTTTTAATGAAAGGGAACAATCCCTTTGACTGTCTGTAGCGCGCCACACCTAGGAAGCGCACTCTCACACACAAGCCAGCATGCACACGTGCTCGCACGTGACAACACCCCCTATCTGCCCCTACAACCTCTCCGTCACCATGCGTCAGACTCTCCTGCCTGTTTTATGATTTCAGGGCCCTAGCAGGAATCACCCCCCCCTCCCCATTTCCTTCCGCACCTTCCTTGCCTTCCTTGCACTGAGGTTAGCTCTTTGTCAGCCGTCTGGCTTGGTTACACAAGCTTCTTTGCAGAGAAACATGTTACTTCTGCTGGCCCTCGCTAGGCGACCGGCATCCAAAACCTTCCCTGGGCACCTGCTAAAAGCCTGGCCCCTTCACGGCCCCGGGTGCTTTTGACGCCATCATTTCCACACGTCGAGCTGTGGAGTCAATAAGCACTCCTAGCCGTGGCAAGGAGCTCGGTGTCAGGCCTGAGTGAAGGCGGCGGGGTAGCATACTTAGCTGCCAACTGGCTCAGAGGCCTTGGGGCTTCCATCATCTAAGTTGCTTAAGGTCGGTGTCCGGCAAGGCGCCGTTCCATGCTAGCCGAGCTGGGCAGCAGGGCAAAACGTCATCAAAATGGTCTACAGCACCCGGTGTTCCCAGGAGGTCTCCCATCCAAGAACTGTCTGAGCCCAGCCCTGCTTTGCTTCCGAGATCAGATGAGATCGGGCGTATCCAAGGTGGTATGACCAGAAGACGCTGCTCGATCCATCGCCCGGCCAGCCTTTCTCAGGATCGCTTGGTGGCGAGCAATCTGGCCGTGATGGGGCGGGCTCCGAAGGGTCCATGCAAAGGCTGTGCCATCCCAACAGGTGTGGTTTGTTTAGCAGTGATTCACCCTCCGCATCAGGTGTCTTCAAAAATGTCTCGGCGTAGGGTCTCCTGCAGGCTAAACCCTTCATCGCGGTAATGTGACAGAAAGAGCAAGCTGGACCCGTAACTTGGGGGCGGAGCGAGACGTCCAGGCGTGAATGAAGGAAGAGGGTGAGATGGTTGCCAGTGACTTTGAGCTGCTCTTCAGGGGGGAGGGTCGTGTTGCCTGCAAAGGTCTTCTGCTTGGGGTTACCGGTGGTTGCCTCCAGTCACGCGGGAGACGCTGGATCTGGTGAAAAGGAGCCTAGTATTAAAAGTAAAGAAGCAACAATGCTGGAGGCCCACGGTGATCAGAAGGATGCTGGTATTTTGCAGAGATGAAATAGCGCAAGAGAGAAATCAAATGAAAAAAAGAAAAGAGAATGAATATGTGCACTTGTGAAAGGGAATGGAAAAAAGGCATAGAAGAGCGTGCCCCCTGCTGGTGGATGGAAGGAAAAAACAAAAGCCAACAGCACCTGTTATTCCCAGGTGGTCTTTCATCCAAGTACTAACCAGGCCCAAGCCTGCTTAGCTTCTGAGATCAGACAAGATTGGGCGTGTTTAGGGTGGTGTGGCTGTAGGCCGAGCTGAGCCTCTCACTTGCTGCTTTTCTACTTTGAAGTCTGGCTGCCGGCTGCCCTTTCCAGTGCTCAGCAAGACCAGGTCCTTTTGTGCTTTCCCTTCTCTTCAATTTTTTTGCTGGCTTCCTTAAAAGGTCTTGTAGACAGAAGGCCACACTCAGAGCCGCTGAGCTCACTGATCGGCTGCAGCGCTGTCGACGGAACGTCAGTTTCACGGCCAATGCCACAGGCCGGGAGCAGAGGCGAGACTCACCGGTAGACCCGGGTAGGTTGAGTAGAGCACGGTTAGTTGCTTTCTAATAGCCTGCAGCCGGGGATTAACTTTTAATGAAAGGGAACAATCCCTTTGACTGTCTGCAGCGCGCCACACCTAGGAAGCGCACTCTCACACACAAGCCAGCATGCACACAACCTCTCCGTCACCATGCGTCAGACTCTCCTGCCTGTTTTATGATTTCAGGGCCCTAGCAGGAATCACCCCCCCCTCCCCAATTCCTTCCGCACCTTCCTTGCATTGAGGTTAGCTCTTTGTCAGCCATCTGGCTTGGTTACACAAGCTTCTTTGAAGAGAAACATGTTACTTCTGCTGGCCCTCGCTAGGCGGCCGGCATCCAAAACCTTCCCTTGGCACCTGGTGAATGCCTGGCCCCTTCACGGCCCCGGGTGCTTTTAACGCCATCATTTCCACACGGCGAGCTGAGGAGTCAATAAGCACTCCTAGCCGTGGCAAAGAGCTCGGTGTCAGGCCTGCGTGAAGGCGGCGGGGTAGCGTACTTAGCTGCCAACTGGCTCAGAGACCTTGGGGCTTTCATCATCTAAGTTACTTAAGGTCGGTGTCCGGCAAGGCGCCGTTCCATGCTAGCCGAGCTGGGCAGTAGGGCAAAACGTCTTCGAAATGGTCTACAGCACCCGGTGTTCCCAGGAGGTCTCCCATCCAAGTACTCTCTGAGCCCAGCCCTGCTTTGCTTCCGAGATCAGATGAGATCGGGCGTATCCAAAGTGGTATGGCCAGTAGACGCTGCTCGATCCATCGCCCGGCCAGCCTTTCTCGGGATCGCTTGGTGGCGAGCAATCTGGCCGTGACGGGGCGGGCTCCGAAGGGTCCATGCAAAGGCTGTGCCATCCCTATAGGTGTGGTTTGTTTAGCAGTGATTCACCCGCCGCATCAGGTGTCTTCAAAAATGTCTCGGCGCAGGGTCTCCTGCAGGCTAAACCCTTCATCGCGGTAATGTGACAGAAAGAGCAAGCTGGACCCGTAACTTGGGGGCGGAGCGAGGCGTCCAGGGGTGAATGAAGGAAGAGGGTGAGATGGTTGCCAGTGACTTTGAGCTGCTCTTCAGGGGGGAGGGTCGTGTTTAGAGATGAGCGGTGTTCGACTAGAACTGTTCGCCAATCTCAAATTCGAGCTGTTTTGGGCGGTGTTCGAGTTGATCGACGAACCAGAACGATTTGCAAAAAATTTGGCTGTTCGAGGTTATGTTCGATAACTGTTCGTGCACCAAAAGCGTGTCCTGCATGTCTGGTGCTATTTAGAGCACCAATCATGCAGGGATTGTCTGCCACTCACTGTAATGCCACAGCCATGGTGGTTGTGGCATTACAGTGATTGCCCAAATCGATGGGAACAGTGCCAACAGTGAAACATGAAAAGCCGGCAATTCAGCAGCGGCATACACCGGTACCCGACAATTTAGAACCGAAAGAATAGATCTTCACACATAGATTAGATAGATATAAACATGTCAGCCACATATATACGAAGTACAGTGAAAGTGCTGCTTACTGTACTTGTCATTTAGCGTAAAGGATTTATCAAAAAGAATAATAGTGTTTTCATGCACCGTCTCTTTAAAAAAGCCGGCCGGCAATTCAGCAGCGGTACCCGACAATTTAGAATAGAAGGAATAGAGAATCACACATAGATTAGATAGATAGAAACATGTCAGTCACATATATATGAAGTACAGTGACAGTGTTGATTACTGTACTTGTCATTTAGTGTAAAGGATTTATCAAAAAAAATAATAGTGTTTTCATGCACTGTCTCTTTAAAAAAGCCGGCCGGCAATTCAGCATCTGTACCCAACAATTTAGAATAGAAGGAATAGAGAATCAGACATAGATTAGATAGATAGAAACATGTCAGTCACATATATATGAAGTACAGTGACAGTGTTGCTTACTGTACTTGTCATTTAGTGTAAAGGATTTATTAAAAAAAATAATAGTGTTTTCATGCACCGTCTCTTTAAGAAAGCTGGCCGGCAATTCAGCATCTGTACCCGACAATTTATAACAGACAGAATAGAGCTTCACACATAGATTAGATAGATAGAAACATGTCAGTCACATATATATGAAGTACAGTGATAGTGTTGGTTACTGTACTTGTCATTTAGTATTAAAATAAAGGATTTATTATTAAAAAAATTGGCGTGGGGTTCCCCTTAATTTTAGGCTCTAGCGGAGGTTAAGCAGACAGCTGGGGCAGATGTTTGAAGCCTGGGAAGGGGGTAATACCCACGGAGCTTCCCAGGCTACTAATATCAGCCCCCAGCTGAATACATAGCCTTTACTAGCTATTAAAATGGGGGACCCCCCCAAAAAAATGACGTGGGGTCCCCCCTAATTTAATAGCTAGCAAAGGCTAGGCAGACAGCTGGGGGCTGATATTAATAGCCCAGGAAGGGAGCCATGAATATTGGCCCCCTCCCAGGCTAGAAACACCAGCCGTCAGCCGCCCCAGAAATGGCGCATTAATAGGATGCGCCAATTCTGGCACTTAGCCTCGCTCTTCCACGCTGCCCTGGTGCGGTGGCAGGGGGTAATAGGGCTGGGGTTGATGTCAGCTTATAATGCCAGCTGACATCAAGCCCAGGTTAGTAATGGAGAGGCGTCTATAAGACACCCCCATTACTAACCCCATAGTCAAAGTTAAAAAAAACACAAACACCCAGAATAAAGTGCTTTAATTGAAATAAAGACACAATTCTTTATTGTTCTAAATTAAACCATACTTACCGTCACGCCCATTCCAGCTGAAGCCAACGATCTCCTGTAATAAAAATAAAATAATAAAGCAACCTCATCCTTACCTTTCCATGGTTCCCACGACAGATTCAGCTCTGCTACATCGAGATGACAGGCTGGCCGCAGCAGAACGCCGCCATCCAGCCTGTCATCCCGCAGACACTGAGAAGAGCAGGCTTGCTTGCGCTCCACATTGTCTCTCTGTGACGGCATAAAGATGAGCCGAGGTCATGTCCAATGAACTCGGCTCACCTCATGCACGTCACTTACAGCGTGGGAGAATTCTCACGCTGAAGCGCTGAGTGCAGGAGAATTTTCCCACGCTGTCAGTGACGTGCATGAGGTGAGCCGAGTTCATTGGACATGACCTCGGCTCATCTGGATGCCGTCACAGCGAGACACTGAGGAGCGCAAGCATGCCTGCTCTTCTCAGTGTCTGCGGCATGACAGGCTGGATGGCAGCGTTCTGCTGCGGTCCATCCTGTCATCTCGATGTAGCAGAGCTGAAGCTGTCGTGGGAACCATGGAAAGGTAAGGATGAGGTTGGTTTATTATTTTTCTTTTATTGCAGGAGATCGTTGGCTTCAGCTGGAATGGGCGTGATGGTAAGTATAGTTTAATTTAGAACAATAAAGAATTGTGTGTTTATTTCAATTAAAGGACTTTATTCTGGGTGTTGTGTTTTTTTTAAATACTTTACTAGAAATTCATGGCGGTCATGTCTAATACTGGCGTGACCCCATGAATTTTGGGCTTGGGGCCAGCTGATAATACCAAGCTGGCCCTAACCCCTTTATTACCCAGTGAGCCACCGCACCAGGGCCCTGGATGAGTTGGGTACAGCGCCAGAAGATGGCGCTTCTATGAACGCGCCATTTTCCGGGGTGGCTGCGGACTGCAATTTGCAGCGGGGGGGGCCCAGAAAGCTTGGGCCTCCCTGCGCTGCAGATTCCAGCCCCCAGCTGCCTAGTTGTACCTGGCTGGACACAAAAATAGGGCGAAGCACCACGTATTTTTTTTTTTATTATTTCATGAAATTCATGAAATAATTAAGAAAAAAAGGCCTTCCCTATATTGTTGTGTCTGGCCAGGTACAAATAGGCAGCTGGTGGTTGGGGGCAGCCCATTCCTGCCTGCTGTACCTGGCTGGACACAAATATAGTGCGAAGCCCCACTTCAATTTTTTTAAATTATTTCAGGAAATTCATGAAATAATTAAAAAAAAATTGACGTGGGGCTTCGCACTATATTTGTGTCCAGTCAGGTGCAGCAGGCAGGAACGGGCTGCCCCCAACCACCAGCTGCCTATTTGTACCTGGCCGGACACAACAATATAGGGAAGCCCTTTTTTTCTTAATTATTTCATGAAATAATTTAAAGAAAATTGACGTGGGGCTTCGCCCTGTTTTTGTGTCCAGCCAGGTACAACTAGGCAGCTGGGGGCTGGAATCCGCAGCGCAGGGAGGCCCAAGCTTTCTGGGCCACCCCCGCAGCAAATTGCAGTCCGCAGCCACCCTGGAAAATGGCACGTTCATAGAAGCGCCATCTTCTGGCGCTGTACCCAACTCATCCAGGGCCCTGATGCGGTGGCTCACTGGGTAATAAAGGGGTTAGGGCCAGCTTGGCATTATCAGCTGGCCCTAAGCCCAAAATTCATGGGGTCACGCCAATATTAGACATGACCAACATGAATTTCTAGTAAAGTATTTAAAAAAAACACAACACCCAGAAAAAAGTCCTTTAATTGAAATAAACACACAATTCTTTATTGTTCTAAATTAAACCATACTTACCGTCACGTCCATTCCAGCTGAAGCCAACGATCTCCTGAAATAAAAGAAAAATAATAAAGCAACATCATCCTTACCTTTCCATGGCTCCCATGACAGCTTCAGCTCTGCTACATCGAGATGACAGGCTGGACCGCAGCAGAACGCTGCCATCCAGCCTGTCATCCCGCAGACACTGAGAAGCGCAGGCTTGCTTGCGCTCCACAGTGTCTGTCTGTGAGGGCATCCAGATGAGCCGAGTTAATGTCCAATGAACTCGGCTCACCTCATGCACGTCACTGACAGCGTGGGAAAATTCTCCTGCACTCAGCGCTTCAGCGTGGGAGAATTCTCACGCTGAAGCGCTGAGTGCAGGAGAATTCTCCCACGCTGTCAGTGACGTGCAGGAGGTGAGCTGAGTTCATTGAACATGAGCTCACCTTATGCACGTCACTGACAGCGTGGGAGAATTCTCCTGCACTCAGCGCTTCAGCGTGAGAATTTTCCCACGCTGTCAGTGACGTGCATGAGGTGCGCCGAGTTCATTGGACATGAACTCGTTTCAGCTTTATGCCGTCACAGCCAGACACTGCAGAGCGCAAGCATGCCTGCGCTTCTCAGTGTCTGTGGGATGACAGGCTGGATGGCAGCGTTCTGCTGCGGTCCAGCCTGTCATCTCGATGTAGCAGAGCTGAAGCTGTCATGGGAACCATGGAAAGGTAAGGATGATGTTGCTTTATTATTTTTCTTTTATTGCAGGAGATCGTTGGCTTCAGCTGGAATGGGCGTGATGGTAAGTATGGTTTAATTTAGAACAATAAAGGATTGTGTCTTTATTTCAATGAAAGGACTTTATTCTGGGTGTTTGTGTTTTCTTTTAACTTTGACTATGGGGTTAGTAATGGGGGTGTCTTATAGACGCCTCTCCATTACTAACCTGGGCTTGATGTCAGCTGGCATTATAAGCTGACATCAACCCCAGCCCTATTACCCCCTGTCACCGCTACAGGGCAGCGTGGAAGAGCGAGGCTAAGTGCCAGAATTGGCGCATCCTATGAATGCGCCATTTCTGGGGCGGCTGACGGCTGGTGTTTCTAGCCTGGGAGGGGGCCAATATTCATGGCTCCCTTCCTGGGCTATTAATATCAGCCCCCAGCTGTCTGCCTAGCCTTTGCTAGCTATTAAATTAGGGGGGACCCCACGTCATTTTTTTTGGGGGGTCCCCCATTTTAATAGCTAGTAAAGGCTATGTATTCAGCGGGGGGCTCATATTAGTAGCCTGGGAAGCTCCGTGGGTATTACCCCCTTCCCAGGCTTCAAACATCTGCCCCAGCTGTCTGCTTAACCTCCGCTAGAGACTAAAATTAAGGGGAACCCCACGCCAATTTTTTTTAATAATAAATCCTTTATTTTAATACTAAATGACAAGTACAGTAACCAACACTATCACTGTACTTCATATATATGTGACTGACATGTTTCTATCTATCTAATCTATGTGTGAGGCTCTATTCCTTCTTGTCTAAATTGTCGGGTACCGGTGTATGCCGCTGCTGAATTGCCGGCCGGCTTTTTTAAAGAAAGCGTCTTCTGAGCAGTTTGTCAGCTTTTGGACACCTTTGAAGGTGTTTTCTATGTGTTTCTATGTGTTTTTGTTTGCCTGCCATTGGTTTTAACGGTGTTCGACGGTGTTCTAAGGTGTTCGACGAACAGTTCCTCGAACATCCCGGTGTTCGACGAACCGAACCGAACCCGAACACTACGGGGGTGGCTCAACACTAGTCGTGTTGCCTGCAAAGGTCTTCTGCTTGGGGTTACCGGTGGTTACCTCCATCCACGCGGGAGACGTTGGTCCTGGTGAAAAGGAGCCTAGTATTAAAAGTAAAGAAGCAACAATGCTGGAGGCCCACGGTGATCAGAAGGATGCTGGTATTTTGCAGAGATGAAATAGCGCAAGAGAGAAAGCAAATGAAAAAAAGAAAAGAGAATGAATGTGTGCACTTGTGAAAGGGAACGGAAAAAAGGCATAGAAGAGAGTGCCCCCTGCTGGTGGAAGGAAGGAAAAAGCAAAAGTCTACAGCACCTGGTATTCCCAGGCGGTCTCCCATCCAATTACTAACCAGGCCCAACACTGCTTAGCTTCCAAGATCAGATGTGTCCAGGATGGTGTAGCCGTAGGCAGACACAAGCCTTTCACTTGCTGCTTTTCTACTTTGAAGTCTGGCTGCTGGCTGCCCTTTCCAGTGCTCAGCAAGACCAGGTCCTTTTGTGCTTTCCCTTCTCTTCAATTTTTTTGCTGGCTTCCTTAAAAGGTCTTGTAGACACAACGCCCCACTCAGAGCCGCTGAGCTCACTGATCGGCTGCAGCGCTGTCGACGGAACGTCAGCTTCACGGCCAATGCCACAGGCCGGGAGCAGAGGCGAGACTCACCGGTAGACCCGGGTAGGGTGAGTAGAGCGTGGTTAGTTGCTTTCTAATAGCCTGCAGCCGGGGATTAACTTTTAATGAAAGGGAACAATCCCTTTGACTGTCTGCAGCGCGCCACACCTAGGAAGCGCACTCTCACACACAAGCCAGCATGCACACGTGCTCGCACGTGACAACACCCCCTATCTGCCCTACAACCTCTCCGTCACCATGCGTCAGACTCTCCTGCCTGTTTTATGATTTCAGGGCCCTAGCAGGAATTACCCCCCCCCTCCCCAATTCCTTCCGCACCTTCCTTGCCTTCCTTGCACTGAGGTTAGCACTTTGTCAGCCGTCTGGCTTGGTTACACAAGCTTCTTTGCAGAGAAACATGTTACTTCTGCTGTCCCTCGCTAGGCGGCCGGCATCCAAAACCTTCCCTGGGCACCTGTTGAAAGCCTGGCCCCTTCACGGGCCCGGGTGCTTTTAACGCCTTCATTTCCACACGGCGAGCTGCGGAGTCAATAAGCACTCCTAGCCGTGGCAAGGAGCTCGGTGTCAGGCCTGCGTGAAAGCGGCGGGGTAGCGTACTTAGCTGCCAACTGGCTCAGAGGCCTTGGGGCTTCCATCATCTAAGTTACTTAAGGTCGGTGTCCGGAAAGGAGCCGTTCCATGCTAGCCGAGCTGGGCAGTAGGGCAAAACGTCATCAAAATAGTCTACAGCACCTAGTGTTCCCAGGAGGTCTCCCATCCAAGTACTGTCCGAGCCCAGCCCTGCTTTGCTTTCCAGATCAGACGAGATCAGGCGCATCCAAGGTGGGATGGCCAGTAGACGCTGCTTGATCCATCGCCCGGCCAGCCTTTCTCAGGATCGCTTGGTGGCGAGCAATCTGGCCGTGACGGGGCTTGCTCCGAAGGGTCCATGCAAAGGCTGTGCCATCCCTACAGGTGTGGTTTGTTTAGCAGTGATTCACCCGCCGCATCAGGTGTCTTCAAAAATGTCTCGGCGCAGGGTCTCCTGCAGGCTAAACCCTTCATCGCGGTAATGTGACAGAAAGAGCAAGCTGGATCCATAACTTTGGGGCGGAGCGAGACGTCCAGGGGTGAATGAAGGAAGAGGGTGAGATGGTTGCCAGTGACTTTGAGCTGCTCTTCAAGGGGGAGGGTCATGTTGCCTGCAAAGGTCTTCTGCTTGGGGTTACCGGTTGTTGCCTCCAGCCACGCGGGAGACTCTGGTCCTGGTGAAAAGGAGCCTAGTATTAAAAGTAAAGAAGCAACAATGCTGGAGGCCCACGGTGATCAGAAGGATGCTGGTATTTTACAGAGATGAAATAGCGCAAGAGAGAAAGCAGATGAAAAAAAGAAAAGAGAATGAATGTGTGCACTTGTGAAAGGGAATGGAAAAAAGGCATATAAGAGAGTGCCCCCTGCTGGTGGAAAGAAGGAAAAAGCAAAACCCTACTGCACCTGGTATTCCCAGGCGGTCTCCCAAACAAGTACTGACCAGGCCCAACCCTGCTTAGCTTCTGAGATCAGACAAGATCAGGCATGTTCAGGGTGGTGTGGCCGTAGATAGAGACAAGTCTCTCACTTGCTGCTTTTCTACTTTGACGTCTGGCTGCCGGCTGCCCTTTCCAGTGCTCAGCAAGACCAGGTCCTTTTGTGCTTTCCCTTCTCTTCAATTTTTTTGCTGGCTTCCTTAAAAGGTCTTGTAGACACAACGCCCCACTCAGAGCCGCTGAGCTCACTGATCGGCTGCAGCGCTGTCGACGGAACGTCAGCTTCATGGCCAATGCCACAGGCCGGTAGCAGAGGCGAGACTCAACGGTAGACCCGGGTAGGGTGAGTAGAGCGCGGTTAGTTGCTTTCTAATAGCCTGCAGTCGGGGATTAACTTTTAATGAAAAGGAACAATCCCTTTGACTGTCTGCAGCGCGCCACACCTAGGAAGCGCACTCTCACACACAAGCCAGCATGCACACGTGCTCGCAAGTGACAACACCCCCTATCTGCCCCTACAACCTCTCCGTCACCATGCGTCAGACTCTCCTGCCTGTTTTATGATTTCAGGGCCCTAGCAGGAATCACCCCCCCCTCCCCAATTCCTTCCACACCTTCCTTGCACTGAGGTTAGCTCTTTGTCAGCCGTCTGGCTTGGTTACACAAGCTTCTGTGCAGAGAAACATGTTACTTCTGCTGGCCCTCGCTAGGCGGCCGGCATCCAAAACCTTCCCTGGGCACCTGCTGAAAGCCTGGCCCCTTCATGGCCCCGGATGCTTTTAACGCCATCATTTCCAGAAGACGAGCTGCGGAGTCAATACGCACTCCTAGCCGTGGCAAGGAGTTCGGGGTCAGACCTGCGTGAAGGCGGCGGGGTAGCGTACTTAGCTGCCAACTGGCTCAGAGGCCTTGGGGCTTCCATCATCTAAGTTACTTAAGGTCGGTGTCCGGCAAGGCGCCGTTCCATGCTAGCCAAGCTGGGCAGTAGGGCAAAACGTCATCAAAATGATCTACAGCATCCGGTGTTCCCAGGAGGACTCCCATCCAATTACTGTCCAAGCCCAGCCCTGCTTTGCTTCTGAGATCAGGCGAGATCGGGCGTATCCAAGGTGGGATGGCCAGTAGACACTGCTCGATCCATCGCCCGGCCAGCCTTTCTCAGGATCGCTTGTTGGCGAGCAATCTGGCCGTGACGGGGCGGGCTCCGAAGGGTCCATGCAAAGACTGTGCCGTCCCTACAGGTGTGGTTTGTTTAGCAGTGATTCACCCGCCGCATCAGGTGTCTTCACAAATGTCTCGGCGCAGGGTCTCCTGCAGGCTAAACCCTTCTTCGCGGTAATGTGACAGAAAGAGCAAGCTGGAAACGTAACTTGGGGGCGGAACGAGACGTCCAGGGGTGAATGAAGGAAGAGGGTGAGATGGTTGCCAGTGATTTTGAGCTGCTCTTCAGGGGGAAGGGTCGTGTTGCCTGCAAAGGTCTTCTGCTTGGGGTTACCGGTGGTTGCCTCCAGCTACGCGGGAGACGCCGGTCCTAGTATTAAAAGTAAAGAAGCAACAATGCAGGAGGCCCACGGTGATCAGAAGGATGCTGGTATTTTGCAGAGATGAAATAGCGCAAGAGAGAAAGCAAATGAAAAAAACAAAAGAGAATGAATGTGTGCACTTGTGAAAGGAAATGGAAAAAAGGCATAGAAGAGAGTGCCCCCTGCTGGTGGAAGGAAGGAAAAAGCAAAAGCCTACAGCACCTGGTATTCCCAGGCAGTCTCCCATCCAAGTACTAACCAGGCCCAACCCTGCTTAGCTTCTGAGATCAGATGAGATCAGGCGTGTTCAGGGTGGTGCGGACGTAGGCAGAGACAGGTCTCACACTTGCTGCTTTTCTACTTTGACGTCTGGCTGCCGGCTGCCCTTTCCAGTGCTCAGCAAGACCAGGACCTTTTGAGCTTTCCCTTCTCTTCAATTTTTTTGCTGGCTTCCTTAAAAGGTCTTGTAGACACAACGCCCCACTCAGAGCCGCTGAGCTCACTGATCGGCTGCAGCGCTGTCGATGGAACGTCAGCTTCACGGCCAATGCCACAGGCCGGGAGCAGAGGCGAGACTCACTGGTAGACCCGGGTAGGGTGAGTAGAGCGCGGTTAGTTGCTTTCTAATAGCCTGCAGCCGGGGATTAACTTTTAATGAAAGGGAACAATCCCTTTGACTGTCTGCAGCGCGCCACACCTAGGAAGCGCACTCTCACACACAAGCCAGCATGCACACGTGCTCGCACGTGATAACACCCCCTATCTGCCCCTACAACCTCTACGTCACCATGCGTCAGAATCTCCTGCCTGTTTTATGATTTCAGGGCCCTACCAGGAATCACCCCCCCCTCCCCAATTCCTTCCGCACCTTCCTTGCCTTCTTTGCACTGAGGTTAGCTCTTTGGCAGCCGTCTGGCTTGGTTACACAAGCTTCTTTGCAGAGAAACATGTTACTTCTGCTGGCCCTCGCTAGGCGGCCGGCATCCAAAACCTTCCCTGGGCACCTGCTGAAAGCCTGGCCCCTTCACGGCCCCGGGTGCTTTTAACGCCATCATTTCCACACGGCGAGCTGCTGAGTCAATAAGCACTCCTAGCCGTGGCAATTAGCTTGGTATCAGGCCTGCGTGAAGGGCGGCGGGGTAGCGTACTTAGCTGCCAACTGGCTCAGAGGCCTTGGGGCTTCCATCATCTAAGTTACTTAAGGTCGGTGTCCGGCAAGGCGTCGTTTTATGCTAGCCGAGCTGGACAGTAGGGCAAAGCGTCATCAAAATGGTCTACAGCACCCGGTGTTCCCAGGAGGTCTCCCATCCAAGTACTGTCCGAACCCAACCCTGCTTTGCTTCCGAGATCAGACGAGATCAGGCATATCCAAGGTGGCATGGCCAGTAAACGCTGCTCGCTCCATCGCCCGGCCAGCCTTTCTCAGGATCTCTTGATGGCGAGCAATCTGGCCGTGACGGGGCGGGCTCCGAAGGGTCCATGCTAAGGGTGTGCCGTCCCTACAGGTGTGGTTTGTTTAGCAGTGATTCACCCGCCGCATCAGGTGTCTTCAAAAATGTCTCGGCGCAGGGTCTCCTGCAGGCTAAACCCTTCATCGCGGTAATGTGACAGAAAGAGCAAGATGGACCCGTAACTTGGGGGCGGAGCGAGACGTCCAGGGGTGAATGAAGGAAGAGGGTGAGATGGTTGCCAGTGACTTTGAGCTGCTCTTCAGGGGGGAGGGTCGTGTTGCCTGCAAAGGTCTTCTGCTTGGGGTTACCGGTTGTTGCCTCCAGCCACCCGGGAGACGCTGGTCCTGGTGAAAAGGAGCCTAGTATTAAAAGTAAAGAAGCAACAATGCTGGAGGCCCACGGTGATCAGAAGGATGCTGGTATTTTGCAGAGATGAAATAGCGCAAGAGAGAAAGCAAATGAAAAAAAGAAAAGAGAATGAATGTGTGCACTTGTGAAAGGGAATGGAAAAAAGGCATAGAAGAGAGTGCCCCCTGCTGGTGGAAGGAAGGAAAAAGCAAAAGCCTACAGCACCTGGCATTCCCAGGCAGTCTCTGTTAAATGGTTAATTATGGAAATTCATTTGGAATGTTAATCGATAATCATTTTTCTGAGTTCTATGCCTCAGCCATCGTGTCTAGTTGACATGCGCTATTTGTATGTGTATTTTTGGTTCACTACCATATGTAGAACAGGTGTCCATACGACTGGCTATAAAAGCCCATGGTACAGAAAGGGGGGGCTCTCTTGCTCTGCCCAGCCCACAAGACACAGAATCTTCATGCTGAGAAGCAGATGACATGTAGGCCTGGACACATGCTGGACAAAGACATGATTTACCAGCCAGGATCCAAGGAAAGATGGGTGAATCTCAACAATTAAGCTAATTATAGACAAATGGACAATTAATTTATAAGCAATTATTGTATGTACCTGCTGCAATCTGATTCTTTTTAATGGACAATACAAGAATAAATAGATACATTTTTTTTATAAGAATATCGTGATATTGTTACTTTGAGATGTCCTCAGTAGAAAAAAATAATACAGGAAGAGTATTATTTTACAATGGTGAGCCAGCCAGTCCTGTTTTTTTGTTTTTTAAATTAAGTAAGTGAATTTCTTCCGTGAACAAGGGGGGAGTCCTGACGAGCTGAACAGCTGTTGTTCACGTGTCAGTAAATTCACTAGTTTGTCACGAGAAGCAGAAAGGACCTACAGACTGAGGAAAGACAGGTAGCAGAGGTACTAACAAGGAACAGAATCACACAGGAAAAGAATCAGACGAACTGAAAACAGGACGTGCTGATAAAGAGAAGCCAGGGAATCTTAAGGTAAGCAAAATATGGATATAATTTCTTCTTTTGCTAAACAAAGTAATATTAATTTCAAAGTTAATGTAGGAGATGACATAGAAGTTTTGTGGCTCAGTTTATACAAAGAATGTGAATTGCAGAATTTACAGTTAACTTCTAAATTGGTAAATAGATACAAACAGAAATTGAGAAATATTCTACATTTGGTAGATTTTTTTCATAGTCTTGTGTTAGAGATTTCTAAGCAGGAAAATAGTGTAGAAGTGTCAGACGGTGATACTGATTCTGACTGTAATGTGAAAAATGAACAAGAAGTAAGACACGTGTCTGTAACTGAAGGTGACCCTGGGTCTGACCAAGAGACGGACATACAGAAACCTGACATTTGAGGAGACATGACTGACATACGAGAAACCGATATACTAGATGATGTGGAAGGAGACATGAGTGACGTAGGAGGAACGGACGTACAAGAGCCACTAAAAATATCAGAGAATTCTGGAATTACCCAGGCTCAACTCCAAATTAAAATGAGGAAAAAATTGCTGAAATTATACAAAATCATGCCAAAATATGATGTCAAAATCCATGCCTGTAGAAATTCAGAGACATTTGAGAGCTTCTCTGATAAGTTTGATTTATCCAATGAGGAGAGGAATCAATTATTTAAAATATGGATTCCTGTGACATTGTCCAGACGTTTACATTTAATGCCCTGTGAAAATGACTATCCTAATGGATGGGAAAATGATTCGGACAGATTAAGATATTTGATTTATTGTGTCACAAAGGATTTTCCCAACATAGAAGATCTGCAGAAACTAAGGATTGGTAGGAAGGAATGTACATATACATTCATGTCCATATTTGAACGGTTGTACAAAGCTCTCATCAAAAATGGAAAAGTACAACATATGATAACAACTTTTGTAGAAAAATTCAAATTCCTAAATTCAGTTTCCCAAGTTATGGCATCACAAAAAAATTCATTATTTGAATGTGCGCAGATGCTGGATTTTGTTAGAAAACATGAGAATCGTGAAAAGAAAATAAATCAAGCTAAATTTATAAAACCAGGAAAGGAAAAATCTTACCAAAAGCCAATATGAAACTCTCCTAGACTGAGTCATCCCCATAGTGAACTCTATCAAATACGCAGAAGATTTCATATATGTTATAAGCCATATCAGCCAGTGCAAAGATCCATCTCTCCACAGAATGAGTTAATTCTCAGTCAGAACTGTGATTCTCTAAAAATGAAAATGGCTGAAACTGATGGACAGAGACAGGTGAGACGACCAACTCACAGTGACGTCATGGAATGTGGACAGAAGAACAGGCAGTTCTCTGAGGTTTTGAAGGATAGAAAAATGTCTTTCCTAAATAGGGCGTTCCTGGAGATATTTGAGAGAGACAGAAGATTTGGTTTAGGGAGTGGCTAAGGAAAAACTGTAATTATAATGTTGTATCAAAATGTAATACAATGTCTCAATATTTATTTATAATCTTATACAGTAAAATTGTAGTTACATAGTTTCTAATAGTTCATATATATATATATATATATATATACACTTGTCTAAGTAGAGATTGCGTATAATTGTATTTATATATACGTTTATAAAATATATATATATATTAATTAATAAATTAGAACTTCATATATATAAATTTAAGTAGCAATATTTTGAATTACATTAGAACCAACCAATATATGTATAAGATATTTAAATAATTCTGTTTCTGTATGAATTTGATATTTAATTTTATTTTCTTATATTTCCTTAGAGTTTTCATTCCAAAGCAGGATTTGATCAAAGAACTCTAAAATGGATTTATTTCTTTATTCACACAGGAAGTGAAAAAATTGCATGATTTTATGTGTATAACATTTTAAAATAATAACAATATATCTAGTTGAACTATAATATATATGTAATACTTATTAATTCTTTTGTGTTGCTAATATTTTCTGTGCATGAAGTGTTCGTTCAAATTAAAGTAGCTTTACAGCATGACGTGTGACAGCTGCGGCCTTTGAACTTTGAGCTAATAGTATAGGATCCCATTCATTCTATTTTCAACTGATGTAACTTAAGACCGGGCAGCCAGTGAAAAAAGAATCTAAGACAAGAGTTTTTTCAAGTGTCTGAAATTCCAGTGACTTACTCTCATATTATATAATATGTACTTGGGGAATATTCAAAGAAATATAAAGATATTCAATTGATATGGCAATGCGCATTAATAAATTGGGATACAACAATTTTGGGTTAAATATATATATATATATATATATATCTCTAAAACTTCATATGTGGAATGTTTGAGTTGAACAGATCTGTGAATGTCAGAGTGAAGGTGACAGATGAGTAAATCAGCAGCTGCTAAGTGTGATTGATGTGACAGAGGCCTCGTATGTTTGTATGTTTGAAAAAATAAAAATGTTTCTTTATGTGAAGGTACAAAAATATATTTAATTCTGAGGAAATTATAATACATAATTAGGTATTATCTACATATATATATTTCTATATTTCTTTAATAATTATTATTTCTTGATTTAACTAATAGTGGATAAGGGCAACCACTAGTGTTGAGCCACCCCCGTAGTGTTCGAGTTCGGTTCGGTTCGTCGAACACCCGTGTGTTCGCCGAACTGTTCGTCGAACTGTTCGTCGAACACCTTCGAACACCGTTAAAACCAATGGCAGGCAAACAAAAACACATAGAAACACATAGAAAACACCTTCAAAGGTGTCCAAAAGCTGACAAACTGCTCAGAAGACACAACTAACACATGGAAAAGTGACAAGTACATATAGTCATGCGAAAAGAAAAGAGGTGGAGGAGTAAAAGGAGGGGGAGACACAGATATAGGCATGTCATGCCCTTCTAAAATCCAAAAAGTGAGAAGCCGAGACGGCCAGTCCGCTCCTGCCCGTGCCACCTCCGTGTCGCCGGGTTTGTGCCAGAGCCGCGGTGAACCCTGACGGCCAGCCCCCCTCTCCCAATACTGGTGCCTGTCCGCTGGTGGGTCGAGAGAGCCCCCCTGTGGTGGAGGCAGCTCTAAGCTTTTTAATTTAAATTGTCCCTCTAATTTGAATGAATACACTTTAAATCCATTTACAAGGATCTATTGGAGGGCAAGTCTCATGCCAGCAGCCGCGTAATTCCAGCTCCAGTAGCGTCCACTAAAGCTGCTGCAGTTAAAAAGCTTTTATAAGGATCGAGCTCGGCTGTCCACCGCAAGGCATCCTAGTGCCAGTCCCAGCCCCTATGCCTTGGGGTGCCTCCTGATGCTCTTCACTGAGTATCCCGTGGTCCCGAAGCATTTCCTTTGAAAAAATTAAGTGTCCAAACTACAGGTGGTGTAGCTTGCTTAACAGCCGGGATAATCCGCTGACTAGCAGACACTGCTACTAGGCACAAAGTATTTCCTGGGCAAGATGCAGTTAAAAATTTGTAATTAGATACTCTCGTTGGATGCTGAGAAAGCATTCCATAGAGTCTCCTGGCACGCCATATATGATTCTCTTAAAAAGCTTGGGGTAGGGGTCTAGGGGACCCTTTTATAGCCAAAATCATGGCCCTGTATCGCAATACGTCACCTAGGCTGAAGATAAATGGAACTGTAGCACCGAGGGCTCGGTTGCTACAGACGTATTGCACCTCACCCAGAGGTGTGATATCTCACTCTCAGATAAGGATGGAGTGTGGATCAGGACCCGACACCTGCATGCATTACACCACATTGCCGTGGGGCAGGGCGACCAATATGCCCCTGAGATGGGCACGACAGTCCCTGTCCCTGGCTGGAGTGGGGGGAGGGAACACTGAGGAAGGGGAACCCTGCAGTGCAGGAGCAGGGAGGAAGCAGTTCCTGGGTGCATTGAAAAGGGAGTATAAAAGGTGGGCACCATCTTAGTTCAGTGCAGAGAAGTCTGAGCAGAAGTGGCAGGGAGCAGGGGCTCTGCATGAGCTCTGCTCCGGAGGCGGGCCTAGTAACAGAGGCCCAGGCCTGCAAGAGGGAGAAGGAAGGAAGAGGAGCGGAGAAGGCTCCAGGAACGAGGAATGAAGGGATCCCAGGGGTGCGGACGGGCGAGTCGCCACCGCACGCCCGAATCCACCTGCGTGGAGGGGTCAGGCCAAAGGGGGAGACCGGTCCCCGAACTAGTGGAGGCAGGAAACGACCCTCAGCTAGAAACCGGAGGCTCTGACATTTTATATGGCGCAGCCCCTTGCTCCACCCGCTAGGAAGGCACCACATAGGGTCAGGGAAACTGGCGCCAAGTTTACCAAGAGGAGGCCCGAGGCAGCCGGACAGAAGTGTTGGTAAGAAAGGCCAGACAAAGGACACACAAAGGGGGTCCTGTGAAGCGCTCCAAAGTTATCTGGGAGTTGTCTGAGCCCCTCACCTGGTGAGCACAGTACGACGTGGGCAGCCGTTACCTGCAGACGTGGTCTGGATAATAAGAACTGTGAGTAAAGGCCCTGAACTGCATCACTGACTCCGTGTCGTTACTGCTGCTGCCCTGCACCATCACCCCCATCCTCCGCATACACTGCCCTGAGGCTATACTCCTCCCGTGGGGAGTTATGCTACGCTCTGCTGCACCCACAACACCAGCCTTAGCGGTCTGCCCTGTAGCGGCGGTTCACTCTGACCGCAATCCACGGGTGGCGTAGTCGGACATTTAAACATCAAAACCACATAAATAGTTCCGCCACTGGTTTGACCGCCCTGAGCCACGGAACCGGATCGCCGCCACGGAGACTACAACCACCAGCATCCACCAAAAAGGGTCCGGCTCCGGGTGTCCCAAGGCCCAGGGGGTGCGTCAGAACATTTTCATCACCTTTCACAATCACCAATGGGACAAGGCAGGGATGTCCTCTGTCCCCTCTCTTATACATCCTAGTGACGGAGCACCTGCTCTCATCAATTCGCCATAACCCCAATATTAGGTGGATTGAGGTGGGAGGCACCGAGTACAAGTGCTCTCTATTTGCTGATGATGTCCTAGTATATATCACTCAATCACATATATCCATCCCTGCTGCTATGGCTGAAATAGATCACTTTGTTACATGGTAAAATTTTAAAATCAATGCAGCGAAGTCTGAGGCCCTCGATGTCTTCCTCCCTAAATCCATATAGGATTCCATCCAGTCCAACTTTCCCTTTGTCTGGCCCTCACAGGGTATCAAATACTTAGGAATTCCTATTCATAGAGACCTCTCCCATCTATGTTATCTTAATTTTGGGCCCTTTATTGAACAATTCCATACAGACCACGGTTGGCAAGTTAGAACTGTAAGATTCACTACGTGAACCACTGGTGTTTTGTGGAAAAGCACATGTACACCGCGTTCCAAATTATTATGCAAAAAGTGTTTAGGAGTGATAAGGGAAGAATTTGTTTGTTTGTCAGTTAAACTCATTGATGGTGATGTGTGTCAGGGCTCTTTATATCACTGTAAGCAATTGCAGACACCTGTGCTAATTAGTTTGGCAGGTGTGTCCAATGAAAGGCAAGACTACTTAAGAAGGCTCTCTCACATTATTAAGCAGCCTACATTTTCTGCCAAAATGGGAAAGAAAAAGGATGTGTCGGCTGCTGAGAAGCAACAAATTGTGGAGTGTTTAGGTCAAGGCATGACTACAATCAACATTGTGCGATGATCAGGATGAAGTGTCTTGGCAATCAAGAAGTATGTAGCTGATTCACAGTACACACGTGTGCGTGCTGATAAGGGCAAATTGAGGACTCTTTCCTACAGGCAATTACGTCAGGTTGAAAGAGCAGCGGCAAAAAAGCCTTGTCATAGCAGCAGACAAGTTTTTGAAGCTGCTTGTGCCTCCAACGTCCCCCGAACAACAAGATGCAGGGTCCTTCAGAGGTTTGCAGCTGTGCATACGCCATCCTGTCGACCTCCTCTATCCACTTCACACAAGCAGAAACGGCTCCAGTGGGCCAAACATTACATGAAGACTGATTTCAAAACTGTTTTGTTCACGGATGAGTGCCGTGCAGCGCTCGATGGTCCAGATGAATGGAGTGGAGGATGGCTGGTTGATGGACACCCCACGCAAACACGGCTACAGCGCCAACAAGGAGGAGGTGGAGTAATGTTTTGGGCTGGAATCATGGGGAGAGAGATTGTCGGCCCCTTTAGGATCCCTGAAGGCGCTAAAGATGAACTCCATAATGTATGTGGATTTTCTCAAACAGCACTTCCTGCCATGGTTCAAGAAGAAGAACCGTGTATTTCACAGCAAGATCATTTTTCTGCATGATAATGCACCATCTCATGCTGCACATAAAACATCTGCATCTCTGGCTGATATGGGCATAAAAGGGGACAAACTTATGGTGTGACCCCAATGCTCAATCTACCCCATTCAGAACCTTTGGAGCATCATTAAAAGGAGTGTCTATGATGGCGGGAGGCAGTTCACATCTAAGCAACAGCTCTGGGAGGGTATTCTGTCCTCATGCAAAACAATTGAAGCAGAAACCATCCAAAACCTGACAAATTCAATGGACGAGAGAGTTCAGAAGCTCCTTTCGAACAAGGGGTCCTATGTGAAAATGTAACATCACCTAGAATAAAGTTTTGAGTTGAAAACTGTTTGATTTCAGTTTCTAACAACCTGCTAATGCTTATAATTTCAAAAATGACCATTTTTTTGGTCTTTATTAAAATGAAAAGGTTGATCGAAATGTTTGGGGGATCTAAGAGTGTGGCAACCCAGTAGTCATGATTACTTCGAATTCTGACAATATGAGGGTCATGCTGCAGGTAGTGCAGCAAGAAGGCACTTATGTGTCTTGCGCATCTCGGAGCCCCAAAATTATTTTCCGGGCTAGATGCAGCTAAAAATTATTTTTAATTTTAAATCTGGTGAAGCTTATTATAGATGGCCTAATAGGATCAGTGCTGCACACTGCTACAAAGCCCAAATTATTTTCCAGTCAAGATACAGATAAACATGATTAGTAATTTGAAAGCTTAAAACGGTTGGTAGGGTGATTTTAACCAATCATCAAGCTTTTACTCTCCCCAGGATGACACAGGGGTAGAAAAGTCATTTCGGATCCATGATTTGTTCATCTTTATGAACGTGAGTCTGTCTACATTATCAGTGGAGAGCCGCGTGCGCTTATCTGTCAGCACACCACCAGCAGCGCTGAACACACGTTCAGACAGAACGCTGGCTGCGGGGCATGACAAGATCTCCAAGGCGTAAGTGGCTAGCTCCGGCCATTTATCCAGATTGGAAGCCCAAAAAGAGCAAGGGTCCAGTGACACAGTCGTGGCTTCAATGTTTACTTGGAGATACTCCTGTACCATCGTCTCTAGGCGTTGACTATGTGTCAGACTTCTTGTCTCCTGTGGCCTTGCAAAGGATGGGCTAAAAAAGTGGTGAAATGATTCCGCAAAATTGATGTTACCAGCAGATACTGTGGTTCTGTTACGGTTTGAGTGCTGAACACTTGACGGTCCCACGGTTGGCAAGTTGGAACTGTGAGATTCACTATGTGCACCACTGGTATTTTGTGGAAAAGCACATGTAAGATTCTGCAACAGTCTCTGCTGATACTCCTGCATGCGTGCATCCCTTTCTATGGCAGGAATAATTTCTGCAAATTTACTTTTGTACCGGGGATCTAACAGTGTGGCAACCCAGTAGTCAGGATTATTTCTAATTCTCACAATTCGAGGGTCATGTTGCAGGTAGTGCAGCAAGAAGGCACTCATGTGTGTTGCGCATCCAGGAGCACCAAGTCCCTGTTGTGTTGGTGGCGAGGTAACAATCATGCTTCCTTCCTCTGTCCTCTCCCCCCAACCTCGCACAACAGAAATGTGATCAAGGTCTCCCTCATCTGATGAGTCTTCCATCAGTTCGTCCTCCACTTCTTCCTGGGCTCCTGCACCTTCCTCACTAGTTTGGCTGCTACCATGCGCCCTGGTAAAATCATCTCCCCCACCCTCACATGCCTGCCGCCTTGGTGCTGCCGACCGTCTGGACCTTGCAGATGTTAGCCCTTCCGCATACAACTCCTCCTCCTCTACTTCCTCCACCTCCTCTTGTGCCACCACCTGACTCCGAATTCTGTTTAACATGTGCTCCAGCATGTAAATCACCGGAATAGTCATGCTGATAATGGCATCGTCAGCACTAAACATCTTCGTCGCCATTTCAAAACTGTGCAGAAGGGTGCATAGGTCCCTGATCTGAGACCACTCCTCCAGCGTGATTTGCCCCACCTCTGAATCTCGTTGGCCCAGGCTATACGTCAGAACGTATTGCACCAGGGCTTGTCGGTGCTGCCACAGTCGCTGCAACATGTGCAGAGTTGAATTCCACCGGGTAGGCACATCGCATTTTAGCCGGTGAAGTGGCAGGCCCAACGACTTCTGTAGAGATGTAAGTCGCTGAGCTGCGGGATGCGAACGGCGGAAGTGAGCACACAGCGACCGTGCCCTCTGCAGAAGGCCATCTAGTCTGGGATAGTGGGCTAAAAATTGCTGGACAACCAGGTTCAACACGTGAGCCATACAAGGCACGTGTGTGACATTGCCCCGGCGACGGGCCGCACCCAGGTTTGCAGCATTGTCGCACACGGCCTTCCCTGGTTTCAGGTCCAGTGGAGACAACCATTCATGAAATTGGTTCTCCAGAGCTGACCACAACTCCTCAGCTGTGTGACTCACATTTCCCAGACATTTCAATGTAAAAACCGCCTGATGACGTTGAGCCCTACTGCCAGCATAGTAAGGAGGTGTGCAGGATCCCTTCTGCGCAGTTAGAAAGCTTGTGGCATGACCAGACAGGCTTTGGGTGCAGGTGGAAGACCGAGAGGAGGTTGAGGAGGCAGAAGCAGTGGAGGAACTTTGACATAAAGAGGATTGACGCACAACTCGTGGGGACGGCAAGACTTGGACAGCAGCCCCTTGTCCTGCTGTCACCATAGTTACCCAGTGCCCAGTCAGCGACATGTAACGCCCCTGTCCATGCCTACTCGTCCAAGTGTCTGTGGTGAAATGCACCCTGTCACACACAGAGTTTCTCAAAGAAGCGGTGATGTTGTGTGCGACATGCTGGTGGAGCGCAGGCACACCTTTCTTTGAGAAGTAGTGCCGACTGGGCATCTGGTACTGGGGCACTGCGACGGACATAAGGTCTCGAAAATCCTCTGTGTCCACCAGGCGGAAAGGCAGCATTTCTGTAGCCAAGAGCTTGCAGATGGTGAAATTCAACCTCTTAGCTTTCTCATGGCTAGGAGGAAATGGTCTTTTACTTGTCCACATCTGAGGGACCGAGGGCTGGCTATTGTGCTTAGACGGGGTTGATAAGGGTGTCCCCGGCAAACTGCCGGTCTGTGAGGAAGATGCAGGCGGACATGTTAGGTTGCCTTGATCCAAAGGTGGTGCTATCGATGTCGGACAGCGCTCAAGACCAGCTGGTGTTACCACCTCCAAAGAAAATGATGACCTGCCAATCACGCTGGCTGTTGCGGGTAAAGAGGTGGCAGGTCTGCGCCCCAAAACAGGTGTGACTGCTGTCCCCCCAGTCACAGAGGATGAAGAGGCCGCGGATGCACAAGATATGGCAGACGGTGGTTGGCCCGGCCGGCTAGGCCGCATTGTAGCACACTGAGCTTCCCACTGCAACTTATGCTTCATGTCCATGTGCCGGTTCATGCATGAA
Source organism: Phyllobates terribilis (assembly GCF_046119375.1). NCBI lineage: Eukaryota > Metazoa > Chordata > Amphibia > Anura > Dendrobatidae > Phyllobates > Phyllobates terribilis. The sequence continues at coordinate 673,472,053 of NW_027362764.1, read as the reverse complement.
ATACTCAAACTATGTATTTTTTCGCCTCTACTTAGCTTTTGCTGACAAATGTTACAGATAACACGAGTTGGGTCATCTTTATCGATCTGAAAAAATGCCCAGGCTATGCAAGGCTTAGCACCCATGCGACCTGAAGAGCCACCACGACTTGTGGTGAGAGGCAGAGTTGTGTTTGAGGATGCAGTTGTTGACGTGCTTCCAGTACTACGTCTCTGTCCAGGAAGGCGCAACCTGACCTCATCGTCACTAGCATCTTCCTCCACCTCCTCTGCTGACCTCATCTCTTGGCTGACTGTGGGTTGACAGTAAGTGGGATCTCCGACCTCATCATCATCACCCTGTGCGTTATCACATCCGTCGTCCTCAGAGCCAACCTGTTCCTGCCCTGACAAAAAACTAAAGTTGTCGCTCCAATCAGGTATTTGAGTCTTATCATCGTCTTCCTCATTGTCTCCACCAACAGGAGTTACAGTTTGGGAATGAGGGTCTACATTATGGTCAGAACCTTCTGAGTCTGGTCCTGGATCCGACTCATAAAGATTCTGGGCATCAGTGCAGATCATTTCCTCGTCTGGATTCACAGAAGCGCTGGAGTCGACCTCTGATTCCCAGGCTATAGTATGAGTAAACAGCTCTGCAGACTCAACCATCTGTTCTACCTCATACTCAGACGGGCAGCTGGAGATTTGGGAGCTGTGAGGAAGCAAGTGCGATTTGGGTGACACCTTTGAGGACTGGAGTATTTGTGATGTTGAAGTTGATGTGGAGGAGAGCCCACTTAAAGGAGCACTTGATATCCGTTGAAGCACCTGCTGCTTTTGTGCCTCATCTGGAATTTGTAGCGATTGGCGTGGCCGTAAGAAAGGGATCTTATCACATTGTCCGCTAAAAGAAGTAGACATTTTAGTTTGGCTGGAAGATGGTCTTTCTTCTGCACCTACCCCACGGACACAACCTTTTTTCCCCTTCCCAACACGCCTATTCCCCTTTCCACCAGCAGCAGGCCTTTTTCCACTCATTTTGGTGGTTAACTAATTCACAACTCTGGAGTTGTTTGCACAAAAAAACAATGGATGGTAACCGAGCAGAGCTGAGTGGCCAAACTGTGGTATTAGGCCAAAACTATTGGCTGGGTTAGATGCAGAAAAAAATTATTTTTAATTTGCAACCTGATGGAGGTCAGTATAGATGGACTAATAGACCAAGTCCCACACACCGCTAGAAGCCCAAATATTTTTTCAGAGCTAGATGCAGAAAATTTTTTTATTCAATTTGCAACCTGATGGAGGTCAGTATAGATGGACTAATAGACCAAGTCCCACACACTGCTAGAAGCCCAAATATTTTTTCAGAGCTAGATGCAGAAAAAAATTATTTTTAATTTGCAACCTGATGGAGGTCAGTATAGATGGACTAATAGACCAAGTCCCACACACCGCTAGAAGCCCAAATATTTTTTCAGAGCTAGATGCAGAAAAAAATTATATTCAATTTGCAACCTGCTGGAGGTCAGTATAGAAGGACTAATAGAACAAGTCCCACACACTGCTAGAAGCCCAAATATTTTTTCAGAGCTAAATGAAGAAAAAAATTATTTTTAATTTGCAACCTGATGGAGGTCAGTATAGATGGACTAATAGACCAAGTCCCACACACTGCTAGAAGCCCAAATATTTTTTCAGAGCTAGATGCAGAAAAAAATTATTTTTAATTTGCAACCTGATGGAGGTCAGTATAGATGGACTAATAGAACAAGTCCCACACGCTGCTAGAAGCCCAAATATTTTTTCAGAGATAAATGAAGAAAAAAATTATTTTTAATTTGCAACCTGATGGAGGTCAGTATAGATGGACTAATAGACCAAGTCCCACACACTGCTAGAAGCCCAAATATTTTTTCAGAGCTAGATGCAGAAAAAAATTATTTTTAATTTGCAACCTGATGGAGGTCAGTATAGATGGACTAATAGACCAAGTCCCACACACCGCTAGAAGCCCAAATATTTTTTCAGAGCTAGATGCAGAAAATTTTTTTATTCAATTTGCAACCTGATGGAGGTCAGTATAGATGGACTAATAGACCAAGTCCCACACACTGCTAGAAGCCCAAATATTTTTTCAGAGCTAGATGCAGAAAAAAATTATTTTTAATTTGCAACCTGATGGAGGTCAGTATAGATGGACTAATAGACCAAGTCCCACACACTGCTAGAAGCCCAAATATTTTTTCAGAGCTAGATGCAGAAAAAAATTATTTTTAATTTGCAACCTGATGGAGGTCAGTATAGATGGACTAATAGACCAAGTCCCACACACCGCTAGAAGCCCAAATATTTTTTCAGAGCTAGATGCAGAAAAAAATTATATTCAATTTGCAACCTGCTGGAGGTCAGTATAGAAGGACTAATAGAACAAGTCCCACACACTGCTAGAAGCCCAAATATTTTTTCAGAGCTAAATGAAGAAAAAAATTATTTTTAATTTGCAACCTGATGGAGGTCAGTATAGATGGACTAATAGACCAAGTCCCACACACTGCTAGAAGCCCAAATATTTTTTCAGAGCTAGATGCAGAAAAAAATTATTTTTAATTTGCAACCTGATGGAGGTCAGTATAGATGGACTAATAGAACAAGTCCCACATGCTGCTAGAAGCCCAAATATTTTTTCAGAGATAAATGAAGAAAAAAATTATTTTTAATTTGCAACCTGATGGAGGTCAGTATAGATGGACTAATAGACCAAGTCCCACACACTGCTAGAAGCCCAAATATTTTTTCAGAGCTAGATGCAGAAAAAAATTATTTTTAATTTGCAACCTGATGGAGGTCAGTATAGATGGACTAATAGAACAAGTCCCACATGCTGCTAGAAGCCCAAATATTTTTTCAGAGATAAATGAAGAAAAAAATTATTTTTAATTTGCAACCTGATGGAGGTCAGTATAGATGGACTAATAGACCAAGTCCCACACACTGCTAGAAGCCCAAATATTTTTTCAGAGCTAGATGCAGAAAAAAATTATTTTTAATTTGCAACCTGATGGAGGTCAGTATAGATGGACTAATAGACCAAGTCCCACACACCGCTAGAAGCCCAAATATTTTTTCAGAGCTAGATGCAGAAAAAAATTATATTCAATTTGCAACCTGCTGGAGGTCAGTATAGAAGGACTAATAGAACAAGTCCCACACACTGCTAGAAGCCCAAATATTTTTTCAGAGCTAAATGAAGAAAAAAATTATTTTTAATTTGCAACCTGATGGAGGTCAGTATAGATGGACTAATAGACCAAGTCCCACACACTGCTAGAAGCCCAAATATTTTTTCAGAGCTAGATGCAGAAAAAAATTATTTTTAATTTGCAACCTGATGGAGGTCAGTATAGATGGACTAATAGAACAAGTCCCACATGCTGCTAGAAGCCCAAATATTTTTTCAGAGATAAATGAAGAAAAAAATTATTTTTAATTTGCAACCTGATGGAGGTCAGTATAGATGGACTAATAGACCAAGTCCCACACACTGCTAGAAGCCCAAATATTTTTTCAGAGCTAGATGCAGAAAAAAATTATTTTTAATTTGCAACCTGATGGAGGTCAGTATAGATGGACTAATAGAACAAGTCCCACATGCTGCTAGAAGCCCAAATATTTTTTCAGAGATAAATGAAGAAAAAAATTATTTTTAATTTGCAACCTGATGGAGGTCAGTATAGATGGACTAATAGACCAAGTCCCACACACTGCTAGAAGCCCAAATATTTTTTCAGAGCTAGATGCAGAAAAAAATTATTTTTAATTTGCAACCTGCTGGAGGTCAGTATAGAAGGACTAATAGAACAAGTCCCACACACTGCTAGAAGCCCAAATATTTTTTCAGAGCTAAATGAAGAAAAAAATTATTTTTAATTTGCAACCTGATGGAGGTCAGTATAGATGGACTAATAGACCAAGTCCCACACACTGCTAGAAGCCCAAATATTTTTTCAGAGCTAGATGCAGAAAAAAATTATATTCAGTTTGCAACCTGATGGAGGTCAGTATAGATGGACTAATAGAATGATGCTATGCCCAAAAGATTTTACTTCACTAGGTGCAGTAAAAATATTGGTATTCTATACACAGGTGGTATATCTTGCAACACAGATAGGCTACTCCACTGACTAACACACTCTGCAATAGGCCAAAAAGGATTAGCTTTGCTAGATTCAGCCAAATGCTGTGAAAAAAACTTGCACAGCACTGGCACAGACCTGCCTGACAAAAACTGATAGGAACTGATGTAACCTAGTCCTGAAAAGGACTCCAAATACAATTAGTCTTTACTCCCACAATCTATCTATTTAAGAGCACAGACCTGCTTGATAAAAGTCGTAGGAAATGCTGTAACCTAGTCCTTAAAAGGACTGCAATCACAACTATTCCCTACTCCCAAGCTATCTGTATATTTGTGCGAAAATTGGCTTGAAATTAACAAGGTATAGTGCACACAGCAACAGCGGTGCCGTCTAACACGCAGCTGCAGCAGTGAGAAAATGGTGGCGACGTGGAAAATGGCTTGGTCTTATAGGGCAAGGACATGTGACATACACTGCCAATCACACATGCCCTTGCTTATGTGAAAAAAAGCACTTCGCTCCGTGTGTGCGCTGCTGATAGGCTGACAGATTGCACCTCCCCACTGCAAATGCGGGAAAGAGAAAAAAAAATGGAGATCTTCATTGTTCCTGCAGAGATCCATCCCCTGCCCCTCCCCCCGCCCCGCTGTACACTCAAACTGCGTATTAACATTAATTTTCATCATTACTGAGAAAAAATCCAGTTATGATTTTGGTGCACGAACAGTTATCGAACATAACCTCGAACAGCCGAATTTTTCTCAAATTGTTCGTGTTCGCCGACCGGCTCGAACACCGCCCAAAACAGCTCGAATTTGAGATTGGCGAACAGTTCGAGTAGAACAACGCTCATCTCTAGCAACCACACATCAAAATGGTTTACAAAGCAAATTTAAATTTAGAATAATTTTCCACATGATAATATTCTTGAATAACTATAATATTATTTTTAATGGTTACCTAAATAGGTACACACCTCTCTTTAGTCAAATCTATGCTACTCATCGATATGAAATTTATGCACAATATTTCTAGAAGAATAATTAGTTTTAATTTGGTTCTGATATATACATAAATTTTATAAAATAATATTTTTGGTATTAAGGGGGAAAATGTGTTTTTGATCCTGATTACATAATCACTTTTGATCAATACTTATTTTCCACACATTTTAATAAAGAAGAAATAATAATAAGGTACTATGGTATAATTAAGAAGGGTATTACATGCAAAGTTGCATAATTTAATATTTTTTGGTGGTACAAGGTTATGACAAATATGAAATCATCCAGATAATGGAGATATAAGGGTATTTTTTATGGAGAATATAATTACTCTGCATTTGTCATTAAAATTTAAAGGCCTTATTTTTATTTTTATTCTTATTTTTACTCTTAATTTTATTTTTCATTTTTAAAATTTTATTCTTACTTTATACTTCTTATTTTTCTATTTTTTCATTTTTTAATTCTCATTTGATTTTATTTGAGTTCAATATCTCAATTGAGAAAACACATTAATATTTAATAAAGTAATGTCTAATACAAGAGTATTGCTTCATTAAATATATATTGCTAAAGAAAAAAATGTTTACATTTTCTGAGTAAACACAACAATTCATTCATTCATTTATTCATTCATTCATTCATTCATTCATACATTCATATATTTATTCATTTTGGTTCAGGAGTATACATTCTTTGATATTATTGGTTTAATAAATCTAAAAACTTGTTTTTTCAAAATACACTGACACCTATGGGTTGGAAAAGGTAATTACACCTATGACATAAAAATGTTCTATCATATGGAGAACTTGATTGATAATGAATTATTATCTATTATTGTTTATTATTCCAAACATAATTTATTTTAATATTTTGATAATAATTTGATGGATATTACTGATTGCTATGGTACGCTGTGATATTATCAGATGAGATCGGGCGTATCCAAGGTGGTATGGCCAGTAGAAGCTGCTCGATCCATCGCCCGGCCAGCCTTTCTCAGGATCGCTTGGTGGCGAGCAATCTGGCCGTGACGGGGCGGGCTCCGAAGGATCCATGCAAAGTCTGTGCCGTCCCTACAGGTGTGGTTTGTTTAGCAGTGATTCACCCGCCGCATCAGGTGTCTTCAAAAATGGCTCGGCGCAGGGTCTCCTCCAGGCTAAACCCTTCATCACGGTAATGTGACAGAAAGAGCAAGCTGGACCCGTAACTTGGGGGCGGAGCGAGACGTCCAGCGGTGAATGAAGGAAGAGGGTGAGATGGTTGCCAGTGACTTTGAGCTGCACTTCAGGGGGGAGGGTCATGTTGCCTGCAAAGGTCTTCTGCTTGGGGTTACCGGTGGTTGCCTCCAGCCACGCGGGAGACGCTGGTCCTGGTGAAAAGGAGCCTAGTATTAAAAGTAAAGAAGCAACAATGCTGGAGGCCCACGGTGATCAGAAGGATGCTGGTATTTTGCAGAGATGAAATAGCGCAAGAGAGAAAGCAAATGAAAAAAAGAAAAGAGAATGAATGTGTGCACTTGTGAAAGGGAATGGAAAAAAGGCATAGAAGAGAGTGCCCCCTGCTGGTGGAAGGAAGGAAAAAGGAAAAGCCTACAGCATCTGGTATTCCAGGTGGTCTCCCATGCAAGTACTAACCTGGCCCAACCCTGCTTAGCTTTTGAGATCAGATGAGATTGGGCGTGTTCAGGGTGCTGTGGCCGTTGGCAGAGACTAGCCTCTCACTTGCTGCTTTTCTACTTTGACGTCTGGCTGCTGGCTGCCCTTTCCAGTGCTCAGCAAGACCAGGTCCTTTTGTGCTTTCCCTTCTCTTCAATTTTCTTGCTGGCTTCCTTAAAAGGTCTTGTAGACACAACGCCCCACTCAGAGCCGCTGAGAACACTGATCGGCTGCAGCGCTGTCGACGGACGTCAGCTTCACGGCCAATGCCACAGGCCGGGAGCAGAGGCGAGACTCACCGGTAGACCCGGGTAGGGTGAGTAGAGCGCGGTTTGTTGCTTTCTAATAGGCTGCCGCCGGGGATTAACTTTTAATGAAAGGGAACAATCCCTTTGACTGTCTGCAGCGCGCCACACCTAGGAAGCGCACTCTCACACACAAGCCAGCATGCACACGTGCTCGCACGTGACAACACCCCCTATCTGCCCCTACAACCTCTCCGTCACCATGCATCAGACTCTCCTGCCTGTTTTATGATTTCAGGGCCCTATCAGGAATCACCCCCCCACCCCCTCCCCAATTCCTTCCGCACCTTCCTTGCACTGAGGTTAGCTCTTTGGCAGCCGTCTGGCTTGGTTACACAAGCTTCTTTGCAGAGATACATGTTACTTCTGCTGGCCCTCGCTAGGCGGCCGGCATCCAAAACCTTCCCTTGGCACCTGCTGAAAGCCTGGCCCCTTCACGGCCCTGAGTGCTTTTAACGCCATCATTTCCACACGGCGAGCTGCGGAGTCAATAAGCACTCCTAGCCGTGACAAGGAGCTCGGTGTCACTCCTGCGTGAAGGCGGCGGGTTAGCGTACTTAGCTGCCAACTGGCTCAGAGGCCTTGGGGCTTCCATCATCTAAGTTACTTAAGGTCGGTGTCCGGCAAGGCGCCGTTCCATGCTAGCCGAGCTGGGCAATAGGGCAAAACGTTATCAAAATGGTCTACAGCACCCGGTGTTCCCAGGAGGTCTCCCATCCAAGTACTGTCTGAGCCCAGCCCTGCTTTGCTTCCGAGATCAGACGAGATCGGGCGTATCCAAGGTGGTATGGTCAGTACACGCTGCTTGATCCATCGCCCGGCCAGCCTTTCTCAGAATCGCTTGGTGGCGATCAATCTGGCCGTGACGGGGCGGTCTCCGAAGGGTCCATGCAAAGTCTGTGCCGTCCCTACAGGTGTGGTTTGTTTAGCAGTGATTCACCCGCCGCATCAGGTGTCTTCAAAAATGTCTCGGCGCAGGGTCTCCTGCAGGCTAAACCCTTCATCACGGTAATGTGACAGAAAGAGCAAGCTGGACCCGTAACTTGGGGGCGGAGCGAGACGTCCAGGGGTGAATGAAGGAAGAGGGTGAGATGGTTGCCAGTGACTTTGAGCTGCTCTTCAGGGGGGAGGGTTGTGTTGCCTGCAAAGGTCTTCTGCTTGGGGTTACCGGTTGTTGCCTCCAGCCACGCGGGAGACGCTGGTCCTGGTAAAAAGGAGCCTAGTATTAAAAGTAAATAAGCAACAATGCTGGAGGCCCACGGTGATCAGAAGGATGCTGGTATTTTGCAGAGATGAAATAGCGCAAGAGAGAAAGCAAATGAAAAAAAGAAAAGAGAATGAATGTGTGCACTTGTGAAAGGGAATGGAAAAAAGGCGTAGAAGAGAGTGCCCCCTGCTGGTGGAAGGAAGGAAAAAGCAAAAGCCTACAGCACCTGGCATTCCCAGGCGGTCTCTGTTAAATGGTTAATTATGGAAATTCATTTGGAATGTTAATCGATAATCATTTTTCTGAGTTCTATGCCTCAGCCATCGTGTCTAGTTGACATGCGCTATTTGTGTGTGTATATTTGGTTCACTACCATATGTAGAACAGGTGTCCATACGACTGGCTATAAAAGCCCATGGTACAGAAAGGGGGGGCTCTCTTGCTCTGCCCACCTCACAAGACACAGAATCTTCATGCTGAGAAGCAGATGACATGTAGGCCTGGACACATGCTGGACAAAGACATGATTTACCAGCCAGGATCCAAGGAAAGATGGGTGAATCTCAACAATTAAGCAAATTATGGACAAATGGACAATTACTTTATAACTAATTATTGTATGTACCTGCTGCAATCTGATTCTTTTTAATGGACAATCCAAGAATAAATAGATACATTTTTTATAAGAATATTGTGATATTGATACTTTGAGAAGTCCTCAGTAGAAAAAAATAATACAGGAAGAGTATTATTTTACAATGGTGAGCCAGCCAGTCCTGTTTTTTTGTTTTTTAAATTAAGTAAGTGAATTTCTTCCGTGAACAAGGGGGGAGTCCTGACGAGCTGAACAGATGTTGTTCACGTGTCAGTAAATTCACTAGTTTGTCACGAGAAGCAGAAAGGACCTACAGACTGAGGAAAGACAGGAAGCAGAGGTACTAACAAGGAACAGAATCACACAGGAAAAGAATCAGACGAACTGAAGACAGGACGTGCTGATAAAGAGAAGCCAAGGAATCTTAAGTAGAGATGAGCGTTGTTCTACTCGAACTGTTCGCCAATCTCAAATTCGAGCTGTTTTGGGCGGTGTTCGAGCCGTTCGGCGAACACGAACAATTTGAGAAAAATTCGGCTGTTCGATGTTATGTTCAATAACTGTTCGTGCACCAAAATCATAACTGGATTTTTTCTCAGTAATGATGAAAATTAATGTTAATACGCAGTTTGAGTGTACAGCGGGGTGGGGGGAGGGGCAGGGGATGGATCTCTGCAGGAACAATGAAGATCTCCATTTTTTTTTCTCTTTCCCGCATTTACAGTGGGGAGGTGCAATCTGTCAGCCTATCAGCAGCGCACACACGGAGCGAAGTGTTTTTTTTCACACAAGCAAGGGCATGTTTCATTGGCAGTGTATGTCACATGTCCTTGCCCTATAAGACCAAGCCATTTTCCCCGTCGCCACCATTTTCTCACTGCTGCAGCTGCGTGTTAGACGGCACCGCTGTTGCTGTGTGCGCTATACCTTGTTAATTTCAAGCCAATTTTCGCACAAATATACAGATAGCTTGGGAGTAGGGAATAGTTGTGATTGCAGTCCTTTTAAGGACTAGGTTACAGCATTTCCAACGACTTTTATCAGGCAGGTCTGTGCTCTTAAATAGATAGGTTGTGGGAGTAAAGACTAATTGTAATTGGAGTCCTTTTCAGGACTAGGTTACATCAGTTCCTATCAGTTTTTGCCAGGCAGGTCTTTGCCAGTGCTGTGCAAGTTTTTTTCACAGCATTTGGCTAAATCTAGCAAAGCTAATCCTTTTTGGCCTATTGCAGAGTGTGTTAGTCAGTGGAGTAGCCTATCTGTGTTGCAAGATATACCACCTGTGTATAGAATACCAATTTTTTTACTGCACCTAGTGAAGTAAAATCTTTTGGGCATAGCATCATTCTATTAGTCCATCTATACTGACCTCCATCAGGTTGCAAACTGAATCTAATTTTTTTCTGCATCTAGCTCTGAAAAAATATTGGTCTTCTAGCTGTGTGTGGGTCTTGTTCTATTAATCCATCTATACTGACCTCCATCAGGTTGAAAACTGAATCTAATTTTTTTCTGCATCTAGCTCTGAAAAAATATTGGGCTTCTAGCTGTGTGTGGGTCTTGTTCTATTAATCCATCTATACTGACCTCCATCAGGTTGCAAACTGAATATAATTTTTTTCTGCATCTAGCTCTGAAAAAATATTTGGCCTTCTAGCAGTGTGTGGGACTTGTTCTATTAGTCCACCTATACTGACCTCCATCAGGTTGCAAACTGAATATATTTTTTTCTGCATCTACCTCTGAAAAAATATTGGGCTTCTAGCTGTGTGTGGGACTTGTTGTATTAGTCCATCTATACTGACCTCCATCAGGTTGCAAACTGAATATATTTTTTTCTGCATCTAGCTCTGAAAAAATATTGGGCTTCTAGCTGTGTGTGGGTCTTGTTCTATTAATCCATCTATACTGACCTCCATCAGGTTGCAAACTGAATATAATTTTTTTCTGCATCTAGCTCTGAAAAAATATTGGGCTTCTAGCTGTGTGTGGGTCTTGTTCTATTAATCCATCTATACTGACCTCCATCAGGTTGCAAACTGAATCTAATTTTTTTCTGCATCTAGCTCTGAAAAAATATTGGGCTTCTAGCTGTGTGTGGGTCTTGTTCTATTAATCCATCTATACTGACCTCCATCAGGTTACAAACTGAATTTAATATTTTTCTGCATCTAGCTCTGAAAAAATATTGGGCTTCTAGCTGTGTGTGGGTCTTGTTCTATTAATCCATCTATACTGACCTCCATCAGGTTGCAAACTTAATATAATTTTTTTCTGCATCTAGCTCTGAAAAAATATTTGGCCTTCTAGCAGTGTGTGGGACTTGTTCTATTAGTCCACCTATACTGACCTCCATCAGGTTGCAAACTGAATATATTTTTTTCTGCATCTACCTCTGAAAAAATATTGGGCTTCTAGCTGTGTGTGGGACTTGTTGTATTAGTCCATCTATACTGACCTCCATCAGGTTGCAAACTGAATATATTTTTTTCTGCATCTAGCTCTGAAAAAATATTGGGCTTCTAGCTGTGTGTGGGTCTTGTTCTATTAATCCATCTATACTGACCTCCATCAGGTTGCAAACTGAATATAATTTTTTTCTGCATCTAGCTCTGAAAAAATATTGGGCTTCTAGCTGTGTGTGGGTCTTGTTCTATTAATCCATCTATACTGACCTCCATCAGGTTGCAAACTGAATCTATTTTTTTTCTGCATCTAGCTCTGAAAAAATATTGGGCTTCTAGCAGTGTGTGGGTCTTGTTCTATTAATCCATCTATACTGACCTCCATCAGGTTGCAAACTGAATCTAATTTTTTTCTGCATCTAGCTCTGAAAAAATATTGGGCTTCTAGCTGTGTGTGGGTCTTGTTCTATTAATCCATCTATACTGACCTCCATCAGGTTGCAAACTGAATATAATTTTTTTCTGCATCTAGCTCTGAAAAAATATTGGGCTTCTAGCTGTGTGTGGGTCTTGTTCTATTAATCCATCTATACTGACCTCCATCAGGTTGCAAACTGAATATAATTTTTTTCTGCATCTAGCTCTGAAAAAATATTTGGCCTTCTAGCAATGTGTGGGACTTGTTCTATTAGTCCACCTATACTGACCTCCATCAGGTTGCAAACTGAATATATTTTTTTCTGCATCTACCTCTGAAAAAATATTGGGTTTCTAGCTGTGTGTGGGACTTGTTGTATTAGTCCATCTATACTGACCTCCATCAGGTTGCAAACTGAATATATTTTTTTCTGCATCTAGCTCTGAAAAAATATTGGGCTTCTAGCTGTGTGTGGGTCTTGTTCTATTAATCCATCTATACTGACCTCCATCAGGTTGCAAACTGAATATAATTTTTTTCTGCATCTAGCTCTGAAAAATAATTGGGCTTCTAGCTGTGTGTGGGTCTTGTTCTATTAATCCACCTATACTGACCTCCATCAGGTTGGAAACTGAATCTAATTTTTTTCTGCATCAAGCTCTGAAAAAATATTGGGCTTCTAGCTGTGTGTGGGTCTTGTTCTATTAATCCATCTATACTGACCTCCATCAGGTTGCAAACTGAATATAATTTTTTTCTGCATCTAGCTCTGAAAAAATATTGGGCTTCTAGCTGTGTGTGGGTCTTGTTCTATTAATCCATCTATACTGACCTCCATCAGGTTGCAAACTGAATATAATTTTTTTCTGCATCTAGCTCTGAAAAAATATTGGGCTTCTAGCTGTGTGTGGGTCTTGTTCTATTAATCCATCTATACTGACCTCCATCAGGTTGCAAACTGAATATAATTTTTTTCTGCATCTAGCTCTGAAAAAATATTTGGCCTTCTAGCAGTGTGTGGGACTTGTTCTATTAGTCCACCTATACTGACCTCCATCAGGTTGCAAACTGAATATATTTTTTTCTGCATCTACCTCTGAAAAAATATTGGGCTTCAAGCTGTGTGTGGGACTTGTTGTATTAGTCCATCTATACTGACCTCCATCAGGTTGCAAACTGAATATATTTTTTTCTGCATCTAGCTCTGAAAAAATCTTGGGCTTCTAGCTGTGTGTGGGTCTTGTTCTATTAATCCATCTATACTGACCTCCATCAGGTTGCAAACTGAATCTAATTTTTTTCTGCATCTAGCTCTGAAAAAATATTGGGCTTCTAGCTGTGTGTGGGTCTTGTTCTATTAATCCATCTATACTGACCTCCATCAGGTTGCAAACTGAATATAATTTTTTTCTGCATCTACCTCTGAAAAAATATTGGGCTTCTAGCTGTGTGTGGGACTTGTTGTATTAGTCCATCTATACTGACCTCCATCAGGTTGCAAACTGAATATATTTTTTTCTGCATCTAGCTCTGAAAAAATATTGGGCTTCTAGCTGTGTGTGGGTCTTGTTCTATTAATCCATCTATACTGACCTCCATCAGGTTGCAAACTGAATATAATTTTTTTCTGCATCTAGCTCTGAAAAAATATTGGGCTTCTAGCTGTGTGTGGGTCTTGTTCTATTAATCCATCTATACTGACCTCCATCAGGTTGCAAACTGAATCTATTTTTTTTCTTCATCTAGCTCTGAAAAAATATTGGGCTTCTAGCTGTGTGTGGGTCTTGTTCTATTAATCCATCTATACTGACCTCCATCAGGTTACAAACTGAATATAATTTTTTTCTGCATCTAGCTCTGAAAAAATATTGGGCTTCTAGCTGTGTGTGGGTCTTGTTCTATTAATCCATCTATACTGACCTCCATCAGGTTGCAAACTGAATATATTTTTTTTCTGCATCTAGCTCTGAAAAAATATTGGGCTTCTAGCTGTGTGTGGGTCTTGTTCTATTAATCCATCTATACTGACCTCCATCAGGATGCAAACTGAATATAATTTTTTTCTGCATCTAGCTCTGAAAAAATATTTGGCCTTCTAGCAGTGTGTGGGACTTGTTCTATTAGTCCACCTATACTGACCTCCATCAGGTTGCAAACTGAATATAATTTTTTTCTGCATCTACCTCTGAAAAAATATTGGGCTTCTAGCTGTGTGTGGGACTTGTTGTATTAGTCCATCTATACTGACCTCCATCAGGTTGCAAACTGAATATATTTTTTTCTGCATCTAGCTCTGAAAAAATATTGGGCTTCTAGCTGTGTGTGGGTCTTGTTCTATTAATCCATCTATACTGACCTCCATCAGGTTGCAAACTGAATATAATTTTTTTCTGCATCTAGCTCTGAAAAAATATTGGGCTTCTAGCTGTGTGTGGGTCTTGTTCTATTAATCCATCTATACTGACCTCCATCAGGTTGCAAACTGAATATAATTTTTTTCTGCATCTAGCTCTGAAAAAAATATTGGGCTTCTAGCTGTGTGTGGGTCTTGTTCTATTAATCCATCTATACTGACCTCCATCAGGTTGCAAACTGAATATAATTTTTTTCTGCATCTAGCTCTGAAAAAATATTTGGCCTTCTAGCAGTGTGTGGGACTTGTTCTATTAGTCCACCTATACTGACCTCCATCAGGTTGCAAACTGAATATATTTTTTTCTGCATCTACCTCTGAAAAAATATTGGGTTTCTTGCTGTGTGTGGGACTTGTTGTATTAGTCCATCTATACTGACCTCCATCAGGTTGCAAACTGAATATATTTTTTTCTGCATCTAGCTCTGAAAAAATATTGGGCTTCTAGCTGTGTGTGGGTCTTGTTCTATTAATCCATCTATACTGACCTCCATCAGGTTGCAAACTGAATATAATTTTTTTCTGCATCTAGCTCTGAAAAAATATTGGGCTTCTAGCTGTGTGTGGGTCTTGTTCTATTAATCCACCTATACTGACCTCCATCAGGTTGCAAACTGAATCTAATTTTTTTCTGCATCTAGCTCTGAAAAAATATTGGGCTTCTAGCTGTGTGTGGGTCTTGTTCTATTAATCCATCTATACTGACCTCCATCAGGTTGCAAACTGAATATAATTTTTTTCTGCATCTAGCTCTGAAAAAATATTGGGCTTCTAGCTGTGTGTGGGTCTTGTTCTATTAATCCATCTATACTGACCTCCATCAGGTTGCAAACTGAATATAATTTTTTTCTGCATCTAGCTCTGAAAAAATATTGGGCTTCTAGCTGTGTGTGGGTCTTGTTCTATTAATCCATCTATACTGACCTCCATCAGGTTGCAAACTGAATATAATTTTTTTATGCATCTAGCTCTGAAAAAATATTTGGCCTTCTAGCAGTGTGTGGGACTTGTTCTATTAGTCCACCTATACTGACCTCCATCAGGTTGCAAACTGAATATATTTTTTTCTGCATCTACCTCTGAAAAAATATTGGGCTTCTAGCTGTGTGTGGGACTTGTTGTATTAGTCCATCTATACTGACCTCCATCAGGTTGCAAACTGAATATATTTTTTTCTGCATCTAGCTCTGAAAAAATATTGGGCTTCTAGCTGTGTGTGGGTCTTGTTCTATTAATCCATCTATACTGACCTCCATCAGGTTGCAAACTGAATATAATTTTTTTCTGCATCTAGCTCTGAAAAAATATTGGGCTTCTAGCTGTGTGTGGGTCTTGTTCTATTAATCCATCTATACTGACCTCCATCAGGTTGCAAACTGAATATAATTTTTTTCTGCATCTAGCTCTGAAAAAATATTGGGCTTCTAGCTGTGTGTGGGTCTTGTTCTATTAATCCATCTATACTGACCTCCATCAGGTTGCAAACTGAATCTAATTTTTTTCTGCATCTAGCTCTGAAAAAATATTGGGCTTCTAGCTGTGTGTGGGTCTTGTTCTATTAATCCATCTATACTGACCTCCATCAGGTTGCACACTGAATATAATTTTTTTCTGCATCTAGCTCTGAAAAAATATTGGGCTTCTAGCTGTGTGTGGGTCTTGTTCTATTAATCCATCTATACTGACCTCCATCAGGTTGCAAACTGAATATAATTTTTTTCTGCATCTAGCTCTGAAAAAATATTGGGCTTCTAGCTGTGTGTGGGTCTTGTTCTATTAATCCATCTATACTGACCTCCATCAGGTTGCAAACTGAATATAATTTTTTTCTGCATCTACCTCTGAAAAAATATTGGGCTTCTAGCTGTGTGTGGGTCTTGTTCTATTAATCCATCTATACTGACCTCCATCAGGTTGCAAACTGAATATATTTTTTTCTGCATCTAGCTCTGAAAAAATATTGGGCTTCTAGCTGTGTGTGGGTCTTGTTCTATTAATCCATCTATACTGACCTCCATCAGGTTGCAAACTGAATATAATTTTTTTCTGCATCTAGCTCTGAAAAAATATTGGGCTTCTAGCTGTGTGTGGGTCTAGTTCTATTAATCCATCTATACTGACATCCATCAGGTTGCAAACTGAATATAATTTTTTTCTGCATCTACCTCTGAAAAAATATTGGGCTTCTAGCTGTGTGTGGGTCTTGTTCTACTAATCCATCTATACTGACCTCCATCAGGTTGCAAACTGAATATAATTTTTATCTGCATCTAGCTCTGAAAAAATATTGGGCTTCTAGCTGTGTGTGGGTCTTGTTCTATTAATCCATCTATACTGACCTCCATCAGGTTGCAAACTGAATATAATTTTTTCTGCATCTACCTCTGAAAAAATATTGGGCTTCTAGCTGTGTGTGGGACTTGTTGTATTAGTCCATCTATACTGACCTCCATCAGGTTGCAAATTGAATATAATTTTTTTCTGCATCTAACCCAGCCAATAGTTTTGGCCTAATACTACAGTTTGGCCACTCAGCTCTGCTCGGTTACCATCCATTGTTTTTTTGTGCAAACAACTCCAGAGTTGTGAATTAGTTAACCACCAAAATGAGTGGAAAAAGGCCTGCTGCTGGTGGAAAGGGGAATAGGCGTGTTGGGAAGGGGAAAAAAGGTTGTGTCCGTGGGGTAGGTGTTAAAGCAACAGTAACATCTGCAGAAGAAAGACCATCTTCCAGCCAAACTAAAATGTCTACTTCTTTTAGCGGACAATGTGATAAGATCCCTTTCTTACGGCCACGCCAATCGCTACAAATTCCAGATGAGGCACAAAAACAGCAGGTGCTTCAACGGATATCAAGTGCTCCTTTAAGTGGGCTCTCCTCCACATCAACTTCAACATCACAAATACTCCAGTCCTCAAAGGTGTCACCCAAATCGCACTTGCTTCCTCACAGCTCCCAAATCTCCAGCTGCCCGTCTGAGTATGAGGTAGAACAGATGGTTGAGTCTGCAGAGCTGTTTACTCAAACTATAGCCTGGGAATCAGAGGTCGACTCCAGCGCTTCTGTGAATCCAGACGAGGAAATGATCTGCACTGATGCCCAGAATCTTTATGAGTCGGGTCCAGGACCAGACGCAGAAGGTTCTGACCATAATGTAGACCTTCATTCCCAAACTGTAACTCCTGTTGGTGGAGACAATGAGGAAGACGATGATAAGACTCAAATACCTGATTGAAGCGACAACTTTAGTTTTTTGTCAGGGCAGGAACAGGTTGGCTCTGAGGATGACGGGTGTGATAACACACAGGGTGATGATGATGAGGTTGGAGATCCCACTTACTGTCAACCCACAGTCAGCCAAGAGATGAGGTCAGCAGAGGAGGTGGAGGAAGATGCTAGTGACAACGAGGTCAGGTTGCGCCTTCCTGGACAGAGACGTAGTACTGGAAGCACGTCAACAACTGCATCCTCAAACACAACTCTGCCTCTCACCACAAGTCGTGGTGGCTCTTCAGGTTGCATGGGTGCTAAGCCTTGCATAGCCTGGGCATTTTTTCAGATCGATAAAGATGACCCAACTCGTGTTATCTGTAACATTTGTCAGCAAAAGCTAAGTAGAGGCCAAAAAATACATAGTTTGAGTACTTCATGCATGAACCGGCACATGGACATGAAGCATAAGTTGCAGTGGGAAGCTCAGTGTGCTACAATGCGGCCTAGCCGGCCGGGCCAACCACCGTCTGCCATATCTTGTGCATCCGTGGCCTCTTCATCCTCTGTGACTGGGGGGACAGCAGTCACACCTGTTTTGGGGCGCAGACCTGCCACCTCTTTACCCGCAACAGCCAGCGTGATTGGCAGGTCATCATTTTCTTTGGAGGTGGGAACACCAGCTGGTGTTGAGCGCTGTCCGACATCGATAGCACCACCTTTGGATGAAGGCAACCTAACATGTCCGCCTGCATCTTCCTCACAGACCGGCAGTTTGCCGGGGACACCCTTATCAACCCCGTCTAAGCACAATAGCCAGCCCTCGGTCCCTCAGATGTGGACAAGTAAAAGACCATTTCCTCCTAGCCATGAGAAAGCAAGAGGTTGAATTTCACCATCTGCAAGCTCTTGGCTACAGAAATGCTGCCTTTCCGCCTGGTGGACACAGAGGATTTTCGAGACCTTATGTCCGTCGCAGTGCCCCAGTACCAGATGCCCAGTCGGCACTACTTCTCAAAGAAAGGTGTGCCTGCGCTCCACCAGCATGTCGCACACAACATCACCGCTTCTTTGAGAAACTCTGTGTGTGACAGGGTGCATTTCACCACAGACACTTGGACGAGTAGGCATGGACAGGGGCGTTACATGTCGCTGACTGGGCACTGGGTAACTATGGTGACAGGAGGACAAGGGGCTGCTGGCCAAGTCTTGCCGTCCCCACGAGTTGTGCGTCAATCCTCTTTATGTCAAAGTTCCTCCACTGCTTCTGCCTCCTCAACCTCTTCTCGGTCTTCCACCTGCACCCAAAGCCTGTCTGGTCATGCCACAAGCTTTCTAACTGTGCAGAAGGGATCCTGCACACCTCCTTACTATGCTGGCAGTAGGGCTCAACGTCATCAGGCGGTTTTTACATTGAAATGTCTGGGAAATGTGAGTCACACAGCTGAGGAGTTGTGGTCAGCTCTGGAGAACCAATTTCATGAATGGTTGTCTCCACTGGACCTGAAACCGTGTGCGACAATGCTGCAAACCTGGGTGCGGCCCTTCGCCGGGGCAATGTCACACACGTGCCTTGTATGGCTCACGTGTTGAACCTGGTTGTCCAGCAATTTTTAGCCCACTATCCCAGACTAGATGGCCTTCTGCAGAGGGCACGGTCGCTGTGTGCTCACTTCCGCCGTTCGCATCCCGCAGCTCAGCGACTTACATCTCTACAGAAGTCGTTGGGCCTGCCACTTCACCGGCTAAAATGCGATGTGCCTACCCGGTGGAATTCAATTCTGCACATGTTGCAGCGACTGTGGCAGCACCGACAAGCCCTGGTGCAATACGTTCTGACGTATAGCCTGGGCCAACGAGATTCAGAGGTGGGGCAAATCACGCTGGAGGAGTGGTCTCAGATCAGGGACCTATGCACCCTTCTGCACAGTTTTGAAATGGCGACGAAGATGTTTAGTGCTGACGATGCCATTATCAGCATGACTATTCCGGTGATTTACATGCTGGAGCACATGTTAAACAGAATTCGGAGTCAGGTGGTGGCACAAGAGGAGGTGGAGGAAGTAGAGGAGGAGGAGTTGTATGCGGAAGGGCTAACATCTGCAAGGTCCAGACGGTCGGCAGCACCAAGGCGGCAGGCATGTGAGGGTGGGGGAGATGGTTTTACCAGGGCGCATGGTAGCAGCCAAACTAGTGAGGAAGGTGCAGGAGCCCAGGAAGAAGTGGAGGACGAACTGATGGAAGACTCATCAGATGAGGGAGACCTTGATCACATTTCTGTTGTGCGAGGTTGGGGGGAGAGGACAGAGGAAGGAAGCATGATTGTTACCTCGCCACCAACACAACAGGGACTTGGTGCTCCTGGATGCGCAACACACATGAGTGCCTTCTTGCTGCACTACCTGCAACATGACCCTCGAATTGTGAGAATTAGAAATAATCCTGACTACTGGGTTGCCACACTGTTAGATCCCCGGTACAAAAGTAAATTTGCAGAAAATATTCCTGCCATAGAAAGGGATGCACGCATGCAGGAGTATCAACAGAGACTGTTGCAGAATCTTACATGTGCTTTTCCACAAAATACCAGTGGTGCACGTAGTGAATCTCACAGTTCCAACTTGCCAACCGTGGGACCGTCAAGTGTTCAGCACTCAAACCATAACAGAACCACAGTATCTGCTGGTAACATCAATTTTGCGGAATCATTTCACCACTTTTTTAGCCCATCCTTTGCAAGGCCACAGGAGACAAGAAGTCTGACACATAGTCAACGCCTAGAGACGATGGTACAGGAGTATCTCCAAGTAAACATTGAAGCCACGACTGTGTCACTGGACCCTTGCTCTTTTTGGGCTTCCAATCTGGATAAATGGCCGGAGCTAGCCACTTACGCCTTGGAGATCTTGTCATGCCCCGCAGCCAGCGTTCTGTCTGAACGTGTGTTCAGCGCTGCTGGTGGTGTGCTGACAGATAAGCGCACGCGGCTCTCCACTGATAATGTAGACAGACTCACGTTCATAAAGATGAACAAATCATGGATCCGAAACGACTTTTCTACCCCTGTGTCATCCTGGGGAGAGTAAAAGCTTGATGATTGGTTAAAATCACCCTACCAACCGTTTTAAGCTTTCAAATTACTAATCATGTTTATCTGTATCTTGACTGGAAAATAATTTGGGCTTTGTAGCAGTGTGCAGCACTGATCCTATTAGGCCATCTATACTAAAGCTTCACCAGATTTAAAATTAAAAATAATTTTTAGCTGCAGCTAGCCCGGAAAATAATTTTGGGGCTCCGAGATGCGCAAGACACATAAGTGCCTTCTTGCTGCACTACCTGCAGCATGACCCTCATATTGTCAGAATTCGAAGTAATCATGACTACTGGGTTGCCACACTCTTAGATCCCCCAAACTTTTCGATCAACCTTTTCATTTTAATAAAGACCAAAAAAATGGTCATTTTTGAAATTATAAGCATTAGCAGGTTGTTAGAAACTGAAATCAAACAGTTTTCAACTCAAAACTTTATTCTAGGTGATGTTACATTTTCACATAGGACCCCTTGTTCGAAAGGAGCTTCTGAACTCTCTCGTCCATTGAATTTGTCAGGTTTTGGATGGTTTCTGCTTCAATTGTTTTGCATGAGGACAGAATACCCTCCCAGAGCTGTTGCTTAGATGTGAACTGCCTCCCCCCATCATAGACACTCCTTTTAATGATGCTCCAAAGGTTCTGAATGGGGTAGAGGTCAGGGGAGCATGTGGGTCACACCATAAGTTTGTCCCCTTTTATGCCCATATCAGCCAGAGATGCAGATGTTTTATGTGCAGCATGAGATGATGCATTATCATGCAGAAAAATGATCTTGCTGTGAAATACACGGTTCTTCTTCTTGAACCATGGCAGGAAGTGCTGTTTGAGAAAATCCACATACATTATGGAGTTCATCTTTAGCGCCTTCAGGGATCCTAAAGGGGCTGACAATCTCTCTCCCCATGATTCCAGCCCAAAACATTACTCCACCTCCTCCTTGTTGGCGCTGTAGCCGTGTTTGCGTGGGGTGTCCATCAACCAGCCATCCTCTACTCCATCCATCTGGACCATCGAGCGCTGCACGGCACTCATCCGTGAACAAAACTGTTTTGAAATCAGTCTTCATGTAATGTTTGGCCCACTGGAGCCGTTTCTGCTTGTGTGAAGTGGATAGAGGAGGTCGACAGGATGGCGTATGCACAGCTGCAAACCTCTGAAGGACCCTGCATCTTGTTGTTCGGGGGATGTTGGAGGTACAAGCAGCTTCAAAAACTTGTCTGCTGCTATGACAAGGCTTTTTGGCCGCTGCTCTTTGAACCTGATGTAATTGCCTGTAGGAAAGAGTCCTCAATTTGCCCTTATCAGCACGCACACGTGTGTACTGTGAATCAGCTACATACTTCTTGATTGCCAAGACACTTCATCCTGATCATCGCACAATGTTGATTGTAGTCATGCCTTGACCTAAACACTCCACAATTTGTTGCTTCTCAGCAGCCGACACATCCTTTTTCTTTCCCATTTTGGCAGAAAATGTAGGCTGCTTAATAATGTGAGAGAGCCTTCTTAAGTAGTCTTGCCTTTCATTGGACACACCTGCCAAACTAATTAGCACAGATGTCTGCAATTGCTTACAGTGATATAAAGAGCCCTGACACACATCACCATCAATGAGTTTAACTGACAAACAAACAAATTCTTCCCTTATCACTCCTAAACAATTTTTGCATAATAATTTGGAACGCAGTGTACATGTGCTTTTCCACAAAACACCAGCGGTTCACGTAGTGAATCTTACAGTTCTAACTTGCCAACCGTGGTCTGTATGGAGATGTTCAATAAAGGGCCCAAAATTAAGATAACATAGATGGGAGAGGTCTCTATGAATAGGAATTCCTAAGTATTTGATACCCTGTGAGGGACAGGCAAAGGGAAAGTTGGACTGGATGGAATCCTATATGGATTTGGGGAGGGAGACATCGAGGGCCTCAGACTTCGCTGCATTGATTTTAAAATTTGACCATGTAACAAAGTGATCTATTTCAGCCATAACAGCAGGGATGGATATATGTGATTGAGTGATATATACTAGGACATCATCAGCAAATAGAGAGCACTTGTACTCGGTGCCTCCCACCTCAATCCACCTAATATTGGGGTTATGGCGAATTGATGAGAGCAGGTGCTCCGTCACTAGGATGTATAAGAGAGGGGACAGAGGACATCCCTGCCTTGTCCCATTGGTGATTGTGAAAGGTGATGAAAATGTTCTGACGCACCCCCTGGGCCTTGGGACACCCGGAGCCGGACCCTTTTTGGTGGATGCTGGTGGTTGTAGTCTTCGTGGCGGCGACCCGGTTCCGTGGCTCAGGGCGGTCAAACCAGTGGCGGAACTATTTATGTGGTTTTGATGTTTAAATGTCCGACTACGCCACCCGTGGATTGCGGTCAGAGTGAACTGCTGCTACAGGGCAGACCGCTGAGGCTGGTGTTGTGGGTGCAGCAGAGCGTAGCATAACTCCCCACGGGAGGAGTATAGCCTCAGGGCAGTGTATGCGGAGGATGGGGGTGATGGTGCAGGGCAGCAGCAGTAACGACACGGAGTCAGTGATGCAGTCCAGGGCCTTTACTCAGAGTTCTTATTATCCAGACCATATCTGCAGGTAACGGCTGCGCACGTCGTACTGTGCTCACCAGGTGAGGGGCTCAGACAACTCCCAGATAACTTTGGAGCACTTCACAGGACCCCCTTTGTGTGTCCTTTGTCTGGCCTTTCTTACCAACACTTCTGTCCGGCTGCCTCGGGCCTCCTCTTGGTAAACTTAGCGCCAGTTTCCCTGACCCTATGTGGTGCCTTCCTAGCGGGTGTAGCGAGGGGCTGCGCCACATAAAATGTCAGAGCCTCCGGTTTCTAGCTGAGGGTCGTTTCCTGCCTCCACTAGTTCGGGGACCGGTCTCCCCCTTTGGCCTGACCCCTCCACGCAGGTGGATTCGGGCGTGCGGTGGCGACTCGCCCGTCCGCACCCCTGGGATCCCTTCATTCCTCGTTCCTGGAGCCTTCTCCGCTCCTCTTCCTTCCTTCTCCCTCTTCCAGGCCTGGGCCTCTGTTACTAGGCCCGCCTCCGGAGCAGAGCTCATGCAGAGCCCCTGCTCCCTGCCACTTCTGCTCAGACTTCTCTGCACTGAACTAAGATGGTGCCCACCTTTTATACTCCCTTCTCAATGCACCCAGGAACTGCTTCCTCCCTGCTCCTGCACTACAGGGTTCCCCTTCCTCAGTGTTCCCTCCCCCCACTCCAGCCAGGGACAGGGACTGTCGTGCCCATCTCAGGGGCATATTGGTCGCCCTGCCCCACGGCAATGTGGTGTAATGCATGCAGGTGTCGGGTCCTGATCCACACTCCATCCTTACCTGAGAGTGAGATATCACACCTCTGGGTGAGGTGCAATACGTCTGTAGCAACCGAGCCCTCAGGGTGCTACAGTTCCATTTATCTTCAGCCTAGGTGACGTATTGCGATACAGGGCCGTGATTTTGGCTATAAAAGGGTCCCCTAGACCCCTACCCCAAGCTTTTTAAGAGAATCATATATGGCGTGCCAGGAGACTCTATGGAATGCTTTCTCAGCATCCAACGAGAGTATCTAATTACAAATTTTTAACTGCATCTAGCCCAGGAAATACTTTGTGCCTAGTAGCAGTGTCTGCTAGTCAGCGGATTATCCCGGCTGTTAAGCAAGCTACACCACCTGTAGTTTAGACACTTAATTTTTTCAAAGGAAATGATTCGGGACCATGGGATACTTAGTGAAGAGCATCAGGAGGCACCCCAAGGCATAGGGGCTGGGACTGGCATTAGGATGCCTTGCGGTGGACAGCTGAGCTCGATCCTTATAAAAGCTTTTTAACTGCAGCAGCTTTAGTGGACGCTACTGGAGCTGGAATTACGCGGCTGCTGGCATGAGACTTGCCCTCCAATAGATCCTTGTAAATGGATTTAAAGTGTATTCATTCAAATTAGAGAGACAATTTAAATTAAAAAGCTTAGAGCTGCCTCCACCACAGGGGGGCTCGCTCGACCCACCAGCGGACAGGCACCAGTATTGGGAGAGGGGGGCTGGCCGTCAGGGTTCACCGCGGCTCTGGCACAAACCCGGCGACACGGAGGTGGCACGGGCAGGAGCGGACTGGCCGTGTCGGCTTCTCACTTTTTGGATTTTAGAAGGGCATGACATGCCTATATCTGTGTCTCCCCCTCATTTTACTCCTCCACCTCTTTTATTTTCGCATGACTATATGTACTTGTCACTTTTCCATGTGTTAGTTATGTCTTCTGAGCAGTTTGTCAGCTTTTGGACACCTTTGAAGGTGTTTTCTATGTGTTTCTATGTGTTTTTGTTTGCCTGCCATTGTTTTTAACGGTGTTCGAAGGTGTTCGACGAACAGTTCGACGAACAGTTCGGCGAACACACGGGTGTTCGACGAACCGAACCGAACTCGAACACTACGGGGGTGGCTCAACACTAATGCTGAGAAGCAGATGACATGTAGGCCTGGACACATGCTGGACAAAGACATGATTTACCAGCCAGGATCCAAGGAAAGATGGGTGAATCTCAACAATTAAGCAAATTATGGACAAATGGACAATTACTTTCTAACTAATTATTGTATGTACCTGCTGCAATCTGATTCTTTTTAATGGACAATCCAAGAATAAATAGATACTTTTTTTATAAGAATATCGTGATATTGATACTTTTAGAAGTCCTCAGTAGAAAAAAATAATACAGGAAGAGTATTATTTTACAATGGTGAGCCAGCCAGTCCTGTTTTTTTGTTTTTTAAATTAAGTAAGTGAATTTCTTCCGTGAACAAGGGGGGAGTCCTGACCAGCTGAACAGCTGTTGTTCACGTGTCAGTAAATTCACTAGTTTGTCACGAGAAGCAGAAAGGACCTACAGACTGAGGAAAGACAGGAAGCAGAGGTACTAACAAGGAACAGAATCACACAGGAAAAGAATCAGACGAACTGAAGACAGGACGTGCTGATAAAGAGAAGCCAAGGAATCTTAAGGTAAGCAAAATATGGATATAATTTCTTCTTTTGCTAAACTGTAGCGCCGGTGTCCCTGCCCTCTGCTAGGCAGGGACGCTGTTCCCCTCACCTCTCTGCTCCGTGCCCGGCATCCTCCTCCCGCTCTGCTGCAGCGCGCGCTCCTTCCCGGCCACTGTGCTTAGGGCGCGTGCGCGCGCTCTCCCTCCCTCTTGAAGGGCCCGCGCGCGCCGTCCTAAGGAGTCCCCGGCCAATGGCCGGAGGACTTCACCATATATAAGGCACCTCCTCCAAAATGGAGGTGCCCGAGCAATGTTGTTGCACTGTTCACTACTCTGCTTCAGCCCTCAGGTCCCGTTGCCAGTTACCTGCCAGTTACCTGCCAGATACCTGCCAGATTCCTGCCAGCTTGCTGTCTTATTCCTGCCTGATATTCTGCTACTTGCCTGCTAGCCTGAGGTCCGACGGTCTGCCTTACAACTCCTGTCAGTCTGTCTAAGGACCAGCTTGCCCGCTCACCTGGGAGCGCACATCTGCTACCTGCCTGCTAGCCTACCTGGAGGCTCCGCCGTCACGTGCTGTGACCACCTGCCTGTCCAGTGACTCCTGCCCGCTCACCTGGGAGCGCTCATCTGCTGCCTGTCTGCTAGCCTACCTGGAGGCTCTGCCGTCACGTGCTGTGACTACCCGCCTGTCCAGAGACTTCTGCCCGCTCACCTGGGAGCGCTCATCTGCCGTCTGTCTGTTGGTCTTCCTGGAGGCTCCGCCGTCACATGCTGTGACCACCCGTTTATCCAGAGACTCTCGTCTGCTCACCTGGGAGCTCATGTCTACCATCAGCCGCCACAGGTCGTACCAACCCTTTACCCAGAGACTGCCCCGGTCACTTGCCGTGACCATCTGCCCGTTCATCCAGAGACTGCCCCGGTCACTTGCCGTGACCTCCTGCCCGTTCTTACAGAGACTGTCCCGGTCACCTGCTGTGACTGCCTGCCTGGTCGCCACCCGCTCCCTTACAAGGACCGCCCCCTTGTATAGTAGCTCAGAGGTTCCGCCTTCCAGACCCGTTACAGTTTGCTCGGGCAATGGAACCCGGTGGCACCCAAGCTCCCTCGCTCTCGGACCTGTGTCATGAACTGTCCCGTCAGAGGTCCCAACAGGAGTCCATCCTGGGTCACCTGCGGAATGTCAATTCTCGCCTCGACACTCTGACTGCTCTGCCAGCAACCTCCGCCAGTGCCATGACTCGCAATCCGGCAGCTCCGCTGCCCACTAATACCATGGTATCCTACACCGGACCCCGGCTTTCTGCACCTCCTCGCTTCGGAGGCGACTCCGCCCAGGCTCGGGGCTTCATAAATCAGTGCACCCTGCACTTTGAACTATTGTCCCACCAGTTTAACTCCGACCGGGCCAAAATTGCCTTCATCATGTCCCATCTCACCGGGGAGGCCCTGGCCTGGCTAAATCCTCTATGGGAGAGAGGAGACCCCCCTGGTGTCCGCCTTGCCTGCCTTTCTC
Source organism: Phyllobates terribilis (assembly GCF_046119375.1). Lineage (NCBI taxonomy): Eukaryota > Metazoa > Chordata > Amphibia > Anura > Dendrobatidae > Phyllobates > Phyllobates terribilis. The sequence continues at coordinate 673,445,100 of NW_027362764.1, read as the reverse complement.
ACGGCTTTCCAGAAAGTCTTCGATGAACCCGGACGGAAGACCTCATCCGCATCATCACTGCTACGCCTCCGTCAGGGAAGTCTCACCGTGGGCCAATATGCCATACGGTTCCATACCCTTGCCTCGGAGCTGGCCTGGGATAACGACGCTCTGGTATCCGTCTTCTGGGAGGGTCTGTCCGGCCGTATTAAAGATGAACTTGCCGGTCGGGACATTCCTACCACTCTCGATGACCTAATAACTCTTGCCACCCGGATTGACCTACGGTTCCAGGAGCGTGCCAAAGAGGTCACCCATGAGAGGAGGTTTCCACGTCTAGCTCCTACTTTTCAGAAACCCGTCACTCCCTCCGTCTCTCCCCAGGTACACTCTCCTGAGCCTATGCAGGTCGACCAGACCAAGATGGTCAAAACCCGTCAGGACTTACGCCGTGCCGAGGGGAGCTGCTTCTACTGTGGCAGTAAGGAGCACCGGATCCGTGCCTGCCCGGAGAGGTCGGGAAACGCCTGTGTCTAGGTTCGCTCAGAGAGGTCGACCTAGACAAGAATAAATCCTCTCCATCTCTGCTGCTGTCAGTCTCAATCGTCTGCGGGGAGAACCGTTATTTTGAACTAGCCCAACTTGACTCTGGAGCAGCCGGGAATCTTATTTCACAGTCCCTGGTAGAGAAATACCGCATCCCCACCAAACCTCTGGCTGTACCCTTGTCTGTTGCTGCCGTGGATGGGGGTCTCTTACCATGCCCCATCCAACTCACCACCGAATCCCTTACTCTGCAGGTGGGAATGCTGCATTCTGAGAGTATCTCCTTTCATGTTCTGCCTGGACTCTCTCACGCCCTCTTGCTAGGTCTACCTTGGCTCCAGAGACATGCACCCGTGCTTGACTGGCAGACCGGAGAATTCCATCGCTGGGGACAGGACTGCCATAAGACCTGTCTGGTTCCCGTCCATCCCGTCCGTCCTTCTCCTACCCCAGCTAATCTACCTGGACTTCCGATTCCTTATTGGTCTTATGCTGATGTCTTTAATTAAAAGGAGGCAGAGACACTACCCCCTCATAGACCATACGACTGCCCTATCGACCTGTTACCCGGTACTACTCCTCCCCGTGGGCGTATTTATCCATTATCTGCTGCTGAGACCCGGTCGATGTCCGAATATATTGAGGAGAATCTGGCCAGGGGATTCATCCGGAAATCTACCTCCCCGGCGGGAGCAGGCTTCTTTTTCGTCAAAAAGAAGGACGGCTCTCTCCGTCCCTGTATAGACTATAGAGGCCTTAACCAGATCACGGTGAAGAATAAGTACCCCCTTCCGCTCATTCCAGAGTTATTTGATTGTCTGAGGGGGGCTAGAATCTTCACCAAACTGGACCTCCGTGGGGCGTACAACCTGGTTCGTATCCGTCAGGGGGATGAATGGAAGACGGCATTCAACACCCGGGACGGCCACTATGAATATCTGGTAATGCCCTTTGGTCTCTGTAACGCGCCTGCCGTCTTTCAAGAGTTGGTCAATAACATCTTCCGGGACCTTCTCTACTCCTGCTTAGTGGTGTACCTGGACGACATCTTGGTCTTCTCTCCAGATCTCCAGACTCACCGGAGGGACGTTCGTCAGGTCCTGCTCAGGCTCAGGCAGAATCACCTCTTCGCTAAATACGAGTAGTGCCTCTTTGAGCAGACCTCGCTTCCGTTTTTGGGCTACATTATTTCTCAGACTGGCCTACGAATGGATCCAGAGAAACTGTCTGCCATCGAGAAATGGCCTCGACCGGAGGGGTTGAAGGCCATTCAGCGGTTCCTGGGCTTCGCCAACTACTACCGCCTCTTCATACCACACTTCTCTTCCCGGACTGCCCCAATTTCCGCGCTCACCCGTAAGGGTACTAATCCCAAAGAGTGGCCGCCCGAAGCAGAGGAGGCCTTTCTTTCCTTAAAACAGGCCTTCTCTTCCGCCCCGGTGCTGCATCGCCCGGACGGCAACAAGCAGTTCTTCCTGGAAGTTGACGCCTCCTACTCTGGAGCCGGAGCGGTACTTACTCAAAAATCATCTTCCGGGAGGATGGTAACTTGCGGCTTCTTCTCTAAACTCTTCTCCTCCTCAGAGCGCAATTATTCCATAGGAGACCGAGAGTTATTGGCCATCAAACTGGCATTGGAGGAGTGGCGTTACCTGCTCGAGGGGGCTCTTCACCCGGTAATAATTTACACTGACCACAAGAACTTGGCTTACCTCCAGCATGCCCAGAGACTTAACCCGCGCCAAGCCCGGTGGTCCTTGTTTTTTGCTTGCTTTGATTTTGTTCTTCATTTTCGCCCGGCTGACAAAAACGTCAAGGCGGACGCCTTGTCTCGATCCTTTCTGGTGTCTGATCTCGAGGAAGATCCGAAACACATCATCGATCCCGCCAGAGTAATGCAGGTGGCTCCCGTGAGTCTAAATCGTCTCCCTCCCGGAAAGACGTTCGTATCAGTACCTGATCGGGAGAAGATCCTTCACTGGGGTCACTCGTCTAAACTGGCTGGCCATGCCGGTCAGAAAAAGACCCTCCAGCTTATTACCCGGCACTACTGGTGGCCTACCCTGCACAAGGACGTAATAGACTTTGTTTCTGCCTGTGTGTCCTGCGCCCGCAACAAGGTTCCGAGACATCTGCCAGCCGGTCGCCTCCTTCCGCTTTCTGTACCTGCTGCCCCCTGGCAGCATATAGCAATGGACTTTATAACTGACCTCCCAGTCTCTGCCGGTTGTACGGTCATTTGGGTGGTCGCTGACCGCTTCTCCAAGATGGCTCATTTCGTTCCCCTGCCAGGCCTCCCGTCTGCACCCGAGCTAGCTAAAGACTTTATTCGTCACATCTTTCGTCTTCATGGCCTGCCCCTCCACATCGTGTCGGATCGTGGGGTACAGTTCACCTCACGCTTCTGGAGAGCCACTTGTAAACTGCTAGACGTCACCCTGGACTTCTCTTCCGCTTACCACCCACAGTCCAATGGTCAAGTGGAGCGGATCAATCAGAACCTGACCAGTTACCTCCTGCACTTCGTTAATGCCCATCATTCAGACTGGGTGGATCTCCTACCATGGGCCGAGTTCTCTTATAACAATCACGAGAGCGAATCCTCCTCCAAATCCCCGTTTTTTGTAGTCTTCGGTCAGCATCCTCGAATTCCTTTTCCTGTCTCCACCTCTGTTGACAACCCGGCTGCGGAATCTCTCGTTAGCAAATTTTCCTCCATTTGGGAGCGTACCCGATCCGCACTCCTTCAGTCGTCCGAACGGATGAAAAGACACGCTGACAAAAAACGCCTGGATCCTCCACAATTTCGTCCTGGAGATAAAGTCTGGCTCTCATCTAAATATGTCCGACTCAAGATACCTTCTTACAAGTTAGGGCCTCGGTTCATCGGTCCTCTGGAGGTCATCAGTCAGATCAACCCGGTGGCCTATAAATTGAAACTCCCGGCCAACTTACGGATCCCTAACTCCTTCCATGTATCTCTCCTCAAACCTGTGGTACTTAACTCTTTTTCCAAGTCTACAGGTACGCCTCCTGCTCCGGTTTCTGCTGAGGACGAGTTTGAGGTAGAGAACATTCTTGCCACCAAAAGGGTAAGAGGAAAGACCTTTTTTCTAGTAGATTGGAAGGGGTTTGGTCCTGAGGAGAGAACGTGGGAGCCCCGGGAGAACATCCATGCCCCTCTTATCCTTGCTAAATTTCTGTCTGGCCTAAAAAAGGGGGGGGCCTAAAGGGGGGGGTACTGTAGCGCCGGTGTCCCTGCCCTCTGCTAGGCAGGGACGCTGTTCCCCTCACCTCTCTGCTCCGTGCCCGGCGTCCTCCTCCCGCTCTGCTGGCAGCGCGCGCTCCTTCCTGGCCACTGTGCTTAGGGCGCGCGCGCTCTCCCTCCCTCTTAAAGGGGCCGCGCGCACCGTCCTAAGGAGTCCCCGGCCAATGGCCGGAGGACTTCACCATATATAAGGCACCTCCTCCAAAATGGAGGTGCCCGAGCAATGTTGTTGCACTGTTCACTACTCTGCTTCAGCCCTCAGGTCCCGTTGCCAGTTACCTCCCAGTTACCTGCCAGATACCTGCCAGATTCCTGCCAGCTTGCTGTCTTATTCCTGCCTGATATTCTGCTACCTGCCTGCTAGCCTGAGGTCCGACGGTCTGCCTTACAACTCCTGTCAGTCTGTCTAAGGACCAGCTTGCCCGCTCACCTGGGAGCGCACATCTGCTACCTGCCTGCTAGCCTACCTGGAGGCTCCGCCGTCACGTGCTGTGACCACCTGCCTGTCCAGTGACTCCTGCCCGCTCACCTGGGAGCGCTCATCTGCTGCCTGTCTGCTAGCCTACCTGGAGGCTCTGCCGTCACGTGCTGTGACTACCCGCCTGTCCAGAGACTTCTGCCCGCTCACCTGGGAGCGCTCATCTGCCGCCTGTCTGTTGGTCTTCCTGGAGGCTCCGCCGTCACATGCTGTGACCACCCGTTTATCCAGAGACTCTCGTCTGCTCACCTGGGAGCTCATGTCTACCATCAGCCGCCACAGGTCGTACCAACCCTTAACCCAGAGACTGCCCCGGTCACTTGCCGTGACCATCTGCCCGTTCATCCAGAGACTGCCCCGGTCACTTGCCGTGACCTCCTGCCCGTCCTTCCAGAGACTGTCCCGGTCACCTGCTGTGACTGCCTGCCTGGTCGCCACCCGCTCCCTTACAAGGACCGCCCCCTTGTATAGTAGCTCAGAGGTTCCGCCTTCCAGACCCGTTACATAAACAAAGTAATATTAATTTCAAAGTTAATGTAGGAGATGACATAGAAGTTTTGTGGCTCAGTTTATACAAAGAATGTGAATTGCAGAATTTACAGTTAACTTCTAAATTGGTAAATAGAGACAAACAGAAATTGAGAAATAATCTACATTTGGTAGATTTTTTTCATAGTCTTGTGTTAGAGATTTCTAAGCAGGAAAAAAGTGTAGAAGTGTCAGACGGTGATACTGATTCAGACTGTAATGTGGAAAATGAACAAGAAGTAAGACACGTGTCTGTAACTGAAGGTGACCTTGGGTCTGACCAAGAGACGGACATATAGAAACCTGACATGGGAGGAGACATGACTGACATACGAGAAACCGACATACTAGGTGATGTGGGAGGAGACGTGAGTGACGTAGGAGGAACGGACGTACAAGAGCCACTAAAAATATCAGAGAATTCTGGAATTACCCAGGCTCAACTCCAAATTAAAGTGAGGAAAAATTTGCTGAAATTATACAAAATCATGCCAAAATATGATGTCAAAATCCATGCCTGTAGAAATTCAGAGACATTTGAGAGCTTCTCTGATAAGTTTGATTTATCCAATGAGGAGAGGAATCAATTATTTAAAATATGGATTCCTGTGACATTGTCCAGACGTTTACATTTAATGCCCTGTGAAAATGACTCTCCTAATGGATGGGAAAATGATTCGGACAGATTAAGATATTTGATTTATTGTGTCACAAAGGATTTTCCCAACATAGAAGATCTGCAGAAACTAAGGATTGGTAGGAAGGAATGTACATATACATTCATGTCCATATTTGAACGGTTGTACAAAGCTCTCATCAAAATGGAAAAGTACAACATATGATAACAACTTTTGTACAAAAATTCAAATTCCTAAATTCAGTTTCCCAAGTTATGGCATCACAAAAAAATTCATTATTTGAATGTGCGCAGATGCTGGATTTTGTTAGAAAACATGAGAATCGTGAAAAGAAAATAAATCAAGCTAAATTTATAAAACCAGGAAAGGTAAAATCTTACCAAAAGCCAATATCAAACTCTCCTAGACTGAGTCATCCCCATAGTGAACTCTATCAAATACGCAGAAGATTTCATATATGTTATAAGCCATATCAGCCAGTGCAAAGATCCATCTCTCCACAGAATGAGTTAATTCTCAGTCAGAACTGTGATTCTCTAAAAAGGAAAATGGCTGAAACTGATGGACAGAGACAGGTGAGACGACCAACTCACAGTGACGTCATGGAATGTGGACAGAAGAACAGGCAGTTCTCTGAGGTTTTGAAGGATAGAAAAATGTCTTTCCTAAATAGGGCGTTCCTGGAGATATTTGAGAGAGACAGAAGATTTGGTTTAGGGAGTGGCTAAGGAAAAACTGTAATTATAATGTTGTATCAAAATGTAATACAATGTCTCAATATTTATTTATAATCTTATACAGTAAAATTGTAGTTACATAGTTTCTAATAGTTTATATATATATATATATATATATATATATATATATACACTTGTCTAAGTAGAGATTGCGTATAATTGTATTTATATATACGTTTATGAAATATATAAATATATATTAATTAATAAATTAGAACTTCATATATATAAATTTAAGTAGCAATATTTTGAATTACATTAGAACCAACCAATATATGTATAAGATATTTAAATAAATCTGTTTCTGTATGAATTTGATATTTAATTTTATTTTCTTATATTTCCTTAGAGTTTTCATTCCAAAGCAGGATTTGATCAAAGAACTCTAAAATGGATTTATTTCTTTATTCACACAGGAAGTGAAAAAATTGCATGATTTTATGTGTATAACATTTTAAAATAATAACAATATATCTAGTTGAACTATAATATATATGTAATACTTATTAATTCTTTTGTGTTGCTAATATTTTCTGTGCATGAAGTGTTCGTGCAAATTAAAGTAGCTTTACAGCATGACGTGTGACAGCTGCGGCCTTTGAACTTTGATCTAATAGTATAGTATCCCATTCATTCTATTTTCAACTGATGTAACTTAAGACTGGGCAGCCAGTGAAAAAAGAATCTAAGACAAGAGTTTTTTCAAGTGTCTGAAATTCCAGTGACTTACTCTCATATTATATAATATGTACTTGGGGAATATTCAAAGAAATATAAAGATATTCAATTGATATGGCAATGCGCATTAATAAATTGGGATACAACAATTTTGGGTTAAATATATATATATATATATATAAAACTTCATATGTGGAATGTTTGAGTTGAACAGATCTGTGAATGTCAGAGTGAAGGTGACAGATGAGTAAATCAGCAGTGTGATTGATGTGACAGAGGCCTCCTATGTTTGTATGTTTGAAAAAAAAAATGTTTCTTTATGTGAAGGTACAAAAATATATTTAATTCTGAGGAAATTATAATACATAATTAGGTATTATCTACATATATATATATTTCTATATTTCGTTAATAATTATTATTTCTTGATTTAACTAATAGTGGATAAGTGCAACCACACATCAAAATGGTTTACAAAGCAAATTTATATTTAGAATAATTTTCCACATGATAATATTCTTGAATAACAATAATATTATTTTTAATGGTTACCTAAATAGGTACACACCTCTCTTTAGTCAAATCTATGCTACTCATCGATATGAAATTTATGCACAATATTTCTAGAAGAATAATTATTTTTAATTTGGTTCTGATATATACATAAATTTTATAAAATAATATTTTTGGTATTAAGGGGGAAAATGTGTTTTTGATCCTGATTACATAATCACTTTTGATCAATACTTATTTTCCACACATTTTAATAAAGAAGAAATAATAATAAGGTACTATGGTATAATTAAGAAGGGTATTACATGCAAAGTTGCATAATTTAATATTTTTTGGTGGTACAAGGTTATGACAAATATGAAATCATCCAGATAATGGAGATATAAGGGTATTTTTTATGGAGAATATAATTACTCTGCCTTTGTCATTAAAATTTAAAGGCCTTATTTTTATTTTTATTCTTATTTTTACTCTTAATTTTATTTTTCATTTTTAAAATTTTATTCTTACTTTATACTTCTTATTTTTCTGTTTTTTCATTTTTTAATTCTCATTTGATTTTATTTGAGTTCAATATCTCAATTGAGAAAACACATTAATAATTAATAAAGTAGTGTCTAATACAAGAGTATTGCTTCATTAAATATATATTGCTAAGGAAAAAAATGTTTACATTTTCTGAGTAAACACAACAATTCATTCATTCATTTATTCATTCATTCATTCATTCATACATTCATATATTTATTCATTTTGGTTCAGGAGTATACATTCTTTGATATTATTGGTTTAATAAAGATATAAAAACTTGTTTTTTCAAAATACACTGACACCTATGGGTTGGAAAAGGTAATTACACCTATGACATAAAAATGTTCTATCATATGGAGAACTTGATTGATAATGAATTATTATCTATTATTGTTTATTATTCCAAACATAATTTATTTTAATATTTTGATAATAATTAGATGGATATTACTGATTGCTATGGTACGCTGTGATATTATAGGTTAGGAAAAACTGCCAGATTTGGTATCAGATTAGGGAATGAAGACTTCAATCAAGACATCGCAATTATGAATTCTATCTTAATAAAGACTTTTAATTTTTATAAATCAAAGAGATTCTCAAAAGTTACAAGAAGAAGCAACTGATATCCGGACGTCTCAGAAGGTAACAGGTGTGAATGCTGAGTGTTATAATAGACTGTGTCCATTACATACAATACAATTCACACCACTGATCACCAGCACGGCAGAGGACGATGATCCTATATGTACTGTGTTGTGTTCAAGTTTCATCACGTTCCACTGGTTTCTTATCACCTGCAACGCTTCAATGAAAGCTGGTGAACAGGTAATACCTGGCATATGTGTCCTGTATATAAAGGACTGAGTACTGTTTATGGTGCTATATAAAGCAGGAAAGTGTCAAGTTAACCCTTGCTTTACTGACCAAAGACGTCACATCTGTTCCAAAAGTGACACGAGACCAGTGCGGACACACGGAAGATTCCAAAGACGATCCAACGTAAGTCCAGGTGACACTGCACAGATATTAAAGCTACATTTCATCCATGGACTTTGTTTTCTTATCAACTGACACACATGATCTTTCTAATAAAGAGTACAGTTTATGGACTGAACAATAATGAACACAATTATGGACTGTACAATATCTACATGCTGTAATTTATTTCAAAGGAGTTTTCATCTAAAGACTGTGTTATAAAAGAACCAAGAAGAAGACGAGACGACGACCCGATGACATCAGATGATGACGATTGAACCCGCGATTGCTTCAATTTAGATATAGGGAAGTATAATTATACATATTAAATGAATATTAGTCGCGGCTTACCATAACATGAATTCACATCATTATATAACAATAATCCGATATTGATACTATTATTACTATTATTATTATTATGGAAATTTAATGATATTGCCAAGGAAGAAGGAAAGAAAAAATGATTGATGAATGTATCTTCTTTTGAGAAATTTCAGTTAAAGTCCTTTTATTCTCAAAAAAGGGGGAAATGTTAAATGGTTAATTATGGAAATTCATTTGGAATGTTAATCGATAATCATTTTTCTGAGTTCTATGCCTCAGCCATCGTGTCTAGTTGACATGCGCTAGTTGTGTGTGTATTTTTGGTTCACTACCATATGTAGAACAGGTGTGCCATACGACTGGCTATAAAAGCCCATGGTACAGAAAGGGGGGGCTCTCTTGCTCTGCCCACCCCACAAGACACAGAATCTTCATGCTGAGAAGCAGATGACATCTAGGCCTGGACACATGCTGGACAAAGACATGATTTACCAGCCAGGATCCAAGGAAAGATGGGTGAATCTCAACAATTAAGCTAATTATGGACAAATGGACAATTACTTTATAAATAATTATTGTATGTACCTGCTGCAATCTGATTCTTTTTAATGGACAATCCAAGAATAAATAGATACATTTTTTTATAAGAATATCGTGATATTAATACTTTGAGAAGTCCTCAGTAGAAAAAAATAATACAGGAAGAGTATTATTTTACAGTCTCCCATCCAAGTACTAACCAGGCCCAACCCTGCTTAGCTTCCAAGATCAGATGAGATCGGGCGTGTTCAGGGTGGTGTGGCCATAGGCAGAGGCAAGCCTCTCACTTGCTGCTTTTCTACTTTAACGTCTGCCTGCCGGCTGCCCTTTCCAGTGCTCAGCAAGACCAGGTCATTTTGTGCTTTCCCTTCTCTTCAATTTTTTTGCTGGCTTCCTTAAAAGGTCTTGTAGACACAACGCCCCACTCAGAGCCGCTGAGCTCACTGATCGGCCGCAGCGCTGTCGACGGAACATCAGCTTCACGGCCAATGCCACAGGCCGGGAGCAGAGGCGAGACTCACCGGTAGACCCGGGTAGGGTGAGTAGAGCGCGGTTAGTTGCTTTCTAATAGCCTGCAGCCGGGGATTAACTTTTAATGAAAGGGAACAATCCCTTTGACTGTCTGCAGCGCGCCACACCTAGGAAGCGCACTCTCACACACAAGCCAGCATGCACACGTGCTCGCACGTGACAACACCCCCCAGCTGCCCCTACAACCTCTCCGTCACCATGCGTCAGACTCTCCTGCCTGTTTAATGATTTCAGGGCCCTAGCAGGAATCACCCCCCCTCCCCAATTCCTTCCGCACCTTCCTTGCCTTCCTTGCACTGAGGTTAGCTCTTTGTCAGCCGTCTGGCTTGGTTACACAAGCTTCTTTGCAGAGAAACATGTTATTTCTGCTGGCCCTCGCTAGGCGGCCGGCATCCAAAACCTTCCCTGGGCACCTGCTGAAAGCCTGGCCCCTTCACGGCCCCGAGTGCTTTTAACGCCATCATTTCCACACGGCGAGCTGCGGAGTCAATAAGCACTCCTAGCCGTGGCAAGGAGCTCGGTGTCAGGCCTGCGTGAAGGCGGCAGGGTAGCGTACTTAACTGCCAACTGGCTCAGAGGTCTTGGGGCTTCCATCATCTAAGTTACTTAAGGTCGGTGTCCGGCAAGGCGCCGTTCCATGCTAGCCGAGCTGGGCAGTAGGTAAAAACGTCATCAAAATGGTCTACAGCACCTGGAGTTCCCAGGAGGTCTCCCATCCAAGTACTGTCCAAGCCCAGCCCTGCTTTGCTTTCGAGATCAGACAAGATCGGGCGTATCCAAGGTGGTATTGCCAGTAGACGCTGTTTGATCCATCGCCCGGCCAGTCTTTCTCAGGATCGCTTGGTGGCGAGCAATCTGGCCGTGACGGGGCGGGCTCCGAAGGGTCCATGCAAAGGCTGTGCCGTCCCTACAGGTGTGGTTTGTTTAGCAGTGATTCACCGGTCGCATCAGGTGTCTTCAAAAATGTCTCGGCGCAGGGTCTCCTGCAGGCTAAACCCTTCATCGCGGTAATGTGACAGAAAGAGCAAGCTGGACCCGTAACTTGGGGGCGGAGCAAGACGTCCAGGGGTGAATGAAGGAAGAGGGTGAGATGGTTGCCAGTGACTTTGAGCTGCTCTTCAGGGGGGAGGGTCGTGTTGCCTGCAAAGGACTTCTGCTTGGGGTTACCGGTGGTTGCCTCCAGCCACCCGGGAGACGCTGGTCCTGGTGAAAAGGAGCCTAGTATTAAAAGTAAATAAGCAACAATGCTGGAGGCCCACGATGATCAGAAGGATGCTGGTATTTTGCAGAGATGAAATAGCGCAAGAGAGAAAGCAAATGAAAAAAAGAAAAGAGAATGAATGTGTGCACTTGTGAAAGGGAATGGAAAAAAGGCATAGAAGAGAGTGCCCCCTGCTGGTGGAAGGAAGGAAAAAGCAAAAGCCTACAGCACCTGGTATTCCCAGGTGGTCTCCAATAGAGATGAGCGGTGTTCGACTAGAACTGTTCGCCAATCTCAAATTCGAGCTGTTTTGGGCGGTGTTCGAGTTGTTCGACGAACCCGAACGATTTGCAAAAAATTCGGCTGTTTGAGGTTATGTTCGATAACTGTTCGTGCCTACCAAAAGCGTGTCCTGCATGTCTGGTGCTATTTAGAGCACCAATCATGCAGGGATTGTCTGCCACTCACTGTAATGCCACAGCCATGGTGGTTGTGGCATTACAGTGATTGCCCAAATCGATGGGAACAGTGCCAACAGTGAAACATGAAAAGCCGGCAATTCAGCAGCGGCACACACCAGTACCCGACAATTTAGAACCGAAAGAATAGAGCTTCACACATAGATTAGATAGATAGAAACATGTCAGTCACATATATATGAAGTACAGTGACAGTGTTGCTTACTGTACTTGTCATTTAGCGTAAAGGATTTATAAAAAAAAATAATAGTGTTTTCATGCACCGTCTCTTTAAAAAAGCCGGCCGGCAATTCAGCAGCGGTACCCGACAATTTAGAATAGAAGGAATAGAGAATCACACATAGATTAGATAGATAGAAACATGTCAGTCACATATATATGAAGTACAGTGACAGTGTTGATTACTGTACTTGTCATTTAGTGTAAAGGATTTATCAAAAAAAATAATAGTGTTTTCATGCACCGTCTCTTTAAGAAAGCCGGCCGGCAATTCAGCATCTGTACCCGACAATTTATAACAGACAGAATAGAGCTTCACACATAGATTAGATAGATAGAAACATGTCAGTCACATATATATGAAGTACAGTGATAGTGTTGGTTACTGTACTTGTCATTTAGTATTAAAATAAAGAATTTATTATTAAAAAAATTGGCGTGGGGTTCCCCTTAATTTTAGGCTCTAGCAGAGGTTAAGCAGACAGCTGGGGCAGATGTTTGAAGCCTGGGAAGGGGGTAATACCCATGGAGCTTCCCAGGCTACTAATATGAGCCCCCAGCTGAATACCTAGCCTTTACTAGCTATTAAAATGGGGGACCCCCCCAAAAAAATGACGTGGGGTCCCCCCTAATTTAATAGCTAGCAAAGGCTAGGCAGACAGCTGGGGGCTGATATTAATAGCCCAGGAAGGGAGCCATGAATATTGGCCCCCTCCCAGGCTAGAAACACCAGCCGTCAGCCGCCCCAGAAATGGCGCATTCATAGGATGCGCCAATTCTGGCACTTAGCCTCGCTCTTCCACGCTGCCCTGGTGCGGTGGCAGGGGGTAATAGGGCTGGGGTTGATGTCAGCTTATAATGCCAGCTGACATCAAGCCCAGGTTAGTAATGGAGAGGTGTCTATAAGAAACCCCCATTACTAACCCCATAGTCAAAGTTAAAAGAAAACACAAACACCCAGAATAAAGTCCTTTAATTGAAATAAAGACACAATTCTTTATTGTTCTAAATTAAACCATACTTACCGTCACGCCCATTCCAGCTGAAGCCAACGATCTCCTGTAATAAAAATAAAATAATAAAGCAACCTCATCCTTACCTTTCCATGGTTCCCACGACAGCTTCAGCTCTGCTACATCGAGATGACAGGCTGGACCGCAGCAGAACGCCGCCATCCAGCCTGTCATCCCGCAGACACTGAGAAGAGCAGGCTTGCTTGCGCTCCACATTGTCTCTCTGTGACGGCATAAAGATGAGCCGAGGTCATTTCCAATGAACTCGGCTCACCTCATGCACGTCACTGACAGCGTGGGAAAATTCTCACGCTGAAGCGCTGAGTGCAGGAGAATTTTCCCACGCTGTCAGTGAGGTGCATGAGGTGAGCTGAGTTCATTGGACATGAGCTCACCTCATGCACGTCACTGACAGCGTGGGAGAATTCTCCTGCACTCAGCACTTCAGCGTGAGAATTTTCCCACGCTGTCAGTGACGTGCATGAGGTGAGCCGAGTTCATTGGACATGACCTCGGCTCATCTGGATGCCGTCACAGCGAGACACTGAGGAGCGCAAGCATGCCTGCTCTTCTCAGTGTCCGCGGGATGACAGGCTGGATGGCGGCGTTCTGCTGCGGTCCAGCCTGTCATCTCGATGTAGCAGAGCTGAAGCTGTCGTGGGAACCATGGAAAGGTAAGGATGAGGTTGGTTTATTATTTTTCTTTTATTGCAGGAGATCGTTGGCTTCAGCTGGAATGGGCGTGATGGTAAGTATGGTTTAATTTAGAACAATAAAGAATTGTGCGTTTATTTCAATTAAAGGACTTTTTTCTTGGTGTTGTGTTTTTTTTAAATACTTTACTAGAAATTCATGGTGGTCATGTCTAATATTGGCGTGACCCCATGAATTTTGGGCTTAGGGCCAGCTGATAATGCCAAGCTGGCCCTAACCCCTTTATTACCCAGTGAGCCACCGCATCAGGGCCCTGGATGAGTTGGGTACAGCGCCAGAAGATGGCGCTTCTATGAACGCGCCATTTTCCGGGGTGGCTGCGGACTGCAATTTGCAGCGGGGGTGGCCCAGAAAGCTTGGGCCTCCCTGCGCTGCGGATTCCAGCCCCCAGCTGCATAGTTGTACCTGGCTGGACACAAAAACAGGGCGAAGCCCCACGTCAATTTTCTTTAAATTATTTCATGAAATAATTATGAAAAAAAGGCCTTCCCTATGTTGTTGTGTCCGGAGAGGTACAAATAGGCAGCTGGTGGTTGGGGGCAGCCCGTTCCTGCCTGCTGTACCTGGCTGGACACAAATATAGTGCGAAGCCCCACTTCAATTTTTTTTAATTATTTCATGAAATTCATGAAATAATTAAGAAAAAAAGGCCTTCTCTATATTGTTGTGTCCGGCCAGGTACAAATAGGCAGCTGGTGGTTGGGGGCAGCCCGTTCCTGCCTGCTGTACCTGGCTGGACACAAATATAGTGCGAAGCCCCACTTCAATTTTTTTAAATTATTTCAGGAAATTCATGAAATAATTAAAAAAAAATTGACGTGGGGCTTCGCACTATATTTGTGTCCAGTCAGGTGCAGCAGGCAGGAACGGGCTGCCCCCAACCACCAGCTGCCTATTTGTACCTGGCCGGACACAACAATATAGGGAAGCCCTTTTTTTCTTAATTATTTCATGAAATAATTTAAAGAAAATTGACGTGGGGCTTCGCCCTGTTTTTGTGTCCAGCCAGGTACAACTATGCAGCTGGGGGCTGGAATCCGCAGCGCAGGGAGGCCCAAGCTTTCTGGGCCACCCCCGCTGCAAATTGCAGTCCGCAGCCACCCCGGAAAATGGCGCGTTCATAGAAGCGCCATCTTCTGGCGCTGTACCCAACTCATCCAGGGCCCTGATGCGGTGGCTCACTGGGTAATAAAGGGGTTAGGGCCAGCTTGGCATTATCAGCTGGCCCTAAGCCCAAAATTCATGGGGTCACGCCAATATTAGACATGACCACCATGAATTTCTAGTAAAGTATTTAAAAAAACCACAACACCCAGAAAAAAGTCCTTTAATTGAAATAAACACACAATTCTTTATTGTTCTAAATTAAACCATACTTACCGTCACGCCCATTCCAGCTGAAGCCAAAGATCTCCTGAAATAAAAGAAAAATAATAAAGCAACATCATCCTTACCTTTCCATGGTTCCCATGACAGCTTCAGCTCTGCTACATCGAGATGACAGGCTGGACCGCAGCAGAACGCTGCCATCCAGCCTGTCATCCCGCAGACACTGAGAAGCGCAGGCTTGCTTGCGCTCCACAGTGTCTCTCTGTGAGGGCATCCAGATGAGCCGAGTTAATGTCCAATGAACTCGGCTCACCTCATGCACGTCACTGACAACGTGGGAAAATTCTCCTGCACTCAGCGCTTCAGCGTGGGAGAATTCTCACACTGAAGCGCTGAGTGCAGGAGAATTCTCCCACGCTGTCAGTGACGTGCAGGAGGTGAGCTGAGTTCATTGGACATAAGCTCACCTTATGCACGTCACTGACAGCGTGGGAAAATTCTCCTGCACTCAGCGCTTCAGCGTGGGAGAATTCTCACGCTGAAGCGCTGAGTGCAGGAGAATTCTCCCACGCTGTCAGTGACGTGCAGGTGAGCTGAGTTCATTGGACATGAGCTCACCTTATGCACGTCACTGACAGCGTGGGAGAATTCTCCTGCACTCAGCGCTTCAGCGTGAGAATTTTCCCACCCTGTCAGTGACGTGCATGAGGTGCGCCGAGTTCATTGGACATGAACTCGTCTCATCTTTATGCCGTCACAGCCAGACACTGCAGAGCGCAAGCAAGCCTGCGCTTCTCAGTGTCTGCGGGATGACAGGCTGGATGGCGGCGTTCTGCTGCGGTCCAGCCTGTCATCTCGATGTAGCAGAGCTGAAGCTGTCGTGGGAACCATGGAAAGGTAAGGATGATGTTGCTTTATTATTTTTCTTTTATTGCAGGAGATCGTTGGCTTCAGCTGGAATGGGCGTGATGGTAAGTATGGTTTAATTTAGAACAATAAAGGATTGTGTCTTTATTTCAATTAAAGGACTTTATTCTGGGTGTTTGTGTTTTCTTTTAACTTTGACTATGGGGTTAGTAATGGGGGTGTCTTATAGACGCCTCTCCATTACTAACCTGGGCTTGATGTCAGCTGGCATTATAAGCTGACATCAACCCCAGCCCTATTACCCCCTGCCACCGCTACAGGGCAGCGTGGAAGAGCGAGGCTAAGTGCCAGAATTGGCGCATCCTATGAATGCGCCATTTCTGGGGCGGCTGACGGCTGGTGTTTCTAGCCTGGGAGGGGGCCAATATTCATGGCTCCCTTCCTGGGCTATTAATATCAGCCCCCAGCTGTCTGCCTAGCCT
Source organism: Phyllobates terribilis (assembly GCF_046119375.1). Lineage (NCBI taxonomy): Eukaryota > Metazoa > Chordata > Amphibia > Anura > Dendrobatidae > Phyllobates > Phyllobates terribilis. The sequence goes on along the minus strand of NW_027362764.1, from coordinate 673,428,521 downwards.
TTGCTAGCTATTAAATTAGGGGGGACCCCCACGTCATTTTTTTGGGGGGGTCCCCCATTTTAATAGCTAGTAAAGGCTATGTATTCAGCTGGGGGCTCATATTAGTAGCCTGGGAAGCTCCGTGGATATTACCCCCTTCCCAGGCTTCAAACATCTGCCCCAGCTGTCTGCTTAACCTCCGCTAGAGACTAAAATTAAGGGGAACCCCATGCCAATTTTTTTTAATAATAAATCCTTTATTTTAATACTAAATGACAAGTACAGTAACCAACACTATCACTGTACTTCATATATATGTGACTGACATGTTTCTATCTATCTAATCTATGTGTGAAGCTCTATTCTGTCTGTTATAAATTGTCGGGTACAGATGCTGAATTGCCGGCCGGCTTTTTTAAAGAGACAGTGCATGAAAACACTATTATATTTTTTAATAAATACTTTACACTAAATGACAAGTACAGTAAGCAACACTGTCACTGTACTTCATATATATGTGACTGACATGTTTCTATGTATCTAATCTATGTGTGAGGCTCTATTCCTTCTTGTCTAAATTGTCGGGTACCGGTGTATGCCGCTGCTGAATTGCCGGCCGGCTTTTTTAAAGAAAGCGTCTTCTGAGCAGTTTGTCAGCTTTTGGACACCTTTGAAGGTGTTTTCTATGTGTTTCTATGTGTTTTTGTTTGCCTGCCATTGGTTTTAACGGTGTTCGACGGTGTTCTAAGGTGTTCGACGAACAGTTCGACGAACAGTTCCTCGAACATCCCGGTGTTCGACGAACCGAACTGAACCCGAACACTACGGGGGTGGCTCAACACTAGTCTCCAATCCAAGTACTAACCAGGCCTGACACTGCTTTGCTTCTGAGATCACATGTGTTCAGGGTGGTGTAGCCGTACTCAGGCACAAGCCTCTCACTTGCTGCTTTTCTACTTTGAAGTCTGGCTGCCGGATGCCCTTTCCAGTGTTCAGCAAGACCAGGTCCTTTTGTGCTTTCCCTTCTCTTCAATTTTTTTGCTGGCTTCCTTAAAATGTCTTGTAGACACAACGCCCCACTCAGAGCCGCTGAGCTCACTGATCGGCTGCAGCGCTGTCGACGGAACGTCAGCTTCACGGCCAATGCCACAGGCCGGGAGCAGAGGCGAGACTCACCGGTAGACCCGGGTAGGGTGAGTAGAGCGCGGTTAGTTGCTTTCTAATAGCCTGCAGCCGGGGATTAACTTTTAATGAAAGGGAACAATCCCTTTGACTGTCTGCAGCACGCCACACCTAGGAAGCGCACTCTCACACACAAGCCAGCATGCACACGTGCTCGCACGTGACAACACCCCCTATCTGCCCCTACAACCTCTCCGTCACCATGCGTCAGACTCTCCTGCCTGTTTTATGATTTCAGGGCCCTAGCAGGAATCACCCCCCCCTCTCCAATTCCTTCCGCACCTTCCTTTCCTTCCTTGCACTGAGGTTAGCTCTTTGTCAGCCGTCTGGCTTGGTTACACAAGCTTCTTTGCAGAGAAACATGTTACTTCTGCTGGCCCTCGCTAGGCGGCTGGCATCCAAAACCTTCCCTGGGCACCTGCTGAAAGCCTGGCCCCTTCACGGCCCCGGGTGCTTTTAACGCCATCATTTCCACACGGCGAGCTGCGGAGTCAATAAGCACTCCTAGCCGTGGCAAGGAGCTCGGAGTCAGGCCTGCGTGAAGGAGGCGGGGTAGCGTACTTAGCTGCCAACTGGCTCAGAGGCCTTGGGGCTTCCATCATCTAAGTTACTTAAGGTCGGTGTCCGGCAAGGCGCCGTTCCATGCTAGCCGAGCTGGGCAGTAGGGCAAAACGTCATCAAAATGGTCTACAGCACCCAGTGTTCCCAGGAGGTCTCCCATCCAAGTACTGTCTGAGCCCAGCACTGCTTTGCTTCCGAGATCAGAAGAGATCGGGCGTATCCAAGGTGGTATGGCCAGTAGACGCTGCTCGATCCATCGCCCGGCCAGCCTTTCTCAGGATCGCTTGGTGGCGAGCAATCTGGCCGTGACGGGGCGGGCTCCGAAGAGTCCATGCAAAGGCTGTGCCGTCCCTAAAGGTGTGGTTTGTTTAGCAGTGATTCACCCGCCGCATCAGGTGTCTTCAAAAATGTCTCGGCGCAGGGTCTCCTGCAGGCTAAACCTTTCATTGCGGTAATGTGACAGAAAGAGCACGCTGGATCCGTAACCTTGGGGCGGAGCGAGACGTCCAGGGGTGAATGAAGGAAGAGGGTGAGATGGTTGCCAGTGACTTTGAGCTGCTCTTCAGGGGGGAGGGTCGTGTTGCCTGCAAAGGTCTTCTGCTTGGGGTTACCGGTGGTTGCCTCCAGCCACGCGGGAGACGCCGGTCCTGGTGAAAAGGAGCCTAGTATTAAAAGTAAAGAAGCAACAATGCTGGAGGCCCACGGTGATCAGAAGGATGATGGTATTTTGCAGAGATGAAATAGCGCAAGAGAGAAAGCAAATGAAAAAAAGAAAAGAGAATGAATGTGTGCACTTGTGAAAGGGAATGGAAAAAAGGCATAGAAGAGAGTGCCCCCTGCTGGTGGAAGGAAGGAAAAAGCAAAAGCCTACATCACCTGGTATTCCCAGGCGGTCTCCCATCCAAGTACTAACCAGGCCAAACTCTGCTTAGCTTCCAAGATCAGACGAGATCAGGCGTGTTCAGGGTGGTGTGGCCGTAGGCGGAGACAAGCCTCTCACTTGCTGCTTTTCTACTCTGACGTCTGGCTGCCGGCTGCCCTTTCCAGTGCTCAGCAAGACCAGGTCCTTTTGTGCTTTCCCTTCTCTTCAATTTTTTTGCTGGCTTCCTTAAAAGGTCTTGTAGACACAACGCCCCACTCAGAGCCGCTGAGCTCACTGATCGGCTGCAGCGCTGTCGACGGAACGTCAGCTTCACGGCCAATACCACAGGCCGGGAGCAGAGGCGAGACTCACCGGTAGACCCGGGTAGGGTGAGCAGAGCGCGGTTAGTTGATTTCTAATAGCCTGCAGCCGGGGATTAACTTTTAATGAAAGGGAACAATCCCTTTGACTGTCTGCAGCGCGCCACACCTAGGAAGCGCACTCTCACACACAAGCCAGCAAGCACACGTGCTCGCACGTGACAACACCCCCTATCTGCCCCAACATCCTCTCCGTCACCATGCGTCAGACTCTCCTGCCTGTTTTATGATTTCAGGGCCCTAGCAGGAATCACCCCCCCCCTCCCCAATTCCTTCCGCACCTTCCTTGCCTTCCCTGCACTGAGGTTAGCTCTTTGTCAGCCATCTGGCTTGGTTACACAAGCTTCTTTGCAGAGAAACATGTTACTTCTGCTGGCCCTCGCTAGGCGGCCGGCATCCAAATCCTTCCCTGGGCACCTGCTGAAAGCCTGGCCCCTTCACGGCCCCGAGTGCTTTTAACGCCATCATTTCCACACAGCGAACTGCGGAGTCAATAAGCACTCCTAGCCGTGGCAAGGAGCTCGGTGTCAGGCCTCCGAGAAGGCGGCGGGGTAGCGTACTTAGCTGCCAACTGGCTCAGAGGCCTTGGGGCTTCCATCATCTAAGTTACTTAAGGTCGGTGTCTGGCAAGGCGCCGTTCCATGCTAGCCGAGCTGGGCAGTAGGGCAAAACGTCATCAAAATAGTCTACAGCACCCGGTGTTCCCAGGAGTTCTCCCATCCAAGTACTGTCTGAGCCCAGCCCTGCTTTGCTTTCGAGATCAGACGAGATCAGGCTTATCCAAGGTGGTACGGCCAGTAGACACTGCTCGATCCATCGCCCGGCCAGTCTTTCTCAGGATCGCTTGGTGGCGAGCAATCTGGCCGTGACGGGGCGGGCTCCGAAGGGTCCATGCAAAGGCTGTGCCGTCCCTACAGGTGTGGTTTGTTTAGCAGTGATTCACCCGCCGCATCAGGTGTCTTCAAAAATGTATCGGCGCAGGGTCTCCTGCAGGCTAAACCCTTCATCGCGGTAATGTGACAGAAAGAGCAAGCTGGACCCGTAACTTGGGGGCGGAGCGAGACGTCCAGGGGTGAATGAAGGAAGAGGGTGAGATGGTTGCCAGTGACTTTGAGCTGCTCTTCAGGGGGGAGGGTCGTGTTGCCTGCAAAGGTCTTCTGCTTGGGGTTACCGGTGGTTGCCTCCAGCCACGCGGGACACGCTGATCCTGGTGAAAAGGAGCCTAGTATTAAAAGTAAAGAAGCAACAATGCTGGAGGCCCACGGTGATCAGAAGGATGCTGGTATTTTGCAGAGATGAAATAGCGCAAGAGAGAAAGCAAATGACAAAAAGAAAAGAGAATGAATGTGTGCACTTGTGAAAGGGAATGGAAAAAAGGGATAGAAGAGAGTGCCCCCTGCTGGTGGAAGGAAGGAAAGAGCAAAAGCCTACAGCACCTGGAATTCCCAGGTGCTCTCTCATCCAAGTACTTACCAGACCTGACCCTGCTTAGCTTCCAAGATCAGACGAGATCAGGTGTGTTCATGGTCGTGTGGCCGTAAGCAGAGTTAAGTCTCTCACTTGCTGCTTTTCTACTTTGACGTCTGGCTGCCGGCTGCCCTTTCCAGTGCTCAGCAAGACCAGGTCCTTTTGTGCTTTCCCTTCTCTTCAATTTTTTTGCTGGCTTCCTTAAAAGGTGGTGTAGACACAACGCCCCACTCAGAGCCGCTGAGCTCACTGATCGGCTGCAGTGCTGTCGACGGAACGTCAGCTTCACGGCCAATGCCACAGGCCGGGAGCAGAGGCGAGACTCACTGGTTGACCCGGGTAGGGTGAGTAGAGCGCGGTTAGTTGCTTTCTAATAGGCTGCAGCCGGGGATTAACTTTTAATGAAAGGGAACAATCTCTTTGACTGTCTGCAGCGCGCCACACCTAGGAATCGCACTCTCACACACAAGCCAGCATGCACACGTGCTCGCACGTGACAACACCCCCTATCTGCCCCTACAACCTCTCCGTCACCATGCGTCAGACTCTCCTGCCTGTTTTATGATTTCAGGGCCCTAGCAGGAATCACCCCCCCCTCACCAATTCCTTCCGCACCTTCCTTGCACTGAGGTTAGCTCTTTGTCAGCCGTCTGGCTTGGTTACACAAGCTTCTTTGCAGAGAAACATGTTACTTCTGCTGGCCCTCACTAGGCGGCCGGCATCCAAAACCTTCCCTGGGCACCTGCTGAAAGCCTGGCCCCTTCACGGCCCCGCGTGCTTTTAACGACATCATTTCCACACGGCGAGCTGCGGAGTCAATAAGCACTCCTAGCCGTGGCAAGGAGCTCGGTGTCATGCCTGCGTGAAGGCGGCGGGGTAGCGTACTTAGCTGCCAACTGGCTCAGAGGCCTTGGGGCTTCCATCATCTAAGTTACTTAAGGTCGGTGTCCGGCAAGGCGCCGTTCCATGCTAGCCGAGCTGGGCAGTAGGGCAAAACGTCATCAAAATGGTCTACAGCACCCGGTGTTCCCAGGAGGTCTCCCATCCAAGTACTAACCAGGCCTGACCCTGGTTATCTTCTGAGATCGGTCAAGAACAGGCTTGTTCAGGGTAGTGTGGCCATAGGCAGAGACAAGCTTCTCACTTGCTCCTTTTCTACTTTGAAGTCTGCCTGCCGGCTGCCCTTCCCAGTGCTCAGCAAGACCAGGTCCTTTTGTGCTTTCCCTTCTCTTCAATTTTTTTGCTGGCTTCCTTAAAAGGTCTTGTAGACACAACGCCCCACTCAGAGCCGCTGAGCTCACTGATCGGCTGCAGTGCTGTCGACGGAACGTCAGCTTCACGGCCAATGCCACAGGCCGGGAGCAGAGGCGAGACTCACCGGTAGACCCGGGTAGGGTGAGTAGAGCGCGGTTAGTTGCTTTCTAATAGCCTGCAGCCGGGGATTAACTTTTACTGAAAGGGAACAATCCCTTTGACTGTCTGCAGCGCGCCACACCTAGGATGCGCACTCTCACACACAAGCCAGCATGCACACGTGCTCGCACGTGACAACACCCCCTATCTGCCCCTACAACCTCTCCGTCACCATGCGTCAGACTCTCCTGCCTGTTTTATGATTTCAGGGCCCTAGCAGGAATCACCCCCCCCTCCCCAATTCCTTCCACACCTTCCTTGCCTTCCTTGCCTTCCTTGAACTGAGGTAAGCTCTTTGTCAGCCGTCTGGCTTGGTTACACAAGCTTCATTGCAGAGAAACATGTTACTTCTGCTGGCCCCCGCTAGGCGGTCGGCATCCAAAGCCTTCCCTGGGCACCTGCTGAAAGCCTGGCCCCTTCACGGCACCGGGTGCTTTTAACGCCATCATTTCCACACGGCGAGCTGCGGAGTCAATAAGCACTCCTAGCCGTGGCAAGAAGCTCGGTGTCAGGCCTGCGTGAAGGCGGCGGGGTAGCGTACTTAGCTGCCAACTGGCTCAGAGGCCTTGGGGCTTCCATCATCTAAGTTACTTAAGGTCGGTGTCCGGCAAGGCTAGCCGAGCTGGGCAGTAGGGCAAAACGTCATCAAAATGTTCTACAGCACCCGGTGTTCCCAGGAGGTATCCCATCCAATAACTGTCCGAGCCCAGCCATGCTTTGCTTCCGAGATCAGACGAGATCAGGCGTTTCCAAGGTGGTATGGCCAGTAGACGCTTCTTGATCCATCACCCGGCCAGCCTTTCTCAGAATCGCTTGGTGGCGACCAATCTGGCCGTGACGGGGCAGGCTCCGAGGGGTCCATGCAAAGGCTGTGCCGTCCCTACAGGTGTGGTTTATTTAACAGTGATTCACCCGCCGCATCAGGTGTCTTCAAAAATGGCTCGGCGCAGGGTCTCCTGCAGGCTAAACCCTTCATCGCGGTAATGTGACAGAAAGAGCAAGCTGGACCCGTAACTTGGGGGCGGAGCGAGATGTCCAGGGGTGAATGAAGGAAGAGGGTGAGATGGTTGCCAGTGACTTTGAGCTGCTCTTCAGGGGGGAGGGTCGTGTTGCCTGCAAAGGTCTTCTGCTTGGGGTTACCGGTGGTTGCCTCCAGCCACGCGGGAGACGCTGGTCCTGGTGAAAAGGAGCCTAGTATTAAAAGTAAAGAAGCAACAATGCTGGAGGCCCACGGTGATCAGAAGGATGCTGGTGTTTTGCAGAGATGAAATAGCGCAAGAGAGAAAGCAAATGAAAAAAAGAAAAGAGAATGAATGTGTGCACTTGTGAAAGGGAATGGAAAAAAGGCATAGAAGAGAGTGCCCCCTGCTGGTGGAAGGAAGGAAAAAGCAAAAGCCTACAGCACCTGGCATTCCCAGGCGGTCTCTGTTAAATGGTTAATTATGGAAATTCATTTGGATTGTTAATCGATAATAATTTTTCTGAGTTCTATGCCTCAGCCATCGTGTCTAATTGACATGCGCTATTTGTGTGTGTATTTTTGGTTCACTACCATATGTAGAACAGGTGTCCATACGACTGGCTATAAAAGCCCATGGTACAGAAAGAGGGGGCTCTCTTGCTCTGCCCACCCCACAAGACACAGAATCTTCATGCTGAGAAGCAGATGACAAGTAGGCCTGGACACATGCTGGACAAAGACATGATTTACCAGCCAGGATCCAAGGAAATATGGGTGAATCTCAACAATTAAGCTAATTATGGACAAATGGACAATTACTTTATAACTAATTATTGTATGTACCTGCTGCAATCTGATTCTTTTTAATGGACAATCCAAGAATAAATAGATACATTTTTTTATAAGAATATCGTGATATTGATACTTTGAGAAGTCCTCAGTAGAAAAAAATAATACAGGAAGAGTATTATTTTACAATGGTGAGCCAGCCAGTCCTGTTTTTTTGTTTTTTAAATTAAGTAAGTAAATTTCTTCCGTGAACAAGGGGGGAGTCCCGACGAGCTGAACAGCTGTTGTTCACGTGTCAGTAAATTCACTAGTTTGTCACGAGAAGCAGAAAGGACCTACAGACTGAGGAAAGACAGGAAGCAGAGGTACTAACAAGGAACAGAATCACACAGGAAAAGAATCAGACGAACTGAAGACAGGACGTGCTGATAAAGAGAAGCCAAGGAATCTTAAGGTAAGCAAAATATAGATATAATTTCTTCTTTTGCTAAACAAAGTAATATTAATTTCAAAGGTAATGTAGGAGATGACATAGAAGTTTTGTGGCTCAGTTTATACAAAGAATGTGAATTGCAGAATTTACAGTTAACTTCTAAATTGGTAAATAGAGACAAACAGAAATTGAGAAATATTCTACATTAGGTAGATTTTTTTCATAGTCTTGTGTTAGAGATTTCTAAGCAGGAAAATAGTGTAGAAGTGTCAGACGGTGATACTGATTCTGACTGTAATGTGGAAAATGAACAAGAAGTATGACACGTGTCTGTAACTGAAGGTGGCCTTGGGTCTGACCAAGAGACGGACATACAGAAACCTGACATGGGAGGAGACATGACTGACATACGAGAAACCGACATACTAGGTGATGTGGGAGGAGACGTGAGTGACGTAGGAGGAACGGACGTACAAGAGCCACTAAAAATATCAGAGAATTCTGGAATTACTCAGGCTCAACTCCAAATTAAAATGAGGAAAAATTTGCTGAAATTATACAAAATCATGCCAAAATATGATGTCAAAATCCATGCCTGTAGAAATTCAGAGACATTTGAGAGCTTCTCTGATAAGTTTGATTTATCCAATGAGGAGAGGAATCAATTATTTAAAATATGGATTCCTGTGACATTGTCCAGACGTTTACATTTAATGCCCTGTGAAAATGACTCTCCTAATGGATGGGAAAATGATTCGGACAGATTAAGATATTTGATTTATTGTGTCACAAAGGATTTTCCCAACATAGAAGATCTGCAGAAACTAAGGATTGGTAGGAAGGAATGTACATATACATTCATGTCCATATTTGAACGGTTGTACAAAGCTCTCATCAAAAATGGAAAAGTACAACATATGATAACAACTTTTGTACAAAAATTCAAATTCCTAAATTCAGTTTCCCAAGTTATGGCATCACAAAAAATTCATTATTTGAATGTGCGCAGATGCTGGATTTTGTTAGAAAACATGAGAATCGTGAAAATAAAATAAATCAAGCTAAATTTATAAAACCAGGAAAGGTAAAATATTACCAAAAGCCAATATCAAACTCTCCTAGACTGAGTCATCCCCATACTGAACTCTATCAAATACGCAGAAGATTTCATATATGTTATAAGCCATATCAGCCAGTGCAAAGATCCATCTCTCCACAGAATGAGTTAATTCTCAGTCAGAACTGTGATTCTCTAAAAAGGAAAATGGCTGAAACTGATGGACAGAGACAGGTGAGACAACCAACTCACTGTGACGTCATGGAATGTGGACAGAAGAACAGGCAGTTCTCTGAGGTTTTGAAGGATAGAAAAATGTCTTTCCTAAATAGGGCGTTCCTGGGGATATTTGAGAGAGACAGAAGATTTGGTTTAGGGAGTGGCTAAGGAAAAACTGTAATTATAATGTTGTTTCAAAATGTAATACAATGTCTCAATATTTATTTATAATCTCTTACAGTAAAATTGTAGTTACATAGTTTCTAATAGTTCATATATATATATATATATATATACACTTGTCTAAGTAGACATTGCGTATAATTGTATTTATATATACGTTTATAAAATATATATATATATATATTAATTAATAAATTAGAACTTCATATATATAAACTTAAGTAGCAATATTTTGAATTACATTAGAACCAACCAATATATGTATAAGATATTTAAATAATTCTGTTTCTGTATGAATTTGATATTTAATTTTATTTTCTTATATTTCCTTAGAGTTTTCATTCCAAAGCAGGATTTGATCAAAGAACTCTAAAATGGATTTATTTCTTTATTCACACAGGAAGTGAAAAAATTGCATGATTTTATGTGTATAACATTTTAAAATAATAACAATATATCTAGTTGAACTATAATATATATGTAATACTTATTAATTCTTTTGTGTTGCTAATATTTTCTGTGCATGAAGTGTTCGTGCAAATTAAAGTAGCTTTACAGCATGACGTGTGACAGCTGCGGCCTTTGAACATTGAGCTAATAGTATAGGATCCCATTCATTCTATTTTCAACTGATGTAACTTAAGACCGGGCAGCCAGTGAAAAAAGAATCTAAGACAAGACGTTTTTCAAGTGTCTGAAATTCCAGTGACTTACTCTCATATTATATAATATGTACTTGGAGAATATTCAAAGAAATATAAAGATATTCAATTGATATGGCAATGCGCACTAATAAATTGGGATACAACAATTTTGGGTTAAATATATTTATATATATATCTAAAACTTCATATGTGGAATGTTTGAGTTGAACAGATCTGTGAATGTCAGAGTGAAGGTGACAGATGAGTAAATCAGCAGCTGCTAAGTGTGATTGATGTGACAGAGGCCTCGTATGTTTGTATGTTTAAAAAAAAAAAATGTTTCTTTATGTGAAGGTACAAAAATATATTTAATTCTGAGGAAATTATAATACATTATTAGGTATTATCTACATATATATATTTCTATATTTCTTTAATAATTATTATTTCTTGATTTAACTAATAGTGGATAAGGGCAACCACACATCAAAATGGTTTACAAAGCAAATTTATAGTTAGAATAATTTTCCACATGATAATATTCTTGAATAATTATAATATTATTTTTAATGGTTACCTAAATAGGTACACACCTCTCTTTAGTCAAATCTATGCTACTCATCGATATGAAATTTATGCACAATATTTCTAGAAGAATAATTATTTTTAATTGGGTTCTGATATATACATAAATTTTATAAAATAATATTTTTGGTATTAAGGGGGAAAATGTGTTTTTGATCCTGATTACATAATCACTTTTGATCAATACTTATTTTCCACACATTTTAATAAAGAAGAAATAATAATAAGGTACTATGGTATAATTAAGAAGGGTATTACATGCAAAGTTGCATAATTTAATATCTTTTGGTGGTACAAGGTTATGACAAATATGAAATCATCCAGATAATGGAGATATAAGGGTATTTTTTATGGAGAATATAATTACTCTGCATTTGTCATTAAAATTTAAAGGCCTTATTTTTATTTTTATTCTTATTTTTACTCTTAATTTTATTTTTCATTTTTAAAAATTTATTCTTACTTTATACTTCTTATTTTTCTATTTTTTCATTTTTTAATTCTCATTTGATTTTATTTCAGTTCAATATCTCAATTGAGAAAACACATTAATATTTAATAAAGTAATGTCTAATACAAGAGTATTGCTTCATTAAATATATATTGCTAAGGAAAAAAATGTTTACATTTTCTGAGCAAACACAACAATTCATTCATTCATTTATTCAATCATTCATTCATTCATACATTCATATATTTATTCATTTTGGTTCAGGAGTATACATTCTTTGATATTATTGGTTTAATAAAGATATAAAAACTTGTTTTTTCAAAATACACTGACACCTATGGGTTGGAAAAGGTAATTACACCTATGACATAAAAATGTTCTATCATATGGAGAACTTGATTGATAATGAATTATTATCTATTATTGTTTATTATTCCAAACATAATTTATTTGAATATTTTGATAATAATTAGATGGATTTTACTGATTGCTATGGTACGCTGTGATATTATAGGTTAGGAAAAACTGCCAGATTTGGTATCAGATTAGGGAATGAAGACTTCAATCAAGACATCGCAATTATGAATTCTATCTTAATAAAGACTTTTAATTTTTATAAATCAAAGAGATTCTCAAAAGTTACAAGAAGAAGCAACTGATATCCGGACGTCTCAGAAGGTAACAGGTGTGAATGCTGAGTGTTATAATAGACTGTGTCCATTACATACAATACAATTCACACCACTGATCACCAGGACGGCAGAGGACGATGATCCTATATGTACTGTGTTGTGTTCAAGTTTCATCACGTTCCAGTGGTTTCTTATCACCTGCAACGCTTCAATGAAAGCTGGTGAACAGGTAATACCTGGTATATGTGTCCTGTATATAAAGGACTGAGTACTGTTTATGGTGCTATATAAAGCAGGAAAGTGTCAAGTTAACCCTTGCTTTACTGACCAAAGATGTCACATCTGTTCCAAAAGTGACACGAGACCAGTGCGGACAAACGGAAGATTCCAAAGACGATCCAACGTAAGTCCAGGTGACACTGCACAGATATTAAAGCTACATTTCATCCATGGACTTTGTTTTCTTATCAACTGACACACATGATCTTTCTAATAAAGAGTACAGTTTATGGACTGAACAATAATGAACACAATTATGGACTGTACAATATCTACATGCTGTAATTTATTTCAAAGGAGTTTTCATCTAAAGACTGTGTTATAAAAGAACCAAGAAGAAGACGAGACGATGACCCGATGACATCAGATGATGACGATTGAACCCGCGATTGCTTCAATTTAGATAAAGGGAAGTATAATTATACATATTAAATGAATATTAGTCACGGCTTACCATAACATGAATTCACATCATTATATAACAATAATCCGATATTGATACTATTATTACTATTATTATTATGGAAATTTAATGATATTGCCAAGGAAGAAGGAAAGAAAAAATGATTGATGAATGTATCTTCTTTTGAGAAATTTCAGTTAAAGTCCTTTTATTCTCAAAAAAGGGGGAAATGTTAAATGGTTAATTATGGAAATTCATTTGGAATGTTAATCGATAATCATTTTTCTGAGTTCTATGCCTCAGCCATCGTGTCTAGCTGACATGCTCTATTTGTGTGTGTATTTTTGGTTCACTACCATATGTAGAACAGGTGTCCATACGACTGGCTATAAAAGCCCATGGTACAGAAAGGGGGGGCTCTCTTGCTCTGCCCACCCCACAAGACACAGAATCTTCATGCTGAGAAGCAGATGACATGTAGGCCTGGACACATGCTGGACAAAGACATGATTTACCAGCCAGGATCCAAGGAAAGATGGGTGAATCTCAACAATTAAGCTAATTATGGACAATTACTTTATAACTAATTATTGTATGTACCTGCTGTAATCTGATTCTTTTTAATGGACAATCCAAGAATAAATAGATACATTTTTTTATAAGAATATCGTGATATTGATACTTTGAGAAGTCCTCAGTAGAAAAAAATAATACAGGAAGAGTATTATTTTACAGTCTCCCATCCAAATACTAACTAGGCCCGACCCAACTTAGCTTCCGAGATCAGATGAGATCGGGCGTGTTCAGGGTGGTGTGACCGTAGGCAGAGACAAGCATCTCACTTGCTGCTTTTCTACTTTGACGTCTGGCTGCCGGCTGCCCTTTCCAGTGCTCAGCAAGACCAGGTCCTTTTGTGCTTTCCCTTCTCTTCAATTTTTTTGCTGGCTTCCTTAAAAGGTCTTGTAGACACAATGCCCCACTCAGAGCCGCTGAGCTCACTGATCGGCTGCAGCGCTGTCGACGGAACGTCAGCTTCACGGCCAATGCCACAGGCCGAGAGCAGAGGCGAGACTCACCGGTAGACCCGGGTAGGGTGAGTAGAGGGCGGTTAGTTGCTTTCTAATAGGCTGCAGCCGGGGATTAACTTTTAATGAAAGGGAACAATCCCTTTGACTGTCTGCAGTGCGCCACACCTAGGAAGCGCACTCTCACACACAAGCCAGCATGCACACGTGCTCGCACGTGACAACACCCCCTATCTGCCCCTACAACCTCTCCATCACCATGCGTCAGACTCTCCTGCCTGTTTTATGATTTCAGGGCCCTAGCAGGAATCACCCCCCCCTTCCCAATTCCTTCCGCACCTTCCTTGCCTTCCTTGCACTGAGGTTAGCTCTTTGTCAGCCGCCTGGCTTGCTTACACAAGCTCCTTTGCAGAGAAACATGTTACTTCTGCTGGCCTTCGCTAGGCGGCCGGCATCCAAAACCTTCCCTGGGCACCTGCTGAAAGCCTGGCCCCTTCACGGCCCCGGGTGCTTTTAACGCCATCATTTCCACACGGCGTGCTGTGGAGTCAATAAGCACTCCTAGCCGTGGCAAGGAGCTCGGTGTCAGGCCTGCGTGAAGGCAGCAGGGTAGCGTACCTAGCTGCCAACTGGCTCAGAGGTCTTGGGGCTTCCATCATCTAAATTACTTAAGGTCGGTGTCCGGCAAGGCGCCGTTCCATGCTAGCCGAGATGGGCAGTAGGTAAAAACGTCACCATGCGTCAGACTCTCCTGCCTGTTTTATGATTTCAGGGCCCTAGCAGGAATCACCCCCCCCCTCCCCAATTCCTTCCGCACCTTCCTTGCCTTACTTGCACTGAGGTTAGCTCTTTGTCAGCCGTCTGGCTTGGTTACACAAGCTTCTTTGCAGAGAAACATGTTACTTCTGCTGGCCCTCGCAAGGCGGCCGGCATCCAAAACCTTCCCTGGGCACTAGAGATGAGCGTTGTTCTACTCGAACTGTTCGCCAATCTCAAATTCGAGCTGTTTTGGGCGGTGTTCGAGCCGTTCGGCGAACACGAACAATTTGAGAAAAATTCGGCTGTTCGAGGTTATGTTCGATAACTGTTCGTGCACCAAAATCATAACTGGATTTTTTCTCAGTAATGATGAAAATTAATGTTAATACGCAGTTTGAGTGTACAGCGGGGTGGGGGGAGGGGCAGGGGATGGATCTCTGCAGGAACAATGAAGATCTCCATTTTTTTTTCTCTTTCCCGCATTTACAGTGGGGAGGTGCAATCTGTCAGCCTATCAGCAGCGCACACACGGAGCGAAGTGTTTTTTTTCACACAAGCAAGGGCATGTTTCATTGGCAGTGTATGTCACATGTCCTTGCCCTATAAGACCAAGCCATTTTCCCCGTCGCCACCATTTTCTCACTGCTGCAGCTGCGTGTTAGACGGCACCGCTGTTGCTGTGTGCGCTATACCTTGTTAATTTCAAGCCAATTTTCGCACAAATATACAGATAGCTTGGGAGTAGGGAATAGTTGTGATTGCAGTCCTTTTAAGGACTAGGTTACAGCATTTCCTACGACTTTTATCAGGCAGGTCTGTGCTCTTAAATAGATAGGTTGTGGGAGTAAAGACTAATTGTAATTGGAGTCCTTTTCAGGACTAGGTTACATCAGTTCCTATCAGTTTTTGCCAGGCAGGTCTGTGCCAGTGCTGTGCAAGTTTTTTTCACAGCATTTGGCTGAATCTAGCAAAGCTAATCCTTTTTGGCCTATTGCAGAGTGTGTTAGTCAGTGGAGTAGCCTATCTGTGTTGCAAGATATACCACCTGTGTATAGAATACCAATTTTTTTAATGCACCTAGTGAAGTAAAATCTTTTGGGCATAGCATCATTCTATTAGTCCATCTATACTGACCTCCATCAGGTTGCAAACTGAATCTAATTTTTTTCTGCATCTAGCTCTGAAAAAATATTGGGCTTCTAGCTGTGTGTGGGTCTTGTTCTATTAATCCATCTATACTGACCTCCATCAGGTTGCAAACTGAATATAATTTTTTTCTGCATCTAGCTCTGAAAAAATATTGGGCTTCTAGCTGTGTGTGGGTCTTGTTCTATTAATCCATCTATACTGACCTCCATCAGGTTGCAAACTGAATATAATTTTTTTCTGCATCTAGCTCTGAAAAAATATTGGGCTTCTAGCTGTGTGTGGGTCTTGTTCTATTAATCCATCTATACTGACCTCCATCAGGTTGCAAACTGAATATAATTTTTTTCTGCATCTAGCTCTGAAAAAATATTTGGCCTTCTAGCAGTGTGTGGGACTTGTTCTATTAGTCCACCTATACTGACCTCCATCAGGTTGCAAACTGAATATATTTTTTTCTGCATCTACCTCTGAAAAAATATTGGGCTTCTAGCTGTGTGTGGGACTTGTTGTATTAGTCCATCTATACTGACCTCCATCAGGTTGCAAACTGAAGATATTTTTTTCTGCATCTACCTCTGAAAAAATATTGGGCTTCTAGCTGTGTGTGGGTCTTGTTCTATTAATCCATCTATACTGACCTCCATCAGGTTGCAAACTGAATATAATTTTTTTCTGCATCTAGCTCTGAAAAAATATTGGGCTTCTAGCTGTGTGTGGGTCTTGTTCTATTAATCCATCTATACTGACCTCCATCAGGTTGCAAACTGAATATAATTTTTTTCTGCATCTAGCTCTGAAAAAATATTGGGCTTCTAGCTGTGTGTGGGTCTTGTTCTATTAATCCATCTATACTGACCTCCATCAGGTTGCAAACTGAATATAATTTTTTTCTGCATCTAGCTCTGAATAAATATTGGGCTTCTAGCTGTGTGTGGGTCTTGTTCTATTAATCCATCTATACTGACCTCCATCAGGTTGCAAACTGAATATAATTTTTTTCTGCATCTAGCTCTGAAAAAATATTTGGCCTTCTAGCAGTGTGTGGGACTTGTTCTATTAGTCCACCTATACTGACCTCCATCAGGTTGCAAACTGAATATATTTTTTTCTGCATCTACCTCTGAAAAAATATTGGGCTTCTAGCTGTGTGTGGGACTTGTTGTATTAGTCCATCTATACTGACCTCCATCAGGTTGCAAACTGAATATAATTTTTTTCTGCATCTAGCTCTGAAAAAATATTGGGCTTCTAGCTGTGTGTGGGTCTTGTTCTATTAATCCATCTATACTGACCTCCATCAGGTTGCAAACTGAATATAATTTTTTTCTGCATCTAGCTCTGAAAAAATATTGGGCTTCTAGCTGTGTGTGGGTCTTGTTCTATTAATCCATCTATACTGACCTCCATCAGGTTGCAAACTGAATATAATTTTTTTCTGCATCTAGCTCTGAAAAAATATTGGGCTTCTAGCTGTGTGTGGGTCTTGTTCTATTAATCCATCTATACTGACCTCCATCAGGTTGCAAACTGAATATAATTTTTTTCTGCATCTAGCTCTGAAAAAATATTGGGCTTCTAGCTGTGTGTGGGTCTTGTTCTATTAATCCATCTATACTGACATCCATCAGGTTGCAAACTGAATATAATTTTTTTCTGCATCTAGCTCTGAAAAAATATTGGGCTTCTAGCTGTGTGTGGGTCTTGTTCTATTAATCCATCTATACTGACCTCCATCAGGTTGCAAACTGAATATATATTTTTTCTGCCTCTAGCTCTGAAAAAATATTGGGCTTCTAGCTGTGTGTGGGTCTTGTTCTATTAATCCATCTATACTGACCTCCATCAGGTTGCAAACTGAATATAATTTTTTTCTGCATCTAGCTCTGAAAAAATATTGGGCTTCTAGCTGTGTGTGGGTCTTGTTCTATTAATCCATCTATACTGACCTCCATCAGGTTGCAAACTGAATATAATTTTTTTCTGCATCTAGCTCTGAAAAAATATTGGGCTTCTAGCTGTGTGTGGGTCTTGTTCTATTAATCCATCTATACTGACCTCCATCAGGTTGCAAACTGAATATAATTTTTTTCTGCATCTAGCTCTGAAAAAATATTGGGCTTCTAGCTGTGTGTGGGTCTTGTTCTATTAATCCATCTATACTGACCTCCATCAGGTTGCAAACTGAATATAATTTTTTTCTGCATCTAGCTCTGAAAAAATATTGGGCTTCTAGCTGTGTGTGGGTCTTGTTCTATTAATCCATCTATACTGACCTCCATCAGGTTGCAAACTGAATATAATTTTTTCTGCATCTACCTCTGAAAAAATATTGGGCTTCTAGCTGTGTGTGGGTCTTGTTCTATTAATCCATCTATACTGACCTCCATCAGGTTGCAAACTGAATATAATTTTTTTCTGCATCTAGCTCTGAAAAAATATTGGGCTTCTAGCTGTGTGTGGGTCTTGTTCTATTAATCCATCTATACTGACCTCCATCAGGTTGCAAACTGAATATAATTTTTTCTGCATCTACCTCTGAAAAAATATTGGGCTTCTAGCTGTGTGTGGGACTTGTTGTAATAGTCCATCTATACTGACCTCCATCAGGTTGCAAATTGAATATAATTTTTTTCTACATCTAACCCAGCCAATAGTTTTGGCCTAATACCACAGTTTGGCCACTCAGCTCTGCTCGGTTACCATCCATTGTTTTTTTGTGCAAACAACTCCAGAGTTGTGAATTAGTTAACCACCAAAATGAGTGGAAAAAGGCCTGCTGCTGGTGGAAAGGGGAATAGGCGTGTTGGGAAGGGGAAAAAAGGTTGTGTCCGTGGGGTAGGTGTTAAAGCAACAGTAACATCTGCAGAAGAAAGACCATCTTCCAGCCAAACTAAAATGTCTACTTCTTTTAGCGGACAATGTGATAAGATCCCTTTCTTACGGCCACGCCAATCGCTACAAATTCCAGATGAGGCACAAAAACAGCAGGTGCTTCAACGGATATCAAGTGCTCCTTTAAGTGGGCTCTCCTCCACATCAACTTCAACATCACAAATACTCCAGTCCTCAAAGGTGTCACGCAAATCGCACTTGCTTCCTCACAGCTCCCAAATCTCCAGCTGCCCGTCTGAGTATGAGGTAGAACAGATGGTTGAGTCTGCAGAGCTGTTTACTCATACTATAGCCTGGGAATCAGAGGTCGACTCCAGCGCTTCTGTGAATCCAGACGAGGAAATGATCTGCACTGATGCCCAGAATCTTTATGAGTCGGATCCAGGACCAGACGCAGAAGGTTCTGACCATAATGTAGACCCTCATTCCCAAACTGTAACTCCTGTTGGTGGAGACAATGAGGAAGACGATGTTAAGACTCAAATACCTGATTGGAGCGACAACTTTAGTTTTTTGTCAGGGCAGGAACAGGTTGGCTCTGAGGACGACGGGTGTGATAACACACAGGGTGATGATGATGAGGTTGGAGATCCCACTTACTGTCAACCCACAGTCAGCCAAGAGATGAGGTCAGCAGAGGAGGTGGAGGAAGATGCTAGTGACGACGAGGTCAGGTTGCGCCTTCCTGGACAGAGACGTAGTACTGGAAGCACGTCAACAACTGCATCCTCAAACACAACTCTGCCTCTCACCACAAGTCGTGGTGGCTCTTCAGGTCGCATGGGTGCTAAGCCTTGCATAGCCTGGGCATTTTTTCAGATCGATAAAGATGACCCAACTCGTGTTATCTGTAACATTTGTCAGCAAAAGCTAAGTAGAGGCCAAAAAATACATAGTTTGAGTACTTCATGCATGAGCCGGCACATGGACATGAAGCATAAGTTGCAGTGGGAAGCTCAGTGTGCTACAATGCGGCCTAGCCGGCCGGGCCAACCACCGTCTGCCATATCTTGTGCATCCGCGGCCTCTTCATCCTCTGTGACTGGGGGGACAGCAGTCACACCTGTTTTGGGGCGCAGACCTGCCACCTCTTTACCCGCAACAGCCAGCATGATTGGCAAATCATCATTTTCTTTGGAGGTGGGAACACCAGCTGGTGTTGAGCGCTGTCCGACATCGATAGCACCACCTTTGGATCAAGTCAACCTAACATGTCCGCCTGCATCTTCCTCACAGACCGGCAGTTTGCCGGGGACACCCTTATCAACCCCGTCTAAGCACAATAGCCAGCCCTCGGTCCCTCAGATGTGGACAAGTAAAAGACCATTTCCTCCTAGCCATGAGAAAGCTAAGAGGTTGAATTTCACCATCTGCAAGCTCTTGGCTACAGAAATGCTGCCTTTCCGCCTGGTGGACACAGAGGATTTTCGAGACCTTATGTCCGTCGCAGTGCCCCAGTACCAGATGCCCAGTCGGCACTACTTCTCAAAGAAAGGTGTGCCTGCGCTCCACCAGCATGTCGCACACAACATCACCGCTTCTTTGAGAAACTCTGTGTGTGACAGGGTGCATTTCACCACAGACACTTGGACGAGTAGGCATGGACAGGGGCGTTACATGTCGCTGACTGGGCACTGGGTAACTATGGTGACAGCAGGACAAGGGGCTGCTGTCCAAGTCTTGCCGTCCCCACAAGTTGTGCGTCAATCCTCTTTATGTCAAAGTTCCTCCACTGCTTCTGCCTCCTCAACCTCCTCTCGGTCTTCCACCTGCACCCAAAGCCTGTCTGGTCATGCCACAAGCTTTCTAACTGCGCAGAAGGGATCCTGCACACCACCTTATTATGCTGGCAGTAGGGCTCAACGTCATCAGGCGGTTTTTACATTGAAATGTCTGGGAAATGTGAGTCACACAGCTGAGGAGTTGTGGTCAGCTCTGGAGAACCAATTTCATGAATGGTTGTCTCCACTGGACCTGAAACCAGGGACGGCCGTGTGCGACAATGCTGCAAACCTGGGTGCGGCCCTTCACCGGGGCAATGTCACACACATGCCTTGTATGGCTCACGTGTTGAACCTGGTTGTCCAGCAATTTTTAGCCCACTATCCCAGACTAGATGGCCTTCTGCAGAGGGCACGGTCGCTGTGTGCTCACTTCCGCCGTTCGCATCCCGCAGCTCAGCGACTTACATCTCTACAGAAGTCGTTGGTCCTGCCACTTCACCGGCTAAAATGCGATGTGCCTACCCGGTGGAATTCAACTCTGCGCATGTTGCAGCGACTGTGGCAGCACCGACAAGCCCTGGTGCAATACGTTCTGACATATAGCTTGGGCCAACGAGATTCAGAGGTGGGGCAAATCACGCTGGAGGAGTGGTCTCAGATCAGGGACCTATGCACCCTTCTGCACAGTTTTGAAATGGCGACGAAGATGTTTAGTGCTGACGATGCCATTATCAGCATGACTATTCCGGTGATTTACATGCTGGAGCACATGTTAAACAGAATTCGGAGTCAGGTGGTGGCACAAGAGGAGGTGGAGGAAGTAGAGGAGGAGGAGTTGTATGCGGAAGGGCTAACATCTGCAAGGTCCAGACGGTCGGCAGCACCAAGGCGGCAGGCATGTGAGGGTGGGGGAGATGGTTTTACCAGGGCGCATGGTAGCAGCCAAACTAGTGAGGAAGGTGCAGGAGCCCAGGAAGAAGTGGAGGACGAACTGATGGAAGACTCATCAGATGAGGGAGACCTTGATCACATTTCTGTTGTGCGAGGTTGGGGGAGAGGACAGAGGAAGGAAGCATGATTGTTACCTCGCCACCAACACAACAGGGACTTGGTGCTCCTGGATGCGCAACACACATGAGTGCCTTCTTGCTGCACTACCTGCAACATGACCCTCGAATTGTGAGAATTAGAAATAATCCTGACTACTGGGTTGCCACACTGTTAGATCCCCGGTACAAAAGAAAATTTGCAGAAATTATTCCTGCCATAGAAAGGGATGCACGCATGCAGGAGTATCAGCAGAGACTGTTGCAGAATCTTACATGTGCTTTTCCACAAAATACCAGTGGTGCACGTAGTGAATCTCACAGTTCCAACTTGCCAACCGTGGGACCGTCAAGTGTTCAGCACTCAAACCATAACAGAACCACAGTATCTGCTGGTAACATCAATTTTGCGGAATCATTTCACCACTTTTTTAGCCCATCCTTTGCAAGGCCACAGGAGACAAGAAGTCTGACACATAGTCAACGCCTAGAGACGATGGTACAGGAGTATCTCCAAGTAAACATTGAAGCCACGACTGTGTCACTGGACCCTTGCTCTTTTTGGGCTTCCAATCTGGATAAATGGCCGGAGCTAGCCACTTAAGCCTTGGAGATCTTGTCATGCCCCGCAGCCAGCGTTCTGTCTGAACGTGTGTTCAGCGCTGCTGGTGGTGTGCTGACAGATAAGCGCACGCGGCTCTCCACTGATAATGTAGACAGACTCACGTTCATAAAGATGAACAAATCATGGATCCGAAACGACTTTTCTACCCCTGTGTCATCCTGGGGAGAGTAAAAGCTTGATGATTGGTTAAAATCACCCTACCAACCGTTTTAAGCTTTCAAATTACTAATCATGTTTATCTGTATCTTGACTGGAAAATAATTTGGGCTTTGTAGCAGTGTGCAGCACTGATCCTATTAGGCCATCTATACTAAAGCTTCACCAGATTTAAAATTAAAAATAATTTTTAGCTGCATCTAGCCCGGAAAATAATTTTGGGGCTCCGAGATGCGCAAGACACATAAGTGCCTTCTTGCTGCACTACCTGCAGCATGACCCTCATATTGTCAGAATTCGAAGTAATCATGACTACTGGGTTGCCAGACTCTTAGATCCCCCAAACTTTTCGATCAACCTTTTCATTTTAATAAAGACCAAAAAAATGGTCATTTTTGAAATTATAAACATTAGCAGGTTGTTAGAAACTGAAATCAAACAGTTTTCAACTCAAAACTTTATTCTAGGTGATGTTACATTTTCACATAGGACCCCTTGTTCGAAAGGAGCTTCTGAACTCTCTCGTCCATTGAATTTGTCAGGTTTTGGATGGTTTCTGCTTCAATTGTTTTGCATGAGGACAGAATACCCTCCCAGAGCTGTTGCTTAGATGTGAACTGCCTCCCGCCATCATAGACACTCCTTTTAATGATGCTCCAAAGGTTCTGAATGGGGTAGAGGTCAGGGGAGCATGGGGGTCACACCATAAGTTTGTCCCCTTTTATGCCCATATCAGCCAGAGATGCAGATGTTTTATGTGCAGCATGAGATGGTGCATTATCATGCAGAAAAATGATCTTGCTGTGAAATACACGGTTCTTCTTCTTGAACCATGGCAGGAAGTGCTGTTTGAGAAAATCCACATACATTATGGAGTTCATCTTTAGCGCCTTCAGGGATCCTAAAGGGGCCGACAATCTCTCTCCCCATGATTCCAGCCCAAAACATTACTCCACCTCCTCCTTGTTGGCGCTGTAGCCGTGTTTACGTGGGGTGTCCATCAACCAGCCATCCTCTACTCCATCCATCTGGACCATCGAGCGCTGCACGGCACTCATCCGTGAACAAAACTGTTTTGAAATCAGTCTTCATGTAATGTTTGGCCCACTGGAGCCGTTTCTGCTTGTGTGAAGTGGATAGAGGAGGTCGACAGGATGGCGTATGCACAGCTGCAAACCTCTGAAGGACCCTGCATCTTGTTGTTCGGGGGACGTTGGAGGCACAAGCAGCTTCAAAAACTTGTCTGCTGCTATGACAAGGCTTTTTGGCCGCTGCTCTTTCAACCTGACGTAATTGCCTGTAGGAAAGAGTCCTCAATTTGCCCTTATCAGCACGCACACGTGTGTACTGTGAATCAGCTGCATACTTCTTGATTGCCAAGACACTTCATCCTGATCATCGCACAATGTTGATTGTAGTCATGCCTTGACCTAAACACTCCACAATTTGTTGCTTCTCAGCAGCCGACACATCCTTTTTCTTTCCCATTTTGGCAGAAAATGTAGGCTGCTTAATAATGTGAGAGAGCCTTCTTAAGTAGTCTTGCCTTTCATTGGACACACCTGCCAAACTAATTAGCACAGGTGTCTGCAATTGCTTACAGTGATATAAAGAGCCCTGACACACATCACCATCAATGAGTTTAACTGACAAACAAACAAATTCTTCCCTTATCACTCCTAAACACTTTTTGCATAATAATTTGGAACGCAGTGTACATGTGCTTTTCCACAAAACACCAGCGGTTCACGTAGTGAATCTTACAGTTCTAACTTGCCAACCGTGGTCTGTATGGAGTTGTTCAATAAAGGGCCCAAAATTAAGATAACATAGATGAGAGAGGTCTCTATGAATAGGAATTCCTAAGTATTTGATACCCTGTGAGGGACAGGCAAAGGGAAAGTTGGACTGGATGGAATCCTATATGGATTTGGGGAGGGAGACATCGAGGGCCTCAGACTTCGCTGCATTGATTTTAAAATTTGACCATGTAACAAAGTGATCTATTTCAGCCATAACAGCAGGGATGGATATATGTGATTGAGTGATATATACTAGGACATCATCAGCAAATAGAGAGCACTTGTACTCGGTGCCTCCCACCTCAATCCACCTAATATTGGGGTTATGGAGAATTGATGAGAGCAGGTGCTCCGTCACTAGGATGTATAAGAGAGGGGACAGAGGACATCCCTGCCTTGTCCCATTGGTGATTGTGAAAGGTGATGAAAATGTTCTGACGCACCCCCTGGGCCTTGGGACACCCGGAGCCGGACCCTTTTTGGTGGATGCTGGTGGTTGTAGTCTTCGTGGCGGCGACCCGGTTCCGTGGCTCAGGGCGGTCAAACCAGTGGCGGAACTATTTATGTGGTTTTGATGTTTAAATGTCCGACTACGCCACTCGTGGATTGCGGTCAGAGTGAACCGCTGCTACAGGGCAGACCGCTGAGGCTGGTGTTGTGGGTGCAGCAGAGCGTAGCATAACTCCCCACGGGAGGAGTATAGCCTCGGGGCAGTGTATGCGGAGGATGGGGGTGATGGTGCAGGGCAGCAGCAGTAACGACACGGAGTCAGTGATGCAGTCCAGGGCCTTTACTCACAGTTCTTATTATCCAGACCACGTCTGCAGGTAACGGCTGCCCACGTTGTACTGTGCTCACCAGGTGAGGGGCTCAGACAACTCCCAGATAACTTTGGAGCACTTCACAGGACCCCCTTTGTGTGTCCTTTGTCTGGCCTTTCTTACCAACACTTCTGTCCGGCTGCCTCGGGCCTCCTCTTGGTAAACTTGGCGCCAGTTTCCCTGACCCTATGTGGTGCCTTCCTAGCGGGTGTAGCGAGGGGCTGCGCCACATAAAATGTCAGAGCCTCCGGTTACTAGCTGAGGGTCGTTTCCTGCCTCCACTAGTTCGGGGACCGGTCTCCCCCTTTGGCCTGACCCCTCCACGCAGGTGGATTCGGGCGTGCGGTGGCGACTCGCCCGTCCGCACCCCTGGGATCCCTTCATTCCTCGTTCCTGGAGCCTTCTCCGCTCCTCTTCCTTCCTTCTCCCTCTTCCAGGCCTGGGCCTCTGTTACTAGGCCCGCCTCCGGAGCAGAGCTCATGCAGAGCCCCTGCTCCCTGCCACTTCTGCTCAGACTTCTCTGCACTGAACTAAGATGGTGCCCACCTTTTATACTCCCTTCTCAATGCAACCAGGAACTGCTTCCTCCCTGCTCCTGCACTACAGGGTTCCCCTTCCTCAGTGTTCCCTCCCCCCACTCCAGCCAGGGACAGGGACTGTCGTGCCCATCTCAGGGGCATATTGGTCGCCCTGCCCCACGGCAATGTGGTGTAATGCATGCAGGTGTCGGGTCCTGATCCACACTCCATCCTTACCTGAGAGTGAGATATCACACCTCTGGGTGAGGTGCAATACGTCTGTAGCAACCGAGCCCTCAGGGTGCTACAGTTCCATTTATCTTCAGCCTAGGTGACGTATTGCGATACAGGGCCGTGATTTTGGCTATAAAAGGTTCCCCTAGACCCCTACCCCAAGCTTTTTAAGAGAATCATATATGGCGTGCCAGGAGACTCTATGGAATGCTTTCTCAGCATCCAACGAGAGTATCTAATTACAAATTTTTAACTGCATCTAGCCCAGGAAATACTTTGTGCCTAGTAGCAGTGTCTGCTAGTCAGCGGATTATCCCGGCTGTTAAGCAAGCTACACCACCTGTAGTTTAGACACTTAATTTTTTCAAAGGAAATGATTCGGGACCATGGGATACTTAGTGAAGAGCATCAGGAGGCACCCCAAGGCATAGGGGCTGGGACTGGCATTAGGATGCCTTGCGGTGGACAGCCGAGCTCGATACTTATAAAAGCTTTTTAACTGCAGCAGCTTTAGTGGACGCTACTGGAGCTGGAATTACGCGGCTGCTGGCATGAGACTTGCCCTCCAATAGATCCTTGTAAATGGATTTAAAGTGTATTCATTCAAATTAGAGAGACAATTTAAATTAAAAAGCTTAGAGCTGCCTCCACCACAGGGGGCCTCGCTCGACCCACCAGCGGACAGGCACCAGTATTGGGAGAGGGGGGCTGGCCGTCAGGGTTCACCGCGGCTCTGGCACAAACCCGGCGACACGGAGGTGGCTCGGGCAGGAGCGGACTGGCCGTGTCGGCTTCTCACTTTTTGGATTTTAGAAGGGCATGACATGCCTATATCTGTGTCTCCCCCTCCTTTTACTCCTCCACCTCTTTTATTTTCGCATGACTATATGTACTTGTCACTTTTCCATGTGTTAGTTATATCTTCTGAGCAGTTTGTCAGCTTTTGGACACCTTTGAAGGTGTTTTCTATGTGTTTCTATGTGTTTTTGTTTGCCTGCCATTGTTTTTAACGGTGTTCGAAGGTGTTCGACGAACAGTTCGACGAACAGTTCGGCGAACACACGGGTGTTCGACGAACCGAACCGAACTCGAACACTACGGGGGTGGCTCAACACTACTGGGCACCTGCTGAAAGCCTGGCCCCTTCACGGCCCCGGGTGCTTTTAACGCCATCATTTCCACACGGCGAGCTGCGGAGTCAATAAGCACTCCTAGCCATGGCAAGGAGCTCGGTGTCAGGCCTGCGTGAAGGCGGCGGGGTATCGTGCTTAGCTGCCAACTGGCTCAGAGGCCTTGGGGCTTCCATCATCTAAGTTACTTAAGGTCGGTGTCCGGCAAGGCGCCGTTCCATGCTAGCCGAGCTGGGCAGTAGGGCAAAACGTCATCAAAATGGTCTACAGCACCCGGTGTTCCCAGGAGGTATCACATCCAAGTACTATCCGAGCCCAGCCCTGCTTTGCTTCCGAGATCAGACGAGATCAAGCACATCCCAGGTGGTATGGCCAGTAGACGGTCCTCGATCCATCGCCCGGCCAGCCTTTCTCAGGATCGCTTGGTGGCGAGCAATCTGGCCGTGACGGGGCGGGCTCCGAAGGGTCCATGCAAAGGCTGTGCCGTCCCTACAGGTGTGGTTTGTTTAGCAGTGATTCACCCGCCGCATCAGGTGTCTTCAAAAATGGCTCAGCGCAGGGTCTCCTGCAGGCTAAACCCTTCATCGCGGTAATGTGACAGAAAGAGCAAGCTGGACCCGTAACTTGGGGGCGGAGCGAGACGTCCAGGGGTGAATGAAGGAAGAGGGTGAGATGGTTGCCAGTGACTTTGAGCTGCTCTTCAGGCGGGAGGGTCGTGTTGCCTGCAAAGGTCTTCTGCTTGGGGTTACCGGTTGTTGCCTCCAGCCACCCGGGAGATGCTGCTCCTGATGAAAAGGAGACTATTATTAAAAGTAAATAAGCAACAATGATGGAGGCCCACGGTGATCAGAAGGATGCTGGTATTTTGCAGAGATGAAATAGTGCAAGAGAGAAAGCAAATGAAAAAAAGAAAACAGAATGAATGTGTGCACTTGTGAAAAGGAATGGAAAAAAGGCATAGACGAGAGTGCCCCCTGCTGGTGGAAAGAAGGAAAAAGCAGAGGCCTACAGCACCTGGTATTCCCAGGTGGTCTCCCATCCAAGTACTAACCAGGCCCAACTCTGCTTAGCTTCTGAGATCAGACAAGATTGGGCGTGTTCAGGGTGGTGTGGCCGTAGGCAGAGACAAGCCTCTCACTTGCTGCTTTTCTACTTTGAAGTCTGGCTGCCGGCTGCCCTTTCCAGTGCTCAGCAAGACCAGGTCCTTTTGTGCTTTCCCTTCTCTTCAATTTTTTTGCTGGCTTCCTTAAAAGGTCTTGTAGACAGAAAGCCCCACTCAGAGCCGCTGAGCTCACTGATCGGCTGCAGCGCTGTCGACGGAACGTCAGCTTCGGGGCCAATGCCACAGGCCGGGAGCAGAAGCGAGACTCACCGGTAGACCCGGGAAGGGTGAGTAGAGCGCGGTTAGTTGCTTTCTAATAGCCTGCAGCCGGGGATTAACTTTTAATGAAAGGGAACAATCCCTTTGACTGTCTGCAGCGCGCCACACCTAGGAAGCGCACTCTCACACACAAGCCTGCATGCACACGTGCTCGCACGTGACAACACCCACTATCTGCCCCTACAACCTCTCCGTCACCATGCGTCAGACTCTCCTGCCTGTTTTATGATTTCAGGGCCCTAGCAGGAATCACCCCCCCCTCCCCAATTCCTTCATTGCCTTCCTTGCACTGAGGTTAGCTCTTTGTCAGCCGTCTGGCTTGGTTACTTCTGCTTTACCTCGCTAGGCGGTCGGCATCCAAAACCTTCCCTGGGCACCTGCTGAAAGCCTGGCCCCTTCACGGCCCCGGGTGCTTTTAACGCCAGGTGTGGTTTGTTTAGCAGTGATTCACCCGCCGCATCAGGTGTCTTCAAAAATGTCTCGGCGCAGGGTCTCCTGCAGGCTAAACCCTTCATCGCGGTAATGTGACAGAAAGAGCAAGTTGGACCCGTAACTTGGGGGCGGAGCGAGACATCCAGGGGTGAATGAAGGAAGAGGGTGAGATGGTTGCCAGTGACTTTGAGCTGCTCTTCAGGGGGGAGGGTCGTGTTGCCTGCAAAGGTCTTCTGCTTGGGGTTACCGGTGGTTGCCTCCAGCCACGCGGGAGATGCTGGTCCTGGTGAAAAGGAGCCTAGTATTAAAAGTAAAGAAGCAACAATGCTGGAGGCCCACGGTGATCAGAAGCATGCTGGTTTTTTGCAGAGATGAAATAGCGCAAGAGAGAAAGCAAATGAAAAAAAGAAAAGAGAATGAATGTGTGCACTTGTGAAAGGGAATGGAAAAAAGGCATAGAAGAGAGTGCCCCCTGCTGGTGGAAGGAAGGAAAAAGCAAAAGCCTACAGCACCTGGCATTCCCAGGCGGTTTCTGTTAAATGGTTAATTATGGAAATTCATTTGGAATGTTAATCGATAATCATTTTTCTGAGTCCTATGCCTCAGCCATCGTGTCTAGTTGACATGCGCTATTTGTGTGTGTATTTTTGGTTCACTACCATATGTAGAACAGGTGTCCATACGACTGGCTATAAAAGCCCATGGTACAGAAAGGGGGGGCTCTCTTGCTCTGCCCACCCCACAAGACACAGAATCTTCATGCTGAGAAGCAGATGACATGTAGGCCTGGACACATGCTGGACAAAGACATGATTTACCAGCCAGGATCCAAGGAAAGATGGGTGAATCTCAACAATTAAGCTAATTATGGACAAATGGACAATTACTTTATAACTAATTATTGTATGTACCTGCTGCAATCTGATTCTTTTTAATGGACAATCCAAGAATAAATAGATACATTTTTTATAAGAATATCGTGATAGTGATACTTTGAGAAGTCCTCAGTAGAAAAAAATAATACAGGAAGAGTATTATTTTACAATGGTGAGCCAGCCAGTCCTGTTTTTTTGTTTTTAAAATTAAGTAAGTGAATTTCTTCCGTGAACAAGGGGGGAGTCCTGACGAGCTGAACAGCTGTTGTTCACGTGTCAGTAAATTCACTAGTTTGTCACGAGAAGCAGAACGGACCTACAGACTGAGGAAAGACAGGAAGCAGAGGTACTAACAAGGAACAGAATCACACAGGAAAAGAATCAGACGAACTGAAGACAGGACGTGCTGATAAAGAGAAGCCAAGGAATCTTAAGGTAAGCAAAATATGGATATAATTTCTTCTTTTGCTAAACAAAGTAATATTAATTTCAAAGTTAATGTAGGAGATGACATAGAAGTTTTGTGGCTCAGTTTATACAAAGAATGTGAATTGCAGAATTTACAGTTAACTTCTAAATTGGTAAAAAAAGACAAACAGAAATTGAGAAATATTCTACATTTGGTAGATTTTTTTCATAGTCTTGTGTTAGAGATTTCTAAGCAGGAAAATAGTGTAGAAGTGTCAGACGGTGATACTGATTCTGACTGTAATGTGGAAAATGAACAAGAAGTAAGACACGTGTCTGTAACTGAAGGTGACCTTGGGTCTGACCAAGAGACGGACATACAGAAACCTGGCATGGGAGGAAACATGACTGACATACGAGAAACCGACATACTAGGTGATGTGGGAGGAGACGTGAGTGACGTAGGAGGAACGGACGTACAAGAGCCACTAAAAATATCAGAGAATTCTGGAATTACCCAGGCTCAACTCCAAATTAAAATGAGGAAAAATTTGCTGAAATTATACAAAATCATGCCAAAATATGATGTCAAAATCCATGCCTGTAGAAATTCAGAGACATTTGAGAGCTTCTCTGATAAGTTTGATTTATCCAATGAGGAGAGGAATCAATTATTTAAAATATGGATTCCTGTGACATTGTCCAGACGTTTACATTTAATGCCCTGTGAAAATGACTCTCCTAATGGATGGGAAAATGATTTGGACAGATTAAGATATTTGATTTATTGTGTCACAAAGGATTTTCCCAACATAGAAGATCTGCAGAAACTAAGGATTGGTAGGAAGGAATGTACATATACATTCATGTCCATATTTGAACGGTTGTACAAAGCTCTCATCAAAAGTGGAAAAGTACAACATATGATAACAACTTTTGTACAAAAATTCAAATTCCTAAATTCAGTTTCCCAGGTTATGGCATCACAAAAAAATTCATTATTTGAATGTGCGCAGATGCTGGATTTTGTTAGAAAACACGAGAATCGTGAAAAGAAAATAAATCAAGCTAAATTTATAAAACCAGGAAAGGTAAAATCTTACCAAAAGCCAATATCAAACTCTTCTAGACTGAGTCATCCCCATAGTGAACTCTATCAAATACGCAGAAGATTTCCTATATGTTATAAGCCATATCAGCCAGTGCAAAGATCCATCTCTCCACAGAATGAGTTAATTCTCAGTCAGAACTGTGATTCTCTAAAAAGGAAAATGGCTGAAACTGATGGACAGAGACAGGTGAGACGACCAACTCACAGTGACGTCATGGAATGTGGACAGAAGAACAGGCAGTTCTCTGAGGTTTTGAAGGATAGAAAAATGTCTTTCCTAAATAGGGCGTTCCTGGAGATATTTGAGAGAGACAGAAGATTTGGTTTAGGGAGTGGCTAAGGAAAAACTGTAATTATAATGTTGTATCAAAATGTAATACAATGTCTCAATATTTATTTATAATCTTATACAGTAAAATTGTAGTTACATAGTTTCTAATAGTTCATATATATATATATATATATATATATATATATATACACTTGTCTAAGTAGAGATTGCGTATAATTGTATTTATATATACGTTTATAAAATATATATATGTATATATTAATTAATAAATTAGAACTTCATATATATAAATTTAAGTAGCAATATTTTGAATTACATTAGAACCAACCAATATATGTATAAGATATTTAAATAATTCTGTTTCTGTATGAATTTGATATTTAATTTTATTTTCTTATATTTCCTTAGAGTTTTCATTCCAAAGCAGGATTTGATCAAAGAACTCTAAAATGGATTTATTTCTTTATTCACACAGGAAGTGAAAAAATTGCATGATTTTATGTGTATAACATTTTAAAATAATAACAATATATCTAGTTGAACTATAATATATATGTAATACTTATTAATTCTTTTGTGTTGCTAATATTTTCTGTGCATGAAGTGTTCGTGCAAATTAAAGTAGCTTTACAGCATGACGTGTGACAGCTGCGGCCTTTGAACTTTGAGCTAATAGTATAGGATCCCATTCATTCTATTTTCAACTGATGTAACTTAAGACCGGGCAGCCAGTGAAAAAAGAATCTAAGACAAGAGTTTTTTCAAGTGTCTGAAATTCCAGTGACTTACTGTCATATTATATAATATGTACTTGGGGAATATTCAAAGAAATATAAAGATATTCAATTGATATGGCAATGCGCATTAATAAATTGGGATACAACAATTTTGGGTTAAATATATATATATATATCTAAAACTTCATATGTGGAATGTTTGAGTTGAACAGATCTGTGAATGTCATAGTGAAGGTGACAGATGAGTAAATCAGCAGCTGCTAAGTGTGATTGATGTGACAGAGGCCTCCTATGTTTGTATGTTTGAAAAAAGAAATGTTTCTTTATGTGAAGGTACAAAAATATATTTAATTCTGAGGAAATTATAATACATAATTAGGTATTATCTAAATATGTATATTTCTATATTACTTTAATAATTATTATTTCTTGATTTAACTAATAGTGGATAAGGGCAACCACACATCAAAATGGTTTACAAAGCAAATTTATATTTAGAATAATTTTCCACATGATAATATTCTTGAATAACTATAATATTATTTTTAATGGTTACCTAAATAGGTACACACCTCTCTTTAGTCAAATCTATGCTACTCATTGATATGAAATTTATGCACAATATTTCTAGAAGAATAATTATTTTTAATTTGGTTCTGATATATGCATACATTTTATAAAATAATATTTTTGGTATTAAGGGGGAAAATGTCTTTTTGATCCTGATTACATAATCACTTTTGATCAATACTTATTTTCCACACATTTTAATAAAGAAGAAATAATAATAAGGTACTATGGTATAATTAAGAAGGGTATTACATGCAAAGTTGCATAATTTAATATTTTTTGGTGGTACAAGGTTATGACAAATATGAAATCATCCAGATAATGGAGATATAAGGGTATTTTTTATGGAGAATATAATTACTCTGCAATTGTCATTAAAATTTAAAGGCCTTATTTTTATTTTTATTCTTATTTTTACTCTTAATTTTATTTTTCATTTTTAAAATTTTGTTCTTACTTTATACTTCTTATTTTTCCATTTTTTCATTTTTTAATTCTCATTTGATTTTATTTGAGTTCAATATCTCAATTGAGAAAACACATTAATATTTAATAAAGTAATGTCTAATACAAGAGTATTGCTTCATTAAATATATATTGCTAAGGAAAAAAATGTTTACATTTTCTGAGTAAACACAACAATTCATTCATTCATTTATTCATTCATTCATTCATTCATACATTCATATATTTATTCATTTTGGTTCAGGAGTATACATTCTTTGATATTATTGGTTTAATAAAGATATAAAAACTTGTTTTTTCAAAATACACTGACACCTATGGGTTGGAAAAGGTAATTACACCTATGACATAAAAATGTTCTATCATATGGAGAACTTGATTGATAATGAATTATTATCTATTATTGTTTATTATTACAAACATAATTTATTTTAATATTTTGATAATAATTAGATGGATATTACTGATTGCTATGGTACGCTGTGATATTATAGGTTAGGAAAAACTGCCAGATTTGGTATCAGATTAGGGAATGAAGACTTAAATCAAGACATCGCAATTATGAATTCTATCTTAATAAAGACTTTTAATTTTTATAAATCAAAGAGATTCTCAAAAGTTACAAGAAGAAGCAACTGATATCCGGACGTCTCAGAAGGTAACAGGTGTGAATGCTGAGTGTTATAATAGACTGTGTCCATTACATACAATACAATTCACACCACTGATCACCAGGACGGCAGAGGACGATGATCCTATATGTACTGTGTTGTGTTCAAGTTTCATCACGTTCCAGTGGTTTCTTATCACCTGCAACGCTTCAATGAAAGCTGGTGAACAGGTAATACCTGGCATATGTGTCCTGTATATAAAGGACTGAGTACTGTTTATGGTGCTATATAAAGCAGGAAAGTGTCAAGTTAACCCTTGCTTTACTGACCAAAGACGTCACATCTATTCCAAAAGTGACACGAGACCAGTGCGGACACACGGAAGATTCCAAAGACGATCCAACGTAAGTCCAGGTGACACTGCACAGATATTAAAGCTACATTTCATCCATGGACTTTGTTTTCTTATCAACTGACACACATGATCTTTCTAATAAAGAGTACAGTTTATGGACTGAACAATAATGAACACAATTATGGACTGTACAATATCTACATGCTGTAATTTATTTCAAAGGAGTTTTCATCTAAAGACTGTGTTATAAAAGAACCAAGAAGAAGACGAGACGACGACCCGATGACATCAGATGATGACGATTGAACCCGCGATTGCTTCAATTTAGATATAGGGAAGTATAATTATACATATTAAATGAATATTAGTCGCGGCTTACCATAACATGAATTCACATCATTATATAACAATAATCCGATATTGATACTATTATTACTATTATTATTATTATGGAAATTTAATGATATTGCCAAGGAAGAAGGAAAGAAAAAATGATTGATGAATGTATCTTCTTTTGAGAAATTTCAGTTAAAGTCCTTTTATTCTCAAAAAAGGGGGAAATGTTAAATGGTTAATTATGGAAATTCATTTGGAATGTTAATCGATAATCATTTTTCTGAGTTCTATGCCTCAGCCATCGTGTCTAGTTGACATGCGCTATTTGTGTGTGTATTTTTGGTTCACTACCATATGTAGAACAGGTGTCCATACGACTGGCTATAAAAGCCCATGGTACAGAAAGGGGGGGCTCTCTTGCTCTGCCCACCCCACAAGACACAGAATCTTCATGCTGCGAAGCAGATAACATGTAGGCCTGGACACATGCTGGACAAAGACATGATTTACCAGCCAGGATCCAAGGAAAGATGGGTGAATCTCAACAATTAAGCTAATTATGGACAAATGGACAATTACTTTATAACTAATTATTGTATGTACCTGCTGCAATCTGATTCTTTTTAATGGACAATCCAAGAATAAATAGATACATTTTTTTATAAGAATATCATGATATTGATACTTTGAGAAGTCCTTATTAGAAAAAAAATAATAAAGGAAGAGTATTATTTTACAGTCTCCCATCCAAGTACTAACCAGGCATGACCTTGCTTAGCTTCCAAGATCAGATGAGATCGGGCGTGTTCAGGGTGGTGTGGCTGTAGACAGAGACAAGCTTCTCACTTGCTGCATTTCTACTTTAACTTGTGGCTGCCGGCTGCCCTTTCCAGTGCTCAGCAAGACCAGGTCCTTTTGTGCTTTCCCTTCTCTTCAATTTTTTTGCTGGTTTCCTTAAAAGGTCTTGTAGACAGAACGACCCACTCAGAGCCACTGAGCTCACTGATCGGCTGCAGCGCTGTCGACGGAACGTCAGCTTCACGGCCAATGCCACAGGCCGGGAGCAGAGGCGAGACTCACCGGTAGACCCGGGTAGGGTGAGTAGAGCGCGGTTAGTTGCTTTCTAGTAGCCTGCAGCCGGGGATTAACTTTTAATGAAAGGTAACAATCCCTTTGACTGTCTGCAGCGCGCCACACCTAGGAAGCGCACTCTCACACACAAGCCAGCATGCACACGTGCTCGCACGTGACAACACCCCCTATCTGCCCCTACAACCTCTCCGTAACCATGCATCAGACTCTCCTGCCTGTTTTATGATTTCAGGGCCCTAGCAGGAATCACCCCCCCCTCCCCAATTCCTTCATTGCCTTCCTTGCACTGAGGTTAGCTCTTTGTCAGCCGTCTGACTTGGTTACACAAGCTTCTTTGCAGAGAAACATGTTACTTCTGCTGGCCCTCGCTAGGCGGCCGGCATCCAAAACCTTCCCTGGGCACCTGCTGAAAGCCTGGCCCCTTCACGGCCTCGGGTGCTTTTAACGCCATCATTTCCGCATAGCGAGCTGCGGAGTCAATAAGCACTCCTAGCCGTGGCAAGGAGCTCGGTGTCAGGCCTGCGTGAAGGCGGCGGGGTAGCGTACTTAGCTGCCAACTGGCTCAGAGGCCTTGGGGCTTCCATAATCTAAGTTACTTAAGGTCGGTGTCCGGCAAGGCGCCGTTCCATGCTAGCCGAGCTGTGCAGTAGGGCAAAACATCATCAAAATGGTCTACAGCACCTGGTCTTCCCAGGAGGTCTCCCATCCAAGTTCTGTCTGAGCCCAGCCCTGCTTTGCTTCCAAGATCAGACAAGATCAGGCGTATCCAAGGTGGTATGGCCAGTATACGCTGCTCGATCCATCGCCCGGCCAGCCTTTCTCAGGATCGCTTGGTGGCGAGTAGTGTTGAGCCACCCCCGTAGTGTTCGAGTTCGGTTCGGTTCGTCGAACACCCGTGTGTTCGCCGAACTGTTCGTCGAACTGTTCGTCGAACACCTTCGAACACCGTTAAAACCAATGGCAGGCAAACAAAAACACATAGAAACACATAGAAAACACCTTCAAAGGTGTCCAAAAGCTGACAAACTGCTCAGAAGACACAACTAGCACATGGAAAAGTGACAAGTACATATAGTCATGCGAAAAGAAAAGATGTGGAGGAGTAAAAGGAGGGGGAGACACAGATATAGGCATA
Source organism: Phyllobates terribilis (assembly GCF_046119375.1). Taxonomy (NCBI): domain Eukaryota; kingdom Metazoa; phylum Chordata; class Amphibia; order Anura; family Dendrobatidae; genus Phyllobates; species Phyllobates terribilis. The sequence continues at coordinate 673,392,360 of NW_027362764.1, read as the reverse complement.
TCATGCCCTTCTAAAATCCAAAAAGTGAGAAGCCGACACGGCCAGTCCGCTCCTGCCCGTGCCACCTCCGTGTCGCCGGGTTTGTGCCAGAGCCGCGGTGAACCCTGACGGCCAGCCCCCCTCTCCCAATACTGGTGCCTGTCCGCTGGTGGGTCGAGAGAGCCCCCCTGTGGTGGAGGCAGCTCTAAGCTTTTTAATTTAAATTGTCCCTCTAATTTGAATGAATACACTTTAAATCCATTTACAAGGATCTATTGGAGGGCAAGTCTCATGCCAGCAGCCGCGTAATTCCAGCTCCAGTAGCGTCCACTAAACCTGCTGCAGTTAAAAAGCTTTTATAAGGATCGAGCTCGGCTGTCCACCGCAAGGCATCCTAGTGCCAGTCCCAGCCCCTATGCCTTGGGGTGCCTCCTGATGCTCTTCACTGAGTATCCCGTGGTCCCGAAGCATTTCCTTTGAAAAAATTAAGTGTCCAAACTACAGGTGGTGTAGCTTGCTTAACAGCCGGGATAATCCGCTGACTAGCAGACACTGCTACTAGGCACAAAGTATTTCCTGGGCTAGATGCAGTTAAAAATTTGTAAGTAGATACTCTCGTTGGATGATGAGAAAGCATTCCATAGAGTCTCCTGGCACGCCATATATGATTCTCTTAAAAAGCTTGGGGTAGGGGTCTAGGGGACCCTTTTATAGCCAAAATCACGGCCCTGTATCACAATACGTCACCTAGGCTGAAGATAAATGGAACTGTAGCACCGAGGGCTCGGTTGCTACAGACGTATTGCACCTCACCCAGAGGTGTGATATCTCACTCTCAGATAAGGATGGAGTGTGGATCAGGACCCGACACCTGCATGCATTACACCACATTGCCGTGGGGCAGGGCGACCAATATGCCCCTGAGATGGGCACGACAGTCCCTGTCCCTGGCTGGAGTGGGGGGAGGGAACACTGAGGAAGGGGAACCCTGCAGTGCAGGAGCAGGGAGGAAGCAGTTCCTGGGTGCATTGAGAAGGGAGTATAAAAGGTGGGCACCATCTTAGTTCAGTGCAGAGAAGTCTGAGCAGAAGTGGCAGGGAGCAGGGGCTCTGCATGAGCTCTGCTCCGGAGGCGGGCCTAGTAACAGAGGCCCAGGCCTGCAAGAGGGAGAAGGAAGGAAGAGGAGCGGAGAAGGCTCCAGGAACGAGGAATGAAGGGATCCCAGGGGTGCGGACGGGCGAGTCGCCACCGCACGCCCGAATCCACCTGCGTGGAGGGGTCAGGCCAAAGGGGGAGACCGGTCCCCGAACTAGTGGAGGCAGGAAACGACCGTCAGCTAGAAACCGGAGGCTCTGACATTTTATGTGGCGCAGCCCCTTGCTCCACCCGCTAGGAAGGCACCACATAGGGTCAGGGAAACTGGCGCCAAGTTTACCAAGAGGAGGCCCGAGGCAGCCGGACAGAAGTGTTGGTAAGAAAGGCCAGACAAAGGACACACAAAGGGGGTCCTGTGAAGCGCTCCAAAGTTATCTGGGAGTTGTCTGAGCCCCTCACCTGGTGAGCACAGTACGACGTGGGCAGCCGTTACCTGCAGACGTGTTCTGGATAATAAGAACTGTGAGTAAAGGCCCTGAACTGCATCACTGACTCCGTGTCGTTACTGCTGCTGCCCTGCACCATCACCCCCATCCTCCGCATACACTGCCCTGAGGCTATACTCCTCCCATGGGGAGTTATGCTACGCTCTGCTGCACCCACAACACCAGCCTTAGCGGTCTGCCCTGTAGCGGCGGTTCACTCTGACCGCAATCCACGGGTGGCGTAGTCGGACATTTAAACATCAAAACCACATAAATAGTTCCGCCACTGGTTTGACCGCCCTGAGCCACGGAACCGGATCGCCGCCACGAAGACTACAACCACCAGCATCCACCAAAAAGGGTCCGGCTCCGGGTGTCCCAAGGCCCAGGGGGTGCGTCAGAACATTTTCATCACCTTTCACAATCACCAATGGGACAAGGCAGGGATGTCCTCTGTCCCCTCTCTTATACATCCTAGTGACGGAGCACCTGCTCTCATCAATTCGCCATAACCCCAATATTAGGTGGATTGAGGTGGGAGGCACCGAGTACAAGTGCTCTCTATTTGCTGATGATGTCCTAGTATATATCACTCAATCACATATATCCATCCCTGCTGTTATGGCTGAAATAGATCACTTTGTTACATGGTAAAATTTTAAAATCAATGCAGCGAAGTCTGAGGCCCTCGATGTCTCCCTCCCTAAATCCATATAGGATTCCATCCAGTCCAACTTTCCCTTTGCCTGGCCCTCACAGGGTATCAAATACTTAGGAATTCCTATTCATAGAGACCTCTCCCATCTATGTTATCTTAATTTTGGGCCCTTTATTGAACAATTCCATACAGACCACGGTTGGCAAGTTAGAACTGTAAGATTCACTACGTGAACCACTGGTGTTTTGTGGAAAAGCACATGTACACCGCGTTCCAAATTATTATGCAAAAAGTGTTTAGGAGTGATAAGGGAAGAATTTGTTTGTTTGTCAGTTAAACTCATTGATGGTGATGTGTGTCAGGGCTCTTTATATCACTGTAAGCAATTGCAGACACCTGTGCTAATTAGTTTGGCAGGTGTGTCCAATGAAAGGCAAGACTACTTAAGAAGGCTCTCTCACATTATTAAGCAGCCTACATTTTCTGCCAAAATGGGAAAGAAAAAGGATGTGTCGGCTGCTGAGAAGCAACAAATTGTGGAGTGTTTAGGTCAAGGCATGACTACAATCAACATTGTGCGATGATCAGGATGAAGTGTCTTGGCAATCAAGAAGTATGTAGCTGATTCACAGTACACACGTGTGCGTGCTGATAAGGGCAAATTGAGGACTCTTTCCTACAGGCAATTACGTCAGGTTGAAAGAGCAGCGGCAAAAAAGCCTTGTCATAGCAGCAGACAAGTTTTTGAAGCTGCTTGTGCCTCCAACGTCCCCCGAACAACAAGATGCAGGGTCCTTCAGAGGTTTGCAGCTGTGCATACGCCATCCTGTCGACCTCCTCTATCCACTTCACACAAGCAGAAACGGCTCCAGTGGGCCAAACATTACATGAAGACTGATTTCAAAACTGTTTTGTTCACGGATGAGTGCCGTGCAGCGCTCGATGGTCCAGATGAATGGAGTGGAGGATGGCTGGTTGATGGACACCCCACGCAAACACGGCTACAGCGCCAACAAGGAGGAGGTGGAGTAATGTTTTGGGCTGGAATCATGGGGAAAGAGATTGTCGGCCCCTTTAGGATCCCTGAAGGCGCTAAAGATGAACTCCATAATGTATGTGGAGTTTCTCAAACAGCACTTCCTGCCATGGTTCAAGAAGAAGAACCGTGTATTTCACAGCAAGATCATTTTTCTGCATGATAATGCACCATCTCATGCTGCACATAAAACATCTGCATCTCTGGCTGATATGGGCATAAAAGGGGACAAACTTATGGTGTGACCCCCATGCTCCCCTGACCTCTACCCCATTCAGAACCTTTGGAGCATCATTAAAAGGAGTGTCTATGATGGCGGGAGGCAGTTCACATCTAAGCAACAGCTCTGGGAGGGTATTCTGTCCTCATGCAAAACAATTGAAGCAGAAACCATCCAAAACCTGACAAATTCAATGGACGAGAGAGTTCAGAAGCTCCTTTCGAACAAGGGGTCCTATGTGAAAATGTAACATCACCTAGAATAAAGTTTTGAGTTGAAAACTGTTTGATTTCAGTTTCTAACAACCTGCTAATGTTTATAATTTCAAAAATGACCATTTTTTTGGTCTTTATTAAAATGAAAAGGTTGATCGAAAAGTTTGGGGGATCTAAGAGTGTGGCAACCCAGTAGTCATGATTACTTCGAATTCTGACAATATGAGGGTCATGCTGCAGGTAGTGCAGCAAGAAGGCACTTATGTGTCTTGCGCATCTCGGAGCCCCAAAATTATTTCCCGTCTAGATGCAGCTAAAAATTATTTTTAATTTTAAATCTGGTGAAGCTTATTATAGATGGCCTAATAGGATCAGTGCTGCACACTGCTACAAAGCCCAAATTATTTTCCAGTCAAGATACAGATAAACATGATTAGTAATTTGAAAGCTTAAAACGGTTGGTAGGGTGATTTTAACCAATCATCAAGCTTTTACTCTCCCCAGGATGACACAGGGGTAGAAAAGTCGTTTCAGATCCATGATTTGTTCATCTTTATGAACGTGAGTCTGTCTACATTATCAGTGGAGAGCCGCGTGCGCTTATCTGTCAGCACACCACCAGCAGCGCTGAACACACGTTCAGACAGAACGCTGGCTGCGGGGCATGACAAGATCTCCAAGGCGTAAGTGGCTAGCTCCGGCCATTTATCCAGATTGGAAGCCCAAAAAGAGCAAGGGTCCAGTGACACAGTCGTGGCTTCAATGTTTACTTGGAGATACTCCTGTACCATCGTCTCTAGGCGTTGACTATGTGTCAGACTTCTTGTCTCCTGTGGCCTTGCAAAGGATGGGCTAAAAAAGTGGTGAAATGATTCCGCAAAATTGATGTTACCAGCAGATACTGTGGTTCTGTTACGGTTTGAGTGCTGAACACTTGACGGTCCCACGGTTGGCAAGTTGGAACTGTGAGATTCACTACGTGCACCACTGGTATTTTGTGGAAAAGCACATGTAAGATTCTGCAACAGTCTCTGCTGATACTCCTGCATGCGTGCATCCCTTTCTATGGCAGGAATAATTTCTGCAAATTAACTTTTGTACCGGGGATCTAACAGTGTGGCAACCCAGTAGTCAGGATTATTTCTAATTCTCACAATTCGAGGGTCATGTTGCAGGTAGTGCAGCAAGAAGGCACTCATGTGTGTTGCGCATCCAGGAGCACCAAGTCCCTGTTGTGTTGGTGGCGAGGTAACAATCATGCTTCCTTCCTCTGTCCTCTCCCCCCAACCTCGCACAACAGAAATGTGATCAAGGTCTCCCTCATCTGATGAGTCTTCCATCAGTTCGTCCTCCACTTCTTCCTGGGCTCCTGCACCTTCCTCACTAGTTTGGCTGCTACCATGCGCCCTGGTAAAATCATCTCCCCCACCCTCACATGCCTGCCGCATTGGTGCTGCCGACCGTCTGGACCTTGCAGATGTTAGCCCTTCCACATACAACTCCTCCTCCTCTACTTCCTCCACCTCCTCTTGTGCCACCACCTGACTCCGAATTCTGTTTAACATGTGCTCCAGCATGTAAATCACCGGAATAGTCATGCTGATAATGGCATCGTCAGCACTAAACATCTTCGTCGCCATTTCAAAACTGTGCAGAAGGGTGCATAGGTCCCTGATCTGAGACCACTCCTCCAGCGTGATTTGCCCCACCTCTGAATCTCGTTGGCACAGGCTATACGTCAGAACGTATTGCACCAGGGCTTGTCGGTGCTGCCACAGTCGCTGCAACATGTGCAGAGTTGAATTCCACCGGGTAGGCACATCGCATTTTAGCCGGTGAAGTGGCAGGCCCAACGACTTCTGTAGAGATGTAAGTCGCTGAGCTGCGGGATGCGAACGGCGGAAGTGAGCACACAGCGACCGTGCCCTCTGCAGAAGGCCATCTAGTCTGGGATAGTGGGCTAAAAATTGCTGGACAACCAGGTTCAACACGTGAGCCATACAAGGCACGTGTGTGACATTGCCCCGGCGAAGGGCCGCACCCAGGTTTGCAGCATTGTCGCACACGGCCTTCCCTGGTTTCAGGTCCAGTGGAGACAACCATTCATGAAATTGGTTCTCCAGAGCTGACCACAACTCCTCAGCTGTGTGACTCACATTTCCCAGACATTTCAATGTAAAAACCGCCTGATGACGTTGAGCCCTACTGCCAGCATAGTAAGGAGGTGTGCAGGATCCCTTCTGCGCAGTTAGAAAGCTTGTGGCATGACCAGACAGGCTTTGGGTGCAGGTGGAAGACCGAGAGGAGGTTGAGGAGGCAGAAGCAGCGGAGGAACTTTGACATAAAGAGGATTGACGCACAACTCGTGGGGACGGCAAGACTTGGCCAGCAGCCCCTTGTCCTCCTGTCACCATAGTTACCCAGTGCCCAGTCAGCGACATGTAACGCCCCTGTCCATGCCTACTCGTCCAAGTGTCTGTGGTGAAATGCACCCTGTCACACACAGAGTTTCTCAAAGAAGCGGTGATGTGTGCGACATGCTGGTGGAGCGCAGGCACACCTTTCTTTGAGAAGTAGTGCCGACTGGGCATCTGGTACTGGGGCACTGCGACGGACATAAGGTCTCGAAAATCCTCTGTGTCCACCAGGCGGAAAGGCAGCATTTCTATAGCCAAGAGCTTGCAGATGGTGAAATTCAACCTCTTAGCTTTCTCATGGCTAGGAGGAAATGGTCTTTTACTTGTCCACATCTGAGGGACCGAGGGCTGGCTATTGTGCTTAGACGGGGTTGATAAGGGTGTCCCCGGCAAACTGCCGGTCTGTGAGGAAGATGCAGGCGGACATGTTAGGTTGCCTTGATCCAAAGGTGGTGCTATCGATGTCGGACAGCGCTCAAGACCAGCTGGTGTTACCACCTCCAAAGAAAATGATGACCTGCCAATCACGCTGGCTGTTGCGGGTAAAGAGGTGGCAGGTCTGCGCCCCAAAACAGGTGTGACTGCTGTCCCCCCAGTCACAGAGGATGAAGAGGCCGCGGATGCACAAGATATGGCAGACGGTGGTTGGCCCGGCCGGCTAGACCGCTTTGTAGCACACTGAGCTTCCCACTGCAACTTATGCTTCATGTCCATGTGCCGGTTCATGCATGAAGTACTCAAACTATGTATTTTTTGGCCTCTACTTAGCTTTTGCTGACAAATGTTACAGATAACACAAGTTGGGTCATCTTTATCGATCTGAAAAAATGCCCAGGCTATGCAAGGCTTAGCACCCATGCGACCTGAAGAGCCACCACGACTTGTGGTGAGAGGCAGAGTTGTGTTTGAGGATGCAGTTGTTGACGTGCTTCCAGTACTACGTCTCTGTCCAGGAAGGCGCAACCTGACTCGTCGTCACTAGCATCTTCCTCCACCTCCTCTGCTGACCTCATCTCTTGGCTGACTGTGGGTTGACAGTAAGTGGGATCTCCGACCTCATCATCATCACCCTGTGCGTTATCACACCCGTCGTCCTCAGAGCCAACCTGTTCCTGCCCTGACAAAAAACTAAAGTTGTCGCTCCAATCAGGTATTTGAGTCTTATCATCGTCTTCCTCATTGTCTCCACCAACAGGAGTTACAGTTTGGGAATGAGGGTCTATATTATGGTCAGAACCTTCTGCGTCTGGTCCTGCATCCGACTCATAAAGATTCTGGGCATCAGTGCAGATCATTTCCTCGTCTGGATTCACAGAAGCGCTGGAGTCGACCTCTGATTCCCAGGCTATAGTATGAGTAAACAGCTCTGCAGACTCAACCATCTGTTCTACCTCATACTCAGACGGGCAGCTGGAGATTTGGGAGCTGTGAGGAAGCAAGTGCGATTTGGGTGACACCTTTGAGGACTGGAGTATTTGTGATGTTGAAGTTGATGTGGAGGAGAGCCCACTTAAAGGAGCACTTGATATCCGTTGAAGCACCTGCTGTTTTTGTGCCTCATCTGGAATTTGTAGCGATTGGCGTGGCCGTAAGAAAGGGATCTTATCACATTGTCCGCTAAAAGAAGTAGACATTTTAGTTTGGCTGGAAGATGGTCTTTCTTCTGCACCTACCCCACGGACACAACCTTTTTTCCCCTTCCCAACACGCCTATTCCCCTTTCCACCAGCAGCAGGCCTTTTTCCACTCATTTTGGTGGTTAACTAATTCACAACTCTGGAGTTGTTTGCACAAAAAAACAATGGATGGTAACCGAGCAGAGCTGAGTGGCCAAACTGTGGTATTAGGCCAAAACTATTGGCTGGGTTAGATGCAGAAAAAAATTATTTTTAATTTGCAACCTGATGGAGGTCAGTATAGATGGACTAATAGACCAAGTCCCACACACCGCTAGAAGCCCAAATATTTTTTCAGAGCTAGATGCAGAAAATTTTTTTATTCAATTTGCAACCTGATGGAGGTCAGTATAGATGGACTAATAGACCAAGTCCCACACACTGCTAGAAGCCCAAATATTTTTTCAGAGCTAGATGCAGAAAAAAATTATTTTTAATTTGCAACCTGATGGAGGTCAGTATAGATGGACTAATAGACCAAGTCCCACACACCGCTAGAAGCCCAAATATTTTTTCAGAGCTAGATGCAGAAAAAAATTATATTCAATTTGCAACCTGCTGGAGGTCAGTATAGAAGGACTAATAGAACAAGTTCCACACACTGCTAGAAGCCCAAATATTTTTTCAGAGCTAAATGAAGAAAAAAATTATTTTTAATTTGCAACCTGATGGAGGTCAGTATAGATGGACTAATAGACCAAGTCCCACACACTGCTAGAAGCCCAAATATTTTTTCAGAACTAGATGCAGAAAAAAATTATTTTTAATTTGCAACCTGATGGAGGTCAGTATAGATGGACTAATAGAACAAGTCCCACACGCTGCTAGAAGCCCAAATATTTTTTCAGAGATAAATGAAGAAAAAAATTATTTTTAATTTGCAACCTGATGGAGGTCAGTATAGATTGACTAATAGACCAAGCCCCACACACTGCTAGAAGCCCAAATATTTTTTCAGAGCTAGATGCAGAAAAAAATTATATTCAGTTTGCAACCTGATGGAGGTCAGTATAGATGGACTAATAGAATGATGCTATGCCCAAAAGATTTTACTTCACTAGGTGCAGTAAAAAAGTTGGTATTCTATACACAGGTGGTATATCTTGCAACACAGATAGGCTACTCCACTGACTAACACACTCTGCAATAGGCCAAAAAGTATTAGCTTTGCTAGATTCAGCCAAATGCTGTGAAAAAAACTTGCACAGCACTGGCACAGACCTGCCTGGCAAAAACTGATAGGAACTGATGTAACCTAGTCCTGAAAAGGACTCCAATTACAATTAGTCTTTACTCCCACAATCTATCTATTTAAGAGCACAGACCTGCTTGATAAAAGTCGTAGGAAATGCTGTAACCTAGTCCTTAAAAGGACTGCAATCACAACTATTCCCTACTCCCAAGCTATCTGTATATTTGTGCGAAAATTGGCTTGAAATTAACAAGGTATAGCGCACACAGCAACAGCGGTGCCGTCTAAAACGCAGCTGCAGCAGTGAGAAAATGGTGGCGACGGGGAAAATGGCTTGGTCTTATAGGGCAAGGACATGTGACATACACTGCCAATCACACATGCCCTTGCTTGTGTGAAAAAAAGCACTTCGCTCCGTGTGTGCGCTGCTGATAGGCTGACAGATTGCACCTCCCCACTGCAAATGCGGGAAAGAGAAAAAAAAATGGAGATCTTCATTGTTCCTGCAGAGATCCATCCCCTGCCCCTCCCCCCGCCCCGCTGTACACTCAAACTGCGTATTAACATTAATTTTCATCATTACTGAGAAAAAATCCAGTTATGATTTTGGTGCACGAACAGTTATCGAACATAACCTCGAACAGCCGAATTTTTCTCAAATTGTTCGTGTTCGCCGACCGGCTCGAACACCGCCCAAAACAGCTCGAATTTGAGATTGGCGAACAGTTCGAGTAGAACAACGCTCATCTCTAGTGGCGAGCAATCTGGCCGTGACGGGTCGGGCTCCGAAGGGTCCATGCAAAGGCTGTGCCGTCCCTACAGGTGTGGTTTGTTTAGCAGTGATTCACCCGCCGCATCAGGTGTCTTCAAAAATGGCTCGGCGCAGGGTCTCCTGCAGGCTAAACCCTTCATCGCGGTAATGTGACAGAAAGAGCAAGCTGGACCCGTAACTTGGGGGCGGAGCGAGACGTCCAGGGGTGAATGAAGGAAGAGGGTGAGATGGTTGCCAGTGACTTTGAGCTGCTCTTCAGGGGGGAGGGTCGTGTTGCCTGCAAAGGTCTTCTGCTTGGGGTTACCGGTGGTTGCCTCCAGCCACGCGGGAGACGCTGGTCCTGGTGAAAAGAAGCCTAGTATTAAAAGTAAAGAAGCAACAATGCTGGAGGCCCACGGTGATCAGAAGGATGCTGGTATTTTGCAGAGATGAAATAGCGCTAGAGAGAAAGCAAATGAAAAAAAGAAAAGAGAATGAATGTGTGCACTTCTGAAAGGGAATGGAAAAAAGGCATAGAAGAGAGTACCCCCTGCTGGTGGAAGGAAAGAAAAAGCAAAAGCCTACAGCACCTGGTATTCCCAGGCAGTCTCCCATCCAAGTACTAACCAGGCCCAACCCTGCTTAGCTTCCAAGCTCAGATGAGATCAGGCATGTTCAGGGTGGTGTGGCCGTAGGCAGAGACAAGCCTCTCACTTGCTGCTTTTCTACTTTGAAGTCTGGCTGCCGGATGACCTTTCCAGTGTTCAGCAAGACCAGGTCCTTTTGTGCTTTCCCTTCTCTTCAATTTTTTTGCTGGCTTCCTTAAAAGGTCTTGTAGACACAACGCCCCACTCAGAGCCGCTGAGCTCACTGATCGGCTGCAGCGCTGTCGACGGAACGTCAGCTTCACGGCCAATGCCACAGGCCGGGAGCAGAGGCGAGACTCACCGGTAGACCCGGGTAGGGTGAGTAGAGCGCGATTAGTTGCTTTCTAATCGCCTGCAGCCGGGGATTAACTTTTAATGAAAGGGAACAATCCCTTTGACTGTCTGCAGCGCGCCACACCTAGGAAGCGCACTCTCACACACAAGCCAGCATGCACACGTGCTCGCACGTGACAACACCCCCTATCTGCCCCTACAACCTCTCCGTCACCATGCGTCAGACTCTCCTGCCTGTTTTATGATTTCAGGGCCCTAGCAGGAATCACCCCCCCCCTCCCCAATTCCTTCCTTGCCTTCATAGAATCATAGAATGGTAGAGTTGGAAGGGACCTCCTGGGTCATCTGGTACAACCCCCTGCTCAAAGCAGGATTAACTAGATCATCTCAGACAGATGTCTGTCCAGCCTCTGTTTGAAGACGTCCATTGAAGGGGAACTCACCACCTCTCGTGGCAGCCTGTTCCACTCATTAATCACCCTAACTGTCAAAAAGTTTTTTCTAATATCTAATCTGTGTCTCCTCCCATTTAGTTTCATCCCATTGCTTCTAGTCTTTCCTTGTGCAAATGAGAATAAAGATGATCCTTCTACAATGTGACAGCCCTTGACATATTTGTAGACAGCTATTAAGTCTCCTCTCAGTCTTCTTTTTTGCAAGCTAAACATTCCCAAATCCTGCAACCGTTCCTCATAGGACATGGTTTGCAGACCAGTCACCATTCTGGTCGCTCTTCTCTGAACTTGCTCCAGTTTGTCTATGTCTTTTTTAAAATGTGGTGCCCAAAAGTGTACACAGTATTCCAGATGAGGTCTGACCAAAGAGGAGTAAAGACCGATAATGACTTCACGTGATCTAGACTGTATGCTTCTGTTAATACATCCCAGAATTGTATTTGCCTTTTTTGCTGCTGCATCACACTGTTGACTCATGTTCAGTCTATGATCTATTAGTATACCTAAGTCTTTTTCACATGTACTGTTGCTTAGCTCTATTCCTCCCATTCTGTATATGCTTTTTTCATTTTTATTGCCCAGATGTAGTACTTTGCATTTTTCCCTGTTAAAAACCATTCTGTTGGTTGCTGCCCACTGCTCCAGTTTATTTAGGTCTTTTTGAATCCTCTCTCTCTCTTCTCTAGTATTAGCTATCCCTCCTAGCTTTGTGTCATCAGCAAATTTAATCAGTTTACCCTCAATTCCTTCATCTAAATCATTGATAAAGATGTTGAACAATACAGGTCCCTGGACGGAGCCCTGTGGTACCCCACTTGAGAAATTCATCCAGCTGGATGTGAAGCCATTTACAACCACCCTTTGAGTCCAATCACTAAGCCAGTTATGAATCCACCTAACAGTTGCCTGGTCCATTGCATACTTGGTCATTTTTTCAATAAGGATGGTGTGAGATACTTTGCCAAATGCTTTGCTGAAGTCAAGATATACTATATCTACAGCATTTCCCTGATCCACCCAGTCAGTGATTCTGTCATAGAAGGAAATTAAGTTAGTCTGACATGACTTGTTAGTTACAAACCCATGCTGACTCTGGTTAATCACTTCATTCTTATCCATGTACTTACATACATGTTGTTTAATAATTTGTTCAAAGATCTTTCCTGGTATAGAAGTCAGACTCACCGGCCTATAGTTCCCTGGGTCCACCTTCTTCCCCTTTTTGAAGATAGGAACAACATTTGTTCTTCTCCAGTCTTCTGGGACTTCTCCTGTTCTCCAAGAATTTTCAAAGATTATGGAGAGTGGTTCTAAAATTTCTTCTACGATCTCCTTCAGTACTCTGGGGTGTAATTCATCTGGACCTGGAGACTTGAACTCATTTATGTTAGCTAAATATTCCCTCACAATCTTTCTGTTTACAGATAACTTGGATTCCTCTATTCCTTTAAAAGGACAGTGAAGATCAGTTGATGTTACATTTTCTTTCTGAGAGAAAACAGATGCAAAATAGGAATTAAAAAGTTCGGCCTTCTCAACATCCTCTCTTACCATTTCTCCATTTTCATCCTGTAAAAATCCTATAGCATCTTTGACTTTTCTTTTACTTTTGACATACCCCCAAAATCCTTTTTTATTGCTTTTGACATCTCTTGCAAGCCTTAATTTATTGTCAGCTTTAGCTAACCTGATACGTGCCCTTCAGGATCTGCAGACTGCATTATAATCTTCTTTAGATATGCCTCCCTCTTTCCATTTAATAAACATTTCTTTCTTTCTTTTTAGCATGTGTTTAAGTTCTGTGTTCATCCATCCTGGTTTCCTTAAATGCTTCCCATTCTTCCTACTTTTCGGGATTGTTAACGATTGTGCTTTGAGAATCTCATTTTTAAAAATTTCCCATCCTTCCTGGACATTTTTGTCCTTAAGGACATCCAGCCATTGGATCCTTCCTATTCTCTTTCTGAGTCTCTTAAAATCTGCCTTTCTAAAATCTAATCTTGAAGTTTGAGTCTTCACATGTCTTCCTCCTCTAGTTATCCAAAATTCTATAATAGCATGATCGCTGCCTCCTAGGGTCCCACCCACCTTTACCTCCTCAACCATTTCCTCATTGTTTATAAGGATTAGATCTAAAGTAGCAGATCCCCTTGTTTTCTCCCCTACCTTTTGGAAGATAAAGTTGTCAGCAAGAAAGGATAAGGATAACCTTCCTTGCACTGAGGTTAGCTCTTTGTCAGCCGTCTGGCTTGGTTACACAAGCTTCTTTGCAGAGAAACATGTTACTTCTGCTGGCCCTCGCTAGGCGGCCGGCATCCAAAACCTTCCCTGGGCACCTGCTGAAAGCCTAGCCCCTTCACGGCCCTGGGTGCTTTTAACGCCATCATTTCCACACGGCGAGCTGCGGAGTCAATAAGCACTCCTAGCCGTGGCAAGGAGTTCGGTGTCAGGCCTGCGTGAAGGCGGCGGGGTAGCGTACTTAGCTGCCAACTGGCTCAGAGGCCTTGGGGCTTCCATCATCTAAGTTACTTAAGGTCGGTGTCCGGCAAGGCGCCGTTCCATGCTAGCCGAGCTGTGCAGTAGGGCAAAACGTCATCAAAATGGTCTACAGCACCCAGTCTTCCCAGGAGGTCTCCCATCCAAGTACTGTCTCAGCCCAGCCCTGCTTTGCTTCCGAGATCAGACGAGATCAGGCGTATCCAAGGTGGTATGGCCAGTAGACGCTGCTCAATCCATCGCCCGGCCAGCCTTTCTCAGGATCGCTTGGTGGCAAGCAATCTGGCCGTGACGGGGCGGGCTCCAAAGGGTCCATGCAAAGGCTGTGCCGTCCCTACAGGTGTGGTTTGTTTAGCAGTGATTCACCCGCCGCATCAGGTGTCTTCAAAAATGTCTCGGCGCAGGGTCTCCTGCAGGCTAAACCCTTCATCGCGGTAATGTGACAGAAAGAGCAAGCTGGACCCGTAACTTGGGGGCGGAGCGAGACGTCCAGCGGTGAATGAAGGAAGAGGGTGAGATGGTTGCCAGTGACTTTGAGCTGGTCTTCAGGGGGGAGGGTCGTGTTGCCTGCAAAGGTCTTCTGCTTGGGGTTACCGGTGGTTGCCTCCAGCCACGCGGGAGACGCTGGTCCTGGTGAAAAGGAGCCTAGTATTTAAAGTAAAGAAGCAACAATGCTGGAGGCCCACGGTGATCAGAAGGATGCTGGTATTTTGCAGAGATGAAATAGCGCAAGAGAGAAAGCAAATGAAAAAAAGAAAAGAGAATGAATGTGTGCACTTGTGAAAGGGAATAGAAAAAAGGCACAGAAGAGAGTGCCCCCTGCTGGTGGAAGGAAAGAAAAAGCAAAAGCCTACAGCACCTGGTAGTCCCAGGCTGTCTCCCATCCAAGTACTAACCAGGCCTGACCCTGCTTTGCTTCTGAGATCACATGTGTTCAGGGTGGTGTAGCCATAGGCAGGAACAAGCCTCTCACTTGCTGCTTTTCTACTTTGAAGTCTGGCTGCCGGATGGCCTTTCCAGTGTTCAGCAAGACCAGGTCCTTTTGTGCTTTCCCTTCTCTTCAATTTTTTTGCTGGCTTCCTTAAAAGGTCTTGTAGACACAACGCCCCACTCAGAGCCGCTGAGCTCAGTGATCGGCTGCAGCGCTGTCGACGGAACGTCAGCTTCACGGCCAATGCCACAGGCCGGGAGCAGAGGCGAGACTCACCGGTAGACCCGGGTAGGGTGAGTAGAGCGCGGTTAGTTGCTTTCTAATAGCCTGCAGCCGGGGATTAACTTTTAATGAAAGGGAACAATCCCTTTGACTGTCTGCAGCGCGCCACACCTAGGAAGCGCACTCTCACATACAAGCCAGCATGCACACGTGCTCGCACGTGACAACACCCCCTATCTACCCCTACAACCTCTCCGTCACCATGCGTCAGACTCTACTGCCTGTTTTATGATTTCAGGGCCCTAGCAGGAATCACCCCCCCCCTCCCCAATTCCTTCCTTGCCTTCCTTGCACTGAGGTTAGCTCTTTGTCAGCCGTCTGGCTTGGTTACACAAGCTTCTTTGCAGAGAAACATGTTACTTCTGCTGGCCCTCGCTAGGCGGCTGGCATCCAAAACCTTCCCTGGGCACCTGCTGAAAGCCTGGCACCTTCACGGCCCCGGGTGCTTTTAACGCCATCATTTCCACACGGCGAGCTGCGGAGTCAATAAAAACTCCTAGCCGTGGCAAGGAGCTCAGTGTCAGGCCTGCGTGAAGGCGGCGGGGTAGCGTACTTAGCTGCCAACTGGCTCAGAGGCCTTGGGGCTTCCATCATCTAAGTTACTTAAGGTCGGTGTCCGGCAAGGCGCCGTTCCATGCTAGCCGAGCTGGGCAGTAGGGCAAAACGTCATCAAAATGGTCTACAGCACCTGGTGTTCCCAGGAGGTCTCCCATCCAAGTACTGTCTGAGCCCAGCCCTGCTTTGCTTCCGAGATCAGTCGAGATTGGGCGTATCCAAGGTGGTATGGCCAGTAGATGCTGCTCGATCCATCGCCCAGCCAGCCTTTCTCAGGATCGCTTGGTGGCAGCAATCTGGCCGTGACGGGGCGGGCTCCGAAGGGTCCATGCAAAGGCTGTGCCGTCCCTACAGGTGTGGTTTGTTTAGCAGTGATTCACCCGCCGCATCAGGTGTCTTAAAAAATGTCTCGGCGCAGGGTCTCCTGCAGGCTAAACCCTTCATCGCGGTAATGTGACAGAAAGAGCAAGCTGGACCCGTAACTTGGGGTCGGAGCGAGACGTCCAGGGGTGAATGAAGGAAGAGGGTGAGATGGTTGCCAGTGACTTTGAGCTGCTCTTCAGGGGGGAGGGTCGTGTTGCCTGCAAAGGTCTTCTGCTTGGGGTTACCGGTGGTTGCCTCCAGCCACCCGGGAGACGCTCGTCCTGGTGAAAAGGAGCCTAGTATTAAAAGTAAATAAGCAACAATGCTGGAGGCCCACGGTGATCAGAAGGATGCTGGTATTTTGCAGAGATGAAATAGCGCAAGAGAGAAAGCAAATGAAAAAAAGAAAAGAGAATGAATGTGTGCACTTGTGAAAGGGAATGGAAAAAAGGCATAGAAGAGAGTGCCCCCTGCTGGTGGAAGGAAGGAAAAAGCAAAAGCCTACAGCACCTGGTATTCCCAGGTGGTCTCCCATCCAAGTACTAACCAGGCCCAACCCTGCTTAGCTTTTGAGATCAGACGAGATTGGGCGTGTTCAGGGTGGTGTGGCCATAGGCAGAGACTAGCCTCTCACTTGCTGCTTTTCTACTTTGACGTCTGGCTGCCAGCTGCCCTTTCCAGTGCTCAGCAAGACCAGGTCCTTTTGTGCTTTCCCTTCTCTTCAATTTTTTTGCTGGCTTCCTTAAAAGGTCTTGTAGACACAACGCCCCACTCAGAACCGCTGAGCTCACTGATCGGCTGCAGCGCTGTCGACGGAACGTCAGCTTCACGGCCAATGCCACAGGCCGGGAGCAGAGGCGAGACTCACCGGTAGACCCGGGTAGGGTGAGTAGAGCGCGGTTAGTTGCTTTCTAATAGGCTGCAGCCGGGATTAACTTTTAATGAAAGAGAACAATCCCTTTGACTGTCTGCAGCACGCCACACCTAGGAAGCGCACTCTCACACACAAGCCAGCATGCACACGTGCTCGCACGTGACAACACCCCCTATCTGCCCCTACAACCTCTCCGTCACCATGTGTGTCACCCTGGCCTGGATGCCACAAAATGTATTAAAGCTGTGTCTGAGAGCAAGGGTGAGGTTCTCTTGTCAGGGGAACATTAGCATGCAATGCCTCCTGTCTCAGGCCAGTAGGGGGAGCAGGCTGCCCCTATAAAAGCTGGTGCTGGGGGCAGGGTTAGAGAGAACTGGATTGCCTGTCTCAGCTCTGAGACGTGTCCCAGAGTGGAGCAGGGACAGAAAGTTGATTGCACCTCAGAGGAAGTGTGGCAGGAGGAGAGCCACAAGCCAGAGACAAGAGGCGAAGAGAGCCTGTCTTGGCAGAGAAAAGACTTAATTTTACCAGACTTTGGTGTCTGAGGCTGGAAGGATTCCACATCCCCCAGCAGAGAACCAGTCCGCAAGGGACTGTACATTCCTTGGCCTAAGAAGCCTGGAGGCCCTGCCACAACCGAAGGGCCCAGTAAAGCCGTACAAGGCTGGGAGCAGAAAGGAACCCACGTCGCAGGCCATACAGGCAAGAATACACGGAAAGCTCGGAAACGTGGGCTGTTACCCTATCAGGAGGAGATAGCCAGAAGTAGCGCAGAAAGCACGGTAGGCCTACACCCTCACCCTGACCAGGGCCAATTTCCCCGTTGCTCTCAGACGTCCAGGTCCCCTCCTAGCCGGGACTGTTTATGGGTCAGTTTACCTGTTGTAGTAAAGACCCTGGACTGCAACTTGTTGTCTGTGTGCTCCTTGCTCCTCCCGCACTATCAGCACTGGGATTCTCACTACCATCACTCCCACCATCCATTATACTGCCCTGGGGCCGCACTCTTCCCGTGGGGAGTCACACTACCCTAGCTGCACACCTCATCAGCCCCAGCGGTCTGCATGCAGCGGCGGTTCCTAATAACCGCAATCCACGGGTGGCGTAGTCAGACATTATCAGCAGAACATAGCAGACTACCATTGGCCTGACCACCCTGAGCCACGGAACCGGGTGGCCACTACTACCCCCATCGTCTCCCTATTGCCCGGATCCGAGTGCCCCACGGCCCAGGGGGCGAGTCAGCTTTGGCGTAGTCGGCAGGATTTCGTGCCCGCAACCACCGGGTACTGCGTGCCTGAAAAAGACTTTTGTAAACTTACCTGTGGCGAAGTTTCCCGCCATCCGGAGCCGATTCCCGCCATCGGACGCCATCTTGGACCGTTTCCCGCCGTCTTCTGCCTTCTTCCCGCCATCCGCAGCTGCTTCCCGCCATCGGACGCCATTTTCAGGATGCCGCGCGGGAAGAAGAGGGGCGTGGACGTCAAAACCGCGCGAGATCCGAAGCTCCGCCCCACGCTCCGACGCTGCGCAAGGTCCTGGAAGGAAGAGAGAGCGACGCTGACGTCATCAGGACGCGACGCCAGGTCCTCGTCCATAGCAGCAGCAGCGGAGCCGCGGCCTACAGAAGAGGATCGCCGGAAGGTAGGCCACGCTTAACTAGGGGGGAGGAAGATGTCAGACACAGAGGCGCCCACTACCACCAACGCAGCTGCAGCAGCAGTGATGCCCTTTTCCCTGCCCTACATCCCTGGAGCGGCCTGGCTGCCCAAACACTCAGGGGAGCCCCATGCCCTAACTGACTTTAAGGAAAGGCTATACAGTTTGTTCCAGGTTTACCCCCTGACAGAGGAGCAGAAGGTCAGCATATTGACAGGGCAGTTAACTGGCGCAGCCCAAAGGGAGGTAAAATCATGGCCCACTGAGGAGAAAAGGACTGTGAAGGGTATCCTGGCCCGGCTGTGGGGTACCTTTGATACACGTACCTCCGCTGAGATTAAAATGAGGTTCTATGGATGTAGGCAGCGGGCACAGGACAGCATCAGAGACTATGCCCTAAATCTGCAGGAAGCCTTGAGGGCTATTCAACAAACTGACCCTGGCAGTGTGCAGGAAACCGATAAGCTGCTAACAGAACAATTCATAGAAGGTCTGCTGTCTAGCGCCCACAGGGCCCACTGCGCCTCATGTTCTTTCAGAACCCCGACCTGACCTTTGCCCAATTTATGGACAGGGCCATAAGGGTGCTCCGTGAATCTGCAACCAGTAGCGCTATAAACCCCCGGCGCCCTGCTATCACCTACCACCAGGAGGCGGCGCCCTCCTCTATGGACTCCGTGGAGGCTGATGCACAGGCCCTGAACCAAGCCCCGTCGAAAGGCCTGCACCACCAAGTCCAGGAGCTAACCAGGAGCGTCGCGGCGTTGACCAGAACCGTCCAGGCGTTGCAAGTGGACCCGTCAAGACCCATCGAGCTGGCTTCAAGTCCGGAGGATGTCCCGTGGCGTCGACAGAGGAGGATCCCGTCGTTCCGAGGGAGGCCCACAGACCGCTACGCAGAGGATGGACAGCCCATTTGCCGTAGATGCAACCAGCCCGGACACATTTCCAGGTACTGTAATTTAAACGGGTCCAACCTGGGGCAGAGGGCCGACCCCCAGGCATAAGATCACCAGGCCCTTATAATTTGCGTGATAAGTACGTTTGGGGGCACCCGGTTTTACCCGTGGTGCTGGACGGTATCCCCATGAGCGCCTTGCTGGATACTGGGTCGCAAGTAACCACAATCCCTTATGTACTTTTTAAGCAGTATTGGACTGATGCTGATATCACACGGTATCCAGACAGTAACTTGAGCATCATCGCCAGTAATGGCTTACTCGTGCCGCAGATGGGGTTCAAGGAGATGACCATTAAAATTGGTAAAGTTGAACTGCCGGCACAGGGAGTGATTATTGTGGACATTGACCGTCATGAAAGTCACCCTAAAATAACTGTGGGTACTAACATAATTGAAAATTGTCTTTCAGAGGTAATTGTAATTCTACAACAGGTGGCGGTGAATGCTAGTTCCAGCCAACAGAGGGTCCTCAACAAGGAGATAAAAGCCCTGATGAGACGGCAGCAGGTAGAACTGTCTGGTGGTGAGATCGGTAGTGTAAGACTGAGTGACCCATTCCCCATTTCCATGCCTCCCAAAAGTGAAATGATGATCTGGTGTCGGACTGCAATCGGGTTGAGAGGTAGAGACTACCAAGCCATGGTAGAACCCGTGTACTCAGACAGCAGGCCCACCATTTTGACAGCCCGGGGGGTGGTTGATGTCCGTCATGGGAGGGTGCCCGTCCGCATCCTCAACATTGGAGAGAGGGAAGTACACTTACCCAGGTACCCTACACTCGCCAAACTGTTTGTTGTCGAACACCAAGCTATCAGGGCCGTGGAACCCTTGCCTCCATCTCCTCAGGCGGAGGGTAATGGCTCCCAGAAACAAAAGGAGGACTGGTGCCAGAAACTCCATGTGGGTGCTGACTCCACTCCCCTGCACCAAAAACAAGGAGTCTACCGGGTGGTACAGGAGTACGAGAGAGTCTTTAGTAAGCACCCGCTGGACTTCGGCAGAGTAAAGGGGATAGAACACCACATCCCGACAGGGAGCCACCCACCAATAAAAGAGAGACACAGGCCTGTACCCCCTGCACATTATCAGAACGCCAAGGGCATGCTAAGAGAGATGAAGGAAGCTGGGGTCATTAGAGATAGCTGTAACCCCTGGGCAGCCCCCTTGGTTCTGGTGAAAAAGAAAGACGGCACCATGAGAATGTGCGTGGACTATAGACAAATCAACCGTATCACCCACAAAGACGCATACCCGCTGCCTAGAATAGAGGAGTCTTTAGCCGCACTAAAATCTGCTAACTTCTTTTCTACTTTGGACCTTACTAGCGGGTACTGGCAGGTTCCTGTGGCAGAGGCTGACATGGAGAAGACCGCCTTCACCACCCCGATGGGACTGAGCGAGTTCAACTGTATGTCTTTCGGGCTCTGCAACGCACCAGGGACCTTCCAGCGGCTGATGGAATGCTCTCTAGGGCACCGAAACTTCTAGACGGTCCTCCTTTACCTGGACGACGTGATCGTCTATTCGAAGACCTACGAGGACCATCTAAAGCACCTGGCCGAGGTGTTCGAAGCCCTGGCAGGCTATGGCCTGAAGGTGAAACCATGGAAGTGTCACCTGCTGAAACCAAAGGTCCAGTACCTAGGGCACGTGGTAAGCGCGGAAGGAGTGGCCCCCGACCCTGACAAAGTCACGGCAATCAAGAGCTGGCCAAGCCCCTCGAACATCAAAGAGGTGAGACAGTTTCTCGGGTTGGTAGGCTACTACCGAAGGTTCATCCCCGGGTTCACTAAGATGGCAGCTCCTATGCAGGACCTCCTGATCGGACAGTCTAAGTCCCGAAGTCAAAAGCCACCCTTCAAGTGGGATAAACCGGAAGAGGAGTCCTTCCGTCAGCTAAAGATGGCCCTCACGGGGGATGAGATCCTGGCTTACCCTGATTACGGCCAGCCTTTCATTCTCCACACAGATGCCAGTAATGTGGGACTGGGAGCCGTACTGTCCCAAAACCAACAGGGCAGAGAACGGGTGATCGCATACGCCAGTCGGAAGCTGAGGCCCACCGAGAGGAACCCGGAGAATTACAGGTCCTTCAAGCTAGAATTCTTGGCGGTGGTGTGGGCCGTGACGGAACGCTTCAAGCATTACCTGGCCTCCGCAAAGTTCACCGTGTACACGGACAACAACCCGTTGACACACCTGGACAATGCAAGACTGGGTGCCCTGGAACAGCTTTGGATGGCCCGTCTCTCCAACTATGACTTCGTGATCAAGTACCGGGCAGGCAAAACCAACGCCAACGCGGACGCCCTATCAAGAATGCCTCACTTACCTGAAGGTGACGAAGACCCAGAAGAGCTGGAGGAGGTAGAACTCCCCGCGTTTCACCGGTATGGAGCCGCTCAACACTCTCACCGCGTGAAGGAGGAGGATCTAACAACTGTGATGATGAATCCCCTACCTCACCACAGCTGGGCCGAGACCCAAGATAGTGACCCTGCAGTCCGCCTGGTGAAAGATCTGCTGACCCGGGAAGACGCCCGCCTAGATCCAGATGCCCCAGAGGAAGCCAAGCAGCAATGGAAGGAGAAGAGCAAGCTGTTCCTCTACGAAGGCAAGTTGTACAAAAGGATTGTCAACCACCGGACGCACGAGCTGACCTGGCAAGTCGTGGTCCCAAGGCGAGATGCAGCTATGGTCCTGGGGGCTTTCCATGACAGAGCGGGACACTTCGGTTGGAAGAAACTGGAGTTCCTACTAAGAGGAAGGTTCTTTTGGGTCGGCATGAGAGGAGCTGTAGAAAAATGGTGCAGAGACTGTGGCCCTTGTCACCTGAGGAGGAAGGACCGCACCAGCCAGAAGACACCCTTGAGGCCCATCGTCACCACGCAGCCTCTTGAGCTGGTAGCTCTGGACCATGTCAAATTGGCTCCCAGCCGGTCAGGATACATCTATGCCCTGACAATCGTGGACCACTATTCCCGTTTTCTAGTGGTGGTCCCGGTAAAGGACTTGACAGCCCAAACAGCGGCCAGAGCCTTCCAGCAATACTTCTGCCGTCCACACGGGTATCCGGGAACAGGTCCTGACAGACCAGGGTCCAGCGTTCGAGGCTGAAATCTTCCAGGAGTTCTGCAACCTCTATGGCTGTAAGAAAATTCGGACAACGCCTTACCATCCACAAACCAACGGGATGTGTGAGAAGATGAACAATATAGTCATTGATCTCCTGAAGACGTTGCCCCTGGAGGAACGCAGCCTGTGGCCAGAAAAACTGCCGGACCTGATAGACCTATACAACAATATCCCGGTGAATGCTACCAACTGCACCCCGGCTTACCTGATGCGAGCCAGACCGGGTAAGCTGCCCGTAGACCTGGAGATGGGAGTCCTAATACCTGAGGACACCTCCCCAGATGCGGACTGGGATACGGAAAGGCAACTGCAGTACAAGAAGGTACAGGAGAGTGTGGAGAAGAGCCTGGCCCAGGTGAGAGAGAAGCAAGAAAGACTCTTCAATCAACACGCCCCTGCTGGTCCCCTAGAACCTGGTGAGCAAGTCCTAAAGCGAAAAAGAAGGCTACATAAGTTGGACGACCAGTGGGAAAGGGAACCCTACACCGTACTGCAGTCTGACCACGACAACCCAAAGGTGTGCGTAATCACCAAGGACGGAGGAGAAACCACTAGTGTCGTCTCCAGAGACCACCTCAAAAGGTGCCCCGAGCAACTCCGTAGTGCAGAAGAGGATCAGAGTGACCTTGAACCCGCAGAGGACAAGGAAGAAATGATCAGCACCATTCTCGGAGAGTTCCCTCAGTCCTGGACTCGCATAAATGATGCTATAGTGGTACCCGTCCTGCATTTCCTGCAACCGGCCCAGCAACAACCAACACCAGAGCCGGAAGGTGAAGAGGAGCCAGCAGTTCCAGAGGCAGAAGAGCCTGTACCAGCAGCCCAGGAGAGTCAACCCTCTGCTGACAGTGAGCCTGCCATGCCTGCGGTAAGCCAAAGAACCCGCAGACAGCTGCCTGCCCTACCTGTACACCCAGCTGGTAGCTGTACCCCTAACGCTAGTGGGGAAAGCCAGGTTGGTCCACCACCAGACAGTGGGTTAAGGAGGTCAACCAGGAGCACAAAGGGGCAGATACCCGCTCGCTGGAGAATATAGAGTGTACTAAGATTGTAAATAACCCTGTTGCCAAATGTTGAAATGTTTGCCAAGTTACCTGCATGTTTATTAATAGTGTGTTTCAGTTTCTTGCAGCTACCGTAAGGACTCACAGGTTATGGACTTTTTATAACCGGGACCTTGTATGGACTGCATTCTGAGCCTAACCCAGGAATGAACTAAGACTGTGAAGGACTTGGGGTAGGACAGACCCCCACCTGGTTAAGGCTCCCGTTGTATTGGTGATATGGACACCCAGTCACAGGCCACACTGTGACCTTAAGAACTCAATTTGTGCGTCGCCTGTCTATTAATGTTTTATTGTTATGCATATTGTCTTTGTTTATTGTTTAGTCCCGGAGTACTAAATTTCACTAGGGGGGAATGTGTCACCCTGGCCTGGATGCCACAAAATGTATTAAAGCTGTGTCTGAGAGCAAGGGGGGGGTTCTCTGGTCAGGGGAACATTAGCATGCAATGCCTCCTGTCTCAGGCCAGTAGGGGGAGCAGGCTGCCCCTATAAAAGCTGGTGCTGGGGGCAGGGTTAGAGAGAACTGGATTGCCTGTCTCAGCTCTGAGACGTGTCCCAGAGTGGAGCAGGGACAGAAAGTTGATTGCACCTAAGAGGAAGTGTGGCAGGAGGAGAGCCACAAGCCAGAGACAAGAGGCGAAGAGAGCCTGTCTTGGCAGAGAAAAGACTTAATTTTACCAGACTTTGGTGTCTGAGGCTGGAAGGATTCCACATCCCCCAGCAGAGAACCAGTCCGCAAGGGACTGTACATTCCTTGGCCTAAGAAGCCTGGAGGCCCTGCCACAACTGAAGGGACCAGTAAAGCCGTACAAGGCTGGGAGCAGAAAGGAACCCACGGCGCAGGCCATACAGGCGAGAATACACGGAAAGCTCGGAAACGTGGGCTGTTACCCTATCAGGAGGAGATAGCCAGAAGGAGCGCAGAAAGCACGGTAGGCCTACACCCTCACCCTGACCAGGGCCAATTTCCCCGTTGCTCTCAGACGTCCAGGTCCCCTCCTAGCCGGGACTGTTTATGGGTCAGTTTACCTGTTGTAGTAAAGACCCTGGACTGCAACTTGTTGTCTGTGTGCTCCTTGCTCCTCCCGCACTATCAGCACTGGGATTCTCACTATCATCACTCCCACCATCCATTATACTGCCCTGGGGCCGCACTCTTCCCGTGGGGAGTCACACTACCCTAGCTGCACACCTCATCAGCCCCAGCGGTCTGCATGCAGCGGCGGTTCCTAATAACCGCAATCCACGGGTGGCGTAGTCGGACATTATTAGCAGAACGTAGCAGACTACCATTGGCCTGACCACCCTGAGCCACGGAACCGGGTCGCCACTACTACCCCCATAGTCTCCCTATTGCCCGGATCCGAGTGCCCCACGGCCCAGGGGGCGAGTCACATGCATCAGACTCTCCTGCCTGTTTTATGATTTCAGGGCCCTATCAGGAATCACCCCTCCCCCTCCCCAATTCCTTCCGCACCTTCCTTGCCTTCCTTGCACTGAGGTTAGCTCTTTGGCAGCCGTCTGGCTTGGTTACACAAGCTTCTTTGCAGAGATACATGTTACTTCTGCTGGCCCTCGCTAGGCGGCCGGCATCCAAAACCTTCCCTGGGCACCTGCTGAAAGCCTGGCCCCTTCACGGCCCCGGGTGCTTTTAACGCCATCATTTCCACACGGCGAGCTGCGGAGTCAATAAGCACTCCTAGCCGTGACAAGGAGCTCGGTGTCAGGCCTGCGTGAAGGCGGCGGGGTAGCGTACTTACCTGCCAACTGGCTCAGAGGCCTTGGGGCTTCCATCATCTAAGTTACTTAAGGTCGGTGTCCGGCAAGGCGCCGTTCCATGCTAGCCGAGCTGGGCAGTAGGGCAAAACGTCATCAAAATGGTCTACAGCACCCGGTGTTCCCAGGAGGTCTCCCATCCAAGTACTGTCTGAGCCCAGCCCTGCTTTGCTCCCGAGATCAGACGAGATCGGGCGTATCCAAGGTGGTATGGCCAGTAGACGCTGCTCGATCCATCGCCCGGCCAGCCTTTCTCAGGATCGCTTGGTGGCGAGCAATCTGGCCGTGACGGGGCGGGCTCCGAAGGCTCCATGCAAAGTCTGTGCCGTCCCTACAGGTGTGGTTTGTTTAGCAGTGATTCACCCGCCGCATCAGGTGTCTTCAAAAATGTTTCGGCGCAGGGTCTCCTGCAGGCTAAACCCTTCATCACGGTAATGTGACAGAAAGAGCAAGCTGGACCCGTAACTTGGGGGCGTAGCGAGACGTCCAGGGGTGAATGAAGGAAGAGGGTGAGATGGTTGCCAGTGACTTTGAGCTGCTCTTCAGAGGGGAGGGTCGTGTTGCCTGCAAAGATCTTCTGATTGGGGTTACCGTTGGTTGCCTCCAGCCACGCGGGAGACGCTGGTCCTGGTGAAAAGGAGCCTAGTATTAAAAGTAAAGAAGCAACAATGCTGGAGGCCCACGGTGATCAGAAGGATGCTGGTATTTTGCAGAGATGAAATAGCGCAAGAGAGAAAGCAAATGAAAAAAAGAAAAGAGAATGAATGTGTGCACTTGTGAAAGGGAATGGAAAAAAGGCATAGAAGAGAGTGCCCCCTGCTGGTGGAAGGAAAGAAAAAGCAAAAGCCTACAGCACCTGGTATTCCCAGGTGGTCTCCCATCCAAGTACTAACCAGGCCTGACCCTGCTTAGCTGCCAAGATCAGATGAGATCAGGCGTGTTCAGGGTGGTGTGGCCGTAGGCAGAGACAAGCTACTCACTTGCTGCTTTTCTACTTTGACGTCTGGCTGCCGGATGCCCTTTCCAGTGCTCAGCAAGACCAGGTCCTTTTGTGCTTTCCCTTCTCTTCAATTTTTTTGCTGGCTTCCTTAAAAGGTCTTGTAGACACAACGCCCCACTCAGAGCCGCTGAGCTCACTGATCGGCTGCAGCGCTGTCGACGGAAAGTCAGCTTCACGGCCAATGCCACAGGCCGGGAGCAGAGGCGAGACTCACCGGTAGACCCGGGTAGGGTGAGTAGAGCGCGGTTAGTTGCTTTCTAATAGCCTGTAGCCGGGGATTAACTTTTAATGAAAGGGAACAATCCCTTTGACTGTCTGCAGCGCGCCACACCTAGGAAGCGCACTCTCACACACAAGCCAGCATGCACGCGTGCTTGCACGTGACAACACCCCCTATCTGCCCCTACAACCTCTACGTCACCATGCGTCAGACTCTCCTGCCTGTTTTATGATTTCAGGGCCCTAGCAGGAATCACCTCCCCCCCTCCCCAATTCCTTCCGCACCTACCTTGCCTTCCTTGCACTGAGGTTAGCTCTTTGTCAGCCGTCTGGCTTGGTTACACAAGCTTCTTTGCAGAGAAACATGTTACTTCTGCTGGCCTTCGCTAGGTGGCCGTCATCCAAAACCTTCCCTGGGCACCTGCTGGAAGCCTGGCCCCTTCACGGCCCCGGGTGCTTTTAACGCCATCATTTCCACACGGCGAGCTGCGGAGTCAATAAGCACTCCTAGCCGTGACAAGGAGCTCGGTGTCAGGCCTGCGTGAGGGCGGCGGGGTAGCGTACTTAGCTGCCAACTGGATCAGAGGCCTTGGGGCTTCCATCATCTAAGTTACTTAAGGTCGGTGTCCGGCAAGGCGCCGTTCCATGCTGGCCGAGCTGGGCAGTAGGGCAAAATGTCATCAAAATGGTCTACAGCACCCGGTGTTCCCAGGAGGTCTCCCATCCAAGTACTGTCCGAGCCAAGCCCTGCTTTGCTTCTGAGATCAGATAAGATCGGGCGTATCCAAGGTGGTATGGCCAGTAAACGCTGCTCGATCCATCGCCCGGCCATCCTTTCTCAGGATCGCTTGGTGGCGAGCAATCTGGCCGTGACGGGGCGGGCTCCGAAGGGTCCATGCAAAGGCTGTGCCGTCCCTACAGGTGTGGTTTGTTTAGCAGTGATTCACCAGCCGCATCAGGTGTCTTCAAAAATGTCTCGCCGCAGGGTCTCCTGCAGGCTAAACCCTTCATCGCGGTAATGTGACAGAAAGAGCACGCTGGATCCGTAACCTGGGGGCGGAGCGAGACGTCCAGGGGTGAATGAAGGAAGAGGGTGAGATGGTTGCCAGTGACTTTGAGCTGCTCTTCAGGGGGGAGGGTCGTGTTGCCTGCAAAGGTCTTCTGCTTGGGGTTACCGGTGGTTGCCTCCAGCCACGCGGGAGACGCTGGTCCTGGTGAAAAGGAGCCTAGTATTAAAAGTAAAGAAGCAACAATGCTGGAGGCCCACGGTGATCAGAAGGATGCTGGTATTTTGCAGAGATGAAATAGCGCAAGAGAGAAAGCAAATGAAAAAAAGAAAAGAGAATGAATGTGTGCACTTGTGAAAAAGAATGGAAAAAAGGCATAGAAGAGAGTGCCCCCTGCTGGTGCAAGGAAGGAAAAAGCAAAAGCCTACAGCACCTGGTATTCCCAGGTGGTCTCCCATCCAAGTACTAACCAGACCAAACTCTGCTTAGCTTCTGAGATCAGACGAGATCAGGCGTGTTCAGGGTGGTGTGGCCGTAGGCAAAAACAAGCCTCTCACTTGCTGCTTTTCTACTTTGAAGGCACAGACAAGCCTCTCACTTGCTGCTTTTCTACTTTGACGTCTGGCTGCCGGCTGCCCTTTCCAGTGTTCAGCAAGACCAGGTCCTTTTGTGCTTTCCCTTTTCTTCAATTTTTTTGCTGGCTTCCTTAAAAGGTCTTGTAGACAGAAGGCCCAACTCAGAGCCGCTGAGCTCACTGATCGGCTGCAGCTCTGTCGTCGGAACGTCAGCTTCACGGCCAATGCCACAGGCCGGGAGCAGAGGCGAGACTCACCGGTAGACCCGGGTAGGGTGAGTAGAGCGTGGTTAGTTGCTTTCTAATAGTCTGCAGCTGGGGATTAACTTTTAATGAAAGGGAACAATCCCTTTGACTGTCTGCAGCGCGCCACACCTAGGAAGCGCACTCTCACACACAAGCCAGCATGCACACGTGCTCGCACGTGACAACACTCCCTATCTGCCCCTACAACCTCTCCGTCACCATGCGTCAGACTCTCCTGCCTGTTTTATGATTTCAGGGCCCTAGCAGGAATCACCACCCCCTCCCCAATTCATTCCCCACCTTCCTTGCCTTCCTTCCACTGAGGTTAGCTCTTTGTCAGACGTCTGGCTTGGTTACACAAGCTTCTTTGCAGAGAAACATGTTACTTCTGCTGGCCCTCGCTAGGCGACAGGCATCCAAAACCTTCCCTGGGCACCTGCTGAAAGCCTGGCCACTTCACGGCCCCGGGTGCTTTTAACGCCATCATTTCCACACGGCGAGCTGCGGAGTCAATAACCACTCCTAGCCATGGCAAGGAGCTCGGTGTCAGGCCTGCGTGAAGGAGGCGGGGTGGCGTACTTAGCTGACAACTGGCTCAGAGGCCTTGGGGCTTCCATCATCTAAGTTACTTTGGGTCGGTGTCCGGCAAGGCGCCGTTCCATGCTAGCCGAGCTGGGCAGTAGGTAAAAACGTCATCAAAATGGTCTACAGCACCCGGTGTTCCCAGGAGGTCTCCCATCCAAGTACTGTCCGAGCCCAGCCCTGCTTTGCTTCCAAGATCAGATGAGATCAGGCGTATCCAAAGTGGTATGGCCAGTCAAAGCTGCTTGATCCATCGCCCGGCCAGCCTTTCTCAGGATCGCTTGGTGGCGAGCAATCTGGCCGTGACGGGTCGGGCTCCGAAGGGTCCATGCAAAGTCTGTGCCGTCCCTACAGGTGTGGTTTGTTTAGCAGTGATTCACCCGCCGCATCAGGTGTCTTCAAAAATGGCTCGGCGCAGGGTCTCCTGCAGTCTAAACCCTTCATCGCGGTAATGTGACAGAAAGAGCAAGCTGGACCTGTAACTTGGCGGTGGAGCGAGACGTCCAGGGGTGAATGAAGGAAGAGGGTGAGATGGTTGCCAGTGACTTTGAGCTGCTCTTCAGGGGGGAGGGTCGTGTTGCCTGCAAAGGTCTTCTGCTTGGGGATACCGGAGGTTGCCTCCAGCCACGCGGGAGACGCTGGTCCTGGTGAAAAGGAGCCTAGTATTAAAATTAAAGAAGCAACAATGCTGGAGGCCCACGGTGATCAGAAGGATGCTGTTATTTTGCAGAGATGAAATAGCGCAAGAGAGAAAGCAAATGAAAAAAAGAAAAGAGAATGAATGTGTGCACTTGTGAAAGGGAATGGAAAAAAGGCATAGAAGAGAGTGCCCCTTGCCGGTGGAAGGAAGGAAAAGCAAAAGCCTAAAGCACCTGGTAGTCCCAGGTGGTCTCCCATCCAAGTACTAACCAGGCCCAACCCTGCTTAGCTTTAGAGATCAGATGAGATTGGGCATGTTCAGGGTGGTGTGGCCATAGGCAGAGACTAGCCTCTCACTTGCTGCTTTTCTACTTTGACGTCTGGCTGCCGGCTGCCCTTTCCAGTGCTCAGCAAGACCAGGTCCTTTTGTGCTTTTCCTTTTCTTCAATTTTATTGCTGGCTTCCTTAAAAGGTCTTGTAGACTCAACGCCCCACTCAGAGCCGCTGAGCTCACTAATCGGCTGCAGCGCTGTCGACGGAACGTCAGCTTCACGGCCAATGCCACAGGCCGGGAGCAGAGGCGAGACTCACCGGTAGATCCGGGTAGGGTGAGTAGAGCGCGGTTAGTTGCTTTCTAATAGGCTGCAGCCGGGGATTAACTTTTAATGAAAGGGAACAATCCCTTTGACTGTCTGCAGCACGCCACACCTAGGAAACGCACTCTCACACACAAGCCAGCATGCACACGTGCTCGCACGTGACAACACCCCCTATCTGCCCCTACAACCTCTCCGTCACCATGCGTCAGACTCTCCTGCCTGTTTTATGATTTCAGGGCCCTAGCAGGAATCACCCCCCCCTCCCCAATTCCTTCCGCACCTTCCTTGCCTTCCTTGCACTGAGGTTAGCTCTTTGTCAGCCGTCTGGCTTGGTTACACAAGCTTCTTTGCAGAGAACCATGTTACTTCTGCTGGCCCTCACTAGGCGGCCGGCATCCAAACCCTTCCCTGGGCACCTGCTGAAAGCCTGGCCCCTTCACGGCCCCGGGTGCTTTTAACGCCATTATTTCCACACGGAGAGCTGCGGAGTCAATAAGCACTCCTAGCCGTGGCAAGGAGCTTGGTGTCAGGCATGCGTGGTAGCGTACTTAGCTGCCAACTGGCTCAGAGGCCTTGGGGCTTCCATCATCTAAGTTACTTAAGGTCGGTGTCCGGCAAGGCGTCGTTTTATGCTAGCCGAGCTGGACAGTAGGGCAAAACGTCATCAAAATGGTCCCAGGAGGTCTCCCATCCAAGTACTGTCTGAGCCCAGCCCTGCTTTGCTTCCGAGATCAGACGAGATCGGGCGTATCCAAGGTGGTATGGCCAGTAGACGATGCTCGATCCATCGCCCGGCCAGCCTTTATCAGGATCGCTTGATGGCGAGCAATCGGCCGTGACGGGGCGGGCTCCGAAAGGTCCATGCAAAGGCTATGCCGTCCCTACAGGTGTGGTTTGTTTAGCAGAGATTCACCCGCCGCATCAGGTGTCTTCAAAAATGGCTCGGCGCAGGGTCTCCTGCAGGCTAAACCCTTCATCGTGTAATGTGACCGAAAGAGCAAGCTGGACCCGTAACTTGGGGGCGGAGGGAGACGTCCAGGGGTGAATGAAGGAAGAGGGTGAGATGGTTGCCAGTGACTTTGAGCTGCTCTTCAGGGGGGAGGGTCGTGTTGCCTGCAAAGGTCTTCTGCTTGGGGTTACCGGTGGTTGCCTCCAGCCACCCGGGAGACGCTGGTCCTGGTGAAAAGGAGTCTAGTTGACATGCGCTATTTGTGTGTATATTTTTCGTTCACTACCATATGTAGAACAGGTGTCCATACGACTGGCTATAAAAGCCCATGTTACAGAAGGTGGGGGCTCTCTTGCTCTGCCCACCCCACAAGACACAGAATCTTCATGCTGAGAAGCAGATGACATGTAGGCCTGGACACATGCTGGACAAAGACATGATTTACCAACCAGGATCCAAGGAAAGATGGGTGAATCTCAACAATTAAGCTAATTATGGACAAATGGACAATTACTTTATAACTAATTATTGTATGTACCTGCTGCAATCTGATTCTTTTTAATGGACAATCCAAGAATAAATAGATACATTTTTTAATAAGAATATCGTGATATTGATACTTTGAGAAGTCCTCAGTAGAAAAAAATAATACAGGAAGAGTATTATTTTACAATGATGAGCCATCCAGTCCTGTTTTTTTGTTTTTTAAATTAAGTAAGTGAATTTCTTCCGTGAACAAGGGGGGAGTCCTGACGAGCTGAACAGCTGTTGTTCACGTGTCAGTAAATTCACTAGTTTGTCACGAGAAGCAGAAAGGACCTACAGACTGAGGAAAGACAGGAAGCAGAGGTACTAACAAGGAACAGAATCACAGGAAAAGAATCAGACGAACTGAAGACAGGACGTGCTGATAAAGAGAAGCCAAGGAATCTTAAGGTAAGCAAAATATGGATATAATTTCTTCTTTTGCTAAACAAAGTAATATTAATTTCAAAGTTAATGTAGGAGATGACATAGAAGTTTTGTGGCTCAGTTTATACAAAGAATGTGAATTGCAGAATTTACAGTTAACTTCTAAATTGGTAAATAGATACAAACAGAAATTGAGAAATATTCTACATTTGGTAGATTTTTTTCATAGTCTTGTGTTAGAGATTTCTAAGCAGGAAAATAGTGTAGAAGTGTCAGACGGTGATACTGATTCTGACTGTAATGTGGAAAATGAACAAGAAGTAAGACACGTGTATGTAACTGAAGTTGACCTTGGGTCTGACCAAGAGACGGACATACAGAAACCTGACATGGGAGGAGACATGACTGACATACGAGAAACCGACATACTAGGTGATGTGGGAGGAGACGTGAGTGACGTAGGAGGAACGGACGTACAAGAGCCACTAAAAATATCAGAGAATTCTGGAATTACCCAGGCTCAACTCCAAATTAAAATGAGGAAAAATTTGCTGAAATTATACAAAATCATGCCAAAATATGATGTCAAATTCCATGCCTGTAGAAATTCAGAGACATTTGAGAGCTTCTCTGATAAGTTTGATTTATCCAATGAGGAGAGGAATCAATTATTTAAAATATGGATTCCTGTGACATTGTCCAGACGTTTACATTTAATGCTCTGTGAAAATGACTCTCCTAATGGATGGGAAAATGATTCGGACAGATTAAGATATTTGATTTATTGTGTCACAATGGATTTTCCCAACATAGAAGATCTGCAGAAACTAAGGATTGGTAGGAAGGAATGTACATATACATTCATGTCCATATTTGAGCGGTTGTACAAAGCTCTCATCAAAAATGGAAAAGTACAACATATGATAACAACGTTTGTACAAAAATTCAAATTCCTAAATTCAGTTTCCCAAGTTATGGCATCACAAAAAATTCATTATTTGAATGTGCGCAGATGCTGGATTTTGTTAGAAAACATGAGAATCGTGAAAAGAAAATAAATCACGCTAAATTTATAAAACCAGGAAAGGTAAAATCTTACCAAAAGCCAATATCAAACTCTCCTAGACTGAGTCATCCCCATAGTGAACTCTATCAAATACGCAGAAGATTTCATATATGTTATAAGCCATATTAGCCAGTGCAAAGATCCATCTCTCCACAGAATGAGTTAATTCTCAGTCAGAACTGTGATTCTCTAAAAGGGAAAATGGCTGAATCTGATGGACAGAGACAGGTGAGACGACCAACTCACAGTGACGTCATGGAATGTGGACAGAAGAACAGGCAGTTCTCTGAGGTTTTGAAGGATATAAAAATGTCTTTCCTAAATAGGGCGTTCCTGGAGATATTTGAGAGAGACAGAAGATTTGGTTTAGGGAGTGGCTAAGGAAAAACTGCAATTATAATGTTGTATCAAAATGTAATACAATGTCTCAATATTTATTTATAATCTTATACAGTAAAATTGTAGTTACATAGTTTCTAATAGTTCATATATATATATATATATATATATATATATACACTTGTCTAAGTAGAGATTGCATATAATTGTATTTATATATACGTTTATAAAATATATATATATATATATTAATTAATAAATTAGAACTTCATATATATAAATTTAAGTAGCAATATTTTGAATTACATTAGAACCAACCAATATATGTATAAGATATTTAAATAATTCTGTATCTGTATGAATTTGATATTTAATTTTATTTTCTTATATTTCCTTAGAGTTTTCATTCCAAAGCAGGATTTGATCAAAGAACTCTAAAATGGATTTATTTCTTTATTCACACATGACGTGTGACAGCTGCGGCCTTTGAACTTTGAGCTAATAGTATAGGATCCCATTCATTCTATTTTCAACTGATGTAACTTAAGACCGGACAGCCAGTGAAAAAAGAATCTAAGACAAGAGTTTTTTCAAGTGTCTGAAATTCCAGTGACTTACTCTCATATTATATAATATGTACTTGGGGAATATTCAAAGAAATATAAAGATATTCAATTGATATGGCAATGCGCATTAATAAATTGAGATACAACAATTTTGGGTTAAATATATATATATATATATATCTAAAACTTCATATGTGGAATGTTTGAGTTGAACAGATCTGTGAATGTCAGAGTGAAGGTGACAGATGAGTAAATCAGCAGCTGCTAAGTGTGATTGATGTGACAGAGGCCTCGTATGTTTTTATGTTTGAAAAAAAAAATGTTTCTTTATGTGAAGGTACAAAAATATATTTAATTCTGAGGAAATTATAATACATAATTAGGTATTATCTACATATATACAGTACAGACCAAAAGTTTGAACACACCTTCTCATTTAAAGATTTTTCTGTATTTTCATGACTATGAAAATTGTACATTCACACTGAAGGCATCAAAACTATGAATTAACACATGTGGAATTATATACTTAACAAAAAAGTGTGAAACAACTGAAAATATGTCTTATATTCTAGGTTCTTAAAAGTAGCCACCTTTTGCTTTGATGACTGCTTTGCACACTCTTGGCATTCTCTTGATGAGCTTCAAGAGGTAGTCACCGGAAATGGTTTTCACTTCACAGGTGTGCCCTGTCAGGTTTAATAAGTGGGATTTCTTGCTTTATAAATTGGGTTGGGACCATCAGTTGTGTTGTGTAGAAGTCTGGTGGATACACAGCTAATAGTCCTACTGAATAGACTGTTAGAATTTGTATTATGGCAAGAAAAAAGCAGCTTAGTAAAGAAAAACGAGTGGCCATCATTACTTTAAGAAATGAAGGTCAGTTAGTGTGAAAAATTGAGAAAACTTTGAAAGTGTCCACAAGTGCAGTTGCAAAAACCATCAAGAGCTACAAAGAGACTTGCTCACATGAGGACCACCCAAGAAAAGGAAGACCAAGAGTCACCTCTGCTTCTAAGGATAAGTTTATCCGAGCCTCAGAAATCGCAGGTTAACAGCAGCTCAGATTAGAGACCAGGTCAATGCCACACAGAGTTCTAGCAGCAGACACATCTCTACAACTGTTAAGAGGAGACTTTGTGCAGCAGGCCTTCATGGTAAAATAGCTGCTAGGAAACCACTGCTAAGGACAGGCAACAAGCAGAAGAGACTTGTTTGGGCTAAAGAACACAAGGAATGGACATTAGACCAGTGGAAATCTGTGCTTTGGTCTGATGAGTCAAAATTTGAGATCTTTGGTTCCAACCACCGTGTCTTTGTGCGACGCAGAAAAGGTGAACGGATGGACTCTACATGCCTGGTTCCCACCATGAAGAATGGAGGAGGAGGTGTGATGTGTGGGGGTCCTTTGCTGGTGACACTGTTGGGGATTTATTCAAAACTGAAGTCATACTGAACCAGCATGGCTACCACAGCATCTTCCAGCGGCATGCTATTCCATCCAGTTTGCTTTTAGTTGGACCATCATTTATTTTTCAACAGGACAATGACCCCAAACACACCTCCAGGCTGTGTAAGGGCTATTTGACCAAGAAGGAGAGTGATGGGGTGCTACGCCAGATGACCTGGCCTCCACAGTCACCAGACCTGAACCCAATCGAAATGGTTTGGGGTGAGCTGGACCGCAGAGTGAAGGCAAAAGGGCCAACAAGTGCTAAGCATCTCTGAGAACTCCTTCAAGATTGTTGGAAGACCATTTCCGGTGACTACCTCTTGAAGCTCATCAAGAGAATGCCAAGAGTGTGCAAAGCAGTCATCAAAGCAAAAGGTGGCTACTTTGAAGAACCTAAAATATAAGACATATTTTCAGTTGTTTCACACTTTTTTGTTAAGTATATAATGCCACATGTGTTAATTCATAATTTTGATGCCTTCAGTGTGAATGCAGAATTTTCATAGTCATGAAAATACAGAAAAATCTTTAAATGAGAAGATGTGTCCAAACTTTTGGTCTGTACTGTATATTTCTATATTTCTTTAATAATTATTATTTCTTGATTTAACTAATAGTGGATAAGGGCAACCACACATCAAAATGGTTTACAAAGCAAATTTATATTTAGAATAATTTTCCACATGATAATATTCTTGAATAACTATAATATTATTTTTAATGGTTACCTAAATAGGTACACACGTCTCTTTAGTCAAATCTATGCTACTCATCTATATGAAATTTATGCACAATATTTCTAGAAGAATAATTATTTTTAATTTGGTTCTGATATATACATAAATTTTATAAAATTATATTTTTGGTATTAAGGGGGAAAATGTGTTTTTGATCCTGATTACATAATCACTTTTGAACAATAGTTATTTTCCACACATTTTAATAAAGAAGAAATAATAATAAGGTACTATGGTATAATTAAGAAGGGTATTACATGCAAAGTTGCATAATTTAATATTTTTTGGTGGTACAAGGTTATGACAAATATGAAATCATCCAGATAATGGAGATATAAGGGTATTTTTTATGGAGAATATAATTACTCTGCATTTGTCATTAAAATTTAAAGGCCTTATTTTTATTTTTATTCTTATTTTTACTCTTAATTTTATTTTTCATTTTTAAAATTTTATTCTTACTTTATACTTCTTATTTTTCTATTTTTTCATTTTTTAATTCTCATTTGATTTTATTTCAGTTCAATATCTCAATTGAGAAAACACATTAATATTTAATAAAGTAATGTCTAATACAAGAGTATTGCTTCATTAAATATATATTGCTAAGGAAAAAAATGTTTACATTTTCTGAGTAAACACAACAATTCATTCATTCATTTATTCATTCATTCATTCATTCATACATTCATATATTTATTCATTTTGGTTCAGGAGTATACATTCTTTGATATTATTGGTTTAATAAAGATATAAAAACTTGTTTTTTCAAAATACACTGACACCTATGGGTTGGAAAAGGTAATTACACCTATGACATAAAAATGTTCTATCATATGGAGAACTTGATTGATAATGAATTATTATCTATTATTGTTTATTATTCCAAACATAATTTATTTTAATATTTTGATAATAATTAGATGGATATTACTGATTGCTATGGTACGCTGTGATATTATAGGTTAGGAAAAACTGCCAGATTTGGTATCAGATTAGGGAATGAAGACTTCAATCAAGACATCGCAATTATGAATTCTATCTTAATATAGACTTTTAATTTTTATAAATCAAAGAGATTCTCAAAAGTTACAAGAAGAAGCAACTGATATCCGGACGTCTCAGAAGGTAACAGGTGTGAATGCTGAGTGTTATAATAGACTGTGTCCATTACATACAATACAATTCACACCACTGATCACCAGGACGGCAGAGGACGATGATCCTATATGTACTGTGTTGTGTTTAAGTTTCATCATGTTCCACTGGTTTCTTATCACCTGCAACGCTTCAATGAAAGCTGGTGAACAGGTAATACCTGGCATATGTGTCCTGTATATAAAGGACTGAGTACTGGTTATGGTGCTATATAAAGCAGGAAAGTGTCAAGTTAACCCTTGCTTTACTGACCAAAGACGTCACATCTGTTCCAAAAGTGACACAAGACCAGTTCGGACACACGGAAGATTCCAAAGACGATCCAACGTAAGTCCAGGTGACACTGCACAGATATTAAAGCTACATTTCATCCATGGACTTTGTTTTCTTATCAACTGACACACATGATCTTTCTAATAAAGAGTACAGTTTATGGACTGAACAATAATGAACACAATTATGGACTGTACAATATCTACATGCTGTAATTTATTTCAAAGGAGTTTTCATCTAAAGACTGTGTTATAAAAGAACCAAGAAGAAGACGAGACGATGACCCGATGACATCAGATGATGACGATTGAACCCGCGATTGCTTCAA
The DNA here is from genome assembly GCF_046119375.1 of Phyllobates terribilis. Classification (NCBI taxonomy): domain Eukaryota; kingdom Metazoa; phylum Chordata; class Amphibia; order Anura; family Dendrobatidae; genus Phyllobates; species Phyllobates terribilis. The sequence continues at coordinate 673,354,494 of NW_027362764.1, read as the reverse complement.
TTTAGATATAGGGAAGTATAATTATACATATTAAATGAATATTAGTCGCGGCTTACCATAACATGAATTCACATCATTATATAACAATAATCCGATATTGATACTATTATTACTATTATTATTATTATGGAAATTTAATGATATTGCCAAGGAAGAAGGAAAGAAAAAATGATTGATGAATGTATCTTCTTTTGAGAAATTTCAGTTAAAGTCCTTTTATTCTCAAAAAAGGGGGAAATGTTAAATGGTTAATTATGGAAATTCATTTGGAATGTTAATCGATAATCATTTTTCTGAGTTCTATGCCTCAGCCATCGTGTCTAGTTGACATGCGCTATTTGTGTGTGTATTTTTGGTTCACTACCATATGTAGAACAGGTGTGCCATACGACTGGCTATAAAAGCCCATGGTACAGAAAGGGGGGGCTCTCTTGCTCTGCCCACCCCACAAGACACAGAATCTTCATGCTGAGAAGCAGATGACATGTAGGCCTGGACACATGCTGAACAAAGACATGATTTACCAGCCAGGATCCAAGGAAAGATGGGTGAATCTCAACAATTAAGCTAATTATGGACAAATGGACAATTACTTTATAACTAATTATTGTATGTACCTGCTGCAATCTGATTCTTTTTAATGGACAATCCAAGAATAAATAGATACATTTTTTTATAAGAATATCGTGATATTGATACTTTGAGAAGTCCTCAGTAGAAAAAAATAATACAGGAAGAGTATTATTTTACAGTCTCCCATCCAAGTACTAACCAGGTCAGACCCTGCTTAGCTTTCAAGATCAGACAAGATTGGGCGTGTTCAGGGTGGTGCGACCATAGGCAGAGACTAGCCTCTCACTTGCTGCTTTTCTACTTTGACGTCTGGCTGCCGGCTGCCCTTTCCGGTGCTCAGCAAGACCAGGTCCTTTTGTGCTTTCCCTTTTCTTCAATTTTTTTGCTGGCTTCCTTAAAAGGTCTTGTAGACTCAAGGCCCCACTCAGAGCCGCTGAGCTCACTGATCGGCTGAAGCGCTGTCGACGGAACGTCAGCTTCACGGCCAATGCCACAGGCCGGGAGCAGAGGCGAGACTCACCGGTAGACTCGGGTAGGGTGAGTAGAGCGCGGATAGTTGCTTTCTAATAGGCTGCAGCCGGGGATTAACTTTTAATGAAAGGGAACAATCCCTTTGACTGTCTGCAGCGCGCCACACCTAGGAAGCGCACTCTCACACACAAGCCAGCATGCACACGTGCTCGCACGTGACAACACCCCCTATCTGCCCCTACAATCTCTCCGTCATCATGCGTCATACTCTCCTACCTGTTTTATGATTTCAGGGCCCTAGCAGGAATCACCCCCCCCCTCCTGAATTCCTTCCGCACCTTCCTTGCCTTCCTTGCACTGACGTTAGCTCTTTGTCAGCCGTCTGGCTTGGTTACACAAGCTTCTTTGCAGAGAACCATGTTAATTCTGCTGGCCCTCGCTAGGCGGCCGGCATCTAAAACCTTCCCTGTGCACCTTCTGAAAGCCTGGCCCCTTCACGGCCCCGGGTGCTTTTAACACCATCATTTCCACACGACGAGCTGCGGAGTCAATAAGCACTCCTAGCCGTGGCAAGGAGCTCGGTGTCAGGCCTGTGTGGTAGCGCACTTAGCTGCCAACTGGCTCAGAGGCCTTGGGGCTTCCATCATCTAAGTTACTTAAGGTCGGTGTCCGGCAAGGCGACGTTCCATGCTAGCCGAGCTGTGCAGTAGGGCAAAACGTCATCAAAATGGTCTACAGCACCTGGTGTTCCCAGGAGGTCTCCCATCCAAGTTCTGTCTGAGCCCAGCCCTGCTTTGCTTCCGAGATCAGATGAGATCGGGCGTATCCAAGGTCGTATGGCCAGTAGACACTGCTCGATCCATCGCCCGGCCAGCCTTTCTTAGGATTGCTTGCTGGCGAGCAATCTGGCCGTGATGGGGCGGGCTCCGAAGGGTCCATGCAAAGGCTGTGCCATCCCTACAGGTGTGGTTTGTTTAGCAGTGATTCACCCGCCACATCAGGTGTCTTCAAAAATGTCTCGGCGCAGAGTCTCCTGCAGGCTAAACCCTTCATCGCGGTAATGTGACAGAAATAGCAAGCTGGACCCGTAACTTGGGGGCGGAGCGAGACGTCCAGGGGTGAATGAAGGAAGAGGGTGAGATGATTGCCAGTGACTTTGAGCTGCTCTTCAGGGGGGAGGGTCGTGTTGCCTGCAAAGGTCTTCTGCTTGGTGTTACCTGTGGTTGCCTCCAGCCACGCGGGAGACACTGGTCCTGGTGAAAAGGAGCCTAGTATTAAATGTAAAAAAGCAACAATTCTGGAGGCCCACGGTGATCAGAAGGATGCTGGTATTTTGCAGAGATGAAATAGCGCAAGAGAGAAAGCAAATGAAAAAAAGAAAAGAGAAGGAATGTGTGCACTTGTGAAAGGGAATGGAAAAAAGGTATAGAAGAGAGTGCCCCCTGCTGGTGGAAGGAAGGAAAAAGCAAAAGCCTACAGCACCTGGTATTCCCAAGCAGTCTCCCATCCAAGTACTAACCAGGTCCAACCCTGCTTAGCTTCCAAGATCAGACGAGATCGGGCGTGTCCAGGGTGTTGTGGCCGTAGGCGGTAGGCGTAGACAAGCCTCTCACTTGCTGCTTTTCTACTTTAAAGTCTGGCTGCCGGCTGCCCTTTCCAGTGCTCAGCAAGACCAGGTCCTTTTGTGCTTTCCCTTCTCTTCAATTTTTTTGCTGGCTTCCTTAAAAGGTCTTGTAGACACAACGCCCCACTCAGAGCCGCTGAGCTCACTGATCGGCTGCAGCGCTGTCGACGGAACGTCAGCTTCACGGCCAATGCCACAGGCCGGGAGTAGAGATGAGCGTTGTTCTACTCGAACTGTTCGCCAATCTCAAATTCGAGCTGTTTTGGGCGGTGTTCGAGCCGTTCGGCGAACACGAACAATTTGAGAAAAATTCGGCTGTTCGAGGTTATGTTCGATAACTGTTCGTGCACCAAAATCATAACTGGATTTTTTCTCAGTAATGATGAAAATTAATGTTAATACGCAGTTTGAGTGTACAGCGGGGTGGGGGGAGGGGCAGGGGATGGATCTCTGCAGGAACAATGAAGATCTCCATTTTTTTTTCTCTTTCCCGCATTTACAGTGGGGAGGTGCAATCTGTCAGCCTATCAGCAGCGCACACACGGAGCGAAGTGCTTTTTTTCACACAAGCAAGGGCATGTGTCATTGGCAGTGTATGTCACATGTCCTTGCCCTATAAGACCAAGCCATTTTCCCCGTCGCCACCATTTTCTCACTGCTGCAGCTGCGTGTTAGACGGCACCACTGTTGCTGTGTGCGCTATACCTTGTTAATTTCAAGCCAATTTTCGCACAAATATACAGATAGCTTGGGAGTAGGGAATAGTTGTGATTGCAGTCCTTTTAAGGACTAGGTTACAGCATTTCCTACGACTTTTATTAGGCAGGTCTGTGCTCTTAAATAGATAGGTTGTGGGAGTAAAGACTAATTGTAATTGGAGTCCTTTTCAAGACTAGGTTACATCAGTTCCTATCAGTTTTTGCCAGGCAGGTCTGTGCCAGTGCTGTGCAAGTTTTTTCCCAGCATTTGGCTGAATCTAGCAAAGCTAATCCTTTTTGGCCTATTGCAGAGTGTGTTAGTCAGTGGAGTAGCCTATCTGTGTTGCAAGATATACCACCTGTGTATAGAATACCAATTTTTTTACTGCACCTAGTGAAGTAAAATCTTTTGGGCATAGCATCATTCTATTAGTCCATCTATACTGACCTCCATCAGGTTGCAAACTGAATCTAATTTTTTTCTGCATCTAGCTCTGAAAAAATATTTGGCCTTCTAGCAGTGTGTGGGACTTGTTCTATTAGTCCACCTATACTGACCTCCATCAGGTTGCAAACTGAATATATTTTTTTCTGCATCTACCTCTGAAAAAATATTGGGCTTCTAGCTGTGTGTGGGACTTGTTGTATTAGTCCATCTATACTGACCTCCATCAGGTTGCAAACTGAATATATTTTTTTCTGCATCTACCTCTGAAAAAATATTGGGCTTCTAGCTGTGTGTGGGTCTTGTTCTATTAATACATCTATACAGACCTCCATCAGGTTGCAAACTGAATATAATTTTTTTCTGCATCTAGCTCTGAAAAAATATTTGGCCTTCTAGTAGTGTGTGGGACTTTCTCTGTTAGTCCATCTATACTGACCTCCATCAAGTTGCAAACTGAACATATTTTTTTCTGCATCTACCTCTGAAAAAATATTTGGCCTTCTAGTAGTGTGTCGGACTTTCTCTATTAGTCCATCTATACTGACCTCCATCAAGTTGCAAATTAAAAATAATTTTTATCTGCATCTACAGTACCTCTGAAAAAATATTTGGGCTTCTAGCTGTGTGTGGGACTTGTTGTATTAGTCCATCTATACTGACCTCCATCAGGTTGCAAACTGAATATAATTTTTTTCTGCATCTAGCTCTGAAAAAATATTTGGCCTTCTAGTAGTGTGTGGGACTTTCTCTGTTAGTCCATCTATACTGACCTCCATCAGGTTGCAAACTGAATATATTTTTTTCTGCATCTACCTCTGAAAAAATATTGGGCTTCTAGCTGTGTGTGGGTCTTGTTCTATTAATCCATCTATACTGACCTCCATCAGGTTGCAAACTGAATATAATTTTTTTCTGCATCTAGCTCTGAAAAAATATTTGGCCTTCTAGTAGTGTGTCGGACTTTCTCTATTAGTCCATCTATAATGACCTCCATCAGGTTGCAAATTAAAAATAATTTTTATCTGCATCTAAAGTACCTCTGAAAAAATATTTGGGCTTCTAGCTGTGTGTGGGACTTGTTGTATTAGTCCATCTATACTGACCTCCATCAGGTTGCAAACTGAATATATTTTTTTCTGCATCTACAGTACCTCTGAAAAAATATTGGGCTTCTAGCTGTGTGTGGGACTTGTTGTATTAGTCCATCTATACTGACCTCCATCAGGTTGCAAACTGAATATATTTTTTTCTGCATCTACCTCTGAAAAAATATTGGGCTTCTAGCTGTGTGTGGGTCTTGTTCTATTAATCCATCTATACAGACCTCCATCAGGTTGCAAACTGAATATAATTTTTTTCTGCATCTAGCTCTGAAAAAATATTTGGCCTTCTAGCAGTGTGTGGGACTTGTTCTATTAGTCCACCTATACTGACCTCCATCAGGTTGCAAATTCAAAATAATTTTTTGTATGCATCTAGCTCTGAAAAAATATTTGGCCTTCTAGCAGTGTGTGGGACTTTCTCTGTTAGTCCATCTATACTGACCTCCATCAGGTTGCAAACTGAATCTAATTTTTTTCTGCATCTAGCTCTGAAAAAATATTTGGCCTTCTAGCAGTGTGTCGGACTTTCTCTATTAGTCCATCTATACTGACCTCCATCAGGTTGCAAATTAAAAATAATTTTTATCTGCATCTACAGTACCTCTGCAAAAATATTTGGGCTTCTAGCTGTGTGTGGGACTTGTTTTATTAGTCCATCTATACTGACCTCCATCAGGTTGCAAACTGAATATATTTTTTTCTGCATCTACCTCTGAAAAAATATTGGGCTTCTAGCTGTGTGTGGGTCTTGTTCTATTAATCCATCTATACAGACCTCCATCAGGTTGCAAACTCAATATAATTTTTTTCTGCATCTACCTCTGAAAAAATATTGGGCTTCTAGCTGTGTGCGGGACTTGTTGTATTAGTCCATCTATACTGACCTCCATCAGGTTGCAAACTGAATATATTTTTTTCTGCATCTACCTCTGAAAAAATATTGGGCTTCTAGCTGTGTGTGGGACTTGTTCTATTAATCCATCTATAGAGACCTCCATCAGGTTGCAAACTGAATATATTTTTTTCTGCATCTACCTCTGAAAAAATATTGGGCTTCTAGCTGTGTGTGGGACTTGTTGTATTAGTCCATCTATACTGACCTCCATCAGGTTGCAAACTGAATATATTTTTTTCTGCATCTACCTCTGAAAAAATATTGGGCTTCTAGCTGTGTGTGGGACTTGTTGTATTAGTCCATCTATACTGACCTCCATCAGGTTGCAAATTGAATATAATTTTTTTCTGCATCTAACCCAGCCAATAGTTTTGGCCTAATACCACAGTTTGGCCACTCAGCTCTGCTCGGTTACCATCCATTGTTTTTTTGTGCAAACAACTCCAGAGTTGTGAATTAGTTAACCACCAAAATGAGTGGAAAAAGGCCTGCTGCTGGTGGAAAGGGGAATAGGCGTGTTGGGAAGGTGAAAAAAGGTTGTGTCCGTGGGGTAGGTGTTAAAGCAACAGTAACATCTGCAGAAGAAAGACCATCTTCCAGCCAAACTAAAATGTCTACTTCTTTTAGCGGACAATGTGATAAGATCCCTTTCTTACGGCCACGCCAATCGCTACAAATTCCAGATGAGGCACAAAAACAGCAGGTGCTTCAATGGATATCAAGTGCTCCTTTAAGTGGGCTCTCCTCCACATCAACTTCAACATCACAAATACTCCAGTCCTCAAAGGTGTCACCCAAATCGCACTTGCTTCCTCACAGCTCCCAAATCTCCAGCTGCCCGTCTGAGTATGAGGTAGAACAGATGGTTGAGTCTGCAGAGCTGTTTACTCATACTATAGCCTGGGAATCAGAGGTCGACTCCAGCGCTTCTGTGAATCCAGACGAGGAAATGATCTGCACTGATGCCCAGAATCTTTATGAGTCGCATCCAGGACCAGACGCAGAAGGTTCTGACCATAATGTAGACCCTCATTCCCAAACTGTAACTCCTGTTGGTGGAGACAATGAGGAAGACGATGATAAGACTCAAATACCTGATTGGAGTGACAACTTTAGTTTTTTGTCAGGGCAGGAACAGGTTGGCTCTGAGGACGACGGGTGTGATAACACACAGGGTGATGATGATGAGGTTGGAGATCCCACTTACTGTCAACCCACAGTCAGCCAAGAGATGAGGTCAGCAGAGGAGGTGGAGGAAGATGCTAGTGACGACGAGGTCAGGTTGCGCCTTCCTGGACAGAGACGTAGTACTGGAAGCACGTCAACAACTGCATCCTCAAACACAACTCTGCCTCTCACCACAAGTCGTGGTGGCTCTTCAGGTCGCATGGGTGCTAAGCCTTGCATAGCCTGGGCATTTTTTCAGATCGATAAAGATGACCCAACTCGTGTTATCTGTAACATTTGTCAGCAAAAGCTAAGTAGAGGCCAAAAAATACATAGTTTGAGTACTTCATGCATGAACCGGCACATGGACATGAAGCATAAGTTGCAGTGGGAAGCTCAGTGTGCTACAATGCGGCCTAGCCGGCCGGGCCAACCACCGTCTGCCATATCTTGTGCATCCGCGGCCTCTTCATCCTCTGTGACTGGGGGGACAGCAGTCACACCTGTTTTGGGGCGCAGACCTGCCACCTCTTTACCCGCAACAGCCAGCGTGATTGGCAGGTCATCATTTTCTTTGGAGGTGGTAACACCAGCTGGTGTTGAGCGCTGTCCGACATCGATAACACCACCTTTGGATCAAGGCAACCTAACATGTCCGCCTGCATCTTCCTCACAGACCGGCAGTTTGCCGGGGACACCCTTATCAACCCCGTCTAAGCACAATAGCCAGCCCTCAGATGTGGACAAGTAAAAGACCATTTCCTCCTAGCCATGAGAAAGCTAAGAGGTTGAATTTCACCATCTGCAAGCTCTTGGCTACAGAAATGCTGCCTTTCCGCCTGGTGGACACAGAGGATTTTCGAGACCTTATGTCCGTCGCAGTGCCCCAGTACCAGATGCCCAGTCGGCACTACTTCTCAAAGAAAGGTGTGCCTGCGCTCCACCAGCATGTCGCACACAACATCACCGCTTCTTTGAGAAACTCTGTGTGTGACAGGGTGCATTTCACCACAGACACTTGGACGAGTAGGCATGGACAGGGGCGTTACATGTCGCTGACTGGGCACTGGGTAACTATGGTGACAGCAGGACAAGGGGCTGCTGTCCAAGTCTTGCCGTCCCCACGAGTTGTGCGTCAATCCTCTTTATGTCAAAGTTCCTCCACTGCTTCTGCCTCCTCAACCTCCTCTCGGTCTTCCACCTGCACCCAAAGCCTGTCTGGTCATGCCACAAGCTTTCTAACTGCGCAGAAGGGATCCTGCACACCTCCTTACTATGCTGGCAGTAGGGCTCAACGTCATCAGGCGGTTTTTACTTTGAAATGTCTGGGAAATGTGAGTCACACAGCTGAGGAGTTGTGGTCAGCTCTGGAGAACCAATTTCATGAATGGCTGTCTCCACTGGACCTGAAATCAGGGAAGGCCGTGTGCGACAATGCTGCAAACCTGGGTGCGGCCCTTCGCCGGGGCAATGTCACACACGTGCCTTGTATGGCTCACGTGTTGAACCTGGTTGTCCAGCAATTTTTAGCCCACTATCCCAGACTAGATGGCCTTCTGCAGAGGGCACGGTCGCTGTGTGCTCACTTCCGCCGTTCGCATCCCGCAGCTCAGCGACTTACATCTCTACAGAAGTCGTTGGGCCTGCCACTTCACCGGCTAAAATGCGATGTGCCTACCCGGTGGAATTCAACTCTGCACATGTTGCAGCGACTGTGGCAGCACCGACAAGCCCTGGTGCAATACGTTCTGACGTATAGCCTGGGCCAACGAGATCCAGAGGTGGGGCAAATCACGCTGGAGGAGTGGTCTCAGATCAGGGACCTATGCACCCTTCTGCACAGTTTTGAAATGGCGACGAAGATGTTTAGTGCTGATGATGCCAATATCAGCATGACTATTCCGGTGATTTACATGCTGGAGCACATGTTAAACAGAATTCGGAGTCAGGTGGTGGCACAAGAGGAGGTGGAGGAAGTAGAGGAGGAGGAGTTGTATGCAGAAGGGCTAACATCTGCAAGGTCCAGACGGTCGGCAGCACCAAGGCGGCAGGCATGTGAGGGTGGGGGAGATGGTTTTACCAGGGCGCATGGTAGCAGCCAAACTAGTGAGGAAGGTGCAGGAGCCCAGGAAGAAGTGGAGGACGAACTGATGGAAGACTCATCAGATGAGGGAGACCTTGATCACATTTCTGTTGTGCGAGGTTGGGGGGAGAGGACAGAGGAAGGAAGCATGATTGTTACCTTGCCACCAACACAACAGGGACTTAGTGCTCCTGGATGCGCAACACACATGAGTGCCTTCTTGCTGCACTACCTGCAACATGACCCTCGAATTGTGAGAATTAGAAATAATCCTGACTACTGGGTTGCCACACTGTTAGATCCCCGGTACAAAAGTTAATTTGCAGAAATTATTCCTGCCATAGAAAGGGATGCACGCATGCAGGAGTATCAGCAGAGACTGTTGCAGAATCTTACATGTGCTTTTCCACAAAACACCAGTGGTGCACGTAGTGAATCTCACAGTTCCAACTTGCCAACCGTGGGACCGTCAAGTGTTCAGCACTCAAACCGTAACAGAACCACAGTATCTGCTGGTAACATCAATTTTGCGGAATCATTTCACCACTTTTTTAGCCCATCCTTTGCAAGGCCACAGGAGACAAGAAGTCTGACACATAGTCAACGCCTAGAGACGATGGTACAGGAGTATCTCCAAGTAAACATTGAAGCCACGACTGTGTCACTGGACCCTTGCTCTTTTTGGGCTTCCAATCTGGATAAATGGCCGTAGCTAGCCACTTACGCCTTGGAGATCTTGTTATGCCCCGCAGCCAGCGTTCTGTCTGAGCGTGTGTTCAGTGCTGCTGGTGGTGTGCTGACAGATAAGCGCACGCGGCTCTCCACTGATAATGTAGACAGACTCACGTTCATAAAGATGAACAAATCATGGATCCGAAACGACTTTTCTACCCCTGTGTCATCCTGGGGAGAGTAAAAGCTTGATGATTGGTTAAAATCACCCTACCAACTGTTTTAAGCTTTCAAATTACTAATCATGTTTATCTGTATCTTGACTGGAAAATAATTTGGGCTTTGTAGCAGTGTGCAGCACTGATCCTATTAGGCCATCTATAATAAGCTCCACCAGATTTAAAATTAAAAATAATTTTTAGCTGCATCTAGCCCGGAAAATAATTTTGGGGCTCCGAGATGCGCAAGACACATAAGTGCCTTCTTGCTGCACTACCTGCAGCATGACCCTCATATTGTCAGAATTCGAAGTAATCATGACTACTGGGTTGCCACACTCTTAGATCCCCCAAACTTTTCGATCAACCTTTTCATTTTAATAAAGACCAAAAAAATGGTCATTTTTGAAATTATAAGCATTAGCAGGTTGTTAGAAACTGAAATCAAACAGTTTTCAACTCAAAACTTTATTCTAGGTGATGTTACATTTTCACATAGGACCCCTTGTTCGAAAGGAGCTTCTGAACTCTCTCGTCCATTGAATTTGTCAGGTTTTGGATGGTTTCTGCTTCAATTGTTTTGCATGAGGACAGAATACCCTCCCAGAGCTGTTGCTTAGATGTGAACTGCCTCCCGCCATCATAGACACTCCTTTTAATGATGCTCCAAAGGTTCTGAATGGGGTAGAGGTCAGGGGAGCATGGGGGTCACACCATAAGTTTGTCCCCTTTTATGCCCATATCAGCCAGAGATGCAGATGTTTTATGTGCAGCATGAGATGGTGCATTATCATGCAGAAAAATGATCTTGCTGTGAAATACACGGTTCTTCTTCTTGAACCATGGCAGGAAGTGCTGTTTGAGAAAATCCACATACATTATGGAGTTCATCTTTAGCGCCTTCAGGGATCCTAAAGGGGCCGACAATCTCTCTCCCCATGATTCCAGCCCAAAACATTACTCCACCTCCTCCTTGTTGGCGCTGTAGCCGTGTTTGCGTGGGGTGTCCATCAACCAGCCATCCTCCACTCCATTCATCTGGACCATCGAGCGCTGCACGGCACTCATCCGTGAACAAAACAGTTTTGAAATCAGTCTTCATGTAATGTTTGGCCCACTGGAGCCGTTTCTGCTTGTGTGAAGTGGATAGAGGAGGTCGACAGGATGGCGTATGCACAGCTGCAAACCTCTGAAGGACCCTGCATCTTGTTGTTCGGGGGACGTTGGAGGCACAAGCAGCTTCAAAAACTTGTCTGCTGCTATGAAAAGGCTTTTTTGCCACTGCTCTTTCAACCTGACGTAATTGCCTGTAGGAAAGAGTCCTCAATTTGCCCTTATCAGCACGCACACGTGTGTACTGTGAATCAGCTACATACTTCTTGATTGCCAAGACACTTCATCCTGATCATCGCACAATGTTGATTGTAGTCATGCCTTGACCTAAACACTCCACAATTTGTTGCTTCTCAGCAGCCGACACATCCTTTTTCTTTCCCATTTTGGCAGAAAATGTAGGCTGCTTAATAATGTGAGAGAGCCTTCTTAAGTAGTCTTGCCTTTCATTGGACACACCTGCCAAACTAATTAGCACAGGTGTCTGCAATTGCTTACAGTGATATAAAGAGCCCTGACACACATCACCATCAATGAGTTTAACTGACAAACAAACAAATTCTTCCCTTATCACTCCTAAACACTTTTTGCATAATAATTTGGAACGCGGTGTACATGTGCTTTTCCACAAAACACCAGCGGTTCACGTAGTGAATCTTACAGTTCTAACTTGCCAACCGTGGTCTGCATGGAATTGTTCAATAAAGGGCCCAAAATTAAGATAACATAGATGGGAGAGGTCTCTATGAATAGGAATTCCTAAGTATTTGATACCCTGTGAGGGCCAGGCAAAGGGAAAGTTGGACTGGATGGAATCCTATATGGATTTGGGGAGGGAGACATCGAGGGCCTCAGACTTCGCTGCATTGATTTTAAAATTTTACCATGTAACAAAGTGATCTATTTCAGCCATAACAGCATGGATGGATATATGTGATTGAGTGATATATACTAGGACATCATCAGCAAATAGAGAGCACTTGTACTCGGTGCCTCCCACCTCAATCCACCTAATATTGGGGTTATGGCGAATTGATGAGAGCAGGTGCTCCGTCACTAGGATGTATAAGAGAGGGGACAGAGGACATCCCTGCCTTGTCCCATTGGTGATTGTGAAAGGTGATGAAAATGTTCTGACGCACCCCCTGGGCCTTGGGACACCCGGAGCCGGACCCTTTTTGGTGGATGCTGGTGGTTGTAGTCTTCGTGGCGGCGACCCGGTTCCATGGCTCAGGGCGGTCAAACCAGTGGCGGAACTATTTATGTGGTTTTGATGTTTAAATGTCCGACTACGCCACCCGTGGATTGTGGTCAGAGTGAACCGCCGCTACAGGGCAGACCGCTGAGGCTGGTGTTGTGGGTGCAGCAGAGCGTAGCATAACTCCCCACGGGAGGAGTATAGCCTCAGGGCAGTGTATGCGGAGGATGGGGGTGATGGTGCAGGGCAGCAGCAGTAACGACACGGAGTCAGTGATGCAGTCCAGGGCCTTTACTCACAGTTCTTATTATCCAGACCACGTCTGCAGGTAACGGCTGCCCACGTCGTACTGTGCTCACCAGGTGAGGGGCTCAGACAACTCCCAGATAACTTTGGAGCACTTCACAGGACCCCCTTTGTGTGTCCTTTGTCTGGCCTTTCTTACCAACACTTCTGTCCGGCTGCCTCGGGCCTCCTCTTGGTAAACTTGGCGCCAGTTTCCCTGACCCTATGTGGTGCCTTCCTAGCGGGTGTAGCGAGGGGCTGCGCCACATAAAATGTCAGAGCCTCCGGTTTCTAGCTGAGGGTCGTTTCCTGCCTCCACTAGTTCGGGGACCGGTCTCCCCCTTTGGCCTGACCCCTCCACGCAGGTGGATTCGGGCGTGCGGTGGCGACTCGCCCGTCCGCACCCCTGGGATCCCTTCATTCCTCGTTCCTGGAGCCTTCTCCGCTCCTCTTCCTTCCTTCTCCCTCTTCCAGGCCTGGGCCTCTGTTACTAGGCCCGCCTCCGGAGCAGAGCTCATGCAGAGCCCCTGCTCCCTGCCACTTCTGCTCAGACTTCTCTGCACTGAACTAAGATGGTGCCCACCTTTTATACTCCCTTCTCAATGCACCCAGGAACTGCTTCCTCCCTGCTCCTGCACTACAGGGTTCCCCTTCCTCAGTGTTCCCTCCCCCCACTCCAGCCAGGGACAGGGACTGTCGTGCCCATCTCAGGGGCATTTTGGTCGCCCTGCCCCACGGCAATGTGGTGTAATGCATGCAGGTGTCGGGTCCTGATCCACACTCCATCCTTACCTGAGAGTGAGATATCACACCTCTGGGTGAGGTGCAATACGTCTGTAGCAACCGAGCCCTCAGGGTGCTACAGTTCCATTTATCTTCAGCCTAGGTGACGTATTGCGATACAGGGCCGTGATTTTGGCTATAAAAAGGTCCCCTAGACCCCTACCCCAAGCTTTTTAAGAGAATCATATATGGCGTGCCAGGAGACTCTATGGAATGCTTTCTCAGCATCCAACGAGAGTATCTAATTACAAATTTTTAACTGCATCTAGCCCAGGAAATACTTTGTGCCTAGTAGCAGTGTCTGCTAGTCAGCGGATTATCCCGGCTGTTAAGCAAGCTACACCACCTGTAGTTTAGACACTTAATTTTTTCAAAGGAAATGCTTCGGGACCATGGGATACTTAGTGAAGAGCATCAGGAGGCACCCCAAGGCATAGGGGCTGGGACTGGCAGTAGGATGCCTTGCGGTGGACAGCCGAGCGCGATCCTTATAAAAGCTTTTTAACTGCAGCAGCTTTAGTGGAAGCTACTGGAGCTGGAATTACCGCGGCTGCTGGCATGAGACTTGCCCTCCAATAGATCCTTGTAAATGGATTTAAAGTGTATTCATTCAAATTAGAGAGACAATTTAAATTAAAAAGCTTAGAGCTGCCTCCACCACAGGGGGGCTCGCTCGACCCACCAGCGGACAGGCACCAGTATTGGGAGAGGGGGGCTGGCCGTCAGGGTTCACCGCGGCTCTGGCACAAACCCGGCGACATGGAGGTGGCACGGGCAGGAGCGGACTGGCCGTGTCGGCTTCTCACTTTTTGGATTTTAGAAGGGCATGACATGCCTATATCTGTGTCTCCCCCTCCTTTTACTCCTCCACCTCTTTTATTTTCTCATGACTATATGTACTTGTCACTTTTCCATGTGTTAGTTATGTCTTCTGAGCAGTTTGTCAGCTTTTGGACACCTTTGAAGGTGTTTTCTATTTGTTTCTATGTGTTTTTGTTTGCCTGCCATTGGTTTTAACGGTGTTCGAAGGTGTTCGACGAACAGTTCGACGAACACACGGGTGTTCGACGAACCGAACCGAACTCGAACACTACGGGGGTGGCTCAACACTAGCCGGGAGCAGAGGCGAGACTCACCGGTAGACCCGGGTAGGGTGAGTAGAGCGCGGATAGTTGCTTTCTAATAGCCTGCAGCCGGGAATTAACTTTTAATGAAAGGGAACAATCCCTTTGACTGTCTGCAGCGCGCCACACCTAGGAAGCGCACTCTCACACACAAGCCAGCATGCACACGTGCTCGCACGTTACAACACCCCCTATCTGACCCTACAACCTCTACGTCACCATGCGTCAGACTCTCCTGCCTGTTTTATGATTTCAGGGCCCTGGCAGGAATCACCCCCCCCTCCCCGATTCCTTCCGCACCTTCCTTGCCTTCCTTGCACTGACGTTAGCTCTTTGGCAGCCGCCTGGCTTGGTTACACAAGCTTCTTTGCAGAGAAACATGTTACTTCTGCTGCCCCTCGCTAGGCGGCCGGCATCCAAAACCTTCTCTGGGCACCTGCTGAAAGCCTGGCCCCTTCACGGCCCCGGGTGCTTTTAACGCCATCATTTCCACACGGCGAGCTGCGGAGTCAATAAGCACTCCTAGCCGTGGCAAGGAGCTCGGTGTCAGGCCTGCGTGAAGGCGGCGGGGTAGCGTACTTAGCTGTCAACTGGCTCAGAGGCCTTGGGGCTTCCATCATCTAAGTTACTTAAGGTCGGTGTCCGGCAAGGCGCCGTTCCATACTAGCCGAGCTGGGCAGTAGGGCAAAACGTCATCAAAATGGTCTACAGCACCTGGTGTTCCCTGGAGGTCTCTCATCCAAGTACTGTCCGAGCCCAGCCCTGCTTTGCTTCCAAGATCAGACAAGATCGGGCATATCCAAGGTGGTATGGCCAGTAGACGCTGCTTGATCCATCGCCCGGCCAGCCTTTCTCAGGATCGCTTGATGGCGAGCAATCTGGCCGTGACGGGGCGGGCTCCGAAGGGTCCATGCAAAGGCTGTGCCGTCCCTACAGGTGTGGTTTGTTTAGCAGTGATTCACCCGCCGCATCAGGTGTCTTCAAAAATGTCTCGGTGCAGGGTCTCCTGCAGGCTAAACCCTTCATCACGGTAATGTGACAGAAAGAGCAAGCTGGATCCGTAACCTGGGGGCGGAGCGAGACGTCCAGGGGTGAATGAAGGAAGAGGGTGAGATGGTTGCCAGTGACTTTGAGCTGCTCTTCAGGAGGGAGGGTTGTGTTGCCTGCCAAAGTCTTCTGCTTGGGGTTACCGGTTGTTGCCTCCAGCCACCCGGGAGATGCTGGTCCTGGTGAAAAGGATCCTAGTATTAAAAGTAAAGAAGCAACAATGCTGGAGGCCCACGGTGATCAGAAGGATGCTGGTATTTTGCAGAGATGAAATAGCGCAAGAGAGAAAGCAAATGAAAAAAAGAAAAGAGAATGAATGTGTGCACTTGTCAAAGGGAATGGAAAAAAGGCATAGAAGAGAGTGCCCCCTGCTGGTGGAAGGAAGGAAAAAGCAAAAGCCTATAGCACCTGGTATTTCCAGGCGGTCTCGCATCCAAGTACTAACCAGGCCCAACCCTGCTTAGCTTCTAAGATCAGAAAAGATCAGGCATGTTCAGGGTGGTGTGGCCGTAGGCAGAGACAAGCCTCTCACTTGCTGCTTTTCTACTTTGAAGTCTGGCTGCCGGCTGCCCTTTCCAGTGCTCAGCAAGACCAGGTCCTTTTGTGCTTTCCCTTCTCTTCAATTTTTTTGCTGGCTTCCTTAAAAGGTCTTGTAGACACAACGCCCCACTCAGAGCCGCTGAGCTCACTGATCGGCTGCAGCGCTGTCGACGGAACGTCAGCTTCACGGCCAATGCCACAGGCCGGGAGCAGAGGCGAGACTCACCGGTAGACCCGGGTAGGGTGAGTAGAGCGCGGTTAGTTGCTATCTAATAGCCTGCAGCCGGGGATTAACTTTTAATGAAAGGGAACAATCCCTTTGACTGTCTGCAGCGCGCCACACCTAGGAAGCGCACTCTCACACACAAGCCAGCATGCACACGTGCTCGCACGTGACAACAACCCCTATCTGCCCCTACAACCTCTCCGTCACCATGCGTCAGACTCTCCTGCCTGTCTTATGATTTCATGGCCCTAGCAGGAATCACCACACCGCCTCCCCAATTCCTTCCGCACCTTCCTTGCCTTCCTTGCACTGAGGTTAGCTCTTTGTCAGCCGTCTGGCTTGGTTACACAAGCTTCTTTGCAGAGAAACATGTTACTTCTGCTGGCCCTCGCTAGGCGGCCAGCACCCAAAACCTTCCCTGGGCACCTGCTGAAAGCCTGGCCCCTTCACGGCCCAGCGTGCTTTTAACGCCATCATTTCCACACGGCGAGCTGCAGAGTCAATAAGCACTCCTAGCCGTGGCAAGGAGCTCGGTGTCAGGCCTGCGTGAAGGCGGCGGGGTAGCGTACTTAGCTGCCAACTGGCTCAGAGGCCTTGGGGCTTCCATCATCTAAGTTACTTAAGGTCGGTGTCCGGCAAGGCGCCGTTCCATGCTAGCCGAGCTGGGCAGTAGGGCAAAACGTCATCAAAATGGTCTACAGCACCCGGTGTTCCCAGGAGGTATCACATCCAAGTACTGTCCGAGCCAAGCCCTGCTTTGCTTCCGAGATCAGACGAGATCAGGCGCATCCAAGTTGGTATGGCCAGTAGACGATGCTCGATCCATCGCCCGACCAGCCTTTCTCAGGATCGCTTGGTGGCGAGCAATCTGGCCGTGACGGGGCGGGCTCCGAAGGGTCCATGCAAAGGCTGTGCCGTCCCTACAGGTGTGGTTTGTTTAGCAGTGATTCACCCGCCGCATCAGGTGTCTTCAAAAATGGCTCGGCGCAGGGTCTCCTGCAGGCTAAACCCTTCATCGCGGTAATGTGACAGAAAGAGCAAGCTGGACCCGTAACTTGGGGGCGGAGCGAGACGTCCAGGGGTGAATGAAGGAAGAGGGTGAGATGGTTGCCAGTGACTTTGAGCTGCTCTTCAGGGGGGAGGGTCGTGTTGCCTGCAAAGGTCTTCTGCTTGGGGTTACCGGTGGTTGCCTCCAGCCACGCGTGAGACGCTGGTCCTAGTATTAAAAGTAAAGAAGCAACAATGCTGGAGGCCCACGGTGATCAGAAGGATGCTGGTATTTTGCAGAGATGAAATAGCGCAAGAGCGAAAGCAAATGAAAAAAAGAAAAGAGAATGAATGTGTGCAATTGTGAAAGGGAATGGAAAAAAGGCATAGAAGAGAGTGTCCCCTGCTGGTGGAAGGAAGGAAAAAGCAAAAGCCTACAGCACCTGGTATTCCCAGGCGGTCTCCTATCCAAGTACTAACCAGGCCCAACTCTGCTTAGCTTCCAAGATCAGGCGTGTTCAGGGTGGTGTGGCCGTAGGCAGAGACAAGCCTCTCACTTGCTGCTTTTCTACTTTGACGTCTGGCTGCCGGCTGCCCTTTCCAGTGCTCAGCAAGACCAGGTCCTTTTGTGCTTTCCCTTCTCTTCAATTTTTTTGCTGGCTTCCTTAAAAGGTCTTGTAGACACAACACCCCACTCAGAGCCGCTGAGCTCACTGATCGGCTGCAGCGCTGTCGACGGAACGTCAGCTTCACGGCCAATGCCACAGGCCGGGAGCAGAGGAGAGACTCACCGGTAGACCCGGGTAGGGTGAGTAGAGCGCGGTTAGTTGCTTTCTAAAAGCCTGCAGCCAGGGATTAACTTTTAATGAAAGTGAACAATCCCTTTGACTGTCTGCAGCGCGCCACACCTAGGAAGCGCACTCTCACACACAAGCCAGCATACACTCGTGCTCGCACGTGACAACACCACCTATCTGCCCCTACAACCTCTCCGTCACCATGCGTCAGACTCTCCTGCCTGTTTTATGATTTCAGGGCCCTAGCAGGAATCACCCCCCCACCCTCCCCAATTCCTTCCGCACCTTCCTTGCACTGAGGTTAGCTCTTTGTCAGCCGTCTGGCTTGGTTACACAAGCTTCTTTGCAGAGAAACATGTTACTTCTGCTGGCCCTCGCTAGGTGGCCGGCATCCAAAACCTTCCCTGGGCACCTGCTGAAAGCCTGGCCCCTTCACGGCCCCGGGTGCTTTTAACGCCATCATTTCCACACGGCGAGTTGCGTAGTCAATAAGCACTCTTAGCCGTGGCAAGGAGCTCGGTGTCAGGCCTGCGTGAAGGCGGCGGGGTAGCGTACTTAGCTGCCAACTGGCTCAGAGGCCTTGGGGATTCCATCATCTAAGTTACTTAAGGTCGGTGTCCGGCAAGGCGCCGTTCCATGCTAGCCGAGCTGGGCAGTAGGGCAAAACGTCATCAAAATGGTCTACAGCACCCGGTGTTCCCAGGAGGTCTCCCATCCAAGTACTGTCCGAGCCCAGCCCTGCTTTGCTTCCGAGATCAGGCGTATCCAAAGTGGTATGGCCTGTAGACGCTGCTCCATCCATCGCCCGGCCAGCCTTTCTCAGGATCGCTTGGTGGCGAGCAATCTGGCCGTGACAGGGCGGGCTCCGAAGGGTCCATGCAAAGGCTGTGCCGTCCCTACAGGTGTGGTTTGTTTAGCAGTGATTCACCCGCCGCATCAGGTGTCTTCAAAAATGGCTCGGCGCAGGGTCTCCTGCAGGCTAAACCCTTCATCGCGGTAATGTGACAGAAAGAGCAAGCTGGACCCGTAACTTGGGGGCGGAGCGAGACGTCCAGGGGTGAATGAAGGAAGAGGGTGAGATGGTTGCCAGTGACTTTGAGCTGCTCTTCAGGGGGGAGGGTCGTGTAGCCTGCAAAGGTCTTCTGCTTGGGGTTACCGGTGGTTGCCTCCAGCCACGCGGGAGACGCTGGTCCTGGTGAAAAGGGGCCTAGTATTAAAAGTAAAGAAGCAACAATGCTGGAGGCCCACGGTGATCAGAAGGATGCTGGTATTTTGCAGAGATGAAATAGCGCAAGAGAGAAAGCAAATGAAAAAAAGAAAAGAGAATGCATGTTTGCACTTGTGAAAGGGAATGGAAAAAAGGCATAGAAGAGAGTACCCCCTGCTGGTGGAAGGAAAGAAAAAGCAAAAGCTTACAGCACCTGGTATTACCAGGCAGTCTCCCATCCAAGTACTAACCAGGCCCAACCTTGCTTATCTTCCGAGATCAGATGCGATCAGGCGTGTTCAGGGTGGTGTGGCCATAAGCGGAGACAAGCCTCTCACTTGCTGCTTTTCTACTGTGACGTCTGGCTGCCGGCTGCCCTTTCCAGTGCTCAGCAAGACCAGGTCCTTTTGTGCTTTCCCTTCTCTTCAATTTTTTTGCTGGCTTCCTTAAAAGGTCTTGTAGACAGAACGCCCCACTCAGAGCCACTGAGCTCACTGATCGGCTGCAGCGCTGTCGACGGAACGTCAGCTTCACGGCCAATACCACAGGTCGGGAGCAGAGGCGAGACTCACGGGTAGACCCGGGTAGGGTGAGCAGAGCGTGGTTAGTTGCTTTCTAATAGCCTGCAGCCGGGGATTAACTTTTAATGAAAGGGAACAATCCCTTTGACTGTCTGCAGCGCGCCACACCTAGGAAGCGCACTCTCACACACAAGCCAGCATGCACACGTGCTCGCACGTGACAACACCCCCTATCTGCCGCTACAACCTCTCCGTCACCATGCGTCAGACTCTTCTGCCTGTTTTATGATTTCAGGGCCCTAGCAGGAATCACCCCCCCCTCCCCAATTCCTTCCTTGCCTTCCTTGCACTGAGGTTAGCTCTTTGTCAGCCGTCTGGCTTGGTTACACAAGCTTCTTTACAGAGAAACATGTTACTTCTGCTGGCCCTCGCTAGGCGGCCGGCATCCAAAACCTTCCCTGGGCACCTTCTGAAAGCCTGGCCCCTTCACGGCCCCGGGTGCTTTTAACGCCATCATTTCCACACGGCGAGCTGCGGAGTCAATAAGCACTCCTAACCGTGACAAGGAGCTCGGTGTCAGGCCTGCGTGAAGGCGGCGGGGTATCGTACTTAGCTGCCAACTGGCTCAGAGGCCTTGGGGCTTCCATCATCTAAGTTACTTAAGGTCGGTGTCCGGCAAGGCGCCGTTCCATGCTTGCCGAGCTGGGCAGTAGGGCAAAATGTCATCAAAATTGTCTACAGCACCTGGTGTTCCCAGTAGGTCTCCCATCCAGGTACTGTCTGAGCCCAGCCCTGCTTTGCTTTCGAGATCAGACGAGATCGGGCGTATCCAAGGTGGTATGGCCAGTAGACGCTTCTTTATCCATCGCCCGGCCAGCCTTTCTCAGGATCGCTTTGTTATGATCTGCTACAGAGAGTATGGAAAGAAAGGAGATCTATCCCTACAATAGAACTAAACTAGATCCCTACGATGTAACGGGGAACCTGATCCTGCGATCAGACCCGCTAAAGTCCTCGGCTAGTCTGAACGCAGACCTATAGATGTGAGGGAGGGATCCCTACAAGATCTAGGGACTGGGAAAAGTTGGACACCTCCTAGCAGAAATAGTAGCAGTCAAAGACAAACACACAACAAAAAGGCATAGGGGTCAGAAGACCTAGCAAAACTAACAGAGAACGGCAAAAGAGCAAGAAGCTAGCTCAACAGTAGTAAATACAAATGAAGTCCAGCAAAGCCAGGAGGGCGGAGCCAGATTAAATAGGCAAAATGGTCATGTGACCAGCAAACTAAAAAAAACCTAACAGGAGAGTTGTAACAGTACCCCCTCTTCTAAGAGGATCCTCCGGATCCCCTAGGCCCAGGCTTACCAGGAAAACTCCTGTGAAACGCTCGGACAAGTCTGGGGGCAGAAACATAATCCGCTCTCACCCATGAGTTATCCTCAGGTCCGAAACCCTTCCAAGCGACGAGATACTGCAAACTCCCTCTATACCGTCTAGAATTTAGGATGCGGGAAATTTCATATTCCCCGTCCTCCACCACCGGAGGAACAGTGGCAGAGGCGTCACCATCCGACACATCAGCTTTTTTCAACAGAGAAACATGAAACACCGGATTAATCTTCCAGGACGTAGGAACCTCCAGCCTAACAGCAGATTGGTTAACTATCTGAAGTACCTTAAAGGGCCCTACGAACTTGGGACCCAATTTTTTAGAAGGAATCCTCAATCGCAGATTCTTAGAGGACAACCAAACCATGTCTCCAACCGCAAACAAAATCTCTTGCCGTTTCCTATCAAAGTACCTCTTAGATTTTTTGTTAGCCTCCTGAAGATTACCACGCACATCTGTCCAAACTCTCTCCAAATCACCGGAAAAACTCTCCTCCTCAGGCACAGCCGAAACCAATTTGGAAAATGACCCAAAAGACGGATGTCTCCCAGAACAACAAAAAAAAGGCGAACACCCAGCAGAAGAGGATGTATGGTTGTTAAGAGCAAATTCAGCAAGTGGCAGAAACTCAGACCACCTCTCTTGATTGTCTGCCACAAAACAACGCAAGAACTGCTCAACATCCTGGTTCTTCCTTTCTGTCTGGCCATTAGACTCAGGATGATATCCGGATGAAAACGACAAATGAACTCCCAACCTGTCACAAAAGGCACTCCAAAAACGAGCCACGAACTGAGGTCCCCTATCAGAAACAATGTCAGTAGGAACACCATGTAGTCTGACAATCTCCTTGACAAAGGCCTTAGCGAGTGTCTTAGCGCAAGGCAGTTTGATGAAGGGAACCAAGTGACACATCTTGCTAAAACGGTCCACGACCACCCAGATGACCGTGAAACCTTCAGAGGGAGGAAGGTCAGTAATAAAGTCCATAGCCAGATGTGTCCAAGGTGCACTAGGAACCTCCAGAGGGCAAAGCAACCCCGCAGCAGGAGCATGCGAAGACTTGGATCTTGCACACACAGTACATTGGCGCACCCACTTAATGACTTCCTTCTGCCATCCAGGCCACCAAAAACTGCGACCCACAAGTCTCTTGGTCTCAGAAATTCCTGGATGACCTGCCAACCGAGACTCATGACACTCAACAAACAAATCTCTCCTAAAGGTCCTAGGCACAAACAACCTCCCATGGGGAGTGTTAGATGGGGCATTCTCCTGTGCTTTAAGAATCTCATCCTCCAAAACGGAGTCCAAAGCAGCAATCACAACACCTTCTTGTAAAATGGTCTCCTCTTCCTCCTCAACACCGACCATGGGAGAAAAGCTGCGAGACAAAGCATCCGCTTTAACATTCTTGGTACCCGGGATGTAAGTAACGGAAAAATTAAACCGCGAGAAAAAAAGTGCCCACCTAGCCTGACGGGCATTCAAGCGCTTGGCAGCATCAAGATAGATCAGATTTTTATGATCAGTGAAAACCTGAATGGGAAATTCAGCACCTTCCAAGAGATGACGCCAGTGTTCAAATGCGAGTTTAATCGCCAGCAATTCCCGATTATCAATATCATAATTAAGTTCAGTCTCGGAAAATTTTTTTGAAAAAAAGGCACAGGGATGTACTCCATCCTTGTTTTCCTGAGACAACACCGCACCAACCCCCACCGAAGAAGCATCAACCTCAACCAAAAACGGCTTAGTCACATCAGGCTGCATAAGGATGGAAGCAGAGGTGAACCTCTCCTTTAGAAACACAAAAGCTTCAATGGCCTCAGAAGTCCACTGAACCGCATTAGCACCTTTCCTGGTGAGATCGGTCAGCGGTTTGACAATAATAGAAAAATTTTTTATGAATTTTCTGTAATAATTGGCGAAACCCAAAAACCTCTGTATCGATTTCAAACCAATAGGCCTAGGCCATTCCTGCACAGCTTGAACTTTAACCGGGTCCATCTCAAAACCTTCACTGGAGATAATGTAGCCCAAAAAACTAATTCTCTGTACAGCGAACTCACATTTCTCCAGCTTAGCAAAAAGCGAATTGTCCATTAATAACTGTAATACCTCACGTACGCTCCGCCAATGAGACTCCAGATCCGGCGAATAAATCAAAATGTCATCCAAATACACAACCACATTTTTGCCGATTAAAGGTCTAAGGATATCATTAATAAGATTCTGAAAAAATGCTGGAGCATTGGTGAGACCAAAAGGCATAACCAGATTCTCAAAATGACCCACAGGAGTGTTAAAAGCAGTCTTCCATTCATCACCCTCCTTCATGCGCAACAAATTGTATGCCCCCCGGAGATCAATTTTAGAGAACCACTTGGCCCCCACTAACTGGTTAAATAAATCAGGAATCAATGGCAGTGGGTAAGGATTGCGTACAGTAATTTTATTAATCTCACGAAAGTCCAGACAAGGACGTAAACCGCCATCTTTTTTTTTTTACAAAAAAAAATCCAACAGCCACAGGAGACTTGGAAGGCCTAATGTGACCGGCGGCCAAGCTTGTCTGTATGTATTCTTCCAAAGCCTTTCTTTCAGGAATAGTAAGATTAAATAAACGACTCTTAGGAAGAGTCGCGCCAGGGACAAATTCAATGGTACAATCATAGTCTCTATGGGGAGGCAAAACCTGCGACTCCTCCTCAGAAAAAACTCTCCAAAAATCCTGAATAGGTACAGGCAATTCCCCTCTATCCACAGCAGCAATGCGCCCGTTACAACACTTGTCATAACACTTAGGGCTCCAGGAATTAATTTCATTGGTAGACCAATCCAGTACAGGATTGTGCAATTTTAACCAGGGTAACCCCAATATTACTGGAGAAGGCAAATTATCCAATACCACCAAATCCAAATTCTCTTGATGAATACCATTAATAGTGAGGGGAAATTCACAGACCTTGTGAGTAACACTCTTCAAGGGAGAGCCATCGACAGAAACCACAGCAATAGGGGATGACAAAGTTTTAGGTTCTAATCTAAGTTTTTCCAAGAATCCCCCATCAATCACATTCAGAGTAGATCCACAATCCACAAATACCCGAAATTCAATTAATTCATCCTGAGCAGCAGTAGTGGCAGATAGGAATTCTCCCTTAGAATTTAAACAGGCAATACGAGCATGACTGACCATTTTTTTTTCTTTCTTCTTACGAAGCACACAGCTCTTAATAAAATGACCAGAATTTCCGCAATAGAAACACAAGCCTTCAGAAAGTCGGCGGTCTTTTTCCTGAGAGCGGGGTGCCATCGCCCCAATTTCCATCGGCTCTCCATTGTCAGCACAGAACCTCTCAGGACTCGAAGCTGACATAGCAGAGGATTTGCTCTCATTAACCCTTTCACGCAGTCTCCTGTCCACCCGTATAGCTAATTGCATTGCCTCCTGCAAGTTTCCAGGTGTGGGATAAGCAATCAGTAAATCCTTTACCCTTTCACATAGCCCTGCAAGAAACAAGCTTTTCAAAGCAGAATCGTTCCACCCCACCTGGGCAGACCACCGACGGAAGTGAGAACAATATTTTTCCACATTACCTGATCCCTGCCTCAAACGTCTTAATTCAGACTCAGCAGATGAGACACGATCAGGATCATCGTACAACAAACCCAAAGCAGAAAAAAAAATATCCACTGATCTAAAGCACGGATCACTAGGTTGGAGAGAGAAGGCCCATCCCTGAGGATCTTTGCGCAAAAGTGACATTATGATCCCTATGCGCTGTGATTCATCACCAGAGGATCCGGGTCTCAAACGAAAATATAATAAACAAGCATTTTTAAAAGAAAAAAAATCTTGTTGTTTGCCAAAAAATAGATCAGGCAGACGTACTTTAGGTTCCACAAAATGAGCTCCAGAACAGCTACTCACGTGTTGTTGGAGCTTGGTCACCTCCAGAGAGAGTCCCTGCAAGCGTTGAGCCAAATCTTGCACCGAGACCATGATGGAAAACTGGAGGTCTTTCCTTAGAGAAATGTTTTTTTGTTTTTTTTTTTTTATGGCTGGAATTACTGTTATGATCTGCTACAGAGACTAAGGAAAGAAAGGAGATCTATCCCTACAATAGAACTAAACTAGATCCCTACGATGTAACGGGGAACCTGATCCTGCGATCAGACCCGCTAAAGTCCTCGGCTAGTCTGAACGCAGACCTATAGATGTGAGGGAGGGATCCCTACAAGATCTAGGGACTGGGAAAAGTTGGACACCTCCTAGCAGAAATAGTAGCAGTCAAAGACAAACACACAACAAAAAGGCATAGGGGTCAGAAGACCTAGCAAAACTAACAGAGAACGACAACAGAGCAACAAGCTAGCTCAACAGTAGTAAATACAAATGAAGTCCAGCAAAGCCAGGAGGGCGGAGCCGGATTAAATAGGCAAAATGGTCATGTGACCAGCAAACTAAAAAAAACCTAACAGGAGAGTTGTAACACGCTTTGTGGCGAGCAATCTGGCCGTGACGAGGCGGGCTCCGAAGGGTCCATGCAAAGGCTGTGCCGTCCCTACAGGTGTGGTTAGCTTAGCAGTGATTCACCCGCCGCATCAGGTGTCTTCAAAAATGGCTCGGCGCAGGGTCTCCTGCAGGCTAAACCCTTCATCGTGGTAATGTGACAGAAAGAGCAAGCTGGACCCGTAACTTGGGGGCGGAGCGAGACGTCCAGGGGTGAATGAAGGAAGAGGGTGAGATGGTTGCCAGTGACTTTGAGCTGCTCTTCAGGGGGGAGGGTCGTGTTGCCTGCAAAGGTCTTCTGCTTGGGGTTACCGGTGGTTGCCTCCAGCCACGCGGGAGACGCTGGTCCTGGTGAAAAGAAGCCTAGTATTAAAAGTAAAGAAGCAACAATGCTGGAGGCCCACGGTGATCAGAAGGATGCTGGTATTTTGCAGAGATGAAATAGCGCAAGAGAGAAAGCAAATGAAAAAAAGAAAAGAGAATGAATGTGTGCACTTGTGAAAGGGAATAGAAAAAAGGCACAGAAGAGAGAGCCCGCTGCTGGTTGAAGGAAAGAAAAAGCAAAAGCCTACAGCATCTGGTAGTCCCAGGCAGTCTCCCATTCAAGTACTAACCAGGCCCGACACTGCTTAGCTTCCAAGATCAGACGAGATCGGGCGTGTTCAGGGTGGTGTGGCCATAGGCAGAGACAAGACTCTCACTTGCTGCTTTTCTACATTGATGTCTGGTTGCCGGCTATCCTTTCCAGTGCTCAGCAAGACCAGGTCCTTTTGTGCTTTCCCTTCTCTTCAATTGTTTTGCTGGCATCCTTAAAAGGTCTGTAGACACAACGCCCCACTCAGAGCCGCTGAGCTCACTGATCGGCTGCAGCGCTGTCGACGGAACGTCAGCTTCACGGCCAATACCACAGGTCGGGAGCAGAGGCGAGACTCATGGGTAGACCCGGGTAGGGTGAGCAGAGCGTGGTTAGTTGCTTTCTAATAGCCTGCAGCCGGGGATTAACTTTTAATGAAAGGGAACAATCCCTTTGACTGTCTGCAGTGCGCCACACCTAGGAAGCGCACTCTCACACACAAGCCAGCATGCACACGTGCTCGCACGTGACAACAACCCCTATCTGCCCCTACATCCTCTCCGTCACCATGCGTCAGACTCTCCTGCCTGTTTTATGATTTCAGGACCCTAGCAGGAATCACCCCCCCCCTCCCAAATTGATTCCGCACCTATCTTGCACTGAGGTTAGCTCTTTGTCAGCCGTCTGGCTCGGTTACACAAGCTTCTTTGCAGAGAAACATGTTACTTCTGCTGGCCCTCGCTAGGTGGCCGGCATCCAAAATCTTCCCTGGGCACCTGCTGTAAGCCTGGCCCCTTCACGGCCCCGGGTGCTTTTAACGCCATCTTTTCCACACGGCGAGCTGCGGTGTCAATAGGCACTCCTAGCCGTGGCAAGGAGCTCGGTGTCAGGCCTGCGTAGTAGCGTACTTAGCTGCCAACTGGCTCAGAGGCCTTGGGGCTTCCATCATCTAAGTTACTTAAGGTCGGTGTCCGGCAAGGCGCCGTTCCATGCTAGCCGAGCTGGGCAGTAGGGCAAAACGTCATCAAAATGGTCTACAGCACCCGGTGTTCCCAGGAGGTCTCCCATTCAAGTACTGTCTGAGCCCAGCCCTGTTTTGCTTCCGAGATCAGACAAGATCGGGCCTATCCAAGGTGGTATGGCCAGTAGACGCTGCTCGATCCATCGCCCGGCCAGCCTTTCTCGGGATCGCTTGATGGCGAGCAATCTGGCGGTGACGGGGCGGGCTCCAAAGGGTCCATGCAAAGGCTGTGCCGTCCCTACAGGTGTGGTTTGTTTAGCAGTGATTCACCCGCCGCATCAGGTGTCTTCAAAAATGGCTCGGCGCAGGGTCTCCTGCAGGCTAAACCCTTCATCGCGGTAATGTGACAGAAAGAGCAAGCTGGACCCGTAACTTGGGGGCGGAGCGAGACGTCCAGGGGTGAATGAAGGAAGAGGGTGAGATGGTTGCCAGTGACTTTGAGCTGCACTTCAAGGGGGAGGGTCGTGTTGCCTGCAAAGGTCTTCTGCTTGGGGTTACCGGTGGTTGCCTCCAGCCATCCGGGAGAAGCTGGTCCTGGTGAAAAGGAGCCTAGTATTAAAAGTAAATAAGCAACAATGCTGGAGGCCCACGGTGATCAGAAGGATGCTGGTATTTTGCAGAGATGAAATAGCGCAAGAGAGAAAGCAAATGAAGAAAAGAAAAGAGAATGAATGTGTGCACTTGTGAAAGGGAATGGAAAAAAGGCATAGAAGAGAGTGCCCCCTGCTGGTGGAAGGAAGGAAAAAGCAAAAGCCTACAGCACCTTGCATTCCCAGGCGGTCTCTGTTAAATGGTTAATTATGGAAATTCATTTGGAATGTTAATCGATAATCATTTTTCTGAGTTCTATGCCTCAGCCATCGTGTCTAGTTGACATGCGCTATTTGTGTGTGTATTTTTGGTTCACTACCATATGTAGAACAGGTGTCCATACGACTGGCTATAAAAGCCCATGGTACAGAAAGGGGGGGCTCTCTTGCTCTGCCCACCCCACAAGACACAGAATCTTCATGCTGAGAAGCAGATGACATGTAGGCCTGGACACATGCTGGACAAAGACATGATTTACCAGCCAGGATCCAAGGAAAGATGGGTGAATCTCAACAATTAAGCTAATTATAGACAAATGGACAATTACTTTATAACTAATTATTGTATGTACCTGCTGCAATCTGATTCTTTTTAATGGACAATCCAAGAATAAATAGATACATTTTTTTATAAGAATATCGTGATATTGATACTTTGAGAGGTCCTCAGTAGAAAAAAATAATACAGGAAGAGTATTATTTTACAGTCTCCCATCCAAGTACTAACCAGGCCTGACCCTGCTTAGCTTCCAAGATCAGATGAGATCAGGCGCGTTCAGGGTGGTGTGGCCGTAGGAAGAGACAAGCCTCTCACTTGCTGCTTTTCTACTTTGACGTCTGGCTGCCGGATGCCCTTTCCAGCGCTCAGCAAGACCAGGTCCTTTTGTGCTTTCCCTTCTCTTCAATTGTTTTGCTGGCTTCCTTAAAAGGTCTTGTAGACACAACGCCCCACTCAGAGCCGCTGAGCTCACTGATCGGCTGTAGCGCTGTCGACGGAACCTCAGCTTCACGGCCAATGCCACAGGCCGGGAGCAGAGGCGAGACTCACCGGTAGACCCGGGTAGGGTGAGTAGAGCGCGGTTAGTTGCTTTCTAATAGGCTGCAGCCGGGGATTAACTTTTAATGAAAGGGAACAATCCCTTTGACTGTCTGCAGCACGCCACACCTAGGAAGCGCACTCTCACACACAAGCCAGCATGCACACGTGCTCGCACGTGACAACACCCCCTATCTGCCTCTACAACCTCTCCGTCACCATGCGTCAGACTCTCCTGCCTGTTTTATGATTTCAGGGCCCTAGCAGGAATCACCCCCCCCTCCCCAATTCCTTCCGCACCTTCCTTGCCTTCCTTGCACTGAGGTTAGCTCTTTGTCAGCCGTCTGGCTTGGTTACACAAGCTTCTTTGCAGAGAAACATGTTACTTCTGCTGGCCCTCGCTAGGCGGCCGGCATCCAAAATCTTCCCTGGGCACCTGCTGAAAGCCTGGCCCCTTCACGGGCCCGGGTGCTTTTAACGCCATCATTTCCACACGGCGAGCTGCGGAGTCAATAAGCACTCCTAGCCGTGGCAAGGAGCTCGGTGTCAGGCCTGCGTGAAGGGCGGCGGGGTAGCGTACTTAGCTGCCAACTGGCTCAGAGGCCTTGGGGCTTCCATCATCTAAGTTACTTAAGGTCGGTGTCCGGCAAGGCGCCGTTCTATGCTAGCCGAGCTGGGCAGTAGGGCAAAACGTCATCAAAATGGTCTACAGCACCCGGTGTTCCTAGGAGGTCTCCAATCCAAGTACTGTCCAAGCCCAGCCCTGCTTTGCTTCTGAGATCAGACAAGATTGAGCGTATCCAAGGTGGTATGGCCAGTAGACACTGCGCAATCCATCGCCCGGCCAGCCTTTCTCAGGATCGCTTGATGGCGAGCAATCTGGCCGTGACGGGGCGGGCTCCGAAGAGTCCATGCAAAGGCTGTGCCGTCCCTACAGGTGTGGTTTGTTTAGCAGTGATTCACCCGCCGCATCAGGTGTCTTCAAAAATGTCTCGGCGCAGGGTCTCCTGCAGGCTAAACCCTTCATCGCGGTAATGTGACAGAAAGAGCAAGCTGGACCCGTAACTTGGGGGCGGAGCGAGACGTCCAGGGGTGAATGAAGGAAGAGGGTGAGATGGTTGCCAGTGACTTTGAGCTGCTCTTCAGGGGGAAGGGTCGTGCTGCCTGCAAAGGTCTTCTGCTTGGGGTTACCGGTGGTTGCCTCAAGACACGCGGAAGACGCTGGTCCTTGTGAAAAGGAGCCTAGTATTAAAAGTAAAGAAGCAACAGTGCTGGAGGCCCACGGTGATCAGAAGGATGCTGGTATTTTGCAGAGATGAAATAGCGCAAGAGAGAAAGCAAATGAAAAAAAGAAAAGAGAATGAATGTGTGCACTTGTGAAATGGAATGGAAAAAAGGCATAGAAGAGAGTGCCCCTGCTGGTGGAAGGAAGGAAAAAGCAAAAGCCTACAGCACCTGGCATTCCCAGGCGGTCTCTGTTAAATGGTTAATTATGGAAATTCATTTGGAATGTTAATCGATAATCATTTTTCTGAGTTCTATGCCTCAGCCATCGTGTCTAGTTGATATGCGCTATTTGTGTGTGTATTTTTGGTTCACTACCATATGTAGAACAGGTGTCCATACGACTGGCTATAAAAGCCCATGGTACAGAAAGGGGGGGCTCTCTTGCTCTGCCCACCCCACAAGACACAGAATCTTCAAGCTGAGAAGCAGATGACATGTAGGCCTGGACACATGCTGGACAAAGACATGATTTACCAGCCAGGATCCAAGGAAAGATGGGTGAATCTCAACAATTAAGCTAATTATGGACAAATGGACAATTACTTTATAACTAATTATTGTATGTACCTGCTGCAATCTGATTCTTTTTAATGGACAATCCAAGAATAAATAGATACTTTTTTTTATAAGAATATCGTGATATTGATACTTTGAGAAGTCCTCAGTAGAAAAAAATAATACAGTAAGAGTATTATTTTACAATGGTGAGCCAGTCCTGTTTTTTTGTTTTTTAAATTAAGTAAGTGAATTTCTTCCGTGAACAATGGGGGAGTCCTGACGAGCTGAACAGCTGTTGTTCACGTGTCAGTAAATTCACTAGTTTGTCACGAGAAGCAGAAAGGACCTACAGACTGAGGAAAGACAGGAAGCAGAGGTACTAACAAGGAACAGAATCACACAGGAAAAGAATCAGACGAACTGAAGACAGGACGTGCTAATTAAGAGAAGCCAAGGAATCTTAAGGTAAGCAAAATATGGATATAATTTCTTCTTTTGCTAACCAAAGTAATATTAATTTCAAAGTTAATGTAGGAGATGACATAGAAGTTTTGTGGCTCAGTTTATACAAAGAATGTGAATTGCAGAATTTACAGTTAACTTCTAAATTGGTAAATAGAGACAAACAGAAATTGAGAAATATTCTACATTTGGTAGATTTTCTTCATAGTCTTGTGTTAGAGATTTCTAAGCAGGAAAATAGTGTAGAAGTGTCAGACGGTGATACTGATTCTGACTGTAATGTGGAAAATGAACAAGAAGTAAGACACGTGTCTGTAACTGAAGGTGACCTTGGGTCTGACCAAGAGACGGACATACAGAAACCTGACATGGGAGGAGACATGACTGACATACGAGAAACCGATATACTAGGTGATGTGGGAGGGGACGTGAGTGACGTAGGAGGAACGGACGTACAAGAGCCACTAAAAATATCAGAGAATTCTGGAATTACCCAGGCTCAACTCCAAATTAAAATGAGGAAAAATTTGCTGAAATTATACAAAATCATGCCAAAATATGATGTCAAAATCCATGCCTGTAGAAATTCAGAGACATTTGAGAGCTTCTCTGATAAGTTTGATTTATCCAATGAGGAGAGGAATCAATTAAAATATGGATTCCTGTGACATTGTCCAGATGTTTACATTTAATGCCCTGTGAAAATGACTCTCCTAATGGATGGGAAAATGATTCGGACAGATTAAGATATTTGATTTATTGTGTCACAAAGGATTTTCCCAACATAGAAGATCTGCAGAAACTAAGGATTGGTAGGAAGGAATGTACATATACATTCATGTCCATATTTGAATGGTTGTACAAAGCTCTCATCAA
Organism: Phyllobates terribilis; assembly: GCF_046119375.1. Classification (NCBI taxonomy): domain Eukaryota; kingdom Metazoa; phylum Chordata; class Amphibia; order Anura; family Dendrobatidae; genus Phyllobates; species Phyllobates terribilis. The sequence goes on along the minus strand of NW_027362764.1, from coordinate 673,322,458 downwards.
AAATGGAAAAGTACAACATATGATAACAACTTTTGTACAAAAATTCAAATTCTTAAATTCAGTTTCCCAAGTTATGGCATCACAAAAAAATTCATTATTTGAATGTGCGCAGATGCTGGATTTTGTTAGAAAACATGAGAATCGTGAAAAGAAAATAAATCAAGCTAAATTTATAAAACCAGGAAAGGTAAAATCTTACCAAAAGCCAATATCAAACTCTCCTAGACTGAGTCATCCCCATAGTGAACTCTATCAAATACGCAGAAGATTTCATATATGTTATAAGCCATATCAGCCAGTGCAAAGATCCATCTCTCCACAGAATGAGTTAATTCTCAGTCAGAACTGTGATTCTCTAAAAAGGAAAATGGCTGAAACTGATGGACAGAGACAGGTGAGACGACCAACTCTCAGTGACGTCATGGAATGTGGACAGAAGAACAGTCAGTTCTCTTAGGTTTTGAAGGATAGAAAAATGTCTTTCCTAAATAGGGCGTTCCTGGAGATATTTGAGAGAGACAGAAGATTTGGTTTAGGGAGTGGCTAAGGAAAAACTGTAATTATAATGTTGTATCAAAATGTAATACAATGTCTCAATTTTTATTTATAATCTTATACAGTAAAATTGTAGTTACATAGTTTCTAATAGTTCATATATATATATATATATAAATATATATATATATATATATACACTTGTCTAAGTAGAGATTGCGTATAATTGTATTTATATATACGTTTATAAAATATATATATATATATTAATTAATAAATTAGAACTTCATATATATAAATTTAAGTAGCAATATTTTGAATTACATTAGAACCAACCAATATATGTATAAGATATTTAAATAATTCTGTTTCTGTATGAATTTGATATTTAATTTTATTTTCTTATATTTCCTTAGAGTTTTCATTCCAAAGCAGGATTTGATCAAAGAACTCTAAAATGGATTTATCTCTTTATTCACACAGGAAGTGAAAAAATTGCATGATTTTATGTGTATAACATTTTAAAATAGTAACAATATATCTAGTTGAACTATAATATATATGTAATACTTATTAATTCTTTTGTGTTGCTAATATTTTCTGTGCATGAAGTGTTCGTGCAAATTAAAGTAGCTTTACATCATGACGTGTGACAACTGCGGCCTTTGAACTTTGAGCTAATAGTATAGGATCCCATTCATTCTATTTTCAACTGATGTAACTTAAGACCGGGCAGCCAGTGAAAAAAGAATCTAAGACAAGAGTTTTTTGAAATGTCTGAAATTCCAGTGACTTACTCTCATATTATATAATATGTACTTGGGGAATATTCAAAGAAATATAAAGATATTCAATTGATATGGCAATGCGCATTAATAAATTGGGATACAACAATTTTGGGTTAAATATATATATATATATATATATCTAAAACTTCATATGTGGAATGTTTGAGTTGAACAGATCTGTGAATGTCAGAGTGAAGGTGACAGATGAGTAAATCAGCAGCTGCTAAGTGTGATTGATGTGACAGAGGCCTCGTATGTTTGTATGTTTGAAAAAAAAAAATGTTTCTTTATGTGAAGGTACAAAAATATATTTAATTCTGAGGAAATTATAATACATAATTAGGTATTATCTACATATATATATTTCTATATTTCTTTAATAATTATTATTTCTTGATTTAACTAATAGTGGATAAGGGCAACCACACATCAAAATGGTTTACAAAGCAAATTTATATTTAGAATAATTTTCCACATGATAATATTCTTGAATAACTATAATATTATTTTTAATGGTTACCTAAATAGGTACACACCTCTCTTTAGTCAAATCTATGCTACTTATCGATATGAAATTTATGCACAATATTTCTAGAAGAATAATTATTTTTAATTTGGTTCTGATATATACATAAATTTTATAAAATAATATTTTTGGTATTAAGTGGGAAAATGTGTTTTTGATCCTGATTACATAATCACTTTTGATCAATACTTATTTTCCACACATTTTAATAAAGAAGAAATAATAATAAGGTACTATGGTATAATTAAGAAGGGTATTACATGCAAAGTTGCATAATTGAATATTTTTTGGTGGTACAAGGTTATGACAAATATGAAATCATCCAGATAATGGAGATATAAGGGTATTTTTTATGGAGAATATAATTACTCTGCATTTGTCATTAAAATTTAAAGGCCTTATTTTTATTTTTATTCTTATTTTTACTCTTAATTTTATTTTTCATTTTTAAAAATTTATTCTTACTTTATACTTCTTATTTTTCTATTTTTTCATTTTTTAATTCTCATTTGATTTTATTTCAGTTCAATATCTCAATTGAGAAAACACATTAATATTTAATAAAGTAATGTCTAATACAAGAGTATTGCTTCATTAAATATATATTGCTAAGGAAAAAAATGTTTACATTTTCTGAGTAAACACAACAATTCATTCATTCATTTATTCATTCATTCATTCATTCATTCATACATTCATATATTTATTCATTTTGGTTCAGGAGTATACATTCTTTGATATTATTGGTTTAATAAAGATATAAAAACTTGCTTTTTCAAAATACACTGACACCTATGGGTTGGAAAAGGTAATTACACCTATGACATAAAAATGTTCTATCATATGGAGAACTTGATTGATAATGAATTATTATCTATTATTGTTTATTATTCCAAACATAATTTATTTTAATATTTTGATAATAATTAGATGGATATTACTGATTGCTATGGTACGCTGTGATATTATAGGTTAGGAAAAACTGCCAGATTTGGTATCAGATTAGGGAATGAAGACTTCAATCAAGACATCGCAATTATGAATTCTATCTTAATAAAGACTTTTAATTTTTATAAATCAAAGAGATTCTCAAAAGTTACAAGAAGAAGCAACTGATATCCGGACGTCTCAGAAGGTAACAGGTGTGAATGCTGAGTGTTATAATAGACTGTGTCCATTACATACAATACAATTCACACCACTGATCACTAGAGATGAGCGTTGTTCTACTCAAACTGTTCGCCAATCTCAAATTCGAGCTGTTTTGGGCGGTGTTCGAGCCGTTCGGCGAACACGAACAATTTGAGAAAAATTCGGCTGTTCGAGGTTATGTTCGATAACTGTTCGTGCACCAAAATCATAACTGGATTTTTTCTCAGTAATGATGAAAATTAATGTTAATACGCAGTTTGAGTCTACAGCGGGGTGGGGGGAGGGGCAGGGATGGATCTCTGCAGGAACAATGAAGATCTCCATTTTTTTTTTCTCTTTCCCGCATTTACAGTGGGGAGGTGCAATCTGTCAGCCTATCAGCAGTGCACACACGGAGCGAAGTGCTTTTTTTCACACAAGCAAGGGCATGTGTCATTGGCAGTGTATGTCACATGTCCTTGCCCTATAAGACCAAGCCATTTTCCCCGTCGCCACCATTTTCTCACTGCTGCAGCTGCGTGTTAGACGGCACCGCTGTTGCTGTGTGCGCTATACCTTGTTAATTTCAAGCCAATTTTCGCACAAATCTACAGATAGCTTGGGAGTAGGGAATAGTTGTGATTGCAGTCCTTTTATGGACTAGGTTACAGCATTTCCTACGACTTTTATCAGGCAGGTCTGTGCTCTTAAATAGATAGATTGTGGGAGTAAAGACTAATTGTAATTGGAGTCCTTTTCAGGACTAGGTTACATCAGTTCCTATCAGTTTTTGCCAGGCAGGTCTGTGCCAGTGCTGTGCAAGTTTTTTTCACAGCATTTGGCTGAATCTAGCAAAGCTAATCCTTTTTGGCCTATTGCAGAGTGTGTTAGTCAGTGGAGTAGCCTATCTGTGTTGCAAGATATACCACCTGTGTATAGAATACCAATTTTTTTACTGCACCTAGTGAAGTAAAATCTTTTGGGCATAGCATCATTCTATTAGTCCATCTATACTGACCTCCATCAGGTTGCAAATTGAATATAATTTTTTTCTGCATCTAGCTCTGAAAAAATATTGGGCTTCTAGATGTGTGTGGGACTTGTTGTATTAGTCCATCTATACTGACCTCCATCAGGTTGCAAACTGCATATATTTTTTTCTTCATCTACCTCTGAAAAAATATTGGTCTTCTAGCTGTGTGTGGGACTTGTTCTATTAATCCATCTATACAGACCTCCATCAGGTTGCAAACTGAATATATTTTTTTCTGCATCTACCTCTGAAAAAATATTGGGCTTCTAGCTGTGTGTGGGACTTGTTGTATTAGTCCATCTATACAGACCTCCATCAGGTTGCAAACTGAATATATTTTTTTCTGCATCTACCTCTGAAAAAATATTGGGCTTCTAGCTCTGTGTGGGACTTGTTGTATTAGTCCATCTATACAGACCTCCATCAGGTTGCAAACTGAATATATTTTTTCTGCATTTACCTCTGAAAAATATTGGGCTTCTAGCTGTGTGTGGGACTTGTTGTATTAGTCCATCTATACTGACCTCTATCAGGTTGCAAACTGAATATATTTTTTCTGCATCTACCTCTGAAAAAATATTGGGCTTCTAGCTGTGTGTGGGACTTGTTCTATTAATCCATCTATACAGACCTCCATCAGGTTGCAAACTGAATATATTTTTTTCTGCATCTACCTCTGAAAAAATATTGGGCTTCTAGCTGTGTGTGGGACTTGTTGTATTAGTCCATCTATACTGACCTCCATCAGGTTGCAAACTGAATATAGTTTTTTCTGCATCTACCTCTGAAAAAATATTGGGCTTCTAGCTGTGTGTGGGACTTGTTCTATTAATCCATCTATACAGACCTCCATCAGGTTGCAAACTGAATATATTTTTTTCTGCATCTACCTCTGAAAAAATATTGGGCTTTTAGCTGTGTGTGGGACTTGTTCTATTAATCGATCTATACAGACCTCCATCAGGTTGCAAACTGAATATATTTTTTTCTGCATCTACCTCTGAAAAGATATTGGGCTTCTAGCTGTGTGTGGGACTTTCTCTATTAGTCCATCTATACTGACCTCCATCAGGTTGCAAATTAAAAATAATTTTTATCTGCATCTAGCTCTGAAAAAATATTTGGCCTTCTAGCAGTGTGTGGGACTTTCTCTATTAGTCCATCTATACTGACCTCCATCAGGTTGCAAATTGAATATAATTTTTTTCTGCATCTAACCCAGCCAATAGTTTTGGCCAAATACCACAGTTTGGCCACTCAGCTCTGCTCGGTTCCCATCCATTGTTTTTTTTGTGCAAACAACTCCAGAGATGTTAATTAGTTAACCACCAAAATGAGTGGAAAAAGGCCTGCTGCTGGTGGAAAGGGGAATAGGCGTGTTGGGAAGGGGAAAAAAGGTTGTGTCCGTGGGGTAGGTGTTAAAGCAACAGTAACATCTGCAGAAGAAAGACCATCTTCCAGCCAAACAAAAATGTCTACTTCTTTTAGCGGACAATGTGATAAGATCCCTTTCTTACGGCCACGCCAATCGCTACAAATTCCAGATGAGGCACAAAAACAGCAGGTGCTTCAACGGATATCAAGTGCTCCTTTAAGTGAGCTCTCCTCCACATCAACTTCAACATCACAAATACTCCAGTCCTCAAAGGTGTCACCCCAATCGCACTTGCTTCCTCACAGCTCCCAAATCTCCAGCTGCCCGTCTGAGTATGAGGTAGAACAGATGGTTGAGTCTGCAGAGCTGTTTACTCATACTATAGCCTGGGAATCAGAGGTCGACTCCAGCGCTTCTGTGAATCCAGACGAGGAAATGATCTGCACTGATGCCCAGAATCTTTATGAGTCGGATCCAGGACCAGACGCAGAAGGTTCTGACCATAATGTAGACCCTCATTCCCAAACTGTAACTCCTGTTGGTGGAGACAATGAGGAAGACGATGATAAGACTCAAATACCTGATTGGAGCGACAACTTTAGTTTTTTGTCAGGGCAGGAACAGGTTGGCTCTGAGGACGACGGGTGTGATAACGCACAGGGTGATGATGATGAGGTTGGAGATCCCACTTACTGTCAACCCACAGTCAGCCAAGAGATGAGGTCAGCAGAGGAGGTGGAGGAAGATGCTAGTGACGACGAGGTCAGGTTGCGCCTTCCTGGACAGAGACGTAGTACTGGAAGCACGTCAACAACTGCATCCTCAAACACAACTCTGCCTCTCACCACAAGTCGTGGTGGCTCTTCAGGTCACATGGGTGCTAAGCCTTGCATAGCCTGGGCATTTTTTCAGATCCATAAAGATGACCCAACTCTTGTTATCTGTAACATTTGTCAGCAAAAGCTAAGTAGAGGCCAAAAAATACATAGTTTGAGTACTTCATGCATGAACCGGCACATGGACATGAAGCATAAGTTGCAGTGGGAAGCTCAGTGTGCTACAATGCGGCCTAGCCGGCCGGGCCAACCACCGTCTGCCATATCTTGTGCATCCGCGGCCTCTTCATCCTCTGTGACTGGGGGGACAGCAGTCACACCTGTTTTGGGGCGCAGACCTGCCACCTCTTTACCCGCAACAGCCAGTGTGATTGGCAGGTCATCATTTTCTTTGGAGGTGGTAATACCAGCTGGTGTTGAGCGCTGTCCGACATCGATAGCACCACCTTTGGATCAAGGCAACCTAACATGTCCGCCTGCATCTTCCTCACAGACCGGCAGTTTGCCGGGGACACCCTTATCCACCCCGTCTAAGCACAATAGCCAGCCCTCAGTCCCTCAGATGTGGACAAGTAAAAGACCATTTCCTCCTAGCCATGAGAAAGCTAAGAGGTTGAATTTCACCATCTGCAAGTTCTTGTCTACAGAAATGCTGCCTTTCCGCCTGGTGGACACAGAGGATTTTCGAGACCTTATGTCCGTCGCAGTGCCCCAGTACCAGATGCCCAGTCGGCACTACTTCTCAAAGAAAGGTGTGCCTGCGCTCCACCAGCATGTCGCACACAACATCACCGCTTCTTTGAGAAACTCTGTGTGTGACAGGGTGCTTTTCACCACAGACACTTGGAGGAGTAGGCATGGACAGGGGCGTTACATGTCGCTGACTGGGTACTGGGTAACTATGGTGACAGCAGGACAAGGGGCTGCTGTCCAAGTCTTGCCGTCCCCACGAGTTGTGCATCAATCCTCTTTATGTCAAAGTTCCTCCACTGCTTCTGCCTCCTCAACCTCCTCTCGGTCTTCCACCTGCACCCAAAGCCTGTCTGGTCATGCCACAAGCTTTCTAACTGCGCAGAAGGGATCCTGCACACCTCCTTACTATGCTGGCAGTAGGGCTCAACGTCATCAGGCGGTTTTTACATTGAAATGTCTGGGAAATGTGAGTCACACAGCTGAGGAGTTGTGGTCAGCTCTGGAGAACCAATTTCATGAATGGTTGTCTCCACTGGACCTGAAACCAGGGAAGGCCGTGTGCGACAATGCTGCAAACCTGGGTGCGGCCCTTCGCCGGGGCAATGTCACACACGTGCCTTGTATGGCTCACGTGTTGAACCTGGTTGTCCAGCAATTTTTAGCCCACTATCCCAGACTAGATGGCCTTCTGCAGAGGGCACGGTCGCTGTGTGCTGACTTTCGCCGTTCGCATCCCGCAGCTCAGCGACTTACATCTCTACAGAAGTCGTTGGGCCTGCCACTTCACCGGCTAAAATGCGATGTGCCTACCCGGTGGAATTCAACTCTGCACATGTTGCAGGGACTGTGGCAGCACCGACAAGCCCTGGTGCAATACGTTCTGACGTATAGCCTGGGCCAACGAGATCCAGAGGTGGGGCAAATCGCGCTGGAGGAGTGGTCTCAGATCAGGGACCTATGCACCCTTCTGCACAGTTTTGAAATGGCGACGAAGATGTTTAGTGCTGACGATGCCATTATCAGCATGACTATTCCGGTGATTTACATGCTGGAGCACATGTTAAACAGAATTCGGAGTCAGGTGGTGGCACAAGAGGAGGTGGAGGAAGTAGAGGAGGAGGAGTTGTATGCGGAAGGGCTAACATCTGCAAGGTCCAGACGGTCGGCAGCACCAAGGCGGCAGGCATGTGAGGGTGGGGGAGATGGTTTTACCAGGGCGCATGGTAGCAGCCAAACTAGTGAGGAAGGTGCAGGAGCCCAGGAAGAAGTGGAGGACGAACTGATGGAAGACTCATCAGATGAGGGAGACCTTGATCACATTTCTGTTGTGCGAGGTTGGGGGGAGAGGACAGAGGAAGGAAGCATGATTGTTACCTCGCCACCAACACAACAGGGACTTGGTGCTCCTGTATGCGCAACACACATGAGTGCCTTCTTGCTGCACTACCTGCAACATGACCCTCGAATTGTGAGAATTAGAAATAATCCTGACTACTGGGTTGCCACACTGTTAGATCCCCGGTACAAAAGTAAATTTCCAGAAATTATTCCTGCCATAGAAAGGGATGCACGCATGCAGGAGTATCAGCAGAGACTGTTGCAGAATCTTACATGTGCTTTTCCACAAAATACCAGTGGTGCACATAGTGAATCTCACAGTTCCAACTTGCCAACCGTGGGACCATCAAGTGTTCAGCACTCAAACCGTAACAGAATCACAGTATCTGCTGGTAACATCAATTTTGCGGAATCATTTCACCACTTTTTTAGCCCATCCTTTGCAAGGCCACAGGAGACAAGAAGTCTGACACATAGTCAACGCCTAGAGACGATGGTACAGGAGTATCTCCAAGTAAACATTGAAGCCACGACTGTGTCACTGGACCCTTGCTCTTTTTGGGCTTCCAATCTGGATAAATGGCCGGAGCTAGCCACTTACGCCTTGGAGATCTTGTCATGCCCCGCAGCCAGCGTTCTGTCTGAACGTGTGTTCAGCGCTGCTGGTGGTGTGCTGACAGATAAGCGCACGCGGCTCTCCACTGATAATGTAGACAGACTCACGTTCATAAAGATGAACAAATCATGGATCCGAAACGACTTTTCTACCCCTGTGTCATCCTGGGGAGAGTAAAAGCTTGATGATTGGTTAAAATCACCCTACCAACCGTTTTAAGCTTTCAAATTACTAATCATGTTTATCTGTATCTTGGCTGGAAAATAATTTGGGCTTTGTAGCAGTGTGCAGCACTGATTCTATTAGGCCATCTATAATAAGCTCCACCAGATTTAAAATTACTAATCATGTTTATCTGTATCTTGACTGGAAAATAATTTGGGCTTTGTAGCAGTGTGCAGCACTGATCGTATTAGGCCATCTATACTAAAGCTTCACCAGATTTAAAATTAATAATAATTTTTAGCTGCATCTAGCCCAGAAAATAATTTTGGGGCTCCGAGATGCGCAAGACACATAAGTGCCTTCTTGCTGCACTACCTGCAGCATGACCCTCATATTGTCAGAATTCGAAGTAATCATGACTACTGGGTTGCCACACTCTTAGATCCCCCAAACTTTTCGATCAACCTTTTCATTTTAATAAAGACCAAAAATATGGTCATTTTTGAAATTATAAGCATTAGCAGGTTGTTAGAAACTGAAATCAAACAGTTTTCAACTCAAAACTTTATTCTAGGTGATGTTACATTTTCACATAGGACCCCTTGTTCGAAAGGAGCTTCTGAACTCTCTCGTCCATTGAATTTGTCATGTTTTGGATGGTTTCTGCTTCAATTGTTTTGCATGAGGACAGAATACCCTTCCAGAGCTGTTGCTTAGATGTGAACTGCCTCTCGCCATCATAGACACTCCTTTTAATGATGCTCCAAAGGTTCTGAATGGGGTAGAGGTCAGGGGAGCATGGGGGTCACACCTTAAGTTTGTCCCCTTTTATGCCCATATCAGCCAGAGATGCAGATGTTTTATGTGCAGCATGAGATGGTGCATTATCATGCAGAAAAATGATCTTGCTGTGAAATACACGGTTCTTCTTCTTGAACCATGGCAGGAAGTGCTGTTTGAGAAAATCCACATACATTATGGAGTTCATCTTTAGTGCCTTCAGGGATCCTAAAGGGGCCGACAATCTCTCTCCCCATGATTCCAGCCCAAAACATTACTCCACCTCCTCCTTGTTGGCGCTGTAGCCGTGTTTGCGTGGGGTGTCCATCAACCAGCCATCCTCCACTCCATCCATCTGGACCATCGAGCGCTGCACGGCACTCATCCGTGAACAAAACAGTTTTGAAATCAGTCTTCATGTAATGTTTGGTGTAACATACCTGGCGGCGTCCTTGCATGGTGGTCCATCTCCCACTGTGCAAGAGAGCGCACTTGATCTCCTGTCCAGAGTGTCTCTCTGGCTTCCCTCCATGCTGTCTGTTTGTGTCTGTCTCTGCTGCTTAAGGGCGGCGCCCGATCACTTCCTGCTTTTTGTACCTGCTGTGGGTCACACCCCTTGTGCGTCCTCAGCCTATTGCTGTCTGACACTTGGTATATAGCTCAGCAGCTCCCTTCTATCCCTGCCTGAGCATAGTGTTTCCTTCAGTGTGTGCTTGCATTCTGAAGGTGCCAGGTCCCGTCTTTGTTTCCTTGTCTGCCTTTCCTGGAGGCTGTATTTCCAGGCCTGTCTGAACTTAGTCCTGTATGTCTCCTGCTTTGCGGTATCAGCTCCCGTGTCTGAACTGTGTCCTGTATGTCTCCTGCTTTGCGGTATCAGCTCCCGTGTCTGAACTGAGTCCTGTATGTCTCCTGCTTTGCGGTATTAGTTCCCGTGTCTGAACTGAGTCCTTTCTGTGTATCTTGTCTGTCCTGTCTGAACACGCTCCTAGCCTGTTCCTCCCGCCTTCTAGGGGCCGATTACCTAGACCCGCTCCTGTATCTTGTCTGTCCTGTCTGAACACGCTCCTTGCCTGTTCGTCCCGCCTCTCTGGGGGCAGTATTCCCAGACCCGCTCCTGTATCCCGCTGCAGTGTCGGTCTCCTCCGTACACTCAGTTCCAGTCTGAACTCTCTCCTATCCTTTACCTGTTTTGCCTCTATGTCCGTTCCCTTCCTTTTTCTCAGAGTCTGAACTCGTACCTAACTCCTGCCTGTTGTCTCTGTACTCCCGTTTGTGAGTTTGTGGTCCACTCGCTACTTCATTGCAAGTACCCTGTGGGTGTCTGGCTCTGTCTTTCCCTTCCTGTCTGTTCCGTGTGAACAGAGTCCTGTCCTGCCCTGCTTCTGCCCGCTGCTCTGGCAGTCCTGTCCTGCCCTGCTTCTGCCCGCTGCTCCGGCAGTCCTGTCCTGCCCTGCTTCTGCCCGCTGCTCCGGCAGTCCTGTCCTTCCCTGCTCAGCCTTGTCTGCACTCTAGCTGTGCTTGCCTGTAACCCTCTGCCTGTATTGTTCCTGAGTCCCGGTGTGTACTGGGTCCTATCCCGCCTGTGTTCCTACCTGCTAGTGCCTCCCTGTCTGCACTCTAGCTGTGCTTGCCTTTACCCCCCTGCCTGCATACCCGCCTGCCTGCATACCAGTCGTGCCTGCCTATACCCACCAGTCTGTGTGCCAGCCTACCAGCCTGTTCCTGTATTCCCCTGTGTGGGTCAACAGCCGTGTCCGGGGTCTGTCCTGGAGTAGCACCTGGTCCCTCTGCTCGGTTCCTCCTTGGTGCACTGGCGTCGTATGCCGTCGTGCGACCCTGGTCGGATCGGGTGAATACCTAGTTACGCCCCTCCAGGCATTCACTCTCCGGCACGGTCCAGTGGAATCACTACAATCACACGCACACGCCGCTTAGCCCGGGCGTGTGCATAACAGCATGCTCAGGCCATGGTTCCCGTTGAGCCCCACGGCCTTCGCCCTCTGAGAAGTTTTCCAGCGAATATATGCATTAAAATAAATAAATAAATTTTTTTTCCCTTAGCTGAGTTCCAGGCGAATTACGCACCGTCCAGATGGATCTATCAGCTCTCGTTCCTGCGGATCCGCCACGTTACTATGGGGATCCAAGACAGTGTCGTGCATTTGTGGAGCAATGCATGCTACACTTTAAGGCCTACCCTCTTTATTTTCCTTCCGATTGGGCTAAAGTGGCCTTTATGATGTCTTACCTGGCGGGTGATGCCTTGGAATGGATCAACCCCCTATATGAAACACAGGATCCGATCCTCCGGGACCTAATGGCCTTCCTGGTGGCCTTTCTAATGGTCTTCGATGATCCTAACCCGGAGGCTCCTGCTGAAGCTTCACTTCCCAATATCCCGGAGCAGCCCCAATGGGTAATGTGTGTGGGTAGCGCAATAGTCCTCCAGCCCAATGAGACTACTGCCCACCCAGAATCCTCTCAGGGTGACTACGCTTTCCGGAATACTTCTCTCAACCTCAAGAGGCAGTCCAGACGTGCTAGACTTAGAGGCAAGCCGTCACGCCAGGGCCTGTCCTCCCTGAGACCTCCTGACCCCAACCTTGAAGTCCCTACTGAAGCTTCATCTCCCTGTATCCCGGAGAAACCCCAATGGGTAGTGTGCGTGGGTAGTGCACCAGTTCTCCTGCCCGAAGAGACTTCTGCCCATCCAGACTCCACACAGGAGAACTTCCTGCACCCGGCATCAGATGCTTCTCTCTCTTTAACCGGTGTGCATGTCCAAGGATGCTCCAAAGCTGTGGTTACCTCTGAGTCTGTGCACCTCTACTACCTGGCGGAGGATCCCCTGTTGCCTCCTGAATCCTCCGGGATACCACTCGATGACAAATGGAGAGAGACTTCTCTACACCCGGTACTCAATACTTTGTCCGCTTCGTCCTGTGAGCCTGACAATGGGTACCCCAAAGTGGTAGTTACCTCCGAGTCTCTACACCCCTCCGACCAGGCGGAGGATCTCCAGTTGTCTCCTGAACCCTTCGGGGTGCTACCTGGTAGCGAAAGGACAGAGACTCTCCTATACTCTGTACCTGATACCTCGCTCGCTTCGTCCAGTGAGTCCAACCTAGTGTACTCCGAAGCAGAGGTTACTCCTGAGTCTCTACACCCCTCCGACCAGGCGGAGGACCTCCAGTTGTGTTCAGAATCCTTCGGGGTGCCACCTGGTGGTGAATGGACAGAGACTTTCCTATACTCTGTACCTGATACCTCGCTCGCTTCGTCCAGTGAGTCCAACCTAGTGTACTCCGAAGCAGAGGTTACTCCTGAGTCTCTACACCCCTCCGACCAGGCGGAGGACCTAAAGTTGTGTTCAGAATCCTTCGGGGTGCCACCTGGTGGTGAATGGACAGAGACTTTCCTATATCCTGTACCTGATACCTCGCTCGCTTCGTCCAGTGAGTCCAACCTAGTGTACTCCGAAGCAGAGGTTACTCCCGAGTCTCTACACCCCTCCGACCAGGCGGAGGACCTCCAGTTGTGTTCAGAACCCTTCGGGGTGCCACCTGGTGGTGAATGGACAGAGACTTTCCTATACTCGGTACCGGATACCTCGCCTGCTTCCTCCAGTGAGTCCGACCTAGTGTACTCTGAAGCAGTTGTTTTCTCTGAGCCTCTGCACTCTTCTGACCCGGCGGAGGACCTCCAGTTGTTTCCTGAATCCTCCGGGGTACCACCAGATAACAAAGAGACAGTGACTTTTCCTCATTATGTACCTGATAACCCGTCTATTTTTTCCTGTGAGCTTGACAAGATGTACCTCGAAGCAGAGATTACCCTCAAGTCTCTGTCCCCCTCCAACCCAGTGAACGACTGGTCCTCGAATTCCCTGCGGAAGATTCTGGCAGGCCTGAAGAAGAGGGGGCGTAAGGGGGGAGGTACTGTAACATACCTGGCGGCGTCCTTGCATGGTGGTCCATCTCCCACTGTGCAAGAGAGCGCACTTGATCTCCTGTCCAGAGTGTCTCTCTGGCTTCCCTCCATGCTGTCTGTTTGTGTCTGTCTCTGCTGCTTAAGGGCGGCGCCCGATCACTTCCTGCTTTTTGTACCTGCTGTGGGTCACACCCCTTGTGCGTCCTCAGCCTATTGCTGTCTGACACTTGGTATATAGCTCAGCAGCTCCCTTCTATCCCTGCCTGAGCATAGTGTTTCCTTCAGTGTGTGCTTGCATTCTGAAGGTGCCAGGTCCCGTCTTTGTTTCCTTGTCTGCCTTTCCTGGAGGCTGTATTTCCAGGCCTGTCTGAACTTAGTCCTGTATGTCTCCTGCTTTGCGGTATCAGCTCCCGTGTCTGAACTGTGTCCTGTATGTCTCCTGCTTTGCGGTATCAGCTCCCGTGTCTGAACTGAGTCCTGTATGTCTCCTGCTTTGCGGTATTAGTTCCCGTGTCTGAACTGAGTCCTTTCTGTGTATCTTGTCTGTCCTGTCTGAACACGCTCCTAGCCTGTTCCTCCCGCCTTCTAGGGGCCGATTACCTAGACCCGCTCCTGTATCTTGTCTGTCCTGTCTGAACACGCTCCTTGCCTGTTCGTCCCGCCTCTCTGGGGGCAGTATTCCCAGACCCGCTCCTGTATCCCGCTGCAGTGTCGGTCTCCTCCGTACACTCAGTTCCAGTCTGAACTCTCTCCTATCCTTTACCTGTTTTGCCTCTATGTCCGTTCCCTTCCTTTTTCTGCAGAGTCTGAACTCGTACCTAACTCCTGCCTGTTGTCTCTGTACTCCCGTTTGTGAGTTTGTGGTCCACTCGCTACTTCACTGCAAGTACCCTGTGGGTGTCTGGCTCTGTCTTTCCCTTCCTGTCTGTTCCATGTGAACAGAGTCCTGTCCTGCCCTGCTTCTGCCCGCTGCTCTGGCAGTCCTGTCCTGCCCTGCTTCTGCCCGCTGCTCCGGCAGTCCTGTCCTGCCCTGCTTCTGCCCGCTGCTCCGGCAGTCCTGTCCTGCCCTGCTCAGCCTTGTCTGCACTCTAGCTGTGCTTGCCTGTAACCCTCTGCCTGTATTGTTCCTGAGTCCCGGTGTGTACTGGGTCCTATCCCGCCTGTGTTCCTACCTGCTAGTGCCTCCCTGTCTGCACTCTAGCTGTGCTTGCCTTTACCCCCCTGCCTGCATACCCGCCTGCCTGCATACCAGTCGTGCCTGCCTATACCCACCAGTCTGTGTGCCAGCCTACCAGCCTGTTCCTGTATTCCCCTGTGTGGGTCAACAGCCGTGTCCGGGGTCTGTCCTGGAGTAGCACCTGGTCCCTCTGCTCGGTTCCTCCTTGGTGCACTGACGTCGTATGCCGTCGTGCGACCCTGGTCGGATCGGGTGAATACTTAGTCACGCCCCTCCAGGCATTCACTCTCCGGCACGGTCCAGTGGAATCACTACAATCACACGCACACGCCGCTTAGCCCGGGCGTGTGCATAACATTTGGCCCACTGGAGCCGTTTCTGCTTGTGTGAAGTGGATAGAGGAGGTCGACAGGATGGCGTATGCACAGCTGCAAACCTCTGAAGGACCCTGCATCTTGTTGTTCGGGGGACGTTGGAGGCACAAGCAGCTTCAAAAACTTGTCTGCTGCTATGACAAGGCTTTTTTGCCGCTGCTCTTTCAACCTGACGTAATTGCCTGTAGGAAAGAGTCCTCAATTTGCCCTTATCAGCACGCACACGTGTGTACTGTGAATCAGCTACATACTTCTTGATTGCCAAGACACTTCATCCTGATCATCGCACAATGTTGATTGTAGTCATGCCTTGACCTAAACACTCCACAATTTGTTGCTTCTCAGCAGCCGACACATCCTTTTTCTTTCCCATTTTGGCAGAAAATGTAGGCTGCTTAATAATGTGAGACAGCCTTCTTAAGTAGTCTTGCCTTTCATTGGACACACCTGCCAAACTAATTAGCACAGGTGTCTGCAATTGCTTACAGTGTTATAAAGAGCCCTGACACACATCACCATCAATGAGTTTAACTGACAAACAAACAAATTCTTCCCTTATCACTCCTAAACACTTTTTGCATAATAATTTGGAACACAGTGTACATGTGCTTTTCCACAAAACACCAGTGGTTCACGTAGTGAATCTTACAGTTCTAACTTGCCAACCGTGGTCTGTATGGAGTTGTTCAATAAAGGGCCCAAAATTAAGATAACATAGATGGGAGAGGTCTCTATGAATAGGAATTCCTAAGTATTTGATACCCTGTGAGGGCCAGGCAAAGGGAAAGTTGGACTGGATGGAATCCTATATGGATTTGGGGAGGGAGACATCGAGGGCCTCAGACTTCGCTGCATTGATTTTAAAATTTGACCATGTAACAAAGTGATCTATTTCAGCCATAACAGCATGGATGGATATATGTGATTGAGTGATATATACTAGAACATCATCAGCAAATAGAGAGCACTTGTACTCGGTGCCTCCCACCTCAATCCACCTAATATTGGGGTTATGGCGAATTGATGAGAGCAGGTGCTCCGTCACTAGGATGTATAAGAGAGGGGACAGAGAACATCCCAGCCTTGTCCCATTGGTGATTGTGAAAGGTGATGAAAATGTTCTGACGCGCCCCCTGGGCCTTGGGACACCCGGAGCCGGACCCTTTTTGGTGGATGCTGGTGGTTGTAGTCTCCGTGGCGGCAACCCGGTTCCGTGGCTCAGGGCGCTCAAACCAGTGGCGGAACTATTTATGTGGTTTTGATGTTTAAATGTCCGACTACGCCACCCGTGGATTGCGGTCAGAGTGAACCGCTGCTCCAGGGCAGACCGCTGAGGCTGGTGTTGTGGGTGCAGCAGAGCGTAGCATAACTCCCCATGGGAGGAGTATAGCCTCAGGGCAGTGTATGCGGAGGATGGGGGTGATGGTGCAGGGCAGCAGCAGTAATGACACGGAGTCAGTGATGCAGTCCAGGGCCTTTACTCACAGTTCTTATTATCCAGACCACGTCTGCAGTTAACGGCTGCCCATGTCGTACTGTGCTCACCAGGTGAGGGGCTTAGACAACTCCCTGATAACTTTGGAGTGCTTCACAGGACCCCCTTTGTGTGTCCTTTGTCTGGCCTTTCTTACCAACCCTTCTGTCCGGCTGCCTCGGGCCTCTTCTTGGTAAACTTGGCGCCAGTTTCCCTGACCCTATGTGGTGCCTTCCTAGCGGGTGTAGCGAGGGGCTGCGCCACATAAAATGTCACAGCCTCCTGTTTCTAGCTGAGGGTCGTTTCCTGCCTCCACTAGTTTCGGGGACCGGTCTCCCCCTTTGGCCTGACCCCTCCACGCAGGTGGATTCGGGCGTGCGGTGGCGACTCGCCCGTCCGCACCCCTGAGATCCCTTCGTTCCTCGTTCCTGGAGCCTTCTCCACTCCTCTTCCTTCCTTCTCCCTCTTCCAGGCCTGGGCCTCTGTTACTAGGCCCGCCTCCGGAGCAGAGCTCATGCAGAGCCCCTGCTCCCTGCCACTTCTGCTCAGACTTCTCTGCACTGAACTAAGATGGTGCCCACCTTTTATACTCCCTTCTCAATGCACCCAGGAATTGCTTCCTCCCTGCTCCTGCACTACAGGGTTCCCCTTCCTCAGTGTTCCCTCCCCCCACTCCAGCCAGGGACTGTCGTGCCCATCTCAGGGGCATATTGGTCGCTCTGCCCCACGGCAATGTGGTGTAATGCATGCAGGTGTCGGGTCCTGATCCACACTACATCCTTACCTGAGAGTGAGATATCACACCTCTGGGTGAGGTGCAATACCTCTGTAGCAACCGAGCCCTCAGGGTGCTACAGTTCCATTTATCTTCAGCCTAGGTGACGTATTGCGATACAGGGCCGTGATTTTGGCTATAAAAGGGTCCCCTAGACCCCTACCCCAAGCTTTTTAAGAGAATCATATATGGCGTGCCAGGAGACTCTATGGAATGCTTTCTCAGCATCCAACGAGAGTATCTAATTACAAATTTTTAACTGCATCTAGCCCAGGAAATACTTTGTGCCTAGTAGCAGGGTCTGCTAGTCAGCGGATTATCCCGGCTGTTAAGCAAGCTACACCACCTGTAGTTTGGACACTTCATTTTTTCAAAGGAAATGCTTCGGGACCACGGGATACTCAGTGAAGAGCATCAGGAGGCACCCAAAGGCATAGGGGCTGGGACTGGCAGTAGGATGCCTTGCGGTGGACAGCCGAGCTCGATCCTTATAAAAGCTTTTTAACTGCAGCAGCTTTAGTGGACGCTACTGGAGCTGGAATTACGCGGCTGCTGGCATGAGACTTGCCCTCCAATAGATCCTTGTAAATGGATTTAAAGTGTATTTATTCAAATTAGAGAGACAATTTAAATTAAAAAGCTTAGAGCTGCCTCCACCACAGGGGGGCTCGCTCGACCCACCAGCGGACAGGCACCAGTATTGGGAGAGGGGGGCTGGCCGTCAGGGTTCACCGCGGCTCTGGCACAAACCCGGCGACATGGAGGTGGCACGGGCAGGAGCGGACTGAACGTGTCGGCTTCTCACTTTTTGGATTTTAGAAGGGCATGACATGCCTATATCTGTGTCTCCCCCTCCTTTTACTCCTCCACCTCTTTTCTTTTCGCATGACTATATGTACTTGTCACTTTTCCATGTGTTAGTTGTGTCTTCTGAGCAGTTTGTCAGCTTTTGGACACCTTTGAAGGTGTTTTCTATGTGTTTCTATGTGTTTTTGTTTGCCTGCCATTGGTTTTAACGGTGTTCGAAGGTGTTCGACGAACAGTTCGACGAACAGTTCGGCGAACACACGGGTGTTCGACGAACCGAACCGAACTCGAACACTACGGGGGTGGCTCAACACTACTGATCACCAGGACGGCAGAGGACGATGATCCTATATGTACTGTGTTGTGTTCAAGTTTCATCACGTTCCAGTGGTTTCTTATCACCTGCAACGCTTCAATGAAAGCTGGTGAACAGGTAATACCTGGCATATGTGTCCTGTATATAAAGGACGGAGTACTGGTTATGGTGCTATATAAAGCAGGAAAGTGTCAAGTTAACCCTTGCTTTACTGACCAAAGACGTCACATCTGTTCCAAAAGTGACACGAGACCAGTGCGGACACACGGAAGATTCCAAAGACGATCCAACGTAAGTCCAGGTGACACTGCACAGATATTAAAGCTACATTTCATCCATGGACTTTGTTTTCTTATCAACTGACACACATGATGTTTCTAATAAAGAGTACAGTTTATGGACTGAGCAATAATGAACACAATTATGGACTGTACAATATCTACATGCTGTAATTTATTTCAAAGGAGTTTTCATCTAAAGACTGTGTTATAAAAGAACCAAGAAGAAGACGAGACGACGACCCGATGACATCAGATGATGACGATTGAACCCGCGATTGCTTCAATTTAGATATAGGGAAGTATAATTATACATATTAAATGAATATTAGTCACGGCTTACCATAACATGAATTCACATCATTATATAACAACAATCCGATATTGATACTATTATTACTATTATTATTATTATGGAAATTTAATGATATTTCCAAGGAAGAAGGAAAGAAAAAATGATTGATGAATGTATCTTCTTTTGAGATTTTTCAGTTAAAGTCCTTTTATTCTCAAAAAAGGGGGAAATGTTAAATGGTTAATTATGGAAATTCATTTGGAATGTTAATCGATAATCATTTTTCTGAGTTCTATGCCTCAGCCATCGTGTCTAGTTGACATGCGCTATTTGTGTGTGTATTTTTGGTTCACTACCATATGTAGAACAGGTGTCCATACGATTGGCTATAAAAGCCCATGGTACAGAAAGGGGGGGCTCTCTTGCTCTGCCCACCCCACAAGACACAGAGTCTTCATGCTGGGAAGCAGATGACATGTAGGCCTGGACACATGCTGGACAAAGACATGATTTACCAGCCAGGATCCAAGGAAAGATGGGTGAATCTCAACAATTAAGCTAATTATAGACAAATGGACAATTACTTTCTAACTAATTATTGTATGTACCTGCTGCAATCTGATTCTTTTAAATGGACAATCCAAGAATAAATAGATACATTTTTTTATAAGAATATCATGATATTGATACTTTGAGAAGTCCTCAGTAGAAAAAAAATAATACAGGAAGAGTATTATTTTACAGTCTCCCATCCAAGTACTAACCAGGCCTGACCATGCTTAGCTTCAGAGATTAGATGAGATTGGGGTGTTCAGGGTGGTGTGGCTGTAGGCAGAGACAAGGCTCTCACTTGCTGCTTTTATACTTTGACATGTGGCTGCCGGCTGCCCTTTCCAGTGCTCAGCAAGACCAGGTCCTTTTGTGCTTTCCCTTCTCTTCAATTATTTTGCTGGCTTCCTTAAAAGGGCTTGTAGACACAACGCCCCACTCAGAGCCGCTGAGCTCACTGATCGGCTGCAGCGCTGTCGACGGAACGTCAGCTTCACGGCCAATGCCACAGGCCGGGAGCAGAGGCGAGACTCACCGGTAGACCCGGGTAGGGTGAGTAGAGCGCGGTTAGTTGCTTTCTAATAGGCTGCAGCCGGGGATTAACTTTTAATGAAAGGGAACAATCCCTTTGACTGTCTGCAGCGCGCCACACCTAGGAAGCGCACTCTCACACACAAGCCAGCATGCACATGTGCTCGCAGGTGACAACACCCCCTATCTGCCCCTACAACCTCTCCGTCACCATGCGTCAGACTCTCCTGCCTGTTTTATGATTTCAGGGCCCTAGCAGGAATCACTCCCCCTCCCAAATTCCTTCCGCACCTTCCTTGCACTGAGGTTAGCTCTTTGTCAGCCGTCTGGCTTGGTTACACAAGCTTCTTTGCAGAGAAACATGTTACTTCTGCTGGCCCTCGCTAGGTGGTCGGCATCCAAACCCTTCCCTGGGCACCTGCTGAAAGCCTGGCCCCTTCACGACCACGGGTGCTTTTAACGCCATCATTTCCACACAGCGAGCTGCGGAGTCAATAAGCACTCCTAGCCGTGGCAAGGAGCTCGGTGTCAGACCTGCGTGGTAGCGTACTTAGCTGCCAACTGGCTCAAAGGCCTTGGGGCTTCCATCATCTAAGTTACTTAAGATCGGTGTCCGGCAAGTCGCCGTTCCATGCTAGCCGAGCTGGGCAGTAGGGCAAAACGTCATCAAAATGGTCTACAGCACCCAGTGTTCCCAGGAGGTCTCCCATCCAAGTACTGCCCAAGCCCAGCCCTGCTTTGCTTCCGAGATCAGACGAGATCAGGCATATCCAAGAAGGTATGGCCAGTAGACGCTGCTTGATCCATCGCCCGGCCAGCCTTTCTCAGGATCGCTTGGTGGCGAGCAATTTGGCCGTGACGGGGCGGGCTCCGAAGGGTCCATGCAAAGGCTGTGCCGTCCCTACAGGTATGGTTTGTTTAGCAGTGATTCACCCGCCGCATCAGGTGTCTTCAAAAATGTATTGGCGCAGGGTCTCCTGCAGGCTAAACCCTTCATCGCGGCAATGTGACAGAAAGAGCAAGCTGGACCCGTAACTTGGGGGCGGAGCGAGACGTCCAGGGGTGAATGAAGAAAGAGGGTGAGATGGTTGCCAGTGACTTTGAGCTGCTCTTCAGGGGGGAGGGTCGTGTTGCCTGCAAAGGTCTTCTGCTTGGGGTTACCGGTGGTTGCCTCCAGCCACGCGGGAGACGCTGGTCCTGGTGAAAAGGAGCCTAGTATTAAAAGTAAAGAAGCAACAATGCTGGAGGCCTACGGTGATCAGAAGGATGCTGGTATTTTGCAGAGATGAAATAGCGCAAGAGAGAAAGCAAATGAAAAAAAGAAAAGAGAATGAATGTGTGCACTTGTGAAAGGAAATGGAAAAAAGGCATAGAAGAGAGTACTCCCTGCTGGTGGAAGGAAAGAAAAAGCAAAAGCCTACAGCACCTGGTATTCCCAGGCAGTCTCCCATCCAAGTACTAACCAAGCCCAACCCTGCTTAGCTTCCAAGATCAGATGAGATCAGGCGTGTTCAGGGTGGTGTGGCTGTAGGAAGAGAGAAGCCTCTCACTTGCTGCTTTTCTACTTTGAAGTCTGGCTGCCGGATGCCCTTTCCAGTGTTCAGCAAGACCAGGTCCTTTTGTGCTTTCCCTTCTCTTCAATTTTTTTGCTGGCTTCCTTGAAAGGTCTTGTAGACACAACGCCCCACTCAGAGCCGCTGAGCTCACTGATCGGCTGCAACGCTGTCGACGGAACGTCAGCTTCACGGCCAATGCCACAGGCCGGAAGCAGAGGCGAGACTCACCGGTAGACCCGGGTAGGGTGAGTAGAGCGCGGTTACTTGCTTTCTAATCGCCTGCAGCCGGGAATTAACTTTTAATGAAAGGGAACAATCCCTTTGACTGTCTGCAGCGCGCCACACCTAGGAAGCGCACTCTCACACACAAGCCAGCATGCACACGTGTTCGCACGTGACAACACCCCCTATCTGCCCCTACAACCTCTCCGTCACCATGCGTCAGACTCTCTTGCCTGTTTTATGATTTCAGGGCCCTAGCAGGAATCACCCCCCCCCTCCCCAATTCCTTCCTTGCCTTCATAGAATCATAGAATCATAGAATCATAGAATCATAGAATGGTAGAGTTGTAAGGGACCTCCTGGGTCATCTGGTCCAACCCCCTGCTCAAAGCAGGATTCACTAGATCATCTCAGACAGATGTCTGTCCAGCCTCTGTTTGAAGACGTCCATTGAAGGGGAACTCACCACCTCTCGTGGCAGCCTGTTCCACTCATTAATCACCCTAACTGTCAAAATTTTTTTCTAATATCTAATCTGTGTCTCCTCCCATTTAGTTTCATCCCATTGCTTCTAGTCTTTCCTTGTGCAAATGAGAATAAAGATGATCCTTCTACAATGTGACAGCCCTTGACATATTTGTAGACAGCTATTAAGTCTCCTCTCAGTCTTCTTTTTTGCAAGCTAAACATTCCCAAATCCTGCAACCGTTCCTCATAGGACATGGTTTGCAGACCAGTCACCATTCTGGTCGCTCTTCTCTGAACTTGCTCCAGTTTGTCTATGTCTTTTTTAAAATGTGGTGCCCAAAACTGTACACAGTATTCCAGATGAGGTCTGACCAAAGAGGAGTAAAGACCGATAATGACTTCACGTGATCTAGACTGTATGCTTCTGTTAATACATCCCAGAATTGTATTTGCCTTTTTTGCTGCTGCATCACACTGTTGACTCATGTTCAGTCTATGATCTATTAGTATACCTAAGTCTTTTTCACATGTACTGTTGCTTAGCTCTATTCCTCCCATTCTGTATATGCTTTTTTCATTTTTATTGCCCAGATGTAGTACTTTGCATTTTTCCCTGTTAAAAACCATTCTGTTGGTTGCTGCCCACAGCTCCAGTTTATTTAGGTCTTTTTTAATCCTCTCTCTCTCTTCTCTAGTATTAGCTATCCCTCCTAGCTTTGTGTCATCAGCAAATTTAATCAGTTTACCCTTAATTCCTTCATCTAAATCATTGATAAAGATGTTGAACAATACAGGTCCCAGGACGGAGCCCTGTGGTACCCCACTTGAGACATTCATCCAGCTGGATGTGAAGCCATTTACAACCACCCTTTAAGTCCGATCACTAAGCCAGTTATGAATCCACCTAACAGTTGCCTGGTCCATTGCATACTTGGTCATTTTTTCAATAAGGATGGTGTGAGATACTTTGTCAAATGCTTTGCTGAAGTCAAGATATACTATATCTACAGCATTTCCCTTTATCCACCCAGTCAGTGATTCTGTCATAGAAGGAAATTAAGTTAGTCTGACATGACTTGTTAGTTACAAACCCATGCTGACTCTGGTTAATCACTTCATTCTTATCCATGTACTTACATACATGTTGTTTAATAATTTGTTCAAAGATCTTTCCTGGTATAGAAGTCAGACTCACCGGCCTATAGTTCCCTGGGTCCACCTTCTTCCCCTTTTTGAAGATAGGAACAACATTTGCTCTTCTCTAGTCTTCTGGGACTTCTCCTGTTCTCCAAGAATTTTCAAAGATTATGGAGAGTGGTTCTAAAATTTCTTCTACGATCTCCTTCAGTACTCTGGGGTGTAATTCATCTGGACCTGTAGACTTGAACTCATTTATGTTAGCTAAATATTCCCTCACAATCTTTCTGTTTACAGATAACTTGGATTCCTCTATTCCTTTAAAAGGACAGTGAAGATCAGTTGATGTTACATTTTCTTTCTGAGAGAAAACAGATGCAAAATAGGAATTAAAAAGTTCGGCCTTCTCAGCATCCTCTCTTACCATTTCTCCATTTTCATCCTGTAAAAATCCTATAGCATCTTTGACTTTTCTTTTACTTTTGACATACCCCCAAAATCCTTTTTTATTGCTTTTGACATCTCTTGCAAGCCTTAATTCATTGTCAGCTTTAGCTAACCTGATACGTGCCCTACAGGATCTGCAGACTGCATTATAATCTTCTTTAGATATGCCTCCCTCTTTCCATTTAATAAACATTTCTTTCTTTCTTTTTAGCATGTGTTTAAGTTCTGTGTTCATCCATCCTGGTTTCCTTAAATGCTTCCCATTCTTCCTACTTTTCGGGATTGTTAACGATTGTGCTTTGAGAATCTCATTTTTAAAAATTTCCCATCCTTCCTGGACATTTTTGTCCTTAAGGACATCCAGCCATTGGATCCTTCCTATTCTCTTTCTGAGTCTCTTAAAATCTGCCTTTCTAAAATCTAACCTTGAAGTTTGAGTCTTCACATGTCTTCCTCCTCTAGTTATCCAAAATTCTATAATAGCATGATCGCTGCCTCCTAGGGTCCCAGCCACCTTTACCTCCTCAACCATTTCCTCCCTGTTTATAAGGATTAGATCCAAAGTAGCAGATCCCCTTGTTTTCTCCCCTACTTTTGGAAGATAAAGTTGTCAGCAAGAGAGGATAAGGATAACCTTCCTTGCACTGAGGTCAGCTCTTTGTCAGCCGTCTGGCTTGGTTACACAAGCTTCTTTGCAGAGAAACATGTTACTTCTGCTGGCCCTCGCTAGATGGCCGGCATCCAAAACCTTCCCTGGGCACCTGCTGAAAGCTTGGCCCCTTCACGGCCCCGGGTGCTTTTAACGCCATCATTTCCACACGGTGAGCTGCGGAGTCAATAAGCACTCCTAGCCGTGGCAAGGAGCTCGGTGTCAGGCCTGCGTGAAGGGCGGCGGGGTAGCGTACTTAGCTGCCAACTGTCTCAGAGGCCTTGGGGCTTCCATCATCTAAGTTACTTAAGGTCGGTGTCCGGCAAGGCGCCGTTCCATGCTAGCCGAGCTGGGCAGTAGGGCAAAATGTCATCAAAATGGTCAACAGCACCTGGTGTTCCCAGGAGGTCTCCCATACAAGTACTGTCCGAGCCCAGCCCTGCTTTGCTTCCGAGATCAGAAAAGATCAGGCATATCCAAGGTGGTATGGCCAGTAGACGCTGCTCGATCCATCGCCCGGCCAGCCTTTCTCAGGATCGCTTGGTGGCGAGCAATCTGGCCGTGACGGGGCGGGCTCCGAAGGGTCCATGCAAAGGCTGTGCCGTCCCTACAGGTGTGGTTTGTTTAGCAGTGATTCACCCGCCGCATCAGGTGTCTTCAAAAATGTCTCGGCGCAGGGTCTCCTGCAGGGTAAACCCTTCATCGCGGTAATGTGACAGAAAGAGCAAGCTGGATCCGTAACCTGGGGGCGGAGCGAGACGTCCAGGGGTGAATGAAGGAAGAGGGTGAGATGGTTGCCAGTGACTTTGAGCTGCTCTTCAGGGGGGAGGGTCGTGTTGCCTGCAAAGGTCTTCTGCTTGGGGTTACCGGTGGTTGCCTCCAGCCACGCGGGAGATGCCGGTCCTGGTGAAAACTAGCCTAGTATTAAAAGTAAAGAAGCAACAATGCTGGAGGCCCACGGTGATCAGAAGGATGCTGGTATTTTGCAGAGATGAAATAGCGCAAGAGAGAAAGCAAATGAAAAAAAGAAAAGAGAATGAATGTGTGCACTTGTGAAAGGGAATGGAAAAAAGGCATAGAAGAGAGTGCCCCCTGCTGGTGGAAGGAAGGAAAAAGCAAAAGCCTACAGCACCTGGCATTCCCAGGCGGTCTCTGTTAAATAGTTAATTATGGAAATTCATTTGGAATGTTAATCGATAATCATTTTTCTGAGTTCTATGCCTCAGCCATCGTGTCTAGTTGACATGCGCTATTTGTGTGTGTATTTTTGGTTCACTACCATATGTAGAACAGGTGTCCATACGACTGGCTATAAAAGCCCATGGTACAGAAAGGGGGGGCTCTCTTGCTCTGC
This sequence comes from Phyllobates terribilis, assembly GCF_046119375.1. Taxonomy (NCBI): domain Eukaryota; kingdom Metazoa; phylum Chordata; class Amphibia; order Anura; family Dendrobatidae; genus Phyllobates; species Phyllobates terribilis. The sequence continues at coordinate 673,296,343 of NW_027362764.1, read as the reverse complement.
CCACCCCACAAGACACAGAATCTTCATGCTGAGAAGCAGATGACATGTAGGCCTGGACACATGCTGGACAAAGACATGATTTACCAGCCAGGATCCAAGGAAAGATGGGTGAATCTCAACAATTAAGCTAATTATGGACAAATGGACAATTACTTTATAACTAATTATTGTATGTACCTGCTGCAATCTGATTCTTTTTAATGGACAATCCAAGAATAAATAGATACATTTTTTTATAAGAATATCGTGATATTGATACTTTGAGAAGTCCTCAGCAGAAAAAAATAATACAGGAAGAGTATTATTTTACAATGGTGAGCCAGCCAGTCCTGTTTTTTTGTTTTTTAAATTAAGTAAGTGAATTTCTTCCGTGAACAAGGGGGAAGTCCTGACGAGCTGAACAGCTGTTGTTCACGTGTCAGTAAATTCACTAGTTTGTCACGAGAAGCAGAAAGGACCTACAGACTGAGGAAAGACAGGAAGCAGAGGTACTAACAAGGAACAGAATCACACAGGAAAAGAATCAGACGAACTGAAGACAGGACGTGCTGATAAAGAGAAGCCAAGGAATCTTAAGGTAAGCAAAATATGGATATAATTTCTTCTTTTGCTAAACAAAGTAATATTAATTTCAAAGTTAATGTAGGAGATGACATAGAAGTTTTGTGGCTCAGTTTATACAAAGAATGTGAATTGCAGAATTTACAGTTAACTTCTAAATTGGTAAATAGATACAAACAGAAATTGAGAAATATTCTACTTTTGGTAGATTTTTTTCATAGTCTTGTGTTAGAGATTTCTAAGCAGGAAAATAGTGCAGAAGTGTCAGACGGTGATACTGATTCTGACTGTAATGTGGAAAATGAACAAGAAGTAAGACACGTGTCTGTAACTGAAGGTGACCTTGGGTCTGACCAAGAGACGGACATACAGAAACCTGACATGGGAGGAGACATGACTGACATACGGAAACCGATATACTAGGTGATGTGGGAGGAGACTTGAGTGACGTAGGAGGAACGGACGTACAAGAGCCACTAAAAATATCAGAGAATTCTGGAATTACCCAGGCTCAACTCCAAATTAAAATGAGGAAAAATTTGCTGAAATTACACAAAATCATGCCAAAATATGATGTCAAAATCCATGCCTGTAGAAATTCAGAGGCATTTGAGAGCTTCTCTGATAAGTTTGATTTATCCAATGAGGAGAGGAATCAATTATTTAAAATATGGATTCCTGTGACATTGTCCAGACGTTTACATTTAATGCCCTGTGAAAATGACTCTCCTAATGGATGGGAAAATGATTCGGACAGATTAAGATATTTGATTTATTGTGTCACAAAGGATTTTCCCAACATAGAAGATCTGCAGAAACTAAGGATTGGTAGGAAGGAATGTACATATACATTCATGTCCATATTTGAACGGTTGTACAAAGCTCTCATCAAAAATGGAAAAGTACAACATATGATAACAACTTTTGTACAAAAATTCAAATTCCTAAATTCAGTTTCCCAAGTTATGGCATCACAAAAAAATTCATTATTTGAATGTGCGCAGATGCTGGATTTTGTTAGAAAACATGAGAATCATGAAAAGAAAATAAATCAAGCTAAATTTATAAAACCAGGAAAGGTAAAATCTTACCAAAAGCCAATATCAAACTCTCCTAGACTGAGTCATCCCCATAGTGAACTCTATCAAATACGCAGAAGATTTCATATATGTTATAAGCCATATCAGCCAGTGCAAAGATCCATCTCTCCACAGAATGAGTTAATTTTCAGTCAGAACTGTGATTCTCTAAAAAGGAAAATGGCTGAAACTGATGGACAGAGACAGGTGAGACGACCAATTCACAGTGACGTCATGGAATGTGGACAGAAGAACAGGCAGTTCTCTGAGGTCTTGAAGGATAGAAAAATGTCTTTCCTAAATAGGGCGTTCCTGGAGATATTTGAGAGAGACAGAAGATTTGGTTTAGGGAGTGGCTAAGGAAAAACTGTAATTACAATGTTGTATCAAAATGTAATACAATGTCTCAATATTTATTTATAATCTTATACAGTAAAATTGTAGTTACATAGTTTCTAATAGTTCATATATATATATATATATATATATATATATATACAGTACAGACCAAAAGTTTGGACACACCTTCTTATTTAAAGATTTTTTTGTATTTTCATGACTATGAAAATTGTACATTCACACTGAAGGCATCAAAACTATGAATTAACACATGTGGAATTATATACTTAACAAAAAAGTGTGAAACAACTGAAAATATGTCTTCTATTCTAGGTTCTTCAAAGTAGACACCTTTTGCTTTGATGACTGCTTTGCACACTCTTGGCATTCTCTTGATGAGCTTCAAGAGGTAGTCACCGGAAATGGTTTTCACTTCACATGTGTGCCCTGTCAGGTTTAATAAGTGGGATTTCTTGCCTTATAAATGGGGTTGGGACCATCAGCTATGTTGTGCAGAAGTCTGGTGGATACACAGCTGATAGTCCTACTGAATAGACTGTTAGCTGCTTTTTTCTTGCCATAATACAAATTCTAAGTAAAGAAAAACGAGTAGCCATCATTATTTTAAGAAATGAAGGTCAGTCAGTTCGAAAAATTGGGAAAACTTTGAAAGTGTCCCCTAGTGCAGTTGCAAAAACCATCAAGCGCTACAAAGAAACTGGCTCACATGAGGACCGCCCCAGGAAAGGAAGACCAAGAGTCACCTCTGCTTCTGAGGATAAGTTTATCCGAGTCACCAGCCTCAGAAATCGCAGGTTAACAGCAGCTCAGATTAGAGACCAGGTCAATGCCACACAGAGTTCTAGCAGCAGACACATCTCTTCAACAACTGTTAAGAGGAGACTTTGTGCGGCAGGTCTTCATGGTAAAATAGCTGCTAGGAAACCACTACTAAGGATAGGCAACAAGCAGAAGAGACTTGTTTGGGCTAAAGAACACAAGGAATGGACATTAGACGAGTGGAAATCTGTGCTTTGGTCTGATGAGTCCAAATTTGAGATCTTTGGTTCCAACCACCGTGTCTTTGTGCGACGCAGAAAAGGTGAACGGATGGACTCTACATGCCTGGTTCCCACCGTGAAGCATGGAGGAGGAGATGTGATGGTGTGGGGGTGCTTTGCTGGTGACACTGTTGGGAATTTATTCAAAATTGAAGGCATACTGAACCAGCATGGCTACCACAGCATCTTGCAGTGGCATGCTATTCCATCCGGTTTGCATTTAGTTGGACCATCATTTATTTTTCAATAGGACAATGACCACAAACACACCTCCAGGCTGTGTAAGGGCTATTTGACCAAGAAGGAGAGTGATGGGGTGCTACGCCAGATGACCTGGCCTCCACAGTCACCAGACCTGAACCCAATCGAAATGGTTTGGGGTGAGCTGGACCGCAGAGTGAAGGCAAAAGGGCCTACAAGTGCTAAGCATCTCTGGGAACTCCTTGAAGATTGTTGGAAGACCATTTCCGGTGACTACCTCTTGAAGCTCATAAAGACAATACCAAGAGTGTGCAAAGCAGTCATCAAAGCAAAAGGTGGCTACTTTGAAGAACCTAGAATATAAGACATATTTTTAGTTGTTTCACACTTTTTTGTTAACTATATAATTCCACATGTGTTAATTCATAGTTTTGATGCCTTCAGTGTGAATGTACAATTTTCATAGTTATGAAAATACAGAAAAATCTTTAAATGAGAAGGTGTGTCCAAACTTTTGGTCTGTACTGTATATATATATGCACTTTTCTAAGTAGAGATTACGTATAATTGTATTTATATATACGTTTATAAAATATATATATATATTAATTAATAAATTAGAACTTCATATATATAAATTTAAGTAGCAATACTTTGAATTACATTAGAACCAACCAATATATGTATAAGATATTTAAATAATTCTGTTTCTGTATGAATTTGATATTTAATTTTATTTTCTTATATTTCCTTAGACTTTTCATTCCAAAGCAGGATTTGATCAAAGAACTCTAAAATGGATTTATTTCTTTATTCACACAGGAAGTGAAAAAATTGCATGATTTTATGTGTATAACATTTTAAAAAATAACAATATATCTAGTTGAACTATAATATATATGTAATACTTATTAATTCTTTTGTGTTGCTAATATTTTCTGTGCATGAAGTGTTCGTGCAAATTAAAGTAGCTTTACAGCATGACGTGTGACAGCTGCGGCCTTTGAACTTTAAGCTAATAGTATAGGATCCCACTCATTCTATTTTCAACTGATGTAACTTAAGACCGGACAGCCAGTGAAAAAAGAATCTAAGACAAGAGTTTTTTCAAGTGTCTGAAATTCCAGTGACTTACTCTCATATTATATAATATGTACTTGGGGAATATCCAAAGAAATATAAAGATATTCAATTGATATGGCAATGCGCATTAATAAATTGGGATACAACAATTTTGGGTTAAATATATATATATATATATATCTAAAACTTCATATGTGGAATGTTTGAGTTGAACAGATCTGTGAATGTCAGAGTGAAGGTGACAGATGAGTAAATCAGCAGCTGCTAAGTGTGATTGATGTGACAGAGGCCTCGTATGTTTGTATGTTTGAAAAAATAAAAATGTTTCTTTATGTGAAGGTAGAAAAATATATTTAATTCTGAGGAAATTATAATACATAATTAGGTATTATCTACATATATATATTTCTATATTTCTTTAATAATTATTATTTCTTGATTTAACTAATAGTGGATAAGGGCAACCACACATCAAAATGGTTTACAAAGCAAATTTATATTTAGAATAATTTTCCACATGATAATATTCTTGAATAACTATAATATTATTTTTAATGGTTACCTAAATAGGTACACACCTCTCTTTAGTCAAATCTATGCTACTCATCGATATGAAATTTATGCACAATATTTCTAGAACAATAATTATTTTTAATTTGGTTCTGATATATACATAAATTTTATAAAATAATATTTTTGGTATTAAGGGGGAAAATGTGTTTTTGATCCTGATTACATAATCACTTTTGATCAATACTTATTTTCCACACATTTTAATAAAGAAGAAATAATAATAATAAGGTACTATGGTATAATTAAGAAGGGTATTACATGCAAAGTTGCATAATTTAATATTTTTTGGTGGTACAAGGTTATGACAAATATGAAATCATCCAGATAATGGAGATATAAGGGTATTTTTTTATGGAGAATATAATTACTCTGCATTTGTCATTAAAATTTAAAGGCCTTATTTTTATTTTTTTTCTTATTTTTACTCTTAATTTTATTTTTTATTTTTAAAATTTTATTCTTACTTTATACTTCTTATTTTTCTATTTTTTCATTTTTTAATTCTCATTTGATTTTATTTGAGTTCAATATCTCAATTGAGAAAACACATTAATATTTAATAAAGTAATGTCTAATACAAGAGTATTGCTTCATTAAATATATATTGCTAAGGAAAAAAATGTTTACATTTTCTGACTAAACACAACAATTCATTCATTCATTTATTCATTCAATCATTCATTCATGCATTCATATATTTATTCATTTTGGTTCAGGAGTATACATTCTTTGATATTATTGGTTTAATAAAGATATAAAAACTTGTTTTTTCAAAATACACTGACAACTATGGGTTGGAAAAGGTAATTACACCTATGACATAAAAATGTTCTATCATATGGAGAACTTGATTGATAATGAATTATTATCTATCATTGTTTATTATTCCAAACATAATTTATTTTAATATTTTGATAATAATTAGATGGATATTACTGATTGCTATGGTACGCTGTGATATTATAGGTTAGGAAAAACTGCCAGATTTGGTATCAGATTAGGGAATGAAGACTTCAATCAAGACATCGCAATTATGAATTCTATCTTAATAAAGACTTTTAATTTTTATAAATCAAAGAGATTCTCAAAAGTTACAAGAAGAAGCAACTGATATCCGGATGTCTCAGAAGGTAACAGGTGTGAATGCTGAGTGTTATAATAGACTGTGTCCATTACATACAATACAATTCACACCACTGATCACCAGGACGGCAGAGGACGATGATCCTATATGTACTGTGTTGTGTTCAAGTTTCATCATGTTCCAGTGGTTTCTTATCACCTGCAACGCTTCAATGAAAGCTGGTGAACAGGTAATACCTGGCATATGTGTCCTGTATATGAAGGACTGAGTACTGGTTATGGTGCTATATAAAGCAGGAAAGTGTCAAGTTAACCCTTGCTTTACTGACCAAAGACGTCACATCTGTTCCAAAAGTGACACGAGACCAGTGCGGACACACGGAAGATTCCAAAGACGACCCAACGTAAGTCCAGGTGACACTGCACAGATATTAAAGTTACATTTCATCCATGGACTTTGTTTCCTTATCAACTGACACACATGATCTTTCTAATAAAGAGTACAGTTTATGGACTGAACAATAATGAACACAATTATGGACTGTACAATATCTACATGCTGTAATTTATTTCAAAGGAGTTTTCATCTAAAGACTGTGTTATAAAAGAACCAAGAAGAAGACGAGACGACGACCCGATGACATCAGATGATGACGATTGAACCCGCGATTGCTTCAATTTAGATATAGGGAAGTATAATTATACATATTAAATGAATATTAGTCACGGCTTACCATAACATGAATTCACATCATTATATAGCTATAATCCGATATTGATACTATTATTACTATTATTATTATTATGGAAATTTAATGATATTGCCAAGGAAGAAGGAAAGAAAAAATGATTGATGAATGTATCTTCTTTTGAGATTTTTCAGTTAAAGTCCTTTTATTCTCAAAAAAGGGGGAAATGTTAAATGGTTAATTATGGAAATTCATTTGGAATGTTAATCGATAATCATTTTTCTGAGTTCTATGCCTCAGCCATCGTGTCTAGTTGACATGCGCTATTTGTGTGTGTATTTTTGGTTCACTACCATATGTAGAACAGGTGTCCATACGACTGGCTATAAAAGCCCATGGTACAAAAAGGGGGGGCTCTCTTGCTCTGCCCACCCCACAAGACACAGAATCTTCATGCTGAGAAGCAGATGACATGTAGGCCTGGACACATGCTGGACAAAGACATGATTTACCAGCCAGGATCCAAGGAAAGGTTGGTGAATCTCAACAATTAAGCAAATTATGGACAAATGGACAATTACTTTATAACTAATTATTGTATGTACCTGCTGCAATCCGATTCTTTTTAATGGACAATCCAAGAATAAATAGACACATTTTTTATAAGAATATCGTGATATTGATACTTTGAGAAGTCCTCAGTAGAAAAAAATAATATAGGAAGAGTATTATTTTACAGTCTCCCATCCAAGTACTAACCAGGTTCAACCCTGCTTAGCTTCTGAGATCAAATGAGATAGGGCGTGTTCAGGGTGGTGTGGCCGTAGGTAGAGACAAGCCTCTCACTTGCTGCTTTTCTACTTTGACGTCTGCCTGCCGGCTGCCCTTTCCAGTGCTCAGCAAGACCAGGTCCTTTTGTGCTTTCCCTTCTCTTCAATTTTTTTGCTGGCTTCCTTAAAAGGTCTTGTAGACACAACGCCCCACTCAGAGCCGCTGAGCTCACTGATCGGCTGCAGCGCTGTCGACGGAACGTCAGATTCGCGGCCAATGCCACAGGCCGGGAGCAGAGGCGAGACTCACCGGTAGACCCGGGTAGGGTGAGTAGAGCGCGGTTAGTTGCTTTCTAATAGCCTGCAGCCGGGGATTAACTTTTAATGAAAGGGAACAATCCCTTTGACTGTCTGCAGCGCGCCACACCTAGGAAGCGCACTCTCACACACAAGCCAGCATGCACACGTGCTCGCACGTGACAACACCACCTATCTGCCCCTACAACCTCTCCGTCACCATGCGTCAAACTCTCCTGCCTGTTTTATGATTTCAGGGCCCTAGCAGGAATCACCCCCCCCTCCCCAATTCCTTCCGCACCTTCCTTGCCTTCCTTGCACTGAGGTTAGCTCTTTGTCAGCCCTCTGGCTTGGTTACACAAGCTTCTTTGCAGAGAAACATGTTACTTCTGCTGGCCCTCGCTAGGCGGCCGGCATCCAAAACCTTCCCTGGGCACCTGCTGAAAGCCTGGCCCCTTCACGGCCCCGGGTGCTTTTAACGCCATCATTTCCACACGGCGAGCTGCGGAGTCAATAAGCACTCCTAGCCGTGGCAAGGAGCTCGGTGTCAGGCCTGCGTGAAGGCGGCGGGGTAGCGTACTTAGCTGCCAACTGGCTCAGAGGCCTTGGGGCTTCCATCATCTAAGTTACTTAAGGTCGGTGTCCGGCAAGGCGCCGTTCCATGCTAGCCGAGCTGGGCAGTAGGGCAAAACGTCATCAAAATGGTCTACAGCACCCGGTGTTCCCAGGAGGTATCCCATCCAAGTTCTGTTCAAGCCCAGCCCTGCTTTGCTTCCGAGATCAGACGAAATCAGGCGCATCCAAGGTGGTATGGCCAGTTGACGCTGCTCGATCCATCGCCCGGCCAGCCTTTCTCAGGATCGCTTGGTGGCGAGCAATCTGGCCGTGACGGGGCGGGCTCCGAAGGGTCCATGCAAAGGCTGTGCCATCCCTACAGGTGTGGTTTGTTTAGCAGTGATTCACCCGCCGCATCAGGTGTCTTCAAAAATGGCTCGGCGCAGGGTCTCCTGCCGGCTAAACCCTTCATCGCGGTAATGTGACAGAAAGAGCAAGCTGGACCCATAACTTGGGGGCAGAGCGAGACGTCCAGGGGTGAATGAAGGAAGAGGGTGAGATGGTTGCCAGTGACTTTGAGCTGCTCTTCAGGGGGGAGGGTCGTGTTGCCTGCCAAGGTCTTCTGCTTGGAGTTACCGGTGGTTGCCTCCAGCCACCCGGGAGACGCTGGTCCTGGTGAAAAGGAGCCTAGTATTAAAAGTAAATAAGCAACAATGCTGGAGGCCCACGGTGATCAGAAGGATGCTGGTATTTTGCAGAGATGAAATAGCGCAAGAGAGAAAGCAAATGAAAAAAAGAAAAGAGAATGAATGTGTGCACTTGTGAAAGGGAATGGAAAAAAGGCATAGAAAAAAGTGCCCCCTGATGGTGGAAGGAAGGAAAAAGCAGAAGCCTACAGCATCTGGTATTCCCAGGCAGTCTCCCATCCAAGTACTAACCAGGCCCAACTCTGCTTAGCTTCTGAAATCAGACAAGATTGGGCATGTTCTGGGTGGTGTGGCCATAGGCAAAGACAAGCCTCTCACTTCCTGCTTTTCTACTTTGAAGTCTGGCTGCCGGCTGCCCTTTCCAGTGCTCAGCAAGACCAGGTCCTTTTGTGCTTTCCCTTCTCTTCAATTTTTTTGCTGGCTTCCTTAAAAGGTCTTGTAGACAGAAGGCCCCACTCAGAGCCGCTGAGCTCACTGATGAGCTGCAGCGCTGTTGACGGAATGTCAGCTTCGCGGCCAATGCCACAGGCCGGAAGCAGAGGCGAGACTCACCGGTAGACCCGGGTAGGGTGAGTAGAGCGCGGTTAGTTTCTTTTTAATAGCCTGCAGCCGGGGATTAACTTTTAATGAAAGGGAACAATCCCTTTGACTGTCTGCAGCGCGCCACACCTAGGAAGCGCACTCTCACACACAAGCCAGCATGCACACGTGCTCGCACGTGACAACACCCCCTATCTGCCCCTACAACCTCTCCATCACCATGCGTCAGACTCTCCTGCCTGTTTTATGATTTCAGGGCCCTAGCAGGAATCACCCCCCCCTCCCCAATTCCTTCCGCACCTTCCTTGCCTTCCTTGCACTGAGGTTAGCTCTTTGTCAGCTGTCTGGCTTGGTTACACAAGCATCTTTGCAGAGAAACATGTTACTTCTGCTGGCCCTCGCTAGGCGGCCGGCATCCAAAACCTTCCCTGGGCACCTGCTGAAACCTGGCCCCTTCACGGCCCCGGGTGCTTTTAACGCCATCATTTCCACACGGCGAGCTGCGGAGTCAATAAGCACTCCTAGCCGTGGCAAGGAGCTCGGTGTCAGGCCTGCGTGAAGGTGGCGGGGTAGCATACTTAGCTGCCAACTGGCTCAGAGGCCTTGGGGCTTCAATCATCTAAGTTACTTAAGGTCGGTGTCCGGCAAGGCGCCGTTCCATGCTAGCCGAGCTGGGCAGTAGGGCAAAACGTCATCAAAATGGTCTACAGCACCCGGTGTTCCCAGGAGGTATCCCATCCAAGTACTGTTCGAGCCCAGCCCTGCTTTGCTTCCGAGATCAGACGAAATCAGGCGCATCCAAGGTGGTATGGCCAGTAGACGCTGCTTGATCCATCGCCCGGCCAGCCTTTCTCAGGATCGCTTGGTGGCGAGCAATCTGGCCGTGACGGGGCGGGCTCCGAAGGGTCCATGCAAAGGCTGTGCCGTCCCTACAGGTGTGGTTTGTTTAGCAGTGATTCACCCGCCGCATCAAGTGTCTTCAAAAATGTCTCGGCGCAGGGTCTCCTGCAGGCTAAACCCTTCATCGCGGTAATGTGACAGAAAGAGCAAGCTGGACCCGTAACTTGGGGGCGGAGCGAGACGTCCAGGGGTGAATGAAGGAAGACCGTGAGATGGTTGCCAGTGACTTTGAGCTGCTCTTCAGGGGGGAGGGTCGTGTTGCCTGCAAAGGTCTTCTGCTTGGGGTTACCGGTGGTTGCCTCCAGCCACCCGGGAGAAGCTGGTCCTGGTGAAAAGGAGCCTAGTATTAAAAGTAAATAAGCAACAATGCTGGAGGCCCACGGTGATCAGAAGGATGCTGGTATTTTGCAGAGATGAAATAGCGCAAGAGAGAAAGCAAATGAAAAAAAGAAAAGAGAATGAATGTGTGCACTTGTGAAAGGGAATGGAAAAAAGGCATAGAAGAGAGTGCCCCTGCTGGTGGAAGGAAGGAAAAATCAAAAGCCTACAGCACCTGGCATTCCCAGGCGGTCTCTGTTAAATGGTTAATTATGGAAATTCATTTGGAATGTTAATCGATAATCATTTTTCTGAGTTCTATGCCTCAGCCATCGTGTCTAGTTGACATGCGCTATTTGTGTGTGTATTTTTGGTTCACTACCATATGTAGAACAGGTGTCTATACGACTGGCTATAAAAGCCCATGGTACAGAAAGGGGGGACTCTCTTGCTCTGCCCACCCCACAAGACACAGAATCTTCATGCTGGGAAGCAGATGACATGTAGGCCTGGACACATGCTGGACAAAGACATGATTTACCAGCCAGGATCCAAGGAAAGATGGGTGAATCTCAACAATTAAGCTAATTATGGACAAATGGACAATTACTTTATAACTAATTATTGTATGTACCTGCTGCAATCTGATTCTTTTTAATGGACAATCCAAGAATAAATAGATACATTTTTTTATAAGAATATCGTGATATTGATACTTTGAGAAGTCCTCAGTAGAAAAAAATAATACAGGAAGAGTATTATTTTACAATGGTGAGCCAGCCAGTCCTGTTTTTTTGTTTTTTAAATTAAGTAAGTGAATTTCTTCCGTGAACAAGGGGGGAGTCCTGATGAGCTGAACAGCTGTTGTTCACGTGTCAGTAAATTCACTAGTTTGTCACGAGAAGCAGAAAGGACCTACAGACTGAGGAAAGACATGAAGCAGAGATACTAACAAGGAACAGAATCACACAGGAAAAGAATCAGACGAACTGAAGACAGGACGTGCTGATAAAGAGAAGCCAAGGAATCTTAAGGTAAGCAAAATATGGATATAATTTCTTCTTTTGCTAAACAAAGTAATATTAATTTCAAAGTTAATGTAGGAGATGACATAGAAGTTTTGTGGCTCAGGTTATACAAAGAATGTGAATTGCAGAATTTACAGTTAACTTCTAAATTGGTAAATAGAGACAAACAGAAATTGAGAAATATTCTACATTTGGTAGATTTTTTTCATAGTCTTGTGTTAGAGATTTCTAAGCAGGAAAATAGTGTAGAAGTGTCAGACGGTGATACTGATTCTGACTGTAATGTGGAAAATGAACAAGAAGTAAGACACGTGTCTGTAACTGAAGGTGACCTTGGGTCTGACCAAGAGACGGACATACAGAAACCTGACATGGGAGGAGACATGACTGACATACGAGAAACCGATATACTAGGTGATGTGGGAGGAGACGTGAGTGACGTAGGAGGAACGGACGTACAAGAGCCACTAAAAATATCAGAGAATTCTGGAATTACCCAGGCTCAACTCCAAATTAAAATGAGGAAAAATTTGCTGAAATTATACAAAATCATGCCAAAATATGATGTCAAAATCCATGCCTGTAGAAATTCAGAGACATTTGAGAGATTCTCTGATAAGTTTGATTTATCCAATGAGGAGAGGAATCAATTATTTAAAATATGGATTCCTGTGACATTGTCCAGACGTTTACATTTAATGCCCTGTGGAAATGACTCTCCTAATGGATGGGAAAATGATTCGGACAGATTAAGATATTTGATTTATTGTGTCACAAAGGATTTTCCCAACATAGAAGATCTGCAGAAACTAAGGATTGGTAGGAAGGAATGTACATATACATTCATGTCCATATTTGAACGGTTGTACAAAGCTCTCATCAAAAATGGAAAAGTACAACATATGATAACAACTTTTGTACAAAAATTCAAATTCCTAAATTCAGTTTCCCAAGTTATGGCATCACAAAAAAATTCATTATTTGAATGTGCGCAGATGCTGGATTTTGTTAGAAAACATGAGAATCATGAAAAGAAAATAAATCAAGCTAAATTTATAAAACTAGGAAAGGTAAAATCTTACCAAAAGCCAATATCAAACTCTCCTAGACTGAGTCATCCCCATAGTGAACTCTATCAAATACGCAGAAGATTTCATATATGTTATAAGCCATATCAGCCAGTGCAAAGATCCATCTCTCCACAGAATGAGTTAATTCTCAGTCAGAACTGTGATTCTCTAAAAAGGAAAATGGCTGAAACTGATGGACAGAGACAGGTGAGACGACCAACTCACAGTGACGTCATGGAATGTGGACAGAAGAACAGGCAGTTCTCTGAGGTTTTGAAGGATAGAAAAATGTCTTTCCTAAATAGGGCGTTCCTGGAGATATTTGAGAGAGACAGAAGATTTGGTTTAGTGAGTGGCTAAGGAAAAACTGTAATTATAATGTTGTATCAAAATGTAATACAATGTCTCAATATTTATTTATAATCTTATACAGTAAAATTGTAGTTACATAGTTTCTAATAGTTCATATATATATATATATATATATATATATATATATATATATATATACACTTGTCTAAGTAGAGATTGCGTATAATTGTATTTATATATACGTTTATAATATATATATATATATATATTAATTAATAAATTAGAACTTCATATATATAAATTTAAGTAGCAATATTTTGAATTACAGTAGAACCAACCAATATATGTATAAGATATTTAAATAATTCTGTTTCTGTATGAATTTGATATTTAATTTTATTTTCTTATATTTCCTTAGAGTTTTCATTCCAAAGCAGGATTTGATCAAAGAACTCTAAAATGGATTTATTTCTTTATTCACACAGGAAGTGAAAAAATTGCATGATTTTATGTGTATAACATTTTAAAATAATAACAATATATCTAGTTGAACTATAATATACATGTAATACTTATTAATTCTTTTGTGTTGCTAATATTTTCTGTGCATGAAGTGTTCATGCAAATTAAAGTAGCTTTACAGCATGACGTGTGACAGCTGCGGCCTTTGAACTTTGAGCTAATAGTATAGGATCCCATTCATTCTATTTTCAACTGATGTAACTTAAGACCGGGCAGCCAGTGAAAAAAGAATCTAAGACAAGAGTTTTTTCAAGTGTCTGAAATTCCAGTGACTTACTCTCATATTATATAATATGTACTTGGGGAATATTCAAAGAAATATAAAGATATTCAATTGATATGGCAATGCGCATTAATAAATTGGGATACAACAATTTTGGGTTAAATATATATATATATCTAAAACTTCATATGTGGAATGTTTGAGTTGAACAGATCTGCGAATGTCAGAGTGAAGGTGACAGATGAGTAAATCAGCAGCTGCTAAGTGTGATTGATGTGACAGAGGCCTCGTATGTTTGTATGTTTGAAAAAAAAAAATGTTTCTTTATGTGAAGGTACAAAAATATATTTAATTCTGAGGAAATTATAATACATAATTAGGTATTATCTACATATATACAGTGCTGGCCAAAAGTATTGGCACCCCTGCAATTCTGTCAGATAATACTCAGTTTCTTCCTGAAAATGATTGCAATCACAAATTCTTTGGTATTATTCTCTTCATTTAATTTGCTTGCAAGGAAAAACCACAAAACAGAATGAAGCAAAAATCAAATCATTGATCATTTCACACAAAACTCCAAAAATCGGCCAGACAAAAGTATTGGCACCCTCTGCCTAATACTTGGTTGCACAACCTTTAGCCAAAATAACTGCGAACAACCGTTTCTGGTAACGATCAACGAGTTTCTTACAGTGCTCTGCTGGAATTGTAGACCATTCTTCTTTGGCAAACTGCTCCAGGTCCCTGATATTTGAAGGGTGCCTTCTCCAAACTGCCATTTTGAGATCTCTCCACAGGTGTTTATAGGATTCAGGTCTGGACTCATTGCTGGCCACCTTAGAAGTCTCCAGTGCTTTCTCTAAAACCATTTTATAGTGCTTTTGGAAGTGTGTTTTGGGTCATTGTCCTGCTGGAAGACCCATGACCTCTGAGGGAGACCCAGCTTTCTCACACTGGGCCCTACATTATGCTGCAAAATTTGTTGGTAGTCTTCAGACTTCATAATGCCATGCACACGGTCAAGCAGTCCAGTGCCAGAGGCAGCAAAGCAGCCCCAAAACATCAGGGAACCTCCGCCATGTTTGACTGTAGGGACGGTGTTCTTTTCTTTGAATGCCTCTTTTTTTTCCTGTACACTCTATATTGATGCTTTTTCCCCAAAAGCTCTACTTTTGTCTCATCTGACCAGAGAACATTCTTCCAAAACGTTTTAGGCTTTCTCAGGTAAGTTTTGGCAAACTCCAGCCGGGCTTTTTTATGTCTCGGGGTAAGAAGTGGGGTCTTCCTGGGTATCCTACCATACAGTCCCTTTTCATTCAGACGCCGACGGATAGTACGGGTTGATACTGTTGTACCCTCGGACTGCAGGGCAGCTTGAACTTGTTTGGATGTTAGTCAAGGTTCTTTATCCACCATCCGCACAATCTTGCGTTGAAATCTCTCGTCAATTTTTCTTTTCCGTCCACATCTAGGGAGGTTAGCCACAGTGCCATGGGCTTTAAACTTCTTGATGACACTGCGCACGGAAGACACAGGAACATTCAGGTCTTTGGAGATGGACTTGTAGCCTTGAGATTGCTCATGCTTCCTCACAATTTGGTTTCTCAAGTCCTCAGACAGTTCTTTGGTCTTCTTTCTTTTCTCCATGCTCAAACTGGTAGACACAAGGACACAGGACAGAGGTTGAGTCAACTTTAATCCATGTTAACTGGCTGCAAGTGTGATTTAGTTATTGCCAACACCTTTTAGGTGCCACAGGTAAGTTACAGGTGCTGTTAATTACACGAATTAGAGAAGCATCACATGATTTTTCAAACAGTGCTAATACTTTTGTCCACTCCCTTTTTTAGGTTTGGTGGGGAATTATATCCAATTTGGCTTTAGGACAATTCTTTTTGTGTTTTTTTCATTGAAGACAAATTAAATGAAGAGAATAATACCAAAGAATTTGTGATTGCAATCATTTTCAGGAAGAAACTGAGTATTATCTGACAGAATTGCAGGGGTGCCAATACTTTTGGCCAGCACTGTATATTTCTATATTTCTTTAATAATTATTATTTCTTGATTTAACTAATAGTGGATAAGGGCAACCACACATCAAAATGGTTTACAAAGCAAATTTATATTTAGAATAATTTTCCACATGATAATATTCTTGAATAACTATAATATTATTTTTAATGGTTACCTAAATAGGTACACACCTCTCTTTAGTCAAATCTATGCTACTCATAGATATGAAATTTATGCACAATATTTCTAGAAGAATAATTATTTTTAATTTGGTTCTGATATATACATAAATTTTATAAAATAATATTTTTGGTATTAAGGGGGAAAATGTGTTTTTGATCCTGATTACATAATCACTTTTGATCAATACTTATTTTCCACACATTTTAATAAAGAAGAAATAATAATAAGGTACTATGGTATAATTAAGAAGGGTATTACATGCAAAATTGCATAATTTAATATTTTTTGGTGGTACAAGGTTATGACTAGTGTTGAGCCACCCCCGTAGTGTTCGAGTTCGGTTCGGTTCGTCGAACACCCGTGTGTTCGCCGAACTGTTCGTCGAACTGTTCGTCGAACACCTTCGAACACCGTTAAAACCAATGGCAGGCAAACAAAAACACATAGAAACACATAGAAAACACCTTCAAAGGTGTCCAAAAGCTGACAAACTGCTCAGAAGACATAACTAACACATGGAAAAGTGACAAGTACATATAGTCATGCGAAAATAAAAGAGGTGGAGGAGTAAAAGGCGGGGGAGACACAGATATAGGCATGTCATGCCCTTCTAAAATCCAAAAAGTGAGAAGCCGACACGGCCAGTCCGCTCCTGCCCGTGCCACCTCCGTGTGGCCGGGTTTGTGCCAGAGCCGCGGTGAACCCTGACGGCCAGCCCCTCTCTCCCAATACTGGTGCCTGTCCGCTGGTGGGTCAAGCGAGCCCCCCTGTGGTGGAGGCAGCTCTAAGCTTTTTAATTTAAATTGTCTCTCTAATTTGAATGAATACACTTTAAATCAATTTACAAGGATCTATTTGAGGGCAAGTCTCATGCCAGCAGCCGCGGTAATTCCAGCTCCAGTAGCGTCCACTAAAGCTGCTGCAGTTAAAAAGCTTTTATAAGGATCGAGCTCGGCTGTCCACCGCAAGGCATCCTACTGCCAGTCCCAGCCCCTATGCCTTGGGGTGCCTCCTGATGCTCTTCACTAAGTATCCCATGGTCCCGAAGCATTTCATTTGAAAAAATTAAGTGTCTAAACTACAGGTGGTGCAGCTTGCTTAACAGCCGGGATAATCCGCTGACTAGCAGACACTGCTACTAGGCACAAAGTATTTCCTGGGCTAGATGCAGTTAAAAATTTGTAATTAGATACTCTCGTTGGATGTTGAGAAAGCATTCCATAGAGTCTCCTGGCACGCCATATATGATTCTCTTAAAAAGCTTGGGGTAGGGGTCTAGGGGACCCTTTTATAGCCAAAATCACGGCCCTGTATCGCAATACGTCACCTAGGCTGAAGATAAATGGAACTGTAGCACCCTGAGGGCTCGGTTGCTACAGACGTATTGCACCTCACCCAGAGGTGTGATATCTCACTCTCAGGTAAGGATGGAGTGTGGATCAGGACGCGACACCTGCATGCATTACACCACATTGCCGTGGGGCAGGGCGACCAATATGCCCCTGAGATGGGCACGACAGTCCCTGTCCCTGGCTGGAGTGGGGGGAGGGAACACTGAGGAAGGGGAACCCTGTAGTGCAGGAGCAGGGAGGAAGCAGTTCCTGGGTGCATTGAGAAGGGAGTATAAAAGGTGGGCACCATTTTAGTTCAGTGCAGAGAAGTCTGAGCAGTAGTGGCAGGGAGCAGGGGCTCTGCATGAGCTCTGCTCCGGAGGCGGGCCTAGTAACAGAGGCCCAGGCCTGGAAGAGGGAGAAGGAAGGAAGAGGAGCGGAGAAGGCTCCAGGAACGAGGAATGAAGGGATCCCAGGGGTGCGGACGGGCGAGTCGCCACCGCACGCCCGAATCCACCTGCGTGGAGGGGTCAGGCCAAAGGGGGAGACCGGTCCCCGAACTAGTGGAGGCAGGAAACGACCCTCAGCTAGAAACCGGAGGCTCTGACATTTTATGTGGCGCAGCCCCTCGCTACACCCGCTAGGAAGGCACCACATAGGGTCAGGGAAACTGGCGCCAAGTTTACCAAGAGGAGGCCCGACGCAGCCGGACAGAAGTGTTGGTAAGAAAGGCGAGACAAAGGACACACAAAGGGGGTCCTGTGAAGTGCTCCAAAGTTATCTGGGAGTTGTCTGAGCCCCTCACCTGGTGAGCACAGTACGACGTGGGCAGCCGTTACCTGCAGACGTGTTCTGGATAATAAGAACTGTGAGTAAAGGCCCTGAACTGCATCACTGACTCCGTGTCGTTACTGCTGCTGCCCTGCACCATCACCCCCATCCTCCGCATACACTGCCCTGAGGCTATACTCCTCCCGTGGGGAGTTATGCTACGCTCTGCTGCACCCACAACACCAGCCTCAGCGGTCTGCCCTGTAGCGGCGGTTCACTCTGACCGCAATCCACGGGTGGCGTAGTCGGACATTTAAACATCAAAACCACATAAATAGTTCCGCCACTGGTTTGACCGCCCTGAGCCACGGAAACGGGTCGCCGCCACGAAGACTACAACCACCAGCATCCACCAAAAAGGGTCCGGCTCCGGGTGTCCCAAGGCCCAGGGGGTGCGTCAGAACATTTTCATCACCTTTCACAATCACCAATGGGACAAGGCAGTGATGTCCTCTGTCCCCTCTGTTATACATCCTAGTGACGGAGCACCTGCTCTCATCAATTCGCCATAACCCCAATATTAGGTGGATTGAGGTGGGAGGCACCGAGTACAAGTGCTCTCTATTTGCTGATGATGTCCTAGTATATATCACTCAATCACATATATCCATCCATGCTGTTATGGCTGAAATAGATCACTTTGTTACATGGTCAAATTTTAAAATCAATGCAGCGAAGTCTGAGGCCCTCGATGTCTCCCTCCCCAAATCCATATAGGATTCCATCCAGTCCAACTTTCCCTTTGCCTGGCCCTCACAGGGTATCAAATACTTAGGAATTCCTATTCATAGAGACCTCTCCCATCTATGTTATCTTAATTTTGGGCCCTTTATTGAACAACTCCTTACAGACCACGGTTGGCAAGTTAGAACTGTAAGATTCACTACGTGAACCACTGGTGTTTTGTGGAAAAGCACATGTACACTGCGTTCCAAATTATTATGCAAAAAGTGTTTAGGAGTGATAAGGGAAGAATTTGTTTGTTTGTCAGTTAAACTCATTGATGGTGATGTGTGTCAGGGCTCTTTATATCACTGTAAGCAATTGCAGACACCTGTGCTAATTAGTTTGGCAGGTGTGTCCAATGAAAGGCAAGACTACTTAAGAAGGCTCTCTCACATTATTAAGCAGCCTACATTTTCTGCCAAAATGGGAAAGAAAAAGGATGTGTCGGCTGCTGAGAAGCAACAAATTGTGGAGTGTTTAGGTCAAGGCATGACTACAATCAACATTGTGCGATGATCAGGATGAAGTGTCTTGGCAATCAAGAAGTATGTAGCTGATTCACAGTACACACGTGTGCGTGCTGATAAGGGCAAATTGAGGACTCTTTCCTACAGGCAATTACGTCAGGTTGAAAGAGCAGCGGCAAAAAAGCCTTGTCATAGCAGCAGACAAGTTTTTGAAGCTGCTTGTGCCTCCAACGTCCCCCGAACATCAAGATGCAGGGTCCTTCAGAGGTTTGCAGCTGTGCATGCGCCATCCTGTCGACCTCCTCTATCCACTTCACACAAGCAGAAACGGCTCCAGTGGGCCAAACATTACATGAAGACTGATTTCAAAACTGTTTTGTTCACGGATGAGTGCCGTGCAGCGCTCGATGGTCCAGATGGATGGAGTGGAGGATGGCTGGTTGATGGACACCCCACGCAAACACGGCTACAGCACCAACAAGGAGGAGGTGGAGTAATGTTTTGGGCTGGAATCATGGGGAGAGAGATTGTCGGCCCCTTTAGGATCCCTGAAGGCGCTAAAGATGAACTCCATAATGTATGTGGATTTTCTCAAACAGCACTTCCTGCCATGGTTCAAGAAGAAGAACCGTGTATTTCACAGCAAGATCATTTTTCTGCATGATAATGCACCATCTCATGCTGCACATAAAACATCTGCATCTCTGGCTGATATGGGCATAAAAGGGGATAAACTTATGGTGTGACCCCCATGCTCCCCTGACCTCTACCCCATTCAGAACCTTTGGAGCATCATTAAAAGGAGTGTCTATGATGGCGGGAGGCAGTTCACATCTAAGCAACAGCTCTGGGAGGGTATTCTGTCCTCATGCAAAACAATTGAAGCAGAAACCATCCAAAACATGAAAAATTCAATGGACGAGAGAGTTCAGAAGCTCCTTTCGAACAAGGGGTCCTATGTGAAAATGTAACATCACCTAGAATAAAGTTTTGAGTTGAAAACTGTTTGATTTCAGTTTCTAACAACCTGCCAATGCTTATAATTTCAAAAATGACCATTTTTTTGGTCTTTATTAAAATGAAAAGGTTGATCGAAAAGTTTGGGGGATCTAAGAGTGTGGCAACCCAGTAGTCATGATTACTTCGAATTCTGACAATATGAGGGTCATGCTGCAGGTAGTGCAGCAAGAAGGCACTTATGTGCCTTGCGCATCTCGGAGCCCCAAAATTATTTTCCGGGCTAGATGCAGCTAAAAATTATTTTTAATTTTAAATCTGGTGAAGCTTTAGTATAGATGGCCTAATAGGATCAGTGCTGCACACTGCTACAAAGCCCAAATTATTTTCCAGTCAAGATACAGATAAACATGATTAGTAATTTGAAAGCTTAAATCGGTTGGTAGGGTGATTTTAACCAATCATCAAGCTTTTACTCTCCCCAGGATGACACAGGGGTAGAAAAGTCGTTTCGGATCCATGATTTGTTCATCTTTATGAACGTGAGTCTGTCTACATTATCAGTGGAGAGCCGCGTGCGCTTATCTGTCAGCACACCACCAGCAGCGCTGAACACACGTTCAGACAGAACGCTGGCTGCGGGGCATGACAAGATCTCCAAGGCGTAAGTGGCTAGCTCCGGCCATTTATCCAGATTGGAAGCCCAAAAAGAGCAAGGGTCCAGTGACACAGTCGTGGCTTCAATGTTTACTTGGAGATAGTCCTGTACCATCGTCTCTAGGCGTTGACTATGTGTCAGACTTCTTGTCTCCTGTGGCCTTGCAAAGGATGGGCTAAAAAAGTGGTGAAATGATTCCGCAAAATTGATGTTACCAGCAGATACTGTGGTTCTGTTACGGTTTGAGTGCTGAACACTTGACGGTCCCACGGTTGGCAAGTTGGAACTGTGAGATTCACTACGTGCACCACTGGTATTTTGTGGAAAAGCACATGTAAGATTCTGCAACAGTCTCTGCTGATACTCCTGCATGCGTGCATCCCTTTCTATGGCAGGAATAATTTCTGCAAATTTACTTTTGTACCGGGGATCTAACAGTGTGGCATCCCAGTAGTCAGGATTATTTCTAATTCTCACAATTCGAGGGTCATGTTGCAGGTAGTGCAGCAAGAAGGCACTCATGTGTGTTGCGCATCCAGGAGCACCAAGTCCCTGTTGTGTTGGTGGCGAGGTAACAATCATGCTTCCTTCCTCTGTCCTCTCCCCTCAACCTCGCACAACAGAAATGTGATCAAGGTCTCCCTCATCTGATGAGTCTTCCATCAGTTCATCCTCCACTTCTTCCTGGGCTCCTGCACCTTCCTCACTAGTTTGGCTGCTACCATGCGCCCTGGTAAAACCATCTCCCCCACCCTCACATGCCTGCCGCCTTGGTGCTGCCGACCGTCTGGACCTTGCAGATGTTAGCCCTTCCGCATACAACTCCTCCTCCTCTACTTCCTCCACCTCCTCTTGTGCCACCACCTGACTCCGAATTCTGTTTAACATGTGCTCCAGCATGTAAATCACCGGAATAGTCATGCTGATAATGGCATCGTCAGCACTAAACATCTTCGTCGCCATTTCAAAGCTGTGCAGAAGGGTGCATAGGTCCCTGATCTGAGACCACTCCTCCAGCGTGATTTGCCCCACCTCTGAATCTCGTTGGCCCAGGCTATACGTCAGAACGTATTTCACCAGGGCTTGTCGGTGCTGCCACAGTCGCTGCAACATGTGCAGAGTTGAATTCCACCAGGTAGGCACATCGCATTTTAGCCGGTGAAGTGGCAGGCCCAACGACTTCTGTAGAGATGTAAGTCGCTGAGCTGCGGGATGCGAACGGCGGAAGTGAGCACACAGCGACCGTGCCCTCTGCAGAAGGCCATCTAGTCTGGGATAGTGGGCTAAAAATTGCTGGACAACCAGGTTCAACACGTGAGCCATACAAGGCACGTGTGTGACATTGCCCCGGCGAAGGGCCGCACCCAGGTTTGCAGCATTGTCGCACATAACCTTTCAGGTCCAGTGGAGACAACCATTCATGAAATTGGTTCTCCAGAGCTGACCACAACTCCTCAGCTGTGTGACTCACATTTCCCAGACATTTCAATGTAAAAACCGCCTGATGACGTTGAGCCCTACTGCCAGCATAGTAAGGAGGTGTGCAGGATCCCTTCTGCGCAGTTAGAAAGCTTGTGGCATCACCAGACAGGCTTTGGGTGCAGGTGGAAGACCGAGAGGAGGTTGAGGAGGCAGAAGCAGTGGAGGAACTTTGACATAAAGAGGATTGACGCACAACTCGTGGGGACGGCAAGACTTGGACAGCAGCCCCTTGTCCTGCTGTCACCATAGTTACCCAGTGCCCAGTCAGCGACATGTAACGCCCCTGTCCATGCCTACTCGTCCAAGTGTCTGTGGTGAAATGCACCCTGTCACACACAGAGTTTCTCAAAGAAGCGGTGATGTTATGTGCGACATGCTGGTGGAGCGCAGGCACACCTTTCTTTGAGAAGTAGTGCCGACTGGGCATCTGGTACTGGGGCACTGCGACGGACATAAGGTCTCGAAGATCCTCTGTGTCCACCAGGCGGAAAGGCAGCATTTCTGTAGCCAAGAGCTTGCAGATGGTGAAATTCAACCTCTTAGCTTTCTCATGGCTAGGAGGAAATGGTCTTTTACTTGTCCACATCTGAGGGACCGAGGGCTGGCTATTGTGCTTAGACGGGGTTGATAAGGGTGTCCCCGGCAAACTGCCGGTCTGTGAGGAAGATGCAGGCGGACATGTTAGGTTGCCTTGATCCAAAGGTGGTGCTATCGATGTCGGACAGCGCTCAACACCAGCTGGTGTTACCACCTCCAAAGAAAATGATGACCTGCCAATCACGCTGGCTGTTGCGGGTAAAGAGGTGGCAGGTCTGCGCCCCAAAACAGGTGTGACTGCTGTCCCCCCAGTCACAGAGGATGAAGAGGCCGCGGATGCACAAGATATGGCAGACGGTGGTTGGCCCGGCCGGCTAGGCCGCATTGTAGCACACTGAGCTTCCCACTGCAACTTATGCTTCATGTCCATGTGCCGGTTCATGCATGAAGTACTCAAACTATGTATTTTTTGGCCTCTACTTAGCTTTTGCTGACAAATGTTACAGATAACACGAGTTGGGTCATCTTTATCGATCTGAAAAAATGCCCAGGCTATGCAAGGCTTAGCACCCATGCGACCTGAAGAGCCACCACGACTTGTGGTGAGAGGCAGAGTTGTGTTTGAGGATGCAGTTGTTGACGTGCTTCCAGTACTACGTCTCTGTCCAGGAAGGCGCAACCTGACCTCGTCGTCACTAGCATCTTCCTCCACCTCCTCTGCTGACCTCATCTCTTGGCTGACTGTGGGTTGACAGTAAGTGGGATCTCCGACCTCATCATCATCACCCTGTGCGTTATCACACCCGTCGTCCTCAGAGCCAACCTGTTCCTGCCCTGACAAAAAACTAAAGTTGTCGCTCCAATCAGGTATTTGAGTCTTATCATCGTCTTCCTCATTGTCTCCACCAACAGGAGTTACAGTTTGGGAATGAGGGTCTACATTATGGTCAGAACCTTCTGCGTCTGATCCTGGATCCGACTCATAAAGATTCTGGGCATCAGTGCAGATCATTTCCTCGTCTGGATTCACAGAAGCGCTGGAGTCGACCTCTGATTCCAAGGCTATAGTATGAGTAAACAGCTCTGCAGACTCAACCATCTGTTCTACCTCATACTCAGACGGGCAGCTGGAGATTTGGGAGCTGTGAGGAAGCAAGTGCGATTTTGGTGACACCTTTGAGGACTGGAGTATTTGTGATGTTGAAGTTGATGTGGAGGAGAGCCCACTTAAAGGAGCACTTGATATCCGTTGAAGCACCTGCTGTTTTTTGTGCCTCATCTGGAATTTGTAGCGATTGGCGTGGCCGTAAGAAAGGGATCTTATCACATTGTCCGCTAAAAGAAGTAGACATTTTAGTTTGGCTGGAAGATGGTCTTTCTTCTGCAGATGTTACTGTTGCTTTAACACCTACCCCACGGACACAACCTTTTTTCCCCTTCCCAACACGCCTATTCCCCTTTCCACCAGCAGCAGGCCTTTTTCCACTCATTTTGGTGGTTAACTAATTCACAACTCTGGAGTTGTTTGCACAAAAAATCAATGGATGGTAACCGAGCAGAGCTGAGTGGCCAAACTGTGGTATTAGGCCAAAACTATTGGCTGGGTTAGATGCAGAAAAAAATTATTTTGAATTTGCAACCTGATGGAGGTCAGTATAGATGGATTAATAGAACAAGACCCACACACAGCTAGAAGCCCAATATTTTTTCAGAGGTAGATGCAGGAAAAAAATATATTCAGTTTGCAACCTGATGGAGGTCAGTATAGATGGACTAATACAACAAGTCCCACACACAGCTAGAAGCCCAAATATTTTTTCAGAGGTACTGTAGATGCAGATAAAAATTTGTTTTAATTTGCAACATGATGGAGGTGGGTATAGATGGACTAATAGAGAAAGTCCGACACACTACTAGAAGGCCAAATATTTTTTCAGAGGTAGATGCAGAAAAAAATATATTCAGTTTGCAACCTGATGGAGGTCAGTATAGATGGACTAATAGAGAAAGTCCGACACACTACTAGAAGGCCAAATATTTTTTCAGAGCTAGATGCAGAAAAAAATTATATTCAGTTTGCAACCTGATGGAGGTCAGTATAGATGGATTAATAGAACAAGACCCACACACAGCTAGAAGCCCAATATTTTTTCAGAGGTAGATGCAGAAAAAAATATATTCAGTTTGCAACCTGATGGAGGTCAGTATAGATGGACTAATACAACAAGTCCCACACACAGCTAGAAGCCCAATATTTTTTCAGAGGTAGATGCAGAAAAAAATATATTCAGTTTGCAACCTGATGGAGGTCAGTATAGATTGACTAAAACAACAAGTCCCACACACAGCTAGAAGCCCAAATATATTTTCAGAGGTACTGTAGATGCAGATAAAAATTAGTTTTAATTTGCAACCTGATGGAGGTCAGTATAGATGGACTAATAGAGAAAGTCCGACACACTACTAGAAGGCGAAATATTTTTTCAGAGCTAGATGCAGAAAAAAATTATATTCAGTTTGCAACCTGATGGAGGTCAGTATAGATGGACTAATAGAGAAAGTCCGACACACTACTAGAAGGCCAAATATTTTTTCAGAGCTAGATGCAGAAAAAAATTATATTCAGTTTGCAACCTGATGGAGGTCAGTATAGATGGACTAATAGAGAAAGTCCGACACACTACTAGAAGGCCAAATATTTTTTCAGAGCTAGATGCAGAAAAAAATTATATTCAGTTTGCAACCTGATGGAGGTCAGTATAGATGGATTAATAGAACAAGACCCACACACAGCTAGAAGCCCAAATATTTTTTCAGAGGTACTGTAGATGCAGATAAAAATTAGTTTTAATTTGCAACCTGATGGAGGTCAGTATAGATGGACTAATAGAGAAAGTCCGACACACTACTAGAAGGCCAAATATTTTTTCAGAGCTAGATGCAGAAAAAAATTATATTCAGTTTGCAACCTGATGGAGGTCAGTATAGATGGATTAATAGAACAAGACCCACACACAGCTAGAAGCCCAATATTTTTTCAGAGGTAGATGCAGAAAAAAATATATTCAGTTTGCAACCTGATGGAGGTCAGTATAGATGGACTAATACAACAAGTCCCACACACAGCTAGAAGCCCAATATTTTTTCAGAGGTAGATGCAGAAAAAAATATATTCAGTTTGCAACCTGATGGAGGTCAGTATAGATGGACTAATACAACAAGTCCCACACACAGCTAGAAGCCCAAATATTTTTTCAGAGGTACTGTAGATGCAGATAAAAATTATTTTTAATTTGCAACCTGATGGAGGTCAGTATAGATGGACTAATAGAGAAAGTCCGACACACTACTAGAAGGCCAAATATTTTTTCAGAGCTAGATGCAGAAAAAAATTATATTCAGTTTGCAACCTGATGGAGGTCAGTATAGATGGATTAATAGAACAAGACCCACACACAGCTAGAAGCCCAATATTTTTTCAGAGGTAGATGCAGAAAAAAATATATTCAGTTTGCAACCTGATGGAGGTCAGTATAGATGGACTAATACAACAAGTCCCACACATAGCTAGAAGCCCAATATTTTTTCAGAGGTAGATGCAGAAAAAAATATATTCAGTTTGCAACCTGATGGAGGTCAGTATAGATGGACTAATAGAGAAAGTCCGACACACTACTAGAAGGCCAAATATTTTTTCAGAGCTAGATGCAGAAAAAAATTATATTCAGTTTGCAACCTGATGGAGGTCAGTATAGATGGACTAATAGAGAAAGTCCGACACACTACTAGAAGGCCAAATATTTTTTCAGAGCTAGATGCAGAAAAAAATTATATTCAGTTTGCAACCTGATGGAGGTCAGTATAGATGGACTAATAGAGAAAGTCCGACACACTACTAGAAGGCCAAATATTTTTTCAGAGCTAGATGCAGAAAAAAATTATATTCAGTTTGCAACCTGATGGAGGTCAGTATAGATGGATTAATAGAACAAGACCCACACACAGCTAGAAGCCCAATATTTTTTCAGAGGTAGATGCAGGAAAAAAATATATTCAGTTTGCAACCTGATGGAGGTCAGTATAGATGGACTAATACAACAAGTCCCACACACAGGTAGAAGCCCAAATATTTTTTCAGAGGTACTGTAGATGCAGATAAAAATTAGTTTTAATTTGCAACCTGATGGAGGTCAGTATAGATGGACTAATAGAATGATGCTATGCCCAAAAGATTTTACTTCACTAGGTGCAGTAAAAAAATTGGTATTCTATACACAGGTGGTATATCTTGCAACACAGATAGGCTACTCCACTGACTAACACACTCTGCAATAGGCCAAAAAGGATTAGCTTTGCTAGATTCAGCCAAATGCTGTGAAAAAAACTTGCACAGCACTGGCACAGACCTGCCTGGCAAAAACTGATAGGAACTGATGTAACCTAGTCCTGAAAAGGACTCCAATTACAATTAGTCTTTACTCCCACAACCTATTTATTTAAGAGCACAAACCTCCCTGATAAAAGTCGTAGGAAATGCTGTAACCTAGTCCTTAAAAGGACTGCAATCACAACTATTCCCTACTCCCAAGCTATCTGTATATTTGTGCGAAAATTGGCTTGAAATTAACAAGGTATAGCACACACAGCAACAGCGGTGCCGTCTAACACGCAGCTGCAGCAGTGAGAAAATGGTGGCGACGGGGAAAATGGCATGGTCTTATAGGGCAAGGACATGTGACATACACTGCCAATGACACATGCCCTTGCTTGTGTGAAAAAAAGCACTTCGCTCCGTGTGTGCGCTGCTGATAGGCTGACAGATTGCACCTCCCCACTGTAAATGCAGGAAAGAGAAAAAAAAATGGAGATCTTCATTGTTCCTGCAGAGATGCATCCCCTTCCCCTCCCCCCACCCCGCTGTACACTCAAACTGCGTATTAACATTAATTTTCATCATTACTGAGAAAAAATCCAGTTATGATTTTGGTGCACGAACAGTTATCGAACATAACCTCGAACAGCCGAATTTTTCTCAAACTGTTCGTGTTCGCCGAACGGCTCGAACACCGCCCAAAACAGCTCGAATTTGAGATTGGCGAACAGTTCGAGTAGAACAACGCTCATCTCTAGTTATGACAAATATGAAATCATCCAGATAATGGAGATATAAGGGTATTTTTTATGGATAATATAATTACTCTGCATTTGTCATTAAAATTTAAAGGCCTTATTTTTATTTTTATTCTTATTTTTACTCTTAATTTTATTTTTCATTTTTTAAATTTTATTCTTACTTTATACTTCTTATTTTTCTATTTTTTCATTTTTTAATTCTCATTTGATTTTATTTGAGTTCAATATCTCAATTGAGAAAACACATTAATATTTAATAAAGTAATGTCTAATACAAGAGTATTGCTTCATTAAATATATATTGCTAAGGAAAAAAATGTTTACATTTTCTGAGTAAACACAACAATTCATTCATTCATTTATTGATTCATTCATTCATTCATACATTCATATATTTATTCATTTTTGTTCAGGAGTATACATTCTTTGATATTATTGGTTTAATAAAGATATAAAAACTTGTTTTTTCAAAATACACTGACACCTATGGGTTGGAAAAGGTAATTACACCTATGACATAAAAATGTTCTATCATATGGAGAACTTGATTGATAATGAATTATTATCTATTATTGTTTATTATTCCAAACATAATTTATTTTAATATTTTGATAATAATTAGATGGATATTACTGATTGCTATGGTACGCTGTGATATTATAGGTTAGGAAAAACTGCCAGATTTGGTATCAGATTAGGGAATGAAGACTTCAATCAAGACATCGCAATTATGAATTCTATCTTAATAAAGACTTTTAATTTTTATAAATCAAAGAGATTCTCAAAAGTTACAAGAAGAAGGAACTGATATCCGGACGTCTCAGAAGGTAACAGGTGTGAATGCTGAGTGTTATAATAGACTGTGTCCATTACATACAATACAATTCACACCACTGATCACCAGGACGGCAGAGGACGATGATCCTATATGTACTGTGTTGTGTTCAAGTTTCATCACGTTCCAGTGGTTTCTTATCACCTGCAACGCTTCAATGAAAGCTGGTGAACAGGTAATACCTGGCATATGTGTCCTGTATATAAAGGACTGAGTACTGGTTATGGTGCTATATAAAGCAGGAAAGTGTCAAGTTAACCCTTGCTTTACTGACCAAAGACGTCACATCTGTTCCAAAAGTGACACGAGACCAGTGCGGACACAAGGAAGATTCCAAAGACGATCCAACGTAAGTCCAGGTGACACTGCACAGATATTAAAGCTACATTTCATCCATGGACTTTGTTTTCTTATCAACTGACACACATGATCTTTCTAATAAAGAGTACAGTTTATGGACTGAACAATAATGAACACAATTATGGACTGTACAATATCTACATGCTGTAATTTATTTCAAAGGAGTTTTCATCTAAAGACTGTGTTATAAAAGAACCAAGAAGAAGACGAGACGACGACCCGATGACATCAGATGATGACGATTGAACCCGCGATTGCTTCAATTTAGATATAGGGAAGTATAATTATACATATTAAATGAATATTAGTCACGGCTTACCATAACATGAATTCACATCATTATATAGCAATAATCCGATATTGATACTATTATTACTATTATTATTATTATGGAAATTTAATGATATTGCCAAGGAAGAAGGAAAGAAAAAATGATTGATGAATGTATCTTCTTTTGAGATTTTTCAGTTAAAGTCCTTTTATTCTCAAAAAAGGGGGAAATGTTAAATGGTTAATTATGGAAATTCATTTGGAATGTTAATCGATAATCATTTTTCTGAGTTCTATGCCTCAGCCATCGTGTCTAGTTGACATGCGCTATTTGTGTGTGTATTTTTGGTTCACTACCATATGTAGAACAGGTGTCCATACAACTGGCTATAAAAGCCCATGGTACAAAAAGGGGGGGCTCTCTTGCTCTGCCCACCCCACAAGACACAGAATCTTCATGCTGAGAAGCAGATGACATGTAGGCCTGGACACATGCTGGACAAAGACATGATTTACCAGCCAGGATCCAAGGAAAGATGGGTGAATCTCAACAATTAAGCTAATTATGGACAAATGGACAATTACTTTATAACTAATTATTGTATGTACCTGCTGCAATCTGATTCTTTTTAATGGACAATCCAAGAATAAATAGATACATTTTTTATAAGAATATCGTGATATTGATACTTTGAGAAGTCCTCAGTAGAAAAAAATAATACAGGAAGAGTATTATTTTACAGTCTCCCATCCAAGTACTAACCAGGCCTGACCCTGCTTAGCTTCCAAGATCAGATGAGATCGGGAGTGTTCAGGGTGGTGTGGCCATAGGCAGAAACAAGCCTCTCACTTGCTGCTTTTCTACTTTGACGTCTGGCTGCCAGCTGCCCTTTCCAGTGCTCAGCAAGACCAGGTCCTTTTGTGCTTTCCCTTCTCTTCAATTTTTTTGCTGGCTTCCTTAAAAGGTCTTGTAGACACAACGCCCCACTCAGAGCCGCTGAGCTCACTGATCGGCTGCAGCGCTGTCGACGGAATGTCAGCTTCACGGCCAGTGCCACAGGCCGGGAGCAGAGGCGAGACTCACCGGTAGACCCGGGTAGGGTGAGTAGAGCGCGGTTAGTTGCTTTCTAATAGCCTGCAGCCGGGGATTAACTTTTAATGAAAGGGAACAATCCCTTTGACAGTCTGCAGCGCGCCACACCTAGGAAGCGCACTCTCACACACAAGCCAGCATGCACACGTGCTCGCACGTGACAACACCTCCTATCTGCCCCTACAACCTCTCCGTCACCATGCATCAGACTCTCCTGCCTGTTTTATGATTTCAGGGCCCTAGCAGGACTCACCCCCCACCTCCACAATTCCTTCCGCACCTTCCTTGCCTTCCTTGCACTGAGGTTAGCTCTTTGTCTGCCGTCTGGCTTGGTTACACAAGCTTCTTTGCAGAGAAAGATGTTACTTCTGCTGGCCCTCGCTAGGCGGCCGGCATAGAAAACCTTCCCTGGGCACCTGCTGAAAGCCTGTCCCCTTCACGGCCCCGGGTGCTTTTAACGCCATCATTTCCACACAGCGAGCTGCGGAGTCAATAAGCACTCCTAGCCGTGGCAAGGAGCTCGGTGTCAGGCCTGCGTGAAGGCGGCGGGGTAGCGTACTTAGCTGCCAACTGGCTCAGAGGCCTTGGGGCTTCCATCATCTAAGTTACTTAAGGTCGGTGTCCGGCAAGGCCCCGTTCCATGCTAGCCGAGCTGGGCAGTAGGTTAAAACGTCATCAAAATGGTCTACAGCACCCGGTGTTCCCAGGAGGTCTCCCATCCAAGTACTGTCTGAGCCCAGCCCTGCTTTGCTTCTGAGATCAGATGAGATCGGGCGTATCCAAGGTGGTATGGCCAGTAGAAGCTGCTCGATCCATCGCCCGGCCAGCCTTTCTCAGGATCGCTTGGTGGCGAGCAATCTGGCCGTGACTGGGCGGGCTCCGAAGGGTCCATGCAAAGTCTGTGCCGTCCCTACAGGTGTGGTTTGTTTAGCAGTGATTCACCCGCCGCATCAGGTGTCTTCAAAAATGTCTCGGCGCAGGGTCTCCTGCAGGCTAAACCCTTCATCGCGGTAATGTGACAGAAAGAGCAAGCTGGACCCGTAACTTGGGGGCGGAGCGAGACGTCCAGGGGTGAATGAAGGAAGAGGGTGAGATGGTTGCCAGTGACTTTGAGCTGCTCTTCAGTGGGGAGGGTCGTGTTGCCTGCAAAGGTCTTCAGCTTGGGGTTACCGGTGGTTGCCTCCAGCCACGCGGGAGACGCTGGTCCTGGTGAAAAGGAGCCTAGTATTAAAAGTAAAGAAGCAACAATGCTGGAGGCCCACGGTGATCAGAAGGATGCTGGTGTTTTGCAGAGATGAAATAGCGCAAGAGAGAAAGCAAATGAAAAAAAGAAAAGAGAATGAATGTGTGCACTTGTGAAAGGGAATGGAAAAAAGGCATAGAAGAGAGTGCCCCCTGCTGGTGGAAGGAAGGAAAAAGCAAAAGCCTACAGCACCTGGTATTCCCAGGTGGTCTCCCATCCAAGTACTAACCAGGCCCAACCCTGCTTAGCTTTCAAGATCAGACGAGATTGGGCATGTTCAGGGTGGTGTGACCGTAGGCGGAGACTAGCCTCTCACTTGCTGCTTTTCTACTTTGACGTCTGGCCGCCGGCTGCCCTTTCCAGTGCTCAGCAAGACCAGGTCCTTTTGTGCTTTCCCTTCTCTTCAATTTTCCTGCTGGCTTCCTTAAAAGGTCTTGTAGACACAACGCCCCACTCAGAGCCGCTGAGCTCACTGATCGGCTGCAGCGCTGTCGACGGAACGTCAGCTTCACGTCCAATGCCACAGGCCGGGAGCAGAGGCGAGACTCACCGGTAGACCCGGGTAGGGTGAGTAGAGCGCGTTTAGTTGCTTTCTAATAGGCTGCAGCCGGGGATTAACTTTTAATGAAAGGGAACAATCCCATTGACTGTCTGCAGCGCGCCACACCTAGGAAGCGCACTCTCACACACAAGCCAGCATGCACACGTGCTCGCACGTGACAACACCCCCTATCTGCCGCTACAACCTCTCCGTCACCATGCATCAGACTCTCCTGCCTGTTTTATGATTTCAGGGCCCTATCAGGAATCACCCACCCCCCCCCTCCCCAATTCCTTCCGCACCTTCCTTGCCTTCCTTGCACTGAGGTTAGCTCTTTGGCAGCCGTCTGGCTTGGTTACACAAGCTTCTTTGCAGAGATACATGTTACTTCTGCTGGCCCTCGCTAGGCGGCCGGCATCCAAAACCTTCCCTGGGCACCTGCTGAAAGCCTGGTCCCTTCACGGCCCCGGGTGCTTTTAACGCCATCATTTCCACACGGCGAGCTGCGGAGTCAATAAGCACTCCTAGCCGTGACAAGGAGATCGGTGTCAGGCCTGCGTGAAGGCGGCGGGGTAGCGTACTTAGCTGCCAACTGGCTCAGAGGCCTTGGGGCTTCCATCATCTAAGTTACTTAAGGTCGGTGTCCGGCAAGGCGCCGTTCCATGCTAGCCGAGCTGGGCAGTAGGGCAAAACGTTATCAAAATAATCTACAGCACCCGGTGTTCCCAGGAGGTCTCCCATCCAAGTACTGTCTGAGCCCAGCCCTGCTTTGCTTCCGAAATCAGAAGAGATCGGGCGTATCCAAAGTGGCATGGCCAGTAGACTTTGCTCGATCCATCGCCCGGCCAGCCTTTCTCAGGATCGCTTGATGGCGAGCAATCTGGCCGTGACGGGGCGGGCTCCGAAGGTTCCATGCTAAGGCTGTGCCGTCCCTACAGGTGTGGTTTGTTTAGCAGTGATTCACTCGCCGCATCAGGTGTCTTCAAAAATGTCTCGGCGCAGGGTCTCCTGCAGGCTAAACCCTTCATCGCGGTAATGTGACAGAAAGAGCAAGCTGGACCCGTAACTTGGGGGCGGAGCGAGACGTCCAG
The DNA here is from genome assembly GCF_046119375.1 of Phyllobates terribilis. Classification (NCBI taxonomy): domain Eukaryota; kingdom Metazoa; phylum Chordata; class Amphibia; order Anura; family Dendrobatidae; genus Phyllobates; species Phyllobates terribilis. The sequence goes on along the minus strand of NW_027362764.1, from coordinate 673,262,675 downwards.
GGGTGAATGAAGGAAGAGGGTGAGATGGTTGCCAGTGACTTTGAGCTGCTCTTCAGAGGGGAGGGTCGTGTTGCCTGCAAAGGTCTTCTGCTTGGGGTTACCGGTGGTTGCCTCCAGCCACGCGGGAGACGCTGGTCCTGGTGAAAAGGAGCCTAGTATTAAAAGTAAAGATGCAACAATGCTGGAGGCCCACGGTGATCAGAAGGATGCTGGTATTTTGCAGAGATGAAATAGCGCAAGAGAGAAAGCAAATGAAAAAAAGAAAATAGAATGAATGTGTGCACTTGTGAAAGGGAATGGAAAAAAGGCATAGAAGAGAGTACCCCCTGCTGGTGGAAGGAAGGAAAAAGCAAAGGCCTACAGCACCAGGTATTCCCAGGTGGTCTCCCATCCAAGTAATAACCAGGCCCAACACTGCTTAGCTTCCAAGATCAGATGAGATCAGGCGTGTTCAGGGTGGTGTGGCAGTAGGCAGAGACAAGCCTCTCACTTGCTGCTTTTCTACTTTGAAGTCTGGCTGCCGGATGCCCTTTCCAGTGTTCAGCAAGACCAGGTCCTTTTGTGCTTTTCCTTCTCTTCAATTTTTTTGCTGGCTTCCTTAATAGGTCTTGTAGACACAACGCCCCACTCAGAGCCACTGAGCTCACTGATCGGCTGCAGCGCTGTCGACGGAACGTCGGCTTCACGGCCAATGCCACAGGCCGGGAGCAGAGGCGAGACTCACCGGTAGACCCGGGTAGGGTGAGGAGAGCTCGGTTAGTTGCTTTCTAATAGCCTGCAGCCGGGGATTAACTTTTAATGAAAGCAAACAATCCCTTTGACTGTCTGCAGCGCGTCACACCTAGGAAGCGCACTCTCACACACAAGCCAGTATGCACACGTGCTCGCACGTGACAACACCCCCTATCTGACCCTACAACCTCTCCGTCACCATTCGTCAGACTCTCCTGCCTGTTTTATGATTTCAGGGCCCTAGCAGGTATCACCCCCCCCATCCACAATTCCTTCTGCACCTTCCTTGCCTTCCTTGCACTGAGGTTAGCTCTTTGTCAGCCGTCTGGCTTGGTTACACAAGCTTCTTTGCAGAGAAACATGTTACTTCTGCTGGCCCTCGCTAGGCGGCCGGCATCCAAAACCTTCCCTGGGCACCTGCTGAAAGCCTGGCCCCTTCACGGCCCCGGGTGCTTTTAACGCCATCATTTCCACACAGCGAGCTGCGGAGTCAATAAGCACTCCTAGCCATGGTAAGGAACTCGGTGTCAGGCCTGCGTGAAGGGCGGCGGGGTAGCGTACTTAGCTGCCAACTGGCTTAAAGGCCTTGGGGCTTCCATCATCTAAGTTACTTAAGGTCGGTGTCCGGCAAAGGCGCCGTTCCATGCTAGCCGAGCTGGGCAGTTGGGCAAAACGTCATCAAAATGGTCTACAGGACCCGGTGTTCCCAGGTGGTCTCCCATTCAAGTACTGTCTGAGCCCAGCCCTGCTTTGCTTCCGAGATCAGACGAGATCGGGCGTATCCAAGGTGGTATGGCCAGTAGACGCTGCTCGATCCATCGCCCGGCCAGCCTTTCTCAGAATCGCTTGATGGCGAGCAATCTGGCCGTGACGGGGCGGGCTCCGAAGGGTCCATGCAAAGGCTGTGCCGTCCCTACAGGTGTGGTTTGTTTAGCAGTGATTCACCCGCCGCATCAGGTGTCTTCAAAAATGGCTCGGCGCAGGGTCTCCTGCAGGCTAAACCCTTCATCGCGGTAATGTGACAGAAAGAGCAAGCTGGACCCGTAACTTGGGGGCGGAGCGAGACATCCAGTGGTGAATGAAGGAAGAGGGTGAGATGGTTGCCAGTGACTTTGAGCTGCTCTTCAGGGGGGAGGGTCGTGTTGCCTGCAAAGGTCTTCTGCTTGGGGTTACCGGTGGTTGCCTCCAGCCACCCGGGAGACGCTGGTCCTGGTGAAAAGGAGCCTAGTATTAAAAGTAAAAAAGCAACAATGCTGGAGGCCCACGGTGATCAGAAGGATGCTGGTATTTTGCAGAGATGAAATAGCGCAAGAGAGAAAGCAAATGAAAAAAAGAAAAGAGAATGAATGTGTGCACTTGTGAAAGGGAATGGAAAAAAGGCATAGAAGAGAGTGCCCCCTGCTGGTGGAAGCAAGGAAAAAGCAAAAGCCTACAGCACCTGGCATTCCCAGGCGGTCTCTGTTAAATGGTTAATTATGGAAATTCACTTGGAATGTTAATCGATAATCATTTTTCTGAGTTCTATGCCTCAGCCATCGTGTCTAGTTGACATGCGCTATTTGTGTGTGTATTTTTGGTTCACTACCATATGTAGAACAGGTGTCCATACGACTGGCTATAAAAGCCCATGGTACAGAAAGGGGGGGCTCTCTTGCTCGGCCCACCCCACAAGACACAGAATCTTCATGCTGAGAAACAGATGACATGTAGGCCTGGACACATGCTGGACAAAGACATGATTTACAAGCCAGAATCCAAGGAAAGATGGGTGAATCTCAACAATTAAGCTAATTATGGACAAATGGACAATTACTTTATAACTAATTATTGTATGTACCTGCTGCAATCTGATTCTTTTTAATGGACAATCCAAGAATAAATAGATACATTTTTTTATAAGAATATCGTGATATTGATACTTTGAGAAGTCCTCAGTAGAAAAAAATAATACAGGAAGAGTATTATTTTACAATGGTGAGCCAGCCAGTCCTGTTTTTTTGTTTTTTTAAATTAAGTAAGTGAATTTCTTCCGTGAACAAGGGGGGAGTCCTGACGAGCTGAACAGCTGTTGTTCACGTGTCAGTAAATTCACTAGTTTGTCACGAGAAGCAGAAAGGACCTACAGACTGAGGAAAGACAGGAAGCAGAGGTACTAACAAGGAACAGAATCACACAGGAAAAGAATCAGACGAACTGAAGACAGGACGTGCTGATAAAGAGAAGCCAAGGAATCTTAAGGTAAGCAAAATATGGATATAATTTCTTCTTTTGCTAAACAAAGTAATATTAATTTCAAAGTTAATGTAGGAGATGACAGAAGTTTTGTGGCTCAGTTTATACAAAGAATGTGAATTGCAGAATTTACAGTTAACTTCTAAATTGGTAAATAGAGACAAACAGAAATTGAGAAATATTCTACATTTGGTAGATTTTTTTCATAGTCTTGTGTTAGAGATTTCTAAGCAGGAAAATAGTGTAGAAGTGTCAGACGGTGATACTGATTCTGACTGTAATGTGGAAAATGAACAAGAAGTAAGACACGTGTCTGTAACTGAAGGTGACCTTGGGTCTGACCAAGAGACGGACATACAGAAACCTGACATGGGAGGAGACATGACTGACATACGAGAAACCGATATACTAGGTTATGTGGGAGGAGACGTGAGTGACGTAGGAGGAACGGACGTACAAGAGCCACTAAAAATATCAGAGAATTCTGGAATTACCCAGGCTCAACTCCAAATTAAAATGAGGAAAAATTTGCTGAAATTATACAAAATCATGCCAAAATATGATGTCAAAATCCATGCCTGTGGAAATTCAGAGACATTTGAGAGCTTCTCTGATAAGTTTGATTTATTCAATGAGGAGAGGAATCAATTATTTAAAATATGGATTCCTGTGACATTGTCCAGACGTTTACATTTAATGCCCTGTGAAAATGACTCTCCTAATGGATGGGAAAATGATTCGGACAGATTAAGATATTTGATTTATTGTGTCACAAAGGATTTTCCCAACATAGAAGATCTGCAGAAACTAAGGATTGGTAGGAAGGAATGTACATATACATTCATGTCCATATTTGAATGGTTATACAAAGCTCTCATCAAAAATGGAAAAGTACAACATATGATAACAACTTTTGTACAAAAATTCAAATTCCTAAATTCAGTTTCCCAATTTATGGCATCACAAAAAAATTCATTATTTGAATGTGCGCAGATGCTGGATTTTGTTAGAAAACATGAGAATCGTGAAAAGAAAATAAATCAAGCTAAATTTATAAAACCAGGAAAGGTAAAATCTTACCAAAAGCCAATATCAAACTCTCCTAGACTGAGTCATCCCCATAGTGAACTCTATCAAATACGCAGAAGATTTCATATATGTTATAAGCCATATCAGCCAGTGCAAAGATCCATCTCTCCACAGAATGAGTTAATTCTCAGTCAGAACTGTGATTCTCTAAAAAGGAAAATGGCTGAAACTGATGGACAGAGACAGATCATGCTATTATAGAATTTTGGATAACTAGAGGAGGAAGACATTTGAAAACTCAAGACTCAGAAAGAGAATAGGAGGGATCCAATGGCTGGATGTCCTTAAGGACAAATATGTCCAGGAAGGATGGGAAATTTTTAAAAATGAGATTCTCAAAGCACAATCGTTAACAATCCCGAAAAGTAGGAAGAATGGGAAGCATTTAAGGAAACCAGGATGGATGAACACAGAACTTAAACACATGCTAAAAAGAAAGAAAGAAATGTTTATTAAATGGAAAGAGGGAGGCATATCTAAAGAAGATTATAATGCAGTCTGCAGATCCTGCAGGGCACGTATCAGGTTAGCTAAAGCTGACAATGAATTAAGGCTTGCAAGAGATGTCAAAAGCAATAAAAAAGGATTTTGGGGGTATGTCAAAAGTAAAAGAAAAGTCAAAGATGCTATAGGATTTTTACAGGATGAAAATGGAGAAATGGTAAGAGAGGATGTTGAGAAGGCCGAACTTTTTAATTCCTATTTTGCATCTGTTTTCTCTCAGAAAGAAAATGTAACATCAACTGATCTTCAATGTCCTTTTAAAGGAATAGAGGAATCCAAATTATCTGTAAACAGAAAGATTGTGAGGGAATATTTAGCTAACATAAATGAGTTCAAGTCTCCAGGTCCAGATGAATTACACCCCAGAGTACTGAAGGAGATCGTAGAAGAAATTTTAGAACCACTCTCCATAATCTTTGAAAATTCTTGGAGAACAGGAGAAGTCCCAGAAGACTGGAGAAGAGCAAATGTTGTTCCTATCTTCAAAAAGGGGAAGAAGGTGGACCCAGGGAACTATAGGCCGGTGAGTCTGACTTCTATACCAGGAGAGATCTTTGAACAGATTATTAAACAACATGTATGTAAGTACATGGATAAGAATGAAGTGATTAACCAGAGTCAGCATGGGTTTGTAACTAACAAGTCATGTCAGACTAACTTAATTTCCTTCTATGACAGAATCACTGACTGGGTGGATCAGGGAAATGCTGTAGATATAGTATATCTTGAATTAAGCAAAGCATTTGACAAAGTATCTCACACCATCCTTATTGAAAAAATTACCAAGTATGCAATGGACCAGGCAACTGTTAGGTGGATTCATAACTGGCTTAGTGATCGGACTCAAAGGGTGGTTGTAAATGGCTTCACATCCAGCTGGATGAATGTCTCAAGTGGGGTACCACAGGGCTCCGTCCTGGGACCTGTATTGTTCAACATCTTTATCAATGATTTAGATGAAGGAATTGAGGGTAAACTGATTAAATTTGCTGATGACATAAAGCTAGGAGGGATAGCTAATACTAGAGAAGAGAGAGAGAGGATTCAAAAAGACCTAAATAAACTGGAGCTGTGGGCAGCAACCAACAGAATGGTTTTTAACAGGGAAAAATGCAAAGTACTACATCTGGGCAATAAAAATGAAAAAAGCATATACGGAATGGGAGAAATAGAGCTAAGCAACAGTACATGTGAAAAAGACTTAGGTATACTAATAGATCATAGACTGAACATGAGTCAACAGTGCGATGCAGCAGCAAAAAAGGCAAATACAATTCTGGGATGTATTAACAGAAGCATACAGTCTAGATCACGTGAAGTCATTATCGGTCTTTACTCCTCTTTGGTCAGACCTCATCTGGAATACTGTGTACAGTTTTGGGCACCACATTTTAAAAAAGACATAGACAAACTGGAGCAAGTTCAGAGAAGTGCGACCAGAATGGTGACTGGTCTGCAAACCATGTCCTATGAGGAACGGTTGCAGGATTTGGGAATGTTTAGCTTGCAAAAAAGAAGACTGAGAGGAGACTTAATAGCTGTCTACAAATATGTCAAGGGCTGTCACATTGTAGAAGGATCATCTTTATTCTCATTTGCACAAGGAAAGACTAGAAGCAATGGGATGAAACTAAATGGGAGGAGACACAGATTAGATATTAGAAAAAACTTTTTGACAGTTAGGGTGATTAATGAGTGGAACAGGCTGCCACGAGAGGTGGTGAGTTCCCCTTCAATGGACGTCTTCAAACAGAGGCTGGACAGACATCTGTCTGAGATGATTTAGTGAATCCTGCTTTGAGCAGGGGGTTGGACCAGATGACCCAGGAGGTCCCCTCCAACTCTACCATTCTATGATTCTATGATTCTAGGTGAGACGACCAACTCACAGTGACGTCATGGAATGTGGACAGAAGAACAGGCAGTTCTCTGAGGTTTTGAAGGATAGAAAAATGTCTTTCCTAAATAGGGCGTTCCTGGGGATATTTGAGAGAGACAGAAGATTTGGTTTAGGGAGTGGCTAAGGAAAAACTGCAATTATAATGGTGTATCAAAATGTAATACAATGTCTCAATATTTATTTATAATCTTATACAGTAAAATTGCAGCTACATAGTTTCTAATAGTTCATATATATATATATATATATATATATATATATATATATACACTTGTCTAAGTAGAGATTGCGTATAATTGTATTTATATATACGTTTATAAAATATATATATATATATTAATTAATAAATTAGAACTTCATATATATAAATTTAAGTAGCAATATTTTGAATTACATTAGAACCAACCAATATATGTATAAGATATTTAAATAATTCTGTTTCTGTATGAATTTGATATTTAATTTTATTTTCTTATATTTCCTTAGAGTTTTCATTCCAAAGCAGGATTTGATCAAAGAACTCTAAAATGGATTTATTTCTTTATTCACACAGGAAGTGAAAAAATTGCATGATTTTATGTGTATAACATTTTAAAATAATAACAATATATCTAGTTGAACTATAATATATATGTAATACTTATTAATTCTTTTGTGTTGCTAATATTTTCTGTGCATGAAGTGTTCGTGCAAATTAAAGTAGCTTTACAGCATGACGTGGGACAGCTGCGGCCTTTGATATTTGAGCTAATAGTATAGGATCCCATTCATTCTATTTTCAACTGATGTAACTTAAGACCGGGCAGCCAGTGAAAAAAGAATCTAAGACAAGAGTTTTTTCAAGTGTCTGAAATTCCAGTGACTTACTCTCATATTATATAATATGTACTTGGGGAATATTCAAAGAAATATAAAGATATTCAATTGATATGGCAATGCGCATTAATAAATTGGGATACAACAATTTTGGGTTAAATATATATATATATATATATATATATAAAACTTCATATGTGGAATGTTTGAGTTGAACAGATCTGTGAATGTCAGAGTGAAGGTGACAGATGAGTAAATCAGCAGCTGCTAAGTGTGATTGATGTGACAGAGGCCTTCGCATGTTTGTATGTTTGAAAAAAAAAATATTTCTTTATGTGAAGGTACAAAAATATATTTAATTCTGAGGAAATTATAATACATAATTAGGTATTATTGTAGCGCCGGCGTCCCTGCCCTCTGCTAGGCAGGGACGCTGTTCCCCTCACCTCCCTGCTCCGTGCCCGGCGTCCTCCTCCCGCTCTGCTGGCAGCGCGCGCTCCTTCCCGTCCACTGTGCTTAGGGCGCGCGCGCGCGCTCTCCCTCCCTCTTAAAGGGGCCGCGCGCGCCGTCCTAAGGAGTCCCCGGCCAATGGCCGGAGGACTTCACCATATATAAGGCACCTCCTCCAAAATGGAGGTGCCCGAGCAATGTTGTTGCACTGTTCACTACTCTGCTTCAGCCCTCAGGTCCCGTTGCCAGTTACCTGCCAGATACCTGCCAGATACTTGCCAGATTCCTGCCTGATTCCTGCCAGCCTGATATTCAACTACCTGCCTGCTAGCCTGAGGTCCGACGGTCTGCCTTACTACTCCTGTCAGTCTGTCTAAGGACCAGCTTGCCCGCTCACCTGGGAGCGCACATCAACTACCTGCCTGCTTGCCTGAGGTCCGACGGTCTGCCTTCCAACTCTTGTCAGTCTGTCTATGGACCAGCTTGCCCGCTCACCTGGGAGCGCACATCTGCTACCTGCCTGCTAGCCTACCTGGAGGCTCTGCCGTCACGTGCTGTGACCACCTGCCTGTCCAGTGACTCCTGCCCGCTCACCTAGGAGCGCTCATCTGTTGCCAGTCTGCTAGCCTACCTGGAGGCTCTGCCGTCACGTGCTGTGACCACCCGCCTGTCCAGAGACTTCTGCCCGCTCACCTGGGAGCGCTCATCTGCCGCCTGTCTGTTGGTCTTCCTGGGAGCTCCGCCGTCACATGCTGTGACTACCCGTTTACCCAGAGACTCTCGCCTGCCCCGGTCACTTGCCGTGACCATCTGCCCGTTCATTCAGAGACTGCCCCGGTCACTTGCCGTGACCTCCAGCCCGTTCACTCAGAGACTGTCCCGGTCACCTGCTGTGACCTCCTGCCCGTCTTCCCTGGTCGCCACCCGCTCCCTTACAAGGACTGCCCTCTTGTATAGTAGCTCAGAGGTTCCGCCTCCCAGACCCGTTACAGTTTGCTCGGGCCATGGAACCCGGTGGCACCCAAGCTCCCTCGCTCTCGGACCTGTGTCATGAACTGTCCCGTCAAAGGTCCCAACAGGAGTCCATCCTGGGTCACCTGCGGAATGTCAATACTCGCCTGGACACTCTGACTGCTCCACCAGCAACCTCCGCCAGTGCCATGTCTCGCAATCCGGCAGCTCCACTGCCCACTAACACCATGGTATCCTACCCCGGACCCCGGCTTTCTGCACCTCCTCGCTTCGGAGGCGACTCCGCCCAGGCTCGGGGCTTCATAAATCAGTGCACCCTGCACTTAGAACTATTGTCCCACCAGTTTAACTCCGACCGGGCCAAAATTGCATTCATCATGTCCCATCTCACCGGGGAGGCCCTGGCCTGGCTAAATCCTCTATGGGAGAGAGGAGACCCCCTGGTGTCCAACTTGCCTGCTTTTCTCACGAAAATCTTCGACGAACCCGGACGGAAGACCTCATCCGCATCATCACTGCTACGCCTCCGTCAGGGAAGTCTCACCGTGGGCCAATATGCCATACGGTTCTGTACCCTTGCCTCGGAGCTGGCCTGGGATAACGACGCTCTGGTATCCGTCTTCTGGGAGGGTCTGTCCGGCCGTATTAAAGATGAACTTGCCGGTCAGGACATCCCTACCACTCTCGATGACCTAATAACTCTTGCCACCCGGATTGACCTACGGTTCCAGGAGCGTGCCAAAGAGGTCACCCGTGAGAGGAGGTTACCATGTCTAGCTCCTACTTTTCAGAAACCCGTCACTCCCTCCGTCTCTACCCAGGTACACTCTCCTGAGCCTATGCAGGTTGACCAGACCAAGATGGTCAAAACCCATCAGGACTTACGCCGTGCCGAAGGGAGCTGCTTCTACTGTGGCAGTAAGGAGCACCGGATCCGTGCCTGCCCGGAGAGGTCGGGAAACGCCTGTGTCTAGGTTCGCTCAGAGAGGTCAACCTAGACAAAAATAAATCCTCTCCATCTCTGTTGCTGTCAGTCTCAATCATCTGCGGGGAAAACCGATATTTTGAACTAGCCCAACTTGACTCTGGAGCAGCCGGGAATCTTATTTCTCAGTCCCTGGTAGAGAAATACCGCATCCCCACCAAACCTCTGGCTGTACCCTTGTCTGTTGTTGCCGTGGATGGGGGCCTCTTACCACGCCCCATCCAACTCATCACCGAATCCATTACTCTGCAGGTGGGAATGCTGCATACTGAGAGTATCTCCTTTCATGTTCTGCCTGGACTCTCTCACGCCCTCTTACTAGGTCTACCTTTGCTCCAGAGACATGCACCCGTGCTTGACTGGCAGACCGGAGAAGTCCTTCGCTGGGGACAGGACTGCCATAATACCTGTCTGGTTCCCGTCCATCCCGTCCGTCCTTCTCCTACCCCAGCTAATCTACCTGGACTTCCGATTCCTTATTGGTCTTATGCTGATGTCTTTAATAAAAAGGAAGCAGAGACACTACCTCCTCATAGACCATACGACTGCCCTATCGACCTGTTACCTGGTACTACTCCTCCCCGTGGGCGTATTTATCCTTTATCCGCTGCTGAGACCCGGTCGATGTCCGAATATATTGAGGAGAATCTGGCCAGGGGATTCATCCGGAAATCTACCTCCCCGGCGGGAGCAGGCTTCTTTTTCGTCAAAAAGAAGGACGGCTCTCTCCGTCCCTGTATAGACTATAGAGGCCTTAACCAGATCACGGTGAAGAATAAGTACCCCCTTCCGCTCATTCCGGAGTTATTTGATCGTCTTAGGGGGGCTAGAATCTTCACCAAACTGGACCTCCGTGGGGCGTACAACCTGGTTCGTATCCGTCAGGGGGATGAATGGACGACGGCATTCAACACCCGGGACGGCCACTATGAATATCTGGTAATGCCCTTTGGTCTCTGTAACGCTCCTGCCGTCTTTCAAGAGTTGGTCAATGACATCTTCCGGGACCTTCTCTACTCCTGCGTAGTTGTGTACCTGGACGACATCTTGGTCTTCTCTCCGGATCTCCAGACTCACCGGAGGGACGTTCGTCAGGTCCTGCTCAGGCTCAGGCAGAATCACCTCTTCGCTAAATTCGAGAAATTCCTCTTTGAGCAGACCTCGCTTCCGTTTTTGGGCTACATTATTTCTCAGACCGGCCTACGAATGGATCCAGAGAAACTGTCTGCCATCGAGAAATGGCCTCGACCGGAGGGGTTGAAGGCCATTCAGCGATTCCTGGGCTTCGCCAACTACTACCGCCTCTTCATACCACACTTCTCTTCCCGGACTGCCCCAATTTCCGCGCTCACCCGTAAGGGTACTAATCCCAAAGAGTGGCCGCCCGAAGCAGAGGAGGCCTTTCTTTCCCTAAAACAGGCCTTCTCTTCTGCCCCGGTGCTGCATCGCCCGGACGGCAACAAGCAGTTCTTCCTGGAAGTTGACGCCTCCTCCTCTGGAGCCGGAGCGGTACTTACCCAAAAATCATCTTCCGGGAGAATGGTAACTTGCGGCTTCTTCTCCAAGCTCTTCTCCTCTTCTGAGCGCAACTATTCCATAGGAGACCGAGAGTTATTGGCCATCAAACTGGCATTGGAGGAGTGGCGTTACCTACTCGAGGGGGCTCTTCACCCGGTAATAATTTACACTGACCACAAGAACTTGGCTTACCTCCAGCATGCCCAGAGACTTAACCCGCGCCAAGCCCGGTGGTCCTTGTTTTTTGCTCGCTTTGATTTTGTTCTTCATTTTCGCCCGGCTGACAAAAACGTCAAAGCAGATGCCTTGTCCCGATCCTTTCTGGTGTCCGATCTCGAGGAAGAACCTAAACATATCATCGATCCCGCCAGAGTAATGCAGGTGGCTCCCGTGAGCCTAAATCGTCTCCCTCCCGGTAAGACGTTCGTATCAGTACCTGATCGGGAGAAGATCCTACACTGGGGTCACTCGTCTAAACTAGCTGGCCACGCCGGTCAGAAAAAGACCCTCCAGCTTATTGCCCGGCACTACTGGTGGCCTACCCTGCACAAGGACGTAATAGACTTTGTTTCTGCCTGTGTGTCCTGCACCCGCAACAAAGTCCCGAGACACCTGCCAGCCGGTCGCCTTCTTCCGCTTCCTGTGCCTGCTGCCCCCTGGCAGCATATTGCTATGGACTTCATAACTGATCTCCCCGTCTCTGCCGGTTGTACGGTCATTTGGGTGGTCGCTGACCGCTTTTCCAAGATGGCTCACTTTATTCCCCTGCCTGGTCTCCCGTCTGCACCCGAGCTGGCTAAAGACTTTATCCGCCACATCTTCCGTCTTCATGGCCTGCCCCTCCACATCGTGTCGGATCGTGGGGTACAGTTCACCTCACGTTTCTGGAGAGCCACTTGTAAACTGCTAGACGTCACCCTGGACTTCTCTTCCGCTTACCATCCACAGTCTAATGGTCAAGTGGAGCGGATCAATCAGAACCTGACCAGTTACCTCCGGCACTTCGTTAATGCCCATCATTCTGACTGGGTGGATCTCCTACCATGGGCCGAGTTCTCCTATAACAATCATGAGAGCGAATCCTCTTCCAAATCCCCGTTTTTTGTAGTCTTCGGTCAGCATCCTCGGATTCCTTTTCCTGTCTCCACCTCTGTGGACAACCCGGCTGCGGAATCTCTCGTTAGCAAATTTTCCTCCATTTGGGAGAGTACCCGATCCGCACTCCTTCAGTCGTCCGAACGGATGAAAAGACACGCTGACAAAAAACGCCTGGATCCTCCACAATTTCGTCCTGGAGATAAAGTCTGGCTCTCGTCTAAATATGTCCGACTCAAGATACCTTCCTATAAGTTAGGGCCTCGGTTCATCGGTCCTCTGGAGGTCATCAGTCAGATCAACCCGGTGGCCTATAAATTGAAACTCCCGGCCAACTTACGGATCCCTAACTCCTTCCATGTATCTCTCCTCAAACCTGTGGTACTTAACTCTTTTTCCAAGTCTACAGGTATGCCTCCTGCTCCGGTTTCTGCTGAGAACGAGTTTGAGGTAGAGAACATTCTTGCCACCAAAAGGGTAAGAGGAAAGACCTTTTTTCTAGTAGATTGGAGGGGGTTTGGTCCTGAGGAGAGAACGTGGGAGCCCCGGGAGAACATCCATGCCCCTCTTATCCTAGCTAAATTTCTGTCTGGCCTAAAAAAGGGGGGGCCTAAAGGGGGGGGTACTGTAGCGCCGGCGTCCCTGCCCTCTGCTAGGCAGGGACGCTGTTCCCCTCCCCTCCCTGCTCCGTGCCCGGCGTCCTCCTCCCGCTCTGCTGGCAGCGCGCGCTCCTTCCCGTCCACTGTACCTTAGGGCGCACACGCGCGCTCTCCCTCCCTCTTAAAGGGGCCGCGCGCGCCGTCCTAAGGAGTCCCCGGCCAATGGCCGGAGGACTTCACCATATATAAGGCACCTCCTCCAAAATGGAGGTGCCCGAGCAATGTTGTTGCACTGTTCACTACTCTGCTTCAGCCCTCAGGTCCCGTTGCCAGTTACCTGCCAGATACCTGCCAGATAGTTGCCAGATTCCTGCCTGATTCCTGCCAGCCTGATATTCAACTACCTGCCTGCTAGCCTGAGGTCCGACGGTCTGCCTTACTACTCCTGTCAGTCTGTCTAAGGACCAGCTTGCCCGCTCACCTGGGAGCGCACATCTGCTACCTGCCTGATAGCCTACCTGGAGGCTCTGCCGTCACGTGCTGTGACCACCTGCCTGTCCAGTGACTCCTGCCCGCTCACCTAGGAGCGCTCATCTGTTGCCAGTCTGCTAGCCTACCTGGAGGCTCTGCCGTCACGTGCTGTGACCACCCGCCTGTCCAGAGACTTCTGCCCGCTCACCTGGGAGCGCTCATCTGCCGCCTGTCTGTTGGTCTTCCTGGGAGCTCCGCCGTCACATGCTGTGACCACCCGTTTACCCAGAGACTCTCGCCTGCTCACCTGGGAGCTCACGTCTACCATCAGCCGCCACAGGTCGTACCAACCCTTTACCCAGAGACTGCCCCGGTCACTTGCCGTGACCATCTGCCCGTTCACCCAGAGACTGCCCCGGTCACTTGCCGTGACCATCTGCCCGTTCATTCAGAGACTGCCCCGGTCACTTGCCGTGACCTCCAGCCCGTTCACTCAGAGACTGTCCTGGTCACCTGCTGTGACCTCCTGCCCGTCTTCCCTGGTCACCACCCGCTCCCTTACAAGGACTGCCCTCTTGTATAGTAGCTCAGAGGTTCCGCCTCCCAGACCCGTTACAATTATCTACATATATATATTTCTATATTTCTTTAATAATTATTATTTCTTGGTTTAACTAATAGTGGATAAGGGCAACCACACATCAAAATGGTTTACAAAGCAAATTTATATTTAGAATAATTTTCCACATGATAATATTCTTGAATAACTATAATATTATTTTTAATGGTTACCTAAATAGGTACACACCTCTCTTTAGTCAAATCTATGCTACTCATCGATATGAAATTTATGCACAATATTTCTAGAAGAATAATTATTTTTAATTTGGTTCTGATATATACATAAATTTTATAAAATAATATTTTTGGTATTAACCCCTTAATAACATCTGACGTACTAATACGCGTCTGTGCCCTGGGACTTAAGAGCCAGACCCGTATTAGTACGTCATCGCGATCGCGCGCGCACACAGGCTGTGCGGGCGCGATCGCCTCCGGGTGTCAGCTGATTGTCACAGCTGACACCCGGTACTATGTGCAGGGAGTGGTCCTGCACCGCTCCCAGCACATTAACCCCCGCGATGCTGCGATCGAAGTCGATCGCGGCATTGCGGGGGCAAGGGGAGGTGATCGGCGATACTCACCTCCTCTTCCGGCTTCCAGCGCAGTCTGAAAAGGCTTCCCGGGTGTTGCCATGACGACCCGATGTCGTCATGACAACATCCGGGTCACCAGAGAGCAGGAAGATTGCTTGGACATGCGCAGTGCATCTCCAAGCAATCTTCACACTGTGCACTTCTGACAGTCTTCATGGCATAGGGATGGTGCTCCATTCCTGTGCCATGCAGGCGATCAGAAAAAAAAAGTGAAAGTCCCAGAGTGGGACAAAGTAATAAAGTGTATAAACTGTGTGAAAGTGGAAAAAAAAAAAATGTGCAAAAATATTATAAAAAAATAAAAAAAATAATACACCAAAAATAAAAATATAATGTACCCATCAATAAATATTATTATAAAAAAACTAAAAAAAAACCAATAAAAGTACACATATTTGGTATCGCCGCGTCCGGAACAACCTGACCTATAAAACTGTCCCACTAGTTAACCCCTTCAGTGAACACGGTAAAAAAAAAAAAAACGAAGCAAAAAACAATGCTTTATCACCATACCGCCAAACAAAAAGTGGAATAACACGCGATCAAAAAGACGCATATAAATAAAAATGATACCGCTGAAAATGTCATCTCGTTCTGCAAAAAACAAGCCACCATGCAGCTCCATCAGCCGAAAAATAAAAAAGTTATAGCTCTCAGAATAAAGCGATACTAAAAAATATTTTTTTCTATAAAATAGCTTTTATTGTGTATAAGCGCCAAAACATAGAAAAATGATACAAATGTGGTACCGCTGTAAATGTACTGACCCGAAGAATAAAGCTACCTCATCAATTTTACCACACGCGGAACAGAATAAAAACAAAAAAAAAAAAATTCCTGAATTGTTGGTTTTTGTTTTTTCTGCCTCCCAAAAATCGGAATAGAAAGCGATCAAAAAATGTCACGTGCCTGAAAATGGCACCAATAACAACGTCAAGTCATCCCGCAAAAAACGAGCCGTCACATGACTGTCTGCCAAAATCTGGAAAAATTATAGCTCTCAAAATATGGCGATGCAAAAACTAGATTTTACAAAAAATGCGTCTTTTTGTGTGTGACAGCTGTCAGTCATAAAAACCCCATATGATTCTGGCATTGCTGTAATCACATCGACCCGAAGAATAAAGTCGTCTAATCACTTATACCGCACAAGGAACGGCGTCAAAAATAAACTCTTGGGTTAGGATTGGGCTAGGGTTAGGGCTGGGTTTGGGGCTAGGGTTGTGCTGGGGCTAGGGTTGTGCTGGGGCTAGGGTTGTGCTGGGGCTAGGGTTGTGCTAGGGCTAGGGCTGGGGTTGGGATTTTTTTCAAAAGTAAGAAAAAAAGATGACGATATGGCGACTAGTGTTGAGAGCAAGTGCTCGCTACTTGAGTTTACATCGGGTGCTCTGGTATGCATTGAGTATCGTGGGTATTTGAGTGACATGCTCGAGTCTCTGCCCCATATGCTTTGCGGCCAAAAAACTTTACGGGGATTGCCTGCCATGCACGAGCGATCCCCACATGTTTTTTTTTGGGTGTCTAATAACCGTGAAACATGCGGAGCAGGGACTCGAGCATGTCACTCGAGCACACGCTGTACATGGTGCATACCTGAGTACCCGATGCAAACTCAAGTAGCGAGCACTTGCGCTCAAGAATAATGACAACTTATTCAATATGATGACCTAATGTAAACAAATTCTGTGCCATACCTCTGGGTTCAAAATGTTCACTATACACCTTAATAAAATCCTTGAGGGGTATAGTTTGGACACTTGTGGGGGAGCTCCACTGTTTAGGCACATCACGGGCTCTCCAAACGCGACATGGTGTCCGCTAACAAATTGAATGGAAAATCGGCTCAAATTGTTAGCGGACACCACATTTGCGTTTGGAAAGCCCGTCTGTGCCCAAACTTTGGAGCTCCCCCACAAGTGACCCCATTTTGGAAACTAGACCCCCCAAGGCACCTTTCTAGATGCATAGTGAGCACTTGGAACCCCCAGGTGCTTCACAAATTGATTCGTAATAATGAAAAAGTGAAAAAAAAAACACTTTTTCATTTTTATGAATCAATTTGTGAAGCACCTGGGGTTCCAAGTGCTCACTATGAATCTAGATAGGTGCCTTGGGGGGTCTAGTTTCCAAAATGGGGTCACTTGTGGGGGAGCTCCAATGTTTGGGCACGCAGGGACTCTCTAAATGCAACATGGTATCCGCTAACAAATTGAATGGAAAATCGGCTCAAATTGTTAGCGGACACCACATTGCGTTTGGAGAGCCCCTCTGTGCCCAAACTTTGGAGCTCCCCCACAAGTGACCCCATTTTGGAAACTAGACCCCCCAAGGCACCTATCTAGATGCATAGTGAGCACTTGGAACCCCCAGGTACTTCACAAATTGATTCGTAATAATGAAAAAGTGAAAAAAAAAACACTTTTTCATTTTTCTGAATCAATTTGTGAAGCACCTGGGGTTCCAAGTGCTCACTATGAATCTAGATAGGTGCCTTGGGGGGTTTAGTTTCCAAAATGGGGTCACTTGTGGGGGAGCTCCAATGTTTGGGCACACAGGGACTCTCCAAATGCAACATGATATCCGCTAACAAATTGTCGGCTCAAATTGTTAGCGGATATCATGTTGCATTTGGAGAGTCCCTGTGTGCCCAAACATTGGAGCTCCCCCACAAGTAAACCCATTTTGGAAACTAGACCCCCCAAGGCACCTATCTAGATGAATAGTGAGCACTTGGATCCCCAGGTGCTTCACAAATTGATTCGTAAAAATGAAAAAGTGTTTTTTTTTTCACTTTTTCATTATTACGAATCAATTTGTGAAGCACCTTGGGGTTCCAAGTGCTCACTATGCATCTAGAAAGGTGCCTTGGGGGGTCTAGTTTCCAAAATGGGGTCACTTGTGGGGGAGCTCCAAAGTTTGGGCACAGAGGGGCTCTCCAAACGCAATGTGGTGTCCGCTAACAATTTGAGCCGATTTTCCATTCAATTTGTTAGCGGATACCATGTTGCATTTAGAGAGTCCCTGTGTGCCCAAACATTGGAGCTCCCCCACAAGTGACCCCATTTTGGAAACTAGACCCCCCAAGGCACCTATCTAGATTCATAGTGAGCACTTGGAACCCCTAGGTGCTTCACAAATTGATTCGTAAAAATGAAAAAGTGTTTTTTTTTTCACTTTTTCATTATTACGAATCAATTTGTGAAGCACCTGGGGGTTCCAAGTGCTCACTATGCATCTAGAAAGGTGCCTTGGGGGGTCTAGTTTTCAAAATGGGGTCACTTGTGGGGGAGCTCTAAAGTTTGGGCACAGAGGGGCTTTCCAAACGCAATGTGGTGTCCGCTAACAATTTGAGCCGATTTTCCATTCAATTTGTTAGCGGATACCATGTTGCATTTAGAGAGTCCCTGTGTGCCCAAACATTGGAGCTCCCCCACAAGTGACCCCATTTTGGAAACTAGACCCCCCAAGGCACCTATCTACATGCATAGTGAGCACTTGGAACCCCTAGGTGCTTCACAAATTGATTCGTAAAAATGAAAAAGTGTTTTTTTTTTTCACTTTTTCATTATTACGAATCAATTTGTGAAGCACCTGGGGGTTCCAAGTGCTCACTATGCATCTAGTAAGGTGCCTTGGGGGGTCTAGTTTCCAAAATGGGGTCACTTGTGGGGGAGCTCCAAAGTTTGGGCACAGAGGGGCTTTCCAAACGCAATGTGGTGTCCGCTAACAATTTGAGCCGATTTTCCATTCAATTTGTTAGCGGATACCATGTTGCATTTAGAGAGTCCCTGTGTGCCCAAACATTGGAGCTCCCCCACAAGTGACCCCATTTTGGAAACTAGACCCCCCAAGGCACCTTTCTAGATGCATAGTGAGCACATGGAACCCCTAGGTGCTTCACAAATTGATTCGTAAAAATGAAAAAGTGTTTTTTTTTTCACTTTTTCATTATTACAAATCAATTTGTGAAGCACCTGGGGGTTCCAAGTGCTCACTATGCATCTATAAAGGTGCCTTGGGGGGTCTAGTTTCCAAAATGGGGTCACTTGTGGGGGAGCTCCAATGTTTGGGCGCACAGGGGCTCTCTAAACGCAACATGGTGTCCGCTAATTATTCAAGCAAATTTTACAATCAAAAAGTCAAATGGCGCTCCTTCCCTTCCGAGCCCTACAGTGCGCCCAAACAGTGTTTTTTCCCCAAATATTGGGTATCTGCGTGCCCAGGGGAAATTGCACAACAAATTTTGCGGTCCAATTTTTCCTGTTACCCCTGTGAAAATAAAAAAAATTCGGTCTAAAGTAACATTTTTGTGAAAAAAGTTAAATGTTCATTTTTTTCTTCCACATTCAAAAAATTCCTATGAAGCACCTGAAGGGTTAATAAAGTTCTTGAATGTGGTTTTGAGCACCTTGAGGGGTGCAATTTTTAGAATGGTGTCACTTTTGAGTATTTTCTGTCACAAAGACCTCTCAAAGTGACTTCAAATGTGATGTGGTCCCTAAAAAAATGGTTTTGTAAATTTTGTTGGAAAAATGAGAAATCGCTGGTCGACTTTTAACCCTTATAGCTCCCTAACAAAAAAAAATTTTGGTTCCAAAATTGTGCTGATGTAAAGTAGACATGTGGGAAATGTTATTTATTAACTCTTGTGTGACATATCGCTCTGATTTCAGGGCTTAAAAATTCAAATTTTGAAAATTGCAAAATTTTCAAAATTTTCACCAAATTTCCGTTTTTTTCACAAATAAACGCAAGTGATATCGAAGAAATTTTTCCAAAATCATGAAGTACAATATGTCACGAAAAAACTTTCTCAGAATCAGGGGGATCCGTTGAAGCATTCCAGAGTAATTACCTCATAAAGTGACAGTGGTCAGAATTGTAAAAATTGGCCCGGTCATTAACGTGCAAACCACCCGCGGGGCTTAAGGGGTTAAGGGGGAAAATGTGTTTTTGATCCTGATTACATAATCACTTTTGATCAATACTTATTTTCCACACATTTTAATAAAGAAGAAATAATAATAAGGTACTATGGTATAATTAAGAAGTGTATTACATGAAAAGTTGCATAATTTAATATTTTTTGGTGGTACAAGGTTATGACAAATATGAAATCATCCAGATAATGGAGATATAAGGGTATTTTTTATGGAGAATATAATTACTCTGCATTTGTCATTAAAATTTAAAGGCCTTATTTTTATTTTTATTCTTATTTTTACTCTTAATTTTATTTTTCATTTTTAAAATTTTATTCTTACTTTATACTTCTTATTTTTCTATTTTTCCATTTTTTTATTCTCATTTGATTTTATTTGAGTTCAATATCTCAATTGAGAAAACACATTAATATTTAATAAAGTAATGTCTAATACAAGAGTATTGCTTCATTAAATATATATTGCTAAGGAAAAAAATGTTTACATTTTCTGAGTAAACACAACAATTCATTCATTCATTTATTCATTCATTCATTCATTCATACATTCATATATTTATTCATTTTGGTTCAGGAGTAAACATTCTTTGATATTATTGGTTTAATAAAGATATTAAAACTTGTTTTTTCAAAATACACTGACACCTATGGGTTGGAAAAGGTAATTACACCTATGACATAAAAATGTTCTATCATATGGAGAACTTGATTGATAATGAATTATTATCTATTATTGTTTATTATTCCAAACATAATTTATTTTAATATTTTGATAATAATTAGATACTTTGAAGTCTGGCTGCCGGATGGCCTTTCCAGTGTTCAGCAAGACCAGGTCCTTTTGTGCTTTCCCTTCTCTTCAATTTTTTTGCTGGCTTCCTTAAAAGGTCTTGCAGACAGAAGGCCCCACTCAGAGCCGCTGAGCTCACTGATCGGCTGCAGTGCTGTCGACGGAACGTCAGCTTCACGGCCAATGCCACAGGCCGGGAGCAGAGGCGAGACTCACCGGTAGACCCGGGTAGGGTGAGTAGAGCGCGGTTAGTTGCTTTCTAATAGCCTGCAGCCGGGGATTAACTTTTAATGAAAGGGAACAATCCCTTTGACTGTCTGCAGCGCGCCACACCTAGGAAGCGCACTCTCACACACAAGCCAGCATGCACACGTGCTCGCACGTGACAACACCCCCTATCTGCCCCTACAACCTCTCCGTCACCATGCGTCAGACTCTCCTGCCTGTTTTATGATTTTAGAGCCCTAGCAGGAATCACCCCCCCCTCCCCAATTCCTTCCGCACCTTCCTTGCACTGAGGTTAGCTCTTTGTCAGCCGTCTGGCTTGGTTACACAAGCTTCTTTGCAGAGAAACATGTTACTTCTGCAGGCCCTCTCTAGGCGGCCGTCATCCAAAACCTTCCCTGGGCACCTACTGAAAGCCTGGCCCCTTCACGGCCCCGGGTGCTTTTAACGCCATCATTTCCACACGGCGAGCTGCGGAGTCAATAAACACTCCTAGCCGTAGCAAGGAGCTCGGTGTCAGGCCCGCGTGAAAGCGGCGGGGTAGCGTACTTAGCTGCCAACTGGCTCACAGGCCTTGGGGCTTCTATCATCTAAGTTACTTAAGGTCGGTGTCCGGCAAGGCGCCGTTCCATGCTAGCCGAGCTGGGCAGTAGGGCAAAACATCAACAAAATGGTCTACAGCACTCGATGCTCCCAGGAGGTCTCCCATCCAAGTACTGTCCAAGCCCAGCCCTGTTTAGCTTCCGAGATCAGACGAGATCAGGCATGTTCAGGGTAGTGTGACCATAGGCAGAGACAAGCCTCTCACTTGCTGCTTTTCTACTTTGACGTCTGGCTGCCGGCTGCCCTTTCCAGTGCTCTGCAAGACCAGGTCCTTTTGTGCTTTCCCTTCTCTTCAATTTTTTTGCTGGCTTCCTTAAAAGGTCGTGTAGACACAAGGCCCCACTCAGAGCCGCTGAGCTCACTGATCGGCTGCAGCGCAGTCGACGGAACGTCAGCTTCACGGCCAATGCCACAGGCCGGGAGCAGAGGCGAGACTCACCGGTAGACCTGGGTAGGGTGAGTAGAGCGCGGTTAGTTGCTTTCTAATAGGCTGCAGCCGGGGATTAACTTTTAACGAAAGGGAACAATACCTTTGACTGTCTGCAGCGCGCCACACCTAGGAAGCGCACTCTCACACACAAGCCAGCATGCACATGTGCTCGCACGTGACAACACCCCCTATCTGCCCCTACAACCTCTACGTCACCATGCGTCAGACTCTCCTGCCTGTTTTATGATTTCAGGGCCCTAGCAGGAATCAACCCCCCCTCCCCAATTCCTTCTGCACCTTCCTTGCCTTTCTTGCACTGAGGTTAGCTCTTTGGCAGCAGTCTGGCTTGGTTACACAAGCTTCTTTGCAGAGAAACATGTTACTTCTGCTGTCCCTCGCTAGGCGGCCGGCATCCAAAACCTTCCCTGGGCACCTGCTGAAAGCCTGGCCCCTTCACGGCCCCAGGTGCTTTTAACGCCATCATTTCCACACGGCGAGCTGCGGAGTCAATAAGCACTCCTAGTCGTGGTAAGGAGCTCGGTGTCAGGCCTGCGTGAAGGGCGGCGGGGTAGCGTACTTAGCTGCCAACTGGCTCAGAGGCCTTGGGGCTTCCATCATCTAAGTTACTTAAGGTCGGTGTCCGGCAAGGCGCTGTTCCATGCTAGCCGAGCTGGGCAGTAGGGCAAAACGTCATCAAAATGGTCTACAGCACCCGGTGTTCCCAGGAGGTCTCCCATTCAAGTACTGTCCAAGCCCAGCCCTGCTTTGCTTCCGAGATCAGACGAGATCAGGCGTATCCAAGGTGGTATGGCCAGTAGACGCTGCTCGATCCATTGCCCGGCCAGCCTTTCTCAGGATCGCTTGATGGCGAGCAATCTGGCCGTGACGGCGCGGGCTCCGAAGGGTTCATGCAAAGGCTGTGCCGTCCCTACAGGTGTGGATTGTTTAGCAGTGATTCACCCGCCGCATCAGGTGTCTTCAAAAATGTCTCGGCGCAGGGTCTCCTGCAGGCTAAACCCTTCATCGCGGTAATGTGACAGAAAGAGCAAGCTGGACCCGTAACTTGGGGGCGGAGCGAGACGTCCAGGGGTGAATGAAAGAAGAGGGTGAGATGGTTGCCAGTGACTTTGAGCTGCTCTTCAGGGGGGAGGGTCGTGTTGCCTGCAAAGGTCTTCTGCTTGGGGTTACCGGTGGTTGCCTCCAGCCACCCGGGAGACGCTGGTCCTGGTGAAAAGGAGCCTAGTATTAAAATTAAATAAGCAACAATGCTGGAGGCCCACGGTGATCAGAAGGATGCTGGTATTTTGCAGAGATGAAATAGCGCAAGAGAGAAAGCAAATGAAAAAAAGAAAAGAGAATGAATGTGTGCACTTGTGAAAGGGAATGGAAAAAGGCATAGAAGAGAGTGCCCCCTGCTGGTGGAAGGAAGGAAAAAGCAAAAGCCTACAGCACCTGGCATTCCCAGGCGGTCTCTGTTAAATGGTTAATTATGGAAATTCATTTGGAATGTTAATCGATAATCATTTTTCTGAGTTCTATGCCTCAGCCATCGTGTCTAGTTGACATGCGCTATTTGTGTGTGTATTTTTGGTTCACTACCATATGTAGAACAGGTGTCCATACGACTGGCTATAAAAGCCCATGGTACAAAAAGGGGGGGCTCTCTTGCTCTGCCCACCCCACAAGACACAGAATCTTCATGCTGAGAAGCAGATGACATGTAGGCCTGGACACATGCTGGACAAAGACATGATTTACCAGCCAGGATCCAAGGAAAGATGGGTGAATCTCAACAATTAAGCTAATTATGGACAAATGGACAATTACTTTATAACTATTTATTGTATGTACCTGCTGCAATCTGATTCTTTTTAATGGACAATCCAAGAATAAATAGATACGTTTTTTTATAAGAATATCGTGATATTGATACTTTGAGAAGTCCTCAGTAGAAAAAAATAATACAGGAAGAGTATTATTTTACAATGGTGTGCCAGCCAGTCCTGTTTTTTTGTTTTTTAAATTAAGTAAGTGAATTTCTTCCGTGAACAAGGGGGGAGTCCTGACGAGCTGAACAGCTGTTGTTCACGTGTCAGTAAATTCACTAGTTTGTCACGAGAAGCAGAAAGGACCTACAGACTGAGGAAAGACAGGAAGCAGAGGTACTAACAAGGAACAGAATCACACAGGAAAAGAATCAGACGAACTGAAGACAGGATGTGCTGATAAAGTGAAGCCAAGTAATCTTAAGGTAAGCAAAATATGGATATAATTTCTTCTTTTGCTAAACAAAGTAATATTAATTTCAAAGTTAATGTAGGAGATGACATTGAAGTTTTGTGGCTCAGTTTGTACAAAGAATGTGAATTGCAGAATTTACAGTTAACTTCTAAATTGGTAAATAGAGACAAACAGAAATTGAGAAATATTCTACAATTGGTAGATTTTTTTCATAGTCTTGTGTTAGAGATTTCTAAGCAGGAAAATAGTGTAGAAGTGTCAGACGGTGATACTGATTCTGACTGTAATGTGGAAAATGAACAAGAAGTAAGACACGTGTCTGTAACTGAAGGTGACCTTGGGTCTGACCAAGAGACGGACATACAGAAACCTGACATGGGAGGAGACATGACTGACATACGAGAAACCGACATACTAGGTGATGTGGGAGGAGACGTGAGTGACGTAGGAGGAACGGACATATAAGAGCCACTAAAAATATCAGAGAATTCTGGAATTACCCAGGCTCAACTCCAAATTAAAATGAGGAAAAATTTGCTGAAATTATACAAAATCATGCCAAAATATGATGTCAAAATCCATGCCTGTAGAAATTCAGAGACATTTGATAGCTTCTCTGATAAGCTTGATTTATCCAATGAGGAGAGGAATCAATTATTTAAAATATGGATTCCTGTGACATTGTCCAGACGTTTACATTTAATGCCCTGTGAAAATGACTCTCCTAATGGATGGGAAAATGATTCGGACAGATTAAGATATTTGATTTATTGTGTCACAAAGGATTTTCCCAACATAGAAGATCTGCAGAAACTAAGGATTGGTAGGAAGGAATGTACATATACATTCATGTCCATGTTTGAACGGTTGTACAAAGCTCTCATTAAAAATGGAAAAGTACAACATATGATAACAACTTTTGTACAAAAATTCAAATTCCTAAATTCAGTTTCCCAAGTTATGGCATCACAAAAAAATTCATTATTTGAATGTGCGCAGATGCTGGATTTTGTTAGAAAACATGAGAATCGTGAAAAGAAAATAAATCAAGCTAAATTTATAAAACCAGGAAAGGTAAAATCTTACCAAAAGCCAATATCAAACTCTCCTAGACTGAGTCATCCCCATAGTGAACTCTATCAAATACGCAGAAGATTTCATATATGTTATAAGTAGTGTTGAGCGATACCTTCCGATATCAGGAAATATCGTATCGGATTGGATCGGGCCGATACCCAAAAAGTATCGGATATCGCCGATTCCGATACCGGAAACCAATGCAAGTCAATGGGACACAAATATCGGAATGAAAATAAACCCTTTCTTTCCTTGTAGGTTAATTCTACATGAAGTAAAACAACTAAGAATAATGTAGAATGACATGAAAAGCCGGCAATTCATCAGCGGCATTCACCGGTACCCGACAATTTACAACAGAAAGAATAGAGCTTCACACATAGATTAGATAGATAGAAACATGTCAGTCACATATATATGAAGTACAGTGACAGTGTTGCTTACTGTACTTGTCATTTAGTGTAAAGGATTTATTAAAAAAAATATTAGTGTTTTCGTGCACCGTCTCTTTAAAAAAGCCGGCCGGCAATTCAGCATCTGTACCCGACAATTTATAACAGACAGAATAGAGCTTCACACATAGATTAGATAGATAGAAACATGTCAGTCACATATATAAGAAGTACAGTGACAGTGTTGCTTACAGAACTTGTCATTTAGTGTAAAGGATTTATTTAAAAAAATAATAGTGTTTTCATGCACCGTCTCTTTAAGAAAGCCGGCCGGCAATTCAGCATCTGTACCCGACAATTTAGAATAGAAGGAATAGAGAATCACACATAGATTAGATAGATAGAAACATGTCAGTCACATATATATGAAGTACAGTGACAGTGTTGCTTACTGTACTTGTCATTTAGTGTAAAGGATTTATTAAAAAAAATATTAGTGTTTTCGTGCACCGTCTCTTTAAAAAAGCCGGCCGGCAATTCAGCATCTGTACCCGACAATTTATAACAGACAGAATAGAGCTTCACACATAGATTAGATAGATAGAAACATGTCAGTCACATATATATGAAGTACAGTGACAGTGTTGCTTACAGAACTTGTCATTTAGTGTAAAGGATTTATTTAAAAAAATAATAGTGTTTTCATGCACCGTCTCTTTAAGAAAGCCGGCCGGCAATTCAGCATCTGTACCCGACAATTTAGAATAGAAGGAATAGAGAATCACACATAGATTAGATAGATAGAAACATGTCAGTCACATATATATGAAGTACAGTGACAGTGTTGATTACTGTACTTGTCATTTAGTGTTAAAATAAAGGATTTATTTAAAAAAAAATTGGCGTGGGGTTCCCCTTAATTTTAGGCTCTAGCGGAGGTTAAGCAGACAGCTGGGGCAAATGTTTGAAGCCTGGGAAGGGGGTAATACCCACGGAGCTTCCCAGGCTACTAATATCAGCCCCCAGCTGAATACCTAGCCTTTACTAGCTATTAAAATGGGGGACCCCCCCAAAAAAATGACGTGGGGTCCCCCCTAATTTAATAGCTAGCACAGGCTAGGCAGACAGCTGGGGGCTGATATTAATAGCCCAGGAAGGGTGCCATGAATATTGGCCCCCTCCCAGGCTAGAAACACCAGCCGTCAGCCGCCCCAGAAATGGCGCATCCATAGGATGCGCCAATTCTGGCACTTAGCCTCGCTCTTCCACGCTGCCCTGGTGCGGTGGCAGGGGGTAATAGGGTTGGGGTTGATGTCAGCTTATAATGCCAGCTGACATCAAGCCCAGGTTAGTAATGGAGAGGCGTCTATAAGACACCCCCATTACTAACCCCATAGTCAAAGTTAAAAGAAAACACAAACACCCAGAGTAAAGTCCTTTAATTGAAATAAAGACACAATTCTTTATTGTTCTAAATTAAACCATACTTACCATCACGCCCATTCCAGCTGAAGCCAACGATCTCCTGCAATAAAAGAAAAATAATAAAGCAACCTCATCCTTACCTTTCGATGGTTCCCAGGACAGCTCCAGCTCTGCTACATCGAGATGACAGGCTGGACCGCAGCAGAAAGCTGCCATCCAGCCTGTCATCCCGCAGACACTGAGAAGCGCAGGCATGCTTGCGCTCCTCAGTGTCTCTCTGTGACGTCATCCAGATGAGCCGAGTTCATGTCCAATGAACTCAGCTCACCTCATGCACGTCACTGACAGCGTGGGAAAATTCTCCTGCACTCAGCGCTTCAGCGTGAGAATTCTCCCACGCTGTCAGTGACATACATGAGGTGAGGTCATGTCCAATGAACTCAGCTCACCTCATGCACGTCACTGACAGCGTGGGAAAATTCTCACGCTGAAGTGCTGAGTGCAGGAGAATTTTCCCACGCTGTCAGTGACGTACATGAAGTGAGCGGAGTTCATTGGACATGACCTCGGCTCATCTGGATGCCGTCACAGCCAGACACTGAGGAGTGGAAGTATGCCTGCGCTTCTCAGTGTCTGCGGGATGACAGGATGGATGGCAGCGTTCTGCTGCGGTCCAGCCTGTCATCTCGATGTAGCAGAGCTGAAGCTGTCGTGGGAGCCATGGAAAGGTAAGGATGAGGTTGCTTTATTATTTTACTTTTATTGCAGGAGATCGTTGGCTTCAGCTGGAATGGGCGTGATGGTAAGTATGGTTTAATTTAGAACAATAAAGAATTGTGTGTTTATTTCAATTAAAGGACTTTTTTCTGGGTGTTGTGTTTTTTTAAATACTTTACTAGAAATTCATGGTGGTCATGTCTAATATTGGCGTGACCCCATGAATTTTGGGCTTAGGGCCAGCTGATAATGCCAAGCTGGCCTTAACCCCTTTATTACCCAGTGAGCCACCGCACCAGGGCCCTGGATGAGTTGGGTACAGCGCCAGAAGATGGCGCTTCTATGAACGCGCCATTTTCTGGGGCGGCTGCGGACTGCAATTTGCAGCGGGGGTGGCCCAGAAAGCTTGGGTCTCCCTGCGCTGCGGATTCCAGCCCCCAGCTGCCTAGTTGTATCTGGCTGGGCACAAAAATAGGGCGAAGCCCCACGCATTTTTTTTTAAAATTATTTCATGAAATTCATGGAATAATTAAGAAAAAAAGGGCTTCCCTATATTGTTGTGTCCAACCAGGTACAAATAGGCAGCTGGTGGTTGGGGGCAGCCCATTCCTGCCTGCTGTACCTGGCTGGACACAAATATAGTGCGAAGCCCCACGTCAATTTTTTTTTAATTATTTCATGAAATAATTTTTTTAAAAAAGGGCTTCCCTATATTGTTGTGTCCGGCCAGGTACAAATAGGCAGCTGGTGGTTGGGGGCAGCCTGTTCCTGCCTGCTGTACCTGGCTGGACACAAATATAGGGCGAAGCCCCACGTCAATTTTTTTTAAAATAAGTCCTTTATTTTAACACTAAATGACATTTGAGGAGTTAATAAAGATGCAGTCCCTAAATTATTATTTATTTTTTAATTAATTTTTCCCAAAACTTTTGACGTGGGCTTCGCCATATTTTTGTATGCCAGCCAGGTACAGCATCCAGCTTCTATGAACGCGCCATTTTCCGGGGTGGCTGCGCACTGCAATTTTCAGCGGGGGGAGGGGGGGGGCAGAAAGCTTGGGCCTCCCTGCGCTGCAGATTCCATCCCCCAGCTGCCTAGTTGTACCTGGCTGGACACAAAAATAGGGAGAAGCTTCACGTATTTTTTTTTTTTAATTATTTCATGAAATTCATGAAATAATTAAGAAAAAAAGGGCTTCCCTATATTGTTGTGTCCAACCAGGTACAAATAGGCAGCTGGTGGTTGGGGGCAGCCCGTTCCTGCCTGCTGTACCTGGCTGGACACAAATATAGTGCGAAGCCCCACGTCAATTTTTTTTAAATCATTTCAGGAAATTCATGAAATAATTTAAAAAAATTGATGTGGGGCTTCGCCCTATATTTGTGTCCAGTCAGGTACAGCAGGCAGGAACGGGCTGCCCCCAACCACCAGCAGCCTATTTGTACCTAGCCGGACACAACAATATAGGGAAGCCCTTTTTTTCTGAATTATTCCATGAATTTCATGAATTTTAAAAAAAAAAAAACGTGGAGCTTCGCCCTATTTTTGTGTCCAGCCAGGTACAACTAGGCAGCTGGGGGCTGGAATCTGCAGCGCAGGGAGGCCCAAGCTTTCTGGGCCCCACCCGCTGCAAATTGCAGTCCGCAGCCGCCCCGGAAAATGGCGCGTTCATAGAAGCGCCATCTTCTGGCGCTGTACCCAACTCATCCAGGGCCCTGATGCGGTGGCTCACTGGGTAATAAAGGGGTTAAGGCCAGCTTGGCATTATCAGCTGGCCCTAAGCCCGAAATTCATGGGGTCACGCCAATATTAGACATGACCACCATGAATTTCTAGTAAAGTATTTAAAAAAAACACAAACACCCAGAAAAAAGTCCTTTAATTGAAATAAACACACAATTCTTTATTGTTCTAAATTAAACCATACTTACCATCACGCCCATTCCAGCTGAAGCCAACGATCTCCTGCAATAAAAGAAAAATAATAAAGCAACCTCATCCTTACCTTTCCATGGCTCCCACGACGGCTCCAGCTCTGCTACATCGAGATGACAGGCTGGACCGCAGCAGAACGCTGCCATCCAGCCTGTCATCCCGCAGACACTGAGAAGCGCAGGCATACTTCCACTCCTCAGTGTCTGGCTGTGACGGCATCCAGATGAGCCGACAATGAACTCGGCTCACCTCATGTACGTCACTGACAGCGTGGGAGAATTCTCCTGCACTCAGCGCTTCAGCGTGAGAATTTTCCCACGCTGTCAGTGACGTGCATGAGGTGAGGTCATGTCCCATGAACTCGGCGCACCTCATGCACGTCACTGACAGCGTGGGAGAATTCTCACGCTGAAGCGCTGAGTGCAGGAGAATTTTCCCACGCTGTCAGTGACGTGCATGAGGTGAGCTGAGTTCATTGGACATGACCTCGGCTCATCTGGATGACGTCACAGAAAGACACTGAGGAGCGCAAGCATGCCTGCGCTTCTCAGTGTCCGCGGGATGACAGGCTGGATGGCAGCGTTCTGCTGCGGTCCAGCCTGTCATCTCGATGTAGCAGAGCTGAAGCTGTCCTGGGAACCATGGAAAGGTAAGGATGAGGTTGCTTTATTATTTTACTTTTATTGCAGGAGATCGTTGGCTTCAGCTGGAATGGGTGTGGCGGTAAGTATGGTTTAATTTAGAACAATAAAGAATTGTGTCTTTATTTCAATTAAAGGACTTTTTTCTGGGTGTTTGTGTTTTTTTTAAATACTTTACTAGAAATTCATGGCGGTCATGTCTAATATTGGCGTGACCCCATGAATTTCGGGCTTAGGGCCAGCTGATAATGCCAAGCTGGCCTTAACCCCTTTATTACCCAGTGAGCCACCGCACCAGGGCCCTGGATGAGTTGGGTACAGCGCCAGAAGATGGCGCTTCTATGAACGCGCCATTTTCCGGGGCGGCTGCGGACTGCAATTTGCAGCGGGTGGGACCCAGAAAGCTTGGGTCTCCCTGCGCTGCAGATTCCAGCCCCCAGCTGCCTAGTTGTACCTGGCTGGACACAAAAATAGGGCGAAGCGCCACACATTTTTTTTTTTAATTATTTCATGAAATTCATGGAATAATTAAGAAAAAAAGGGCTTCCCTATATTGTTGTGTCCGGCTAGGTACAAATAGGCAGCTGGTGGTTGGGGGCAGCCCGTTCCTGCCTGCTGTACCTGGCTGGACACAATTATAGGGCGAAGCCCCACATAATTTTTTTTTAATTATTTCATGAATTTCCTGAAATAATTAAAAAAAAATTGACGTGGGGCTTCACACTATATTTGTGTCCAGCCAGGTACAGCAGGCAGGAATGGGCTGCCCCCAACCACCAGCTGCCTATTTGTACCTAGCCGGACACAACAATATAGGGAAGCCCTTTTTTTCTTAATTATTCCATGAATTTCATGAAATAATTAAAAAAAAAAAAACGTGGAGCTTCTCCTTATTTTTGTGTCCAGCCAGGTACAACTAGGCAGCTGGGGGATGGAATCTGCAGCGCAGGGAGGCCCAAGCTTTTTGCCCTCCCCCCCCCGCTGAAAATTGCAGTCCGCGGCCGCCCCGGAAAATGGCGCGTTCATAGAAGCTGGATGCTGTACCTGGCTGGCATACAAAAATATGGCGAAGCCCACGTCAAAAGTTTTGGGAAAAATTTATTAAAAAATAAATAATAATTTAGGGACTGCATCTTTATTAAGTCCTCAAATGTCATTTAGTGTTAAAATAAAGGATTTATTTAAAAAAAAAATGGCGTGGGATCCCCCATAATTTTAGTCTCTAGCGGAGGTTAAGCAGACGGCTGGGGCAGATGTTTGAAGCCTGGGAAGGGGGTAAAACCCACGGAGCTTCCCAGGCTACTAATATCAGCCCCCAGCTGAATACCTAGCCTTTACTAGCTATTAAAATGGGGGACCCCCCAAAAAAAAATGACGTGGGGTCCCCTCTATTTTAATAGCTAGCAAAGGCTAGGCAGACAGCTGGGGGCTGATATTAATAGCTCAGGAAGGGTGCCATGAATATTGGCCCCCTCCCAGGCTAGAAACACCAGCCGTCAGCCGCCCCAGAAATGGCGCATCCATAGGATGCGCCAATTCTGGCACTTAGCCTCGCTCTTCCACGCTGCCCTGGTGCGGTGGCAGGGGGTAATAGTGGTGGGGTTCATGTCAGCGCCAGCTGCCATGAAGCCCAGGTTAGTAATGATGGCCGTCTATATGACACCCCCATTACTAACCTACAAAGTGTTAAAAAGAAAAAACACACTACACCCAGAAAAAAATAATTTATTTGAAATAAAACACCATTTTATTTAATTCTTAGTTTACTAAAAAAAAAATAGTTACCTGTCCACGTTCCTGCGCTGATCTCCCATGCACAGCTGTCACATCTGGAGATGGTGACAGCTGTGCATGGCTGCTGTAAGCTCACGCTGCCGGGAACACGTCCGCTCCCGGCAGCGGGAGCCACTGACTGAGGTCACCGGAGTGCATTCAGGCAGCGCAGCTCCGGAGACCTCCTTTACGGCAGTGCTGTACCGTGGGAATTTCTCACGATACAGCAGTGCCGTAAAGGAGCTAACCGGAGCAGCGCTGCCTGAACTCCGGTGAACCCTTACGGCCCCGTCATTCTAGCGGCGGCAGCGGTTCAGAGCGGTCACATTCTATGTGGCTGCTCTGAACTGGAGATCTTCGTGGGACACTCGTGGACTGCTACGGAGGGGTAAGGATAAGGTTGTGGTTTATTATTTTATATTTTATTACAGGAGATCGATGGCTTCGGGGAATTAGGTGTCTTGGTGAGTATAGGTGTAGTTTTTTATTTTTTACTTTATTTTAGGTGGCGATCGGCGGGGACAGGTAATGTATGAACTAATTTCTTTTAGGTAACCACTGGCCACCAATGACATGTATCTAACATTTATTGGGGACACAGTAGGGCAATTTAAATAGCAGGATCAGGCTGATGGGAACTACTGCTCCCATCGAGCTGATCCTGCTGGCAGGAGTGGACGGGGGACAGACATAGGCCGATGGGAGTAGTAGTGTCACATCGGCCTATGTCTGCCCGCACACACACCCGCACACATCGCACAGACACCGCACACACACCCCGCACACATCGCACAGACACCCCGCACACACACCCCGCACACACACCCGCACACACACACACCCGCACACATCGCACAGACACCGCACACACACCCCGCACACATCGCACAGACACCCCGCACACACACCCCGCACACACACCCCGCACACACACACACCCGCACACACACACCCCGCACACACACACCCCGCACACACACTAATCATGACGGGTCCGGGAGGTGAGGCTGACCTGTGCGGCCGTGGGAAAGTTGATGTGAGTTCATGCAGTCAAGCATGAACTCACATGAACCCTCTGAGGGCACCGCGGCTACTTCAAATGAACAGCTGATCGGCATCACCTGATACCTCAGCTGTTCATTTGAAATAACCGGCGGGAAAGCGCAGCACAGAACGGGAAAGCCGGCGGTGAAGTCTTTTCACTGCCGGCTTCCCCGCCCGGGTCCTTCGCTCCCCGCTCCTTGGTGCTGTGCTCCCCGCCCGGTCCTAATTTACGATCGGGATGGGAGGTGGCGAGGGGAGCGGAGGATCGGGGTGGGAGGCTGCGGGGAAGCAGTATGGGGCTGCGTGATTGTTTAAAAGCCGGCGGCTTTTTACCGCGCGCCGGCTTTTAAACAATCAGGAGAATTCTCCCACGCTGGGATGGCATTCTGATGACAAGCTGGATCGCAGCTGAGCGCTGCCATCCAGCTTGTCATCCTTCAGAGACACTGCAGAGCGCAGGCATTATGGGAACTTCCGATTCCGGTATTCGATATTATAAAAGTATCGGAATTAAGTATCGGAATTCCGATACAGTGAATATCGGCCGATACCCGATATTTCAGTATCGGAATGCTCAACACTAGTTATAAGCCATATCAGCCAGTGCAAAGATCCATCTCTCCACAGAATGAGTTAATTCTCAGTCAGAACTGTGATTCTCTGAAAAGGAAAAAGACTGAAACTGATGGACAGAGACAGGTGAGACGACCAACTCACAGTGACGTCATGGAATGTGGACAGAAGAACAAGCAGTTCTCTGAGGTTTTGAAGGATAGAAAAATGTCTTTCCTAAATAGGGCGTTCCTGGAGATATTTGAGAGAGACAGAAGATTTGGTTTAGGGAGTGGCTAAGGAAAAACTGTAATTATAATGTTGTATCAAAATGTAATACAATGTCTCAATATTTATTTATAATCTTATACAGTAAAATTGTAGTTACATAGTTTCTAATAGTTCATATATATATATTATATATATATATATATATATATATATATCACTTGTCTAAGTAGAGATTGCATATAATTGTATTTATATATACGTTTATAAAATATATATATATATATATTAATTAATAAATTAGAACTTCATATATATAAATTTAAGTAGCAATATTTTGAATTACATTAGAACCAACCAATATATGTATAAGATATTTAAATAATTCTGTTTCTGTATGAATTTGATATTTAATTTTATTTTCTTATATTTCCTTAGAGTTTTCATTCCAAAGCAGGATTTGATCAAAGAACTCTAAAATGGATTTATTTCTTTATTCACACAGGAAGTGAAAAAATTGCATGATTCTATGTGTATAACATTTTAAAATAATAACAATATATCTAGTTGAACTATAATATATATGTAATACTTATTAATTCTTTTGTGTTGCAAATATTTTCTGTGCATGAAGTGTTCATGCAAATTAAAGTAGCTTTACAGCATGACGTGTGACAGCTGCGGCCTTTGAACTTTGAGCTAATAGTATAGGATCCCATTCATTCTATTTTCAACTGATGTAACTTAAGACCGGGCAGCCAGTGAAAAAAGAATCTAAGACAAGAGTTTTTTCAAGTGTCTGAAATTCCAGTGACTTACTCTCATATTATATAATATGTACTTGGGGAATATTCAAAGAAATATAAAGATATTCAATTGATATGGCAATGCGCATTAATAAATTGGGATACAACAATTTTGGGTTAAATATATATATCTAAAACTTCATATGTGGAATGTTTGAGTTGAACAGATCTGTGAATGTCAGAGTGAAGGTGACAGATGAGTAAATCAGCAGCTGCTAAGTGTGATTGATGTGACAGAGGCCTCGTATGTTTGTATGTTTTAAAAAAAAAAATGTTTCTTTATGTGAAGGTACAAAAATATATTTAATTCTGAGGAAATTATAATACATAATTAGGTATTACAGTGCCTACAAGTAGTATTCAACCCCTTGCAGATTTAGGTGGTTGACACATGCGGAATTGGCATTGTGACATTTGTACTGTAGATCAGCCTGGAAGTGGGAAATGCACTGCAGCAACTTTTTTTTTGTTTTTTTGTTTTTTTAAAACGTTAAAAGTTAATTCAGAGTGTCATTTATTATTCAACCCCTCAAACCACAAGAATTCTGTTTGGTCCCCCTAAAGTATTAAGAAGTAGTTCAGGCACCAAGAATAATGAGCTTCACATGTGTGGATTAAAGATCTCTTTTGCCAGCCTTTTCTGACTATTTAAGACCCTCCCCTAACTTGTGAACAGCACTCAGACATGGTCAACATGGGAAAGACAAAAGAGCATTCCAAGGCCATCAGAGACAAGATCGTGGAGGGTCACAAGGCTGGCAAGGGGTACAAAACCCTTTCCAAGGAGTTGGGCCTACCTGTCTCCACTGTTGGGAGCATCATCCGTAAGTGGAAGGCTTATGGAACTACTGTTAGCCTTCCACGGCCTGGACAGCCTTTGAAAGTGTCCTCCCGTGCCGAGGCCAGGCTTGTCCGAAGAGTCAAGGCTAACCCAAGGACAACAAGGAAGGAGCTCCGGGAAGATCTCATGGCAGTGGGGACATTGGTTTCAGTCAATACCATAAGTAACGTACTCCACCGCAATGGTCTCCGTTCCAGACGAGCCCGTAAGGTACCTTTACTTTCAAAGCGTCATGTCAAGGCTCGTCTACAGTTTGCTCATGATCAGTTGGAGGACTCTGAGACAGACTGGTTCAAGGTTCTATGGTCTGATGAGACCAAGATCGAGATCTTTGGTGCCAACCACACACGTGACGCTTGGAGACTGGATGGCACTGCATACGACCCCAAGAATACCATCCCTACAGTCAAGCATGGTGGTGGCAGCATCATGCTGTGGGGCTGTTTCTCTGCCAAGGGGCCTGGCCATCTGGTCCGCATCCATGGGAAGATGGATAGCACGGCCTACCTGGAGATTTTGGCCAAGAACCTCCGCTCCTCCATCAAGGATCTTAAGATGGGTCGTAATTTCATCTTCCAACAAGACAACGACCCAAACACACAGCCAAGAAAACCAAGGCCTGGTTCAAGAGGGAAAAAGTCAAGGTGTTGGAGTGGCCTAGTCAGTCTCCTGACTAGAGATGAGCGTTGTTCTACTCGAACTGTTCGCCAATCTCAAATTCGAGCTGTTTTGGGCGGTGTTCGAGCCGTTCGGCGAACACGAACAATTTGAGAAAAATTCGGCTGTTCGAGGTTATGTTCGATAACTGTTCGTGCACCAAAATCATAACTGGATTTTTTCTCAGTAATGATGAAAATTAATGTTAATACGCAGTTTGAGTGTACAGCGGGGTGGGGGGAGGGGCAGGGGATGGATCTCTGCAGGAACAATGAAGATCTCCATTTTTTTTTCTCTTTCCCGCATTTACAGTGGGGAGGTACAATCTGTCAGCCTATCAGCAGCACACACACGGAGCGAAGTGTTTTTTTTCACACAAGCAAGGGCATGTGTCATTGGCAGTGTATGTCACATGTCCTTGCCCTATAAGACCAAGCCATTTTCCCCGTCGCCACCATTTTCTCACTGCTGCAGCTGCGTGTTAGACGGCACCGCTGTTGCTGTGTGCGCTATACCTTGTTAATTTCAAGCCAATTTTCGCACAAATATACAGATAGCTTGGGAGTAGGGAATAGTTGTGATTGCAGTCCTTTTAAGGGCTAGGTTACAGCATTTCCTACGACTTTTATCAGGCAGGTCTGTGCTCTTAAATAGATAGGTTGTGGGAGTAAAGACTAATTGTAATTGGAGTCCTTTTCAGGACTAGGTTACATCAGTTCCTATCAGTTTTTGCCAGGCAGGTCTGTGCCAGTGCTGTGCAAGTTTTTTTCACAGCATTTGGCTGAATCTAGCAAAGCTAATCCTTTTTGGCCAATTGCAGAGTGTGTTAGTCAGTGGAGTAGCCTATCTGTGTTGCAAGATATACCACCTGTGTATAGAATACCAATTTTTTTACTGCACCTAGTGAAGTAAAATCTTTTGGGCATAGCATCATTCTATTAGTCCATCTATACTGACCTCCATCAGGTTGCAAACTGAATCTAATTTTTTTCTGCATCTAGCTCTGAAAAAATATTTGGCCTTCTAGCAGTGTGTGGGACTTGTTCTATTAGACCACCTATACTGACCTCCATCAGGTTGCAAACTGAATATATTTTTTTCTGCATCTACCTCTGAAAAAATATTGGGCTTCTAGCTGTGTGTGGGTCTTGTTCTATTAATCCATCTATACTGACCTCCATCAGGTTGCAAACTGAATATAATTTTTTTCTGCATCTAGCTCTGAAAAAATATTTGGCCTTCTAGTAGTGTGTCGGACTTTCTCTATTAGTCCATCTATACTGACCTCCATCAGGTTGCAAATTAAAAATAATTTTTATCTGCATCTACAGTACCTCTGAAAAAATATTTGGGCTTCTAGCTGTGTGTGGGTCTTGTTCTATTAATCCATCTATACAGACCTCCATCAGGTTGCAAACTGAATATAATTTTTTTCTGCATCTACCTCTGAAAAAATATTGGGCTTCTAGCTGTGTGTGGGACTTTTTGTATTAGTCCATCTATACTGACCTCCATCAGGATGCAAACTGAATATATTTTTTTCTGCATCTACCTCTGAAAAAATATTGGGCTTCTAGCTGTGTGTGGGACTTGTTCTATTAATCCATCTATACAGACCTCCATCAGGTTGCAAACTGAATATATTTTTTTCTGCATCTACCTCTGAAAAAATATTGGGCTTCTAGCTGTGTGTGGGACTTGTTGTATTAGTCCATCTATACTGACCTCCATCAGGTTGCAAACTGAATATATTTTTTTCTGCATCTACCTCTGAAAAAATATTGGGCTTCTAGCTGTGTGTTGGTCTTGTTCTATTAATAGATCTATACTGACCTCCATCAGGTTGCAAACTGAATATAATTTTTTTCTGCATCTAGCGCTGAAAAAATATTTGGCCTTCTAGTAGTGTGTCGGACTTTCTCTATTAGTCCATCTATACTGACCTCCATCAGGTTGCAAATTAAAAATAATTTTTATCTGCATCTACAGTACCTCTGAAAAAATATTTGGGCTTCTAGCTGTGTGTGGGACTTGTTGTATTAGTCCATCTATACTGACCTCCATCAGGTTGCAAACTGAATATAATTTTTTTCTGCATCTACCTCTGAAAAAATATTTGGCCTTCTAGTAGTGTGTGGGACTTTCTCTGTTAGTCCATCTATACTGACCTCCATCAGGTTGCAAACTGAATATATTTTTTTCTGCATCTACCTCTGAAAAAATATTGGGCTTCTAGCTGTGTGTGGGTCTTGTTCTATTAATCCATCTATACTGACCTCCATCAGGTTGCAAACTGAATATAATTTTTTTCTGCATCTAGCTCTGAAAAATATTTGGCCTTCTAGTAGTGTGTCGGACTTTCTCTATTAGTCCATCTATACTGACCTCCATCAGGTTGCAAATTAAAAATAATTTTTATCTGCATCTACAGTACCTCTGAAAAAATATTTGGGCTTCTAGCTGTGTGTGGGTCTTGTTCTATTAATCCATCTATACAGTCCTCCATCAGGTTGCAAACTGAATATAATTTTTTTCTGCATCTACCTCTGAAAAAATATTGGGCTTCTAGCTGTGTGTGGGACTTGTTGTATTAGTCCATCTATACTGACCTCCATCAGGTTGCAAACTGAATATATTTTTTTCTGCATCTACCTCTGAAAAAATATTGGGCTTCTAGCTGTGTGTGGGACTTGTTCTATTAATCCATCTATACAGACCTCCATCAGGTTGCAAACTGAATATATTTTTTTCTGCATCTACCTCTGAAAAAATATTGGGCTTCTAGCTGTGTGTGGGTCTTGTTCTATTAATCCATCTATACTGACCTCCATCAGGTTGCAAACTGAATATAATTTTTTTCTGCATCTAGCTCTGAAAAAATATTTGGCCTTCTAGTAGTGTGTCGGACTTTCTCTATTAGTCCATCTATACTGACCTCCATCAGGTTGCAAATTAAAAATAATTTTTATCTGCATCTACAGTACCTCTGAAAAAATATTTGGGCTTCTAGCTGTGTGTGGGACTTGTTGTATTAGTCCATCTATACTGACCTCCATCAGGTTGCAAACTGAATATAATTTTTTTCTGCATCTAGCTCTGAAAAAATATTTGGCCTTCTAGTAGTGTGTGGGACTTTCTCTGTTAGTCCATCTATACTGACCTCCATCAGGTTGCAAACTGAATATATTTTTTTCTGCATCTACCTCTGAAAAAATATTGGGCTTCTAGCTGTGTGTGGGTCTTGTTCTATTAATCTGTCACGGGTGTGTCGCCACGAAGATCGTCACGATTACACAGCCTGACTTCTCGCAGCTGACTTTTTGGTGCTTTGTGTTTTTCGGCAGTGAGGGAGTTAATTCTCTCTCTCTCTGTGCTAGACGAGGTCCAGCCTCGCCCAGCTGCAATCAATGCTGCTGTAGTGAGACTCCTTCAAATGCCTGCTGGTCTGTTAGGGAAGTGTCGGTGAAAGCATTTCATGCAGACTAACAGAGCGGATCGTGGTATTTGGAGTTTCAGAGATAAGTGTATTTGGAGTGTTTTTTCCCTTCCTTGCTTTATCATTTATCTCCTTTCCCGTTGGTGTTCCCTCTGTTGTAGTTGTGTAGTTTTTGTATGCAAGGTGGTTTTGGTTTTTCCCTTGTACTGTCTCGTTCGTCTTAGTACTGTGTGTGGGCATATTATTACTTGTCCCCTTTTGTTGTGATCGGGGTCCTTCTCAGGACTAGATTACTTAGGTGCAGGGATCCTCAGGAGGTAGGGGTTACGCTGGCGGCCTGGACCTCTGTACCTTTAACAGTACCTCCAGGTTGAGGGATTAGTCAGGGCCCCAGCTTAGGGTCAGCTTAGGCCCCCTACCTCCAGTATACAGAGACAGTGTGACATAATCCATCTATACTGACCTCCATCAGGTTGCAAACTGAATATAATTTTTTTCTGCATCTAGCTCTGAAAAAATATTTGGCCTTCTAGTAGTGTGTCGGACTTTCTCTATTAGTCCATCTATACTGACCTCCATCAGGTTGCAAATTAAAAATAATTTTTATCTGCATCTACAGTACCTCTGAAAAAATATTTGGGCTTCTAGCTGTGTGTGGGTCTTGTTCTATTAATCCATCTATACAGACCTCCATCAGGTTGCAAACTGAATATAATTTTTTTCTGCATCTACCTCTGAAAAAATATTGGGCTTCTAGCTGTGTGTGGGACTTGTTGTATTAGTCCACCTATACTGACCTCCATCAGGTTGCAAACTGAATATAATTTTTTTCTGCATCTAACCCAGCCAATAGTTTTGGCCTAATACCACAGTTTGGCCACTCAGCTCTGCTCGGTTACCATCCATTGTTTTTTTGTGCAAACAACTCCAGAGTTGTGAATTAGTTAACCACCAAAATGAGTGGAAAAAGGCCTGCTGCTGGTGGAAAGGGGAATAGGCGTGTTGGGAAGGGGAAAAAAGGTTGTGTCCGTGGGGTATGTGTTAAAGCAACAGTAACATCTGCAGAAGAAAGACCATCTTCCAGCCAAACTAAAATGTCTACTTCTTTTAGCGGACAATGTGATAAGATCCCTTTCTTACGGCCACGCCAATCGCTACAAATTCCAGATGAG
Organism: Phyllobates terribilis; assembly: GCF_046119375.1. NCBI lineage: Eukaryota > Metazoa > Chordata > Amphibia > Anura > Dendrobatidae > Phyllobates > Phyllobates terribilis. The sequence goes on along the minus strand of NW_027362764.1, from coordinate 673,222,168 downwards.
GCACAAAAACAGCAGGTGCTTCAACGGATATCAAGTGCTCCTTTAAGTGGGCTCTCCTCCACATCAACTTCAACATCACAAATACTCCAGTCCTCAAAGGTGTCACCCAAATCGCACTTGCTTCCTCACAGCTCCCAAATCTCCAGCTGCCCGTCTGAGTATGAGGTAGAACAGATGGTTGAGTCTGCAGAGCTGTTTACTCATACTATAGCCTGGGAATCAGAGGTCGACTCCAGCGCTTCTGTGAATCCAGACGAGGAAATGATCTGCACTGATGCCCAGAATCTTTATGAGTCGGATCCAGGACCAGACGCAGAAGGTTCTGACCATAATGTAGACCCTCATTCCCAAACTGTAACTCCTCTTGGTGGAGACAATGAGGAAGACGATGATAAGACTCAAATACCTGATTGGAGCGACAACTTTAGTTTTTTGTCAGGGCAGGAACAGGTTGGCTCTGAGGACGACGGGTGTGATAACACACAGGGTGATGATGATGAGGTTGGAGATCCCACTTACTGTCAACCCACAGTCAGCCAAGAGATGAGGTCAGCAGAGGAGGTGGAGGAAGATGCTAGTGACGACGAGGTCAGGTTGCGCCTTCCTGGACAGAGACGTAGTACTGGAAGCACGTCAACAACTGCATCCTCAAACACAACTCTGCCTCTCACCACAAGTCGTGGTGGCTCTTCAGGTCGCATGGGTGCTAAGCCTTGCATAGCCTGGGCATTTTTTCAGATCGAAAAAGATGACCCAACTCGTGTTATCTGTAACATTTGTCAGCAAAAGCTAAGTAGAGGCCAAAAAATACATAGCTTGAGTACTTCATGCATGAACCGGCACATGGACATGAAGCATAAGTTGCAGTGGGAAGCTCAGTGTGCTACAATTCGGCCTAGCCGGCCGGGCCAACCACCGTCTGCCATATCTTGTGCATCCGCGGCCTCTTCATCCTCTGTGACTGGGGGGACAGCAGTCACACCTGTTTTGGGGCGCAGACCTGCCACCTCTTTACCCGCAACAGCCAGCGTGATTGGCAGGTCATCATTTTCTTTGGAGGTGGTAACACCAGCTGGTGTTGAGCGCTGTCCGACATCGATAGCACCACCTTTGGATCAAGGCAACCTAACATGTCCGCCTGCATCTTCCTCACAGACCGGCAGTTTGCCGGGGACACCCTTATCAACCCCGTCTAAGCACAATAGCCAGCCCTCGGTCCCTCAGATGTGGACAAGTAAAAGACCATTTCCTCCTAGCCATGAGAAAGCTAAGAGGTTGAATTTCACCATCTGCAAGCTCTTGGCTACAGAAATGCTGCCTTTCCGCCTGGTGGACACAGAGGATTTTCGAGACCTTATGTCCGTCGCAGTGCCCCAGTACCAGATACCCAGTCGGCACTACTTCTCAAAGAAAGGTGTGCCTGCGCTCCACCAGCATGTCGCACACAACATCACCGCTTCTTTGAGAAACTCTGTGTGTGACAGGGTGCATTTCACCACAGACACTTGGACGAGTAGGCATGGACAGGGGCGTTACATGTCGCTGACTGGGCACTGGGTAACTATGGTGACAGCAGGACAAGGGGCTGCTGTCCAAGTCTTGCCGTCCCCACGAGTTGTGCGTCAATCCTCTTTATGTCAAAGTTCCTCCACTGCTTCTGCCTCCTCAACCTCCTCTCGGGCTTCCACCTGCACCCAAAGCCTGTCTGGTCATGCCACAAGCTTTCTAACTGCGCAGAAGGGATCCTGCACACCTCCTTACTATGCTGGCAGTAGGGCTCAACGTCATCAGGCGGTTTTTACATTGAAATGTCTGGGAAATGTGAGTCACACAGCTGAGGAGTAGTGTTGAGCCACCCCCGTAGTGTTCGAGTTCGGTTCGGTTCGTCGAACACCCGTGTGTTCGCCGAACTGTTCGTCGAACTGTTCGTCGAACACCTTCGAACACCGTTAAAAACAATGGCAGGCAAACAAAAACACATAGAAACACATAGAAAACACCTTCAAAGGTGTCCAAAAGCTGACAAACTGCTCAGAAGACATAACTAACACATGGAAAAGTGACAAGTACATATAGTCATGTGAAAATAAAAGAGGTGGAGGAGTAAAAGGAGGGGGAGACACAGATATAGGCATGTCATGCCCTTCTAAAATCCAAAAAGTGAGAAGCCGACACGGCCAGTCCGCTCCTGCCCGTGCCACCTCCGTGTCGCCGGGTTTGTGCCAGAGCCGCGGTGAACCCTGACGGCCAGCCCCCCTCTCCCAATACTGGTGCCTGTCCGCTGGTGGGTCGAGCGAGCCCCCCTGTGGTGGAGGCCGCTCTAAGCTTTTTAATTTAAATTGTCTCTCTAATTTGAATGAATACACTTTAAATCCATTTACAAGGATCTATTGGAGGGCAAGTCTCATGCCAGCAGCCGCGTAATTCCAGCTCCAGTAGAGTCCACTAAAGCTGCTGCAGTTAAAAAGCTTTTATAAGGATCGAGCTCGGCTGTCCACCGCAAGGCATCCTAATGCCAGTCCCAGCCCCTATGCCTTGGGGTGCCTCCTGATGCTCTTCACTAAGTATCCCATGGTCCCGAATCATTTCCTTTGAAAAAATTAAGTGTCTAAACTACAGGTGGTGTAGCTTGCTTAACAGCCGGGATAATCCGCTGACTAGCAGACACTGCTACTAGGCACAAAGTATTTCCTGGGCTAGATGCAGTTAAAAATTTGTAATTAGATACTCTCGTTGGATGCTGAGAAAGCATTCCATAGAGTCTCCTGGCACGCCATATATGATTCTCTTAAAAAGCTTGGGGTAGGGGTCTAGGGGACCCTTTTATAGCCAAAATCACGGCCCTGTATCGCAATACGTCACCTAGGCTGAAGATAAATGGAACTGTAGCACCCTGAGGGCTCGGTTGCTACAGACGTATTGCACCTCACCCAGAGGTGTGATATCTCACTCTCAGGTAAGGATGGAGTGTGGATCAGAACCCGACACCTGCATGCATTACACCACATTGCCGTGGGGCAGGGCGACCAATATGCCCCTGAGATGGGCACGACAGTCCCTGTCCCTGGCTGGAGTGGGGGGAGGGAACACTGAGGAAGGGGAACCCTGTAGTGCAGGAGCAGGGAGGAAGCAGTTCCTGGGTGCATTGAGAAGGGAGTATAAAAGGTGGGCACCATCTTAGTTCAGTGCAGAGAAGTCTGAGCAGAAGTGGCAGGGAGCAGGGGCTCTGCATGAGCTCTGCTCCGGAGGCGGGCCTAGTAACAGAGGCCCAGGCCTGGAAGAGGGAGAAGGAAGGAAGAGGAGCGGAGAAGGCTCCAGGAACGAGGAATGAAGGGATCCCAGGGGTGCGGACGGGCGAGTCGCCACCGCACGCCCGAATCCACCTGCGTGGAGGGGTCAGGCCAAAGGGGGATACCGGTCCCCGAACTAGTGGAGGCAGGAAACGACCCTCAGCTAGAAACCGGAGGCTCTGACATTTTATGTGGCGCAGCCCCTCGCTACACCCGCTAGGAAGGCACCACATAGGGTCAGGGAAACTGGCGCCAAGTTTACCAAGAGGAGGCCCGAGGCATCCGGACAGAAGTGTTGGTAAGAAAGGCCAGACAAAGGACACACAAAGGGGGTCCTGTGAAGTGCTCCAAAGTTATCTGGGAGTTGTCTGAGCCCCTCACCTGGTGAGCACAGTACGACGTGGGCAGCCGTTACCTGCAGACGTGGTCTGGATAATAAGAACTGTGAGTAAAGGCCCTGGACTGCATCACTGACTCCGTGTCGTTACTGCTGCTGCCCTGCACCATCACCCCCATCCTCCGCATACACTGCCCTGAGGCTATACTCCTCCCGTGGGGAGTTATGCTACGCTCTGCTGCACCCACAACACCAGCCTCAGCGGTCTGCCCTGTAGCAGCGGTTCACTCTGACCGCAATCCACGGGTGGCGTAGTCGGACATTTAAACATCAAAACCACATAAATAGTTCCGCCACTGGTTTGACCGCCCTGAGCCACGGAACCGGGTCGCCGCCACGAAGACTACAACCACCAGCATCCACCAAAAAGGGTCCGGCTCCGGGTGTCCCAAGGCCCAGGGGGTGCGTCAGAACATTTTCATCACCTTTCACAATCACCAATGGGACAAGGCAGGGATGTCCTCTGTCCCCTCTCTTATACATCCTAGTGACGGAGCACCTGCTCTCATCAATTCGCCATAACCCCAATATTAGGTGGATTGAGGTGGGAGGCACCGAGTACAAGTGCTCTCTATTTGCTGATGATGTCCTAGTATATATCACTCAATCACATATATCCATCCCTGCTGTTATGGCTGAAATAGATCACTTTGTTACATGGTAAAATTTTAAAATCAATGCAGCGAAGTCTGAGGCCCTCGATGTCTCCCTCCCCAAATCCATATAGGATTCCATCCAGTCCAACTTTCCCTTTGCCTGTCCCTCACAGGGTATCAAATACTTAGGAATTCCTATTCATAGAGACCTCTCCCATCTATGTTATCTTAATTTTGGGCCCTTTATTGAACAACTCCATACAGACCACGGTTGGCAAGTTAGAACTGTAAGATTCACTACGTGAACCGCTGGTGTTTTGTGGAAAAGCACATGTACACTGCGTTCCAAATTATTATGCAAAAAGTGTTTAGGAGTGATAAGGGAAGAATTTGTTTGTTTGTCAGTTAAACTCATTGATGGTGATGTGTGTCAGGGCTCTTTATATCACTGTAAGCAATTGCAGACACCTGTGCTAATTAGTTTGGCAGGTGTGTCCAATGAAAGGCAAGACTACTTAAGAAGGCTCTCTCACATTATTAAGCAGCCTACATTTTCTGCCAAAATGGGAAAGAAAAAGGATGTGTCGGCTGCTGAGAAGCAACAAATTGTGGAGTGTTTAGGTCAAGGCATGACTACAATCAACATTGTGCGATGATCAGGATGAAGTGTCTTGGCAATCAAGAAGTATGTAGCTGATTCACAGTACACACGTGTGCGTGCTGATAAGGGCAAATTGAGGACTCTTTCCTACAGGCAATTACGTCAGGTTGAAAGAGCAGCGGCAAAAAAGCCTTGTCATAGCAGCAGACAAGTTTTTGAAGCTGCTTGTGCCTCCAACGTCCCCCGAACAACAAGATGCAGGGTCCTTCAGAGGTTTGCAGCTGTGCATACGCCATCCTGTCGACCTCCTCTATCCACTTCACACAAGCAGAAACGGCTCCAGTGGGCCAAACATTACATGAAGACTGATTTCAAAACAGTTTTGTTCACGGATGAGTGCCGTGCAGCGCTCGATGGTCCAGATGGATGGAGTAGAGGGTGGCTGGTTGATGGACACCCCACGCAAACACGGCTACAGCGCCAACAAGGAGGAGGTGGAGTAATGTTTTGGGCTGGAATCATGGGGAGAGAGATTGTCGGCCCCTTTAGGATCCCTGAAGGCGCTAAAGATGAACTCCATAATGTATGTGGATTTTCTCAAACAGCACTTCCTGCCATGGTTCAAGAAGAAGAACCGTGTATTTCACAGCAAGATCATTTTTCTGCATGATAATGCACCATCTCATGCTGCACATAAAACATCTGCATCTCTGGCTGATATGGGCATAAAAGGGGACAAACTTATGGTGTGACCCCCATGCTCCCCTGACCTCTACCCCATTCAGAACCTTTGGAGCATCATTAAAAGGAGTGTCTATGATGGCGGGAGGCAGTTCACATCTAAGCAACAGCTCTGGGAGGGTATTCTGTCCTCATGCAAAACAATTGAAGCAGAAACCATCCAAAACCTGACAAATTCAATGGACGAGAGAGTTCAGAAGCTCCTTTCGAACAAGGGGTCCTATGTGAAAATGTAACATCACCTAGAATAAAGTTTTGAGTTGAAAACTGTTTGATTTCAGTTTCTAACAACCTGCTAATGCTTATAATTTCAAAAATGACCATTTTTTTGGTCTTTATTAAAATGAAAAGGTTGATCGAAAAGTTTGGGGGATCTAAGCGTGTGGCAACCCAGTAGTCATGATTACTTCGAATTCTGACAATATGAGGGTCATGCTGCAGGTAGTGCAGCAAGAAGGCACTTATGTGTCTTGCGCATCTCGGAGCCCCAAAATTATTTTCCGGGCTAGATGCAGCTAAAAATTATTTTTAATTTTAAATCTGGTGAAGCTTTAGTATAGATGGCCTAATAGGATCAGTGCTGCACACTGCTACAAAGCCCAAATTATTTTCCAGTCAAGATACAGATAAACATGATTAGTAATTTGAAAGCTTAAAACGGTTGGTAGGGTGATTTTAACCAATCATCAAGCTTTTACTCTCCCCAGGATGACACAGGGGTAGAAAAGTCGTTTCGGATCCATGATTTGTTCATCTTTATGAACGTGAGTCTGTCTACATTATCAGTGGAGAGCCGCGTGCGCTTATCTGTCAGCACACCACCAGCAGCGCTGAACACACGTTCAGACAGAACGCTGGCTGCGGGGCATGACAAGATCTCCAAGGCGTAAGTGGCTAGCTCCGGCCATTTATCCAGATTGGAAGCCCAAAAAGAGCAAGGGTCCAGTGACACAGTCGTGGCTTCAATGTTTACTTGGAGATACTCCTGTACCATCGTCTCTAGGCGTTGACTATGTGTCAGACTTCTTGTCTCCTGTGGCCTTGCAAAGGATGGGCTAAAAAAGTGGTGAAATGATTCCGCAAAATTGATGTTACCAGCAGATACTGTGGTTCTGTTACGGTTTGAGTGCTGAACACTTGACGGTCCCACGGTTGGCAAGTTGGAACTGTGAGATTCACTACGTGCACCACTGGTATTTTGTGGAAAAGCACATGTAAGATTCTGCAACAGTCTCTGCTGATACTCCTGCATGCGTGCATCCCTTTCTATGGCAGGAATAATTTCTGCAAATTTACTTTTGTACCGGGGATCTAACAGTGTGGCAACCCAGTAGTCAGGATTATTTCTAATTCTCACAATTCGAGGGTCATGTTGCAGGTAGTGCAGCAAGAAGGCACTCATGTGTGTTGCGCATCCAGGAGCACCAAGTCCCTGTTGTGTTGGTGGCGAGGTAACAATCATGCTTCCTTCCTCTGTCCTCTCCCCCCAACCTCGCACAACAGAAATGTGATCAAGGTCTCCCTCATCTGATGAGTCTTCCATCAGTTCGTCCTCCACTTCTTCCTGGGCTCCTGCACCTTCCTCACTAGTTTGGCTGCTACCATGCGCCCTGGTAAAACCATCTCCCTCACCCTCACATGCCTGCCGCCTTGGTGCTGCCGACCGTCTGGACCTTGCAGATGTTAGCCCTTCCGCATACAACTCCTCCTCCTCTACTTCCTCCACCTCCTCTTGTGCCACCACCTGACTCCGAATTCTGTTTAACATGTGCTCCAGCATGTAAATCACCGGAATAGTCATGCTGATAATGGCATCGTCAGCACTAAACATCTTCGTCGCCATTTCAAAACTGTGCAGAAGGGTGCATAGGTCCCTGATCTGAGACCACTCCTCCAGCGTGATTTGCCCCACCTCTGAATCTCGTTGGCCCAGGCTATACGTCAGAACGTATTGCACCAGGGCTTGTCGGTGCTGCCACAGTCGCTGCAACATGTGCAGAGTTGAATTCCACCGGGTAGGCACATCGCATTTTAGCCGGTGAAGTGGCAGGCCCAACGACTTCTGTAGAGATGTAAGTCGCTGAGCTGCGGGATGCGAAAGGCGGAAGTGAGCACACAGCGACCGTGCCCTCTGCAGAAGGCCATCTAGTCTGGGATAGTGGGCTAAAAATTGCTGGACAACCAGGTTCAACACGTGAGCCATACAAGGCACGTGTGTGACATTGCCCCGGCGAAGGGCCGCACGCAGGTTTGCAGCATTGTCGCACACGGCCTTCCCTGGTTTCAGGTCCAGTGGAGACAACCATTCATGAAATTGGTTCTCCAGAGCTGACCACAACTCCTCAGCTGTGTGACTCACATTTCCCAGACATTTCAATGTAAAAACCGCCTGATGACGTTGAGCCCTACTGCCAGCATAGTAAGGAGGTGTGCAGGATCCCTTCTGTGCAGTTAGAAAGCTTGTGGCATGACCAGACAGGCTTTGGGTGCAGGTGGAAGACCGAGAGGAGGTTGAGGAGGCAGAAGCAGTGGAGGAACTTTGACATAAAGAGGATTGACGCACAACTCGTGGGGACGGCAAGACTTGGACAGCAGCCCCTTGTCCTGCTGTCACCATAGTTACCCAGTGCCCAGTCAGCGACATGTAACGCCCCTGTCCATGCCTACTCGTCCAAGTGTCTGTGGTGAAATGCACCCTGTCACACACAGAGTTTCTCAAAGAAGCGGTGATGTTGTGTGCGACATGCTGGTGGAGCGCAGGCACACCTTTTTTTGAGAAGTAGTGCCGACTGGGCATCTGGTACTGGGGCACTGCGACGGACATAAGGTCTCAAAAATCCTCTGTGTCCACCAGGCGGAAAGGCAGCATTTCTGTAGCCAAGAGCTTGCAGATGGTGAAATTCAACCTCTTAGCTTTCTCATGGCTAGGAGGAAATGGTCTTTTACTTGTCCACATCTGAGGGACCGAGGGCTGGCTATTGTGCTTAGACGGGGTTGATAAGGGTGTCCCCGGCAAACTGCCGGTCTGTGAGGAAGATGCAGGCGGACATGTTAGGTTGCCTTGATCCAAAGGTGGTGCTATCGATGTCGGACAGCGCTCAACACCAGCTGGTGTTACCACCTCCAAAGAAAATGATGACCTGCCAATCACGCTGGCTGTTGCGGGTAAAGAGGTGGCAGGTCTGCGCCCCAAAACAGGTGTGACTGCTGTCCCCCCAGTCACAGAGGATGAAGAGGCCGCGGATGCACAAGATATGGCAGACGGTGGTTGGCCCGGCCGGCTAGGCCGCATTGTAGCACACTGAGCTTCCCACTGCAACTTATGCTTCATGTCCATGTGCCGGTTCATGCATGAAGTACTCAAACTATGTATTTTTTGGCCTCTACTTAGCTTTTGCTGACAAATGTTACAGATAACACGAGTTGGGTCATCTTTATCGATCTGAAAAAATGCCCAGGCTATGCAAGGCTTAGCACCCATGCGACCTGAAGAGCCACCACGACTTGTGGTGAGAGGCAGAGTTGTGTTTGAGGATGCAGTTGTTGACGTGCTTCCAGTACTACGTCTCTGTCCAGGAAGGCGCAACCTGACCTCGTCGTCACTAGCATCTTCCTCCACCTCCTCTGCTGACCTCATCTCTTGGCTGACTGTGGGTTGACAGTAAGTGGGATCTCCAACCTCATCATCATCACCCTGTGTGTTATCACACCCGTCGTCCTCAGAGCCAACCTGTTCCTGCCCTGACAAAAAACTAAAGTTGTCGCTCCAATCAGGTATTTGAGTCTTATCATCGTCTTCCTCATTGTCTCCACCAACAGGAGTTACAGTTTGGGAATGAGGGTCTACATTATGGTCAGAACCTTCTGCGTCTGGTCCTGGATCCGACTCATAAAGATTCTGGGCATCAGTGCAGATCATTTCCTCGTCTGGATTCACAGAAGCGCTGGAGTCGACCTCTGATTCCCAGGCTATAGTATGAGTAAACAGCTCTGCAGACTCAACCATCTGTTCTACCTCATACTCAGACGGGCAGCTGGAGATTTGGGAGCTGTGAGGAAGCAAGTGCGATTTGGGTGACACCTTTGAGGACTGGAGTATTTGTGATGTTGAAGTTGATGTGGAGGAGAGCCCACTTAAAGGAGCACTTGATATCCGTTGAAGCACCTGCTGTTTTTGTGCCTCATCTGGAATTTGTAGCGATTGGCGTGGCCGTAAGAAAGGGATCTTATCACATTGTCCGCTAAAAGAAGTAGACATTTTAGTTTGGCTGGAAGATGGTCTTTCTTCTGCAGATGTTACTGTTGCTTTAACACCTACCCCACGGACACAACCTTTTTTCCCCTTCCCAACACGCCTATTCCCCTTTCCACCAGCAGCAGGCCTTTTTCCACTCATTTTGGTGGTTAACTAATTCACAACTCTGGAGTTGTTTGCACAAAAAAACAATGGATGGTAACCGAGCAGAGCTGAGTGGCCAAACTGTGGTATTAGGCCAAAACTATTGGCTGGGTTAGATGCAGAAAAAAATTATATTCAATTTGCAACCTGATGGAGGTCAGTATAGATGGACTAATACAACAAGTCCCACACACAGCTAGAAGCCCAATATTTTTTCAGAGGTAGATGCAGAAAAAATTATATTCAGTTTGCAACCTGATGGAGGTCAGTATAGATGGATTAATAGAACAAGACCCACACACAGCTAGAAGCCCAATATTTTTTCAGAGCTAGATGCAGAAAAAAATTATATTCAGTTTGCAACCTGATGGAGGTCAGTATAGATGGATTAATAGAACAAGACCCACACACAGCTAGAAGCCCAATATTTTTTCAGAGGTAGATGCAGAAAAAAATATATTCAGTTTGCAACCTGATGGAGGTCAGTATAGGTGGACTAATAGAACAAGTCCCACACACTGCTAGAAGGCCAAATATTTTTTCAGAGCTAGAGGCAGAAAAAAATTATATTCAGTTTGCAACCTAATGGAGGTCAGTATAGATGGATTAATAGAACAAGACCCACACACAGCTAGAAGCCCAATATTTTTTCAGAGCTAGATGCAGAAAAAAATTATATTCAGTTTGCAACCTGATGGAGGTCAGTATAGATGGATTAATAGAACAAGACCCACACACAGCTAGAAGCCCAATATTTTTTCAGAGCTAGATGCAGAAAAAAATTATATTCAGTTTGCAACCTGATGGAGGTCAGTATAGATGGATTAATAGAACAAGACCCACACACAGCTAGAAGCCCAATATTTTTTCAGAGCTAGATGCAGAAAAAAATGATATTCAGTTTGCAACCTGATGGAGGTCAGTATAGATGGATTAATAGAACAAGACCCACACACAGCTAGAAGCCCAATATTTTTTCAGAGCTAGATGCAGAAAAAAATTATATTCAGTTTGCAACCTGATGGAGGTCAGTATAGATGGATTAATAGAACAAGACCCACATACAGCTAGAAGCCCAATATTTTTTCAGAGCTAGATGCAGAAAAAAATTATATTCAGTTTGCAACCTGATGGAGGTCAGTATAGATGGATTAATAGAACAAGACCCACACACAGCTAGAAGCCCAATATTTTTTCAGAGCTAGATGCAGAAAAAATTATATTCAGTTTGCAACCTGATGGAGGTCAGTATAGATGGATTAATAGAACAATACCCACACACAGCTAGAAGCCCAATATTTTTTCAGAGCTAGATGCAGAAAAAAATTATATTCAGTTTGCAACCTGATGGAGGTCAGTATAGATGGATTAATAGAACAAGACCCACACACAGCTAGAAGCCCAATATTTTTTCAGAGCTAGTTGCAGAAAAAAATATATTCAGTTTGCAACCTGATGGAGGTCAGTATAGATGGACTAATACAACAAGTCCCACACACAGCTAGAAGCCCAATATTTTATCAGAGGTAGATGCAGAAAAAAATATATTCAGTTTGCAACCTGATGGAGGTCAGTATAGGTGGACTAATAGAACAAGTCCCACACACTGCTAGAAGGCCAAATATTTTTTCAGAGCTAGATGCAGAAAAAAATTATATTCAGTTTGCAACCTGATGGAGGTCAGTATAGATGGATTAATAGAACAAGACCCACACACAGCTAGAATCCCAATATTTTTTCAGAGCTAGATGCAGAAAAAAATTATATTCAGTTTGCAACCTGATGGAGGTCAGTATAGATGGATTAATAGAACAAGACCCACACACAGCTAGAAGCCCAATATTTTTTCAGAGCTAGATGCAGAAAAAAATTATATTCAGTTTGCAACCTGATGGAGGTCAGTATAGATGGATTAATAGAACAAGACCCACACACAGCTAGAAGCCCAATATTTTTTCAGAGCTAGATGCAGAAAAAAATTAGATTCAGTTTGCAACCTGATGGAGGTCAGTATAGATGGACTAATAGAATGATGCTATGCCCAAAAGATTTTACTTCACTAGGTGCAGTAAAAAAATTGGTATTATATACACAGGTGGTATATCTTGCAACACAGATAGGCTACTCCACTGACTAACACACTCTGCAATAGGCCAAAAAGGATTAGCTTTGCTAGATTCAGCCAAATGCTGTGAAAAAAACTTGCACAGCACTGGCACAGACCTGCCTGGCAAAAACTGATAGGAACTGATGTAACCTAGTCCTGAAAAGGACTCCAATTACAATTAGTCTTTACTCCCACAACCTATCTATTTAAGAGCACAGACCTGCCGGATAAAAGTCGTAGGAAATGCTGTAACCTAGTCCTTAAAAGGACTGCAATCACAACTATTCCCTACTCCCAAGCTATCTGTATATTTGTGCGAAAATTGGCTTGAAATTAACAAGGTATAGCGCACACAGCAACAGCGGTGCCGTCTAACACGCAGCTGCAGCAGTGAGAAAATGTTGGCGACGGGGAAAATGGCTTGGTCTTATAGGGCAAGGACATGTGACATACACCGCCAATGACACATGCCCTTGCTTGTGTGAAAAAAAACACTTCGCTCCGTGTGTGCGCTGCTGATAGGCTGACAGATTGCACCTCCCCACTGTAAATGCGGGAAAGAGAAAAAAAAATGGAGATCTTCATTGTTCCTGCAGAGATCCATCCCCTGCCCCTCCCCCCACCCCGCTGTACACTCAAACTGCGTATTAACATTAATTTTCATCATTACTGAGAAAAAATCCAGTTATGATTTTGGTGCACGAACAGTTATCGAACATAACCTCGAACAGCCGAATTTTTCTCAAATTGTTCGTGTTCGCCGAACGGCTCGAACACCGCCCAAAACAGCTCGAATTTTAGATTGGCGAACAATTCGAGTAGAACAACGCTCATCTCTAATAGACACTCCTTTTAATGATGCTCCAAAGGTTCTGAATAGTGTTGAGCCACCCCCGTAGTGTTCGAGTTCGGTTCGGTTCGTCGAACACCCGTGTGTTCGCCGAACTGTTCGTCGAACTGTTCGTCGAACACCTTCGAACACCGTTAAAACCAATGGCAGGCAAACAAAAACACATAGAAACACATAGAAAACACCTTCAAAGGTGTCCAAAAGCTGACAAACTGCTCAGAAGACACAACTAACACATGGAAAAGTGACAAGTACATATAGTCATGCGAAAAGAAAAGAGGTGGAGGAGTAAAAGGAGGGGGAGACACAGATATAGGCATGTCATGCCCTTCTAAAATCCAAAAAGTGAGAAGCCGAGACGGCCAGTCCGCTCCTGCCCGTGCCACCTCCGTGTCGCCGGGTTTGTGCCAGAGCCGCGGTGAACCCTGACGGCCAGCCCCCCTCTCCCAATACTGGTGCCTGTCCGCTGGTGGGTCGAGAGAGCCCCCCTGTGGTGGAGGCAGCTCTAAGCTTTTTAATTTAAATTGTCCCTCTAATTTGAATGAATACACTTTAAATCCATTTACAAGGATCTATTGGAGGGCAAGTCTCATGCCAGCAGCCGCGTAATTCCAGCTCCAGTAGCGTCCACTAAAGCTGCTGCAGTTAAAAAGCTTTTATAAGGATCGAGCTCGGCTGTCCACCGCAAGGCATCCTAGTGCCAGTCCCAGCCCCTATGCCTTGGGGTGCCTCCTGATGCTCTTCACTAAGTATCCCGTGGTCCCGAAGCATTTCCTTTGAAAAAATTAAGTGTCCAAACTACAGGTGGTGTAGCTTGCTTAACAGCCGGGATAATCCGCTGACTAGCAGACACTGCTACTAGGCACAAAGTATTTCCTGGGCTAGATGCAGTTTAAAATTTGTAAGTAGATACTCTCGTTGGATGCTGAGAAAGCATTCCATAGAGTCTCCTGGCACGCCATATATGATTCTCTTAAAAAGCTTGGGGTAGGGGTCTAGGGGACCCTTTTATAGCCAAAATCACGGCCCTGTATCACAATACGTCACCTAGGCTGAAGATAAATGGAACTGTAGCACCGAGGGCTCGGTTGCTACAGACGTATTGCACCTCACCCAGAGGTGTGATATCTCACTCTCAGATGAGGATGGAGTGTGGATCAGGACCCGACACCTGCATGCATTACACCACATTGCCGTGGGGCAGGGCGACCAATATGCCCCTGAGATGGGCACGACAGTCCCTGTCCCTGGCTGGAGTGGGGGGAGGGAACACTGAGGAAGGGGAACCCTGCAGTGCAGGAGCAGGGAGGAAGCAGTTCCTGGGTGCATTGAGAAGGGAGTATAAAAGGTGGGCACCATCTTAGTTCAGTGCAGAGAAGTCTGAGCAGAAGTGGCAGGGAGCAGGGGCTCTGCATGAGCTCTGCTCCGGAGGCGGGCCTAGTAACAGAGGCCCAGGCCTGCAAGAGGGAGAAGGAAGGAAGAGGAGCGGAGAAGGCTCCAGGAACGAGGAATGAAGGGATCCCAGGGGTGCGGACGGGCGAGTCGCCACCGCATGCCCGAATCCACCTGCGTGGAGGGGTCAGGCCAAAGGGGGAGACCGGTCCCCGAACTAGTGGAGGCAGGAAACGACCCTCAGCTAGAAACCGGAGGCTCTGACATTTTATGTGGCGCAGCCCCTTGCTCCACCCGCTAGGAAGGCACCACATAGGGTCAGGGAAACTGGCGCCAAGTTTACCAAGAGGAGGCCCGAGGCAGCCGGACAGAAGTGTTGGTAAGAAAGGCCAGACAAAGGACACACAAAGGGGGTCCTGTGAAGCGCTCCAAAGTTATCTGGGAGTTGTCTGAGCCCCTCACCTGGTGAGCACAGTACGACGTGGGCAGCCGTTACCTGCAGACGTGGTCTGGATAATAAGAACTGTGAGTAAAGGCCCTGAACTGAATCACTGACTCCGTGTCGCTACTGCTGCTGCCCTGCACCATCACCCCCATCCTCCGCATACACTGCCCTGAGGCTATACTCCTCCCGTGGGGAGTTATGCTACGCTCTGCTGCACCCACAACACCAGCCTTAACGGTCTGCCCTGTAGCGGCGGTTCACTCTGACCGCAATCCACGGGTGGCGTAGTCGGACATTTAAACATCAAAACCACATAAATAGTTCCGCCACTGGTTTGATCGCCCTGAGCCACGGAACCGGATCGCCGCCACGAAGACTACAACCACCAGCATCCACCAAAAAGGGTCCGGCTCCGGGTGTCCCAAGGCCCAGGGGGTGCGTCAGAACATTTTCATCACCTTTCACAATCACCAATGGGACAAGGCAGGGATGTCCTCTGTCCCCTCTCTTATACATCCTAGTGACGGAGCACCTGCTCTCATCAATTCGCCATAACCCCAATATTAGGTGGATTGAGGTGGGAGGCACCGAGTACAAGTGCTCTCTATTTGCTGATGATGTCCTAGTATATATCACTCAATCACATATATCCATCCCTGCTGTTATGGCTGAAATAGATCACTTTGTTACATGGTAAAATTTTAAAATCAATGCAGCGAAGTCTGAGGCCCTCGATGTCTCCCTCCCTAAATCCATATAGGATTCCATCCAGTCCAACTTTCCCTTTGCCTGGCCCTCACAGGGTATCAAATACTTAGGAATTCCTATTCATAGAGACCTCTCCCATCTATGTTATCTTAATTTTGGGCCCTTTATTGAACAATTCCATACAGACCACGGTTGGCAAGTTAGAACTGTAAGATTCACTACGTGAACCACTGGTGTTTTGTGGAAAAGCACATGTACACCGCGTTCCAAATTATTATGCAAAAAGTGTTTAGGAGTGATAAGGGAAGAATTTGTTTGTTTGTCAGTTAAACTCATTGATGGTGATGTGTGTCAGGGCTCTTTATATCACTGTAAGCAATTGCAGACACCTGTGCTAATTAGTTTGGCAGGTGTGTCCAATGAAAGGCAAGACTACTTAAGAAGGCTCTCTCACATTATTAAGCAGCCTACATTTTCTGCCAAAATGGGAAAGAAAAAGGATGTGTCGGCTGCTGAGAAGCAACAAATTGTGGAGTGTTTAGGTCAAGGCATGACTACAATCAACATTGTGCGATGATCAGGATGAAGTGTCTTGGCAATCAAGAAGTATGTAGCTGATTCACAGTACACACGTGTGCGTGCTGATAAGGGCAAATTGAGGACTCTTTCCTACAGGCAATTACGTCAGGTTGAAACAGCAGCGGCAAAAAAGCCTTGTCATAGCAGCAGACAAGTTTTTGAAGCTGCTTGTGCCTCCAACGTCCCCCAAACAACAAGATGCAGGGTCCTTCAGAGGTTTGCAGCTGTGCATATGCCATCCTGTCGACCTCCTCTATCCACTTCACACAAGCAGAAACGGCTCCAGTGGGCCAAACATTACATGAAGACTGATTTCAAAACTGTTTTGTTCACGGATGAGTGCCGTGCAGCGCTCGATGGTCCAGATGAATGGAGTGGAGGATGGCTGGTTGATGGACACCCCACGCAAACACGGCTACAGCGCCAACAAGGAGGAGGTGGAGTAATGTTTTGGGCTGGAATCATGGGGAGAGAGATTGTCGGCCCCTTTAGGATCCCTGAAGGCGCTAAAGATGAACTCCATAATGTATGTGGATTTTCTCAAACAGCACTTCCTGCCATGGTTCAAGAAGAAGAACCGTGTATTTCACAGCAAGATCATTTTTCTGCATGATAATGCACCATCTCATGCTGCACATAAAACATCTGCATCTCTGGCTGATATGGGCATAAAAGGGGACAAACTTATGGTGTGACCCCCATGCTCCCCTGACCTCTACCCCATTCAGAACCTTTGGAGCATCATTAAAATGAGTGTCTATGATGGCGGGAGGCAGTTCACATCTAAGCAACAGCTCTGGGAGGGTATTCTGTCCTCATGCAAAACAATTGAAGCAGAAACCATCCAAAACCTGACAAATTCAATGGACGAGAGAGTTCAGAAGCTCCTTTCGAACAAGGGGTCCTATGTGAAAATGTAACATCACCTAGAATAAAGTTTTGAGTTGAAAACTTTTTGATTTCAGTTTCTAACAACCTGCTAATGCTTATAATTTCAAAAATGACCATTTTTTTGGTCTTTATTAAAATGAAAAGGTTGATCGAAAAGTTTGGGGGATCTAAGAGTGTGGCAACCCAGTAGTCATGATTACTTCGAATTCTGACAATATGAGGGTCATGCTGCAGGTAGTGCAGCAAGAAGGCACTTATGTGTCTTGCGCATCTCGGAGCCCCAAAATTATTTTCCGGGCTAGATGCAGCTAAAAATTATTTTTAATTTTAAATCTGGTGAAGCTTATTATAGATGGCCTAATAGGATCAGTGCTGCACACTGCTACAAAGCCCAAATTATTTTCCAGTCAAGATACAGATAAACATGATTAGTAATTTGAAAGCTTAAAACGGTTGGTAGGGTGATTTTAACCAATCATCAAGCTTTTACTCTCCCCAGGATGACACAGGGGTAGAAAAGTCGTTTCGGATCCATGATTTGTTCATCTTTATGAACGTGAGTCTGTCTACATTATCAGTGGAGAGCCGCGTGCGCTTATCTGTCAGCACACCACCAGCAGCGCTGAACACACGTTCAGACAGAACGCTGGCTGCGGGGCATGACAAGATCTCCAAGGCGTAAGTGGCTAGCTCCGGCCATTTATCCAGATTGGAAGCCCAAAAAGAGCAAGGGTCCAGTGACACAGTCGTGGCTTCAATGTTTACTTGGAGATACTCCTGTACCATCGTCTCTAGGCGTTGACTATGTGTCAGACTTCTTGTCTCCTGTGGCCTTGCAAAGGATGGGCTAAAAAAGTGGTGAAATGATTTCGCAAAATTGATGTTACCAGCAGATACTGTGGTTCTGTTACGGTTTGAGTGCTGAACACTTGACGGTCCCACGGTTGGCAAGTTGGAACTGTGAGATTCACTACGTGCACCACTGGTATTTTGTGGAAAAGCACATGTAAGATTCTGCAACAGTCTCTGCTGATACTCCTGTATGCGTGCATCCCTTTCTATGGCAGGAATAATTTCTGCAAATTTACTTTTGTACCGGGGATCTAACAGTGTGGCAACCCAGTAGTCAGGATTATTTCTAATTCTCACAATTCGAGGGTCATGTTGCAGGTAGTGCAGCAAGAAGGCACTCATGTGTGTTGCGCATCCAGGAGCACCAAGTCCCTGTTGTGTTGGTGGCGAGGTAACAATCATGCTTCCTTCCTCTGTCCTCTCCCCCCAACCTCGCACAACAGAAATGTGATCAAGGTCTCCCTCATCTGATGAGTCTTCCATCAGTTCGTCCTCCACTTCTTCCTGGGCTCCTGCACCTTCCTCACTAGTTTGGCTGCTACCATGCGCCCTGGTAAAACCATCTCCCCCACCCTCACATGCCTGCCGCCTTGGTGCTGCCGACCGTCTGGACCTTGCAGATGTTAGCCCTTCCGCATACAACTCCTCCTCCTCTACTTCCTCCACCTCCTCTTGTGCCACCACCTGACTCCGAATTCTGTTTAACATGTGCTCCAGCATGTAAATCACCGGAATAGTCATGCTGATAATGGCATCGTCAGCACTAAACATCTTCGTCGCCATTTCAAAACTGTGCAGAAGGGTGCATAGGTTCCTGATCTGAGACCACTCCTCCAGCGTGATTTGCCCCACCTCTGAATCTCGTTGGCCCAGGCTATACGTCAGAACGTATTGCACCAGGGCTTGTCGGTGCTGCCACCGTCGCTGCAACATGTGCAGAGTTGAATTCCACCGGGTAGGCACATCGCATTTTAGCCGGTGAAGTGGCAGGCCCAACGACTTCTGTAGAGATGTAAGTCGCTGAGCTGCGGGATGCGAACGGCGGAAGTGAGCACACAGCGACCGTGCCCTCTGCAGAAGGCCATCTAGTCTGGGATAGTGGGCTAAAAATTGCTGGACAACCAGGTTCAACACGTGAGCCATACAAGGCACGTGTGTGACATTGCCCCGGCGAAGGGCCGCACCCAGGTTTGCAGCATTGTCGCACACGGCCTTCCCTGGTTTCAGGTCCAGTGGAGACAACCATTCATGAAATTGGTTCTCCAGAGCTGACCACAACTCCTCAGCTGTGTGACTCACATTTCCCAGACATTTCAATGTAAAAACCGCCTGATGACGTTGAGCCCTACTGCCAGCATAGTAAGGAGGTGTGCAGGATCCCTTCTGCGCAGTTAGAAAGCTTGTGGCATGACCAGACAGGCTTTGGGTGCAGGTGGAAGACCGAGAGGAGGTTGAGGAGGCAGAAGCAGTGGAGGAACTTTGACATAAAGAGGATTGACGCACAACTCGTGGGGACGGCAAGACTTGGACAGCAGCCCCTTGTCCTGCTGTCACCATAGTTACCCAGTGCCCAGTCAGCGACATATAACGCCCCTGTCCATGCCTACTCGTCCAAGTGTCTGTGGTGAAATGCACCCTGTCACACACAGAGTTTCTCAAAGAAGCGGTGATGTTGTGTGCGACATGCTGGTGGAGCGCAGGCACACCTTTCTTTGAGAAGTAGTGCCGACTGGGCATCTGGTACTGGGGCACTGCGACGGACATAAGGTCTCGAAAATCCTCTGTGTCCACCAGGCGGAAAGGCAGCATTTCTGTAGCCAAGAGCTTGCAGATGGTGAAATTCAACCTCTTAGCTTTCTCATGGCTAGGAGGAAATGGTCTTTTACTTGTCCACATCTGAGGGACCGAGGGCTGGCTATTGTGCTTAGACGGGGTTGATAAGGGTGTCCCCGGCAAACTGCCGGTCTGTGAGGAAGATGCAGGCGGACATGTTAGGTTGCCTTGATCCAAAGGTGGTGCTATCGATGTCGGACAGCGCTCAACACCAGCTGGTGTTACCACCTCCAAAGAAAATGATGACCTGCCAATCACGCTGGCTGTTGCGGGTAAAGAGGTGGCAGGTCTGCGCCCCAAAACAGGTGTGACTGCTGTCCCCCCAGTCACAGAGGATGAAGAGGCCGCGGATGCACAAGATATGGCAGACGGTGATTGGCCCGGCCGGCTAGGCCGCATTGTAGCACACTGAGCTTCCCACTGCAACTTATGCTTCATGTCCATGTGCCGGTTCATGCATGAAGTACTCAAACTATGTATTTTTTGGCCTCTACTTAGCTTTTGCTGACAAATGTTACAGATAACACGAGTTGGGTCATCTTTATCGATCTGAAAAAATGCCCAGGCTATGCAAGGCTTAGCACCCATGCGACCTGAAGAGCCACCACGACTTGTGGTGAGAGGCAGAGTTGTGTTTGAGGATGCAGTTGTTGACGTGCTTCCAGTACTACGTCTCTGTCCAGGAAGGCGCAACCTGACCTCGTCGTCACTAGCATCTTCCTCCACCTCCTCTGCTGACCTCATCTCTTGGCTGACTGTGGGTTGACAGTAAGTGGGATCTCCGACCTCATCATCATCACCCTGTGCGTTATCACACCCGTCGTCCTCAGAGCCAACCTGTTCCTGCCCTGACAAAAAACTAAAGTTGTCGCTCCAATCAGGTATTTGAGTCTTATCATCGTCTTCCTCATTGTCTCCACCAACAGGAGTTACAGTTTGGGAATGAGGGTCTACATTATGGTCAGAACCTTCTGCGTCTGGTCCTGGATCCGACTCATAAAGATTCTGGGCATCAGTGCAGATCATTTCCTCGTCTGGATTCACAGAAGCGCTGGAGTCGACCTCTGATTCCCAGGCTATAGTATGAGTAAACAGCTCTGCAGACTCAACCATCTGTTCTACCTCATACTCAGACGGGCAGCTGGAGATTTGGGAGCTGTGAGGAAGCAAGTGCGATTTGGGTGACACCTTTGAGGACTGGAGTATTTGTGATGTTGAAGTTGATGTGGAGGAGAGCCCACTTAAAGGAGCACTTGATATCCGTTGAAGCACCTGCTGTTTTTGTGCCTCATCTGGAATTTGTAGCGATTGGCGTGGCCGTAAGAAAGGGATCTTATCACATTGTCCGCTAAAAGAAGTAGACATTTTAGTTTGGCTGGAAGATGGTCTTTCTTCTGCACCTACCCCACGGACACAACCTTTTTTCCCCTTCCCAACACGCCTATTCCCCTTTCCACCAGCAGCAGGCCTTTTTCCACTCATTTTGGTGGTTAACTAATTCACAACTCTGGAGTTGTTTGCACAAAAAAACAATGGATGGTAACCGAGCAGAGCTGAGTGGCCAAACTGTGGTATTAGGCCAAAACTATTGGCTGGGCTAGATGCAGAAAAAAATTATTTTTAATTTGCAACCTGATGGAGGTCAGTATAGATGGACTAATAGACCAAGTCCCACACACTGCTAGAAGCCCAAATATTTTTTCAGAGCTAGATGCAGAAAAAAATTATTTTTAATTTGCAACCTGATGGAGGTCAGTATAGAAGGACTAATAGACCAAGTCCCACACACTGCTAGAAGCCCAAATATTTTTTCAGAGCTAGATGCAGAAAAAAAATATTTTTAATTTGCAACCTGATGGAGGTCAGTATAGATGGACTAATAGACCAAGTCCCACACACCACTAGAAGCCCAAATATTTTTTCAGAGCTAGATGCAGAAAAAAATTATTTTTAATTTGCAACCTGATGGAGGTCAGTATAGATGGACTAATAGACCAAGTCCCACACACTGCTAGAAGCCCAAATATTTTTTCAGAGCTAGATGCAGAAAAAAATTATTTTTAATTTGCAACCTGATGGAGGTCAGTATAGATGGACTAATAGAACAAGTCCCACACGCTGCTAGAAGCCCAAATATTTTTTCAGAGATAAATGAAGAAAAAAATTATTTTTAATTTGCAACCTGATGGAGGTCAGTATAGATGGACTAATAGACCAAGTCCCACACACTGCTAGAAGCCCAAATATTTTTTCAGAGCTAGATGCAGAAAAAAATTATTTTTAATTTGCAACCTGATGGAGGTCAGTATAGATGGACTAATAGACCAAGTCCCACACACTGCTAGAAGCCCAAATATTTTTTCAGAGCTAGATGCAGAAAAAAATTATTTTTAATTTGCAACCTGATGGAGGTCAGTATAGATGGACTAATAGACCAAGTCCCACACACCGCTAGAAGCCCAAATATTTTTTCAGAGCTAGATGCAGAAAATTTTTTTATTCAATTTGCAACCTGATGGAGGTCAGTATAGATGGACTAATAGACCAAGTCCCACACACTGCTAGAAGCCCAAATATTTTTTCAGAGCTAGATGCAGAAAAAAATTATTTTTAATTTGCAACCTGATGGAGGTCAGTATAGATGGACTAATAGACCAAGTCCCACACACTGCTAGAAGCCCAAATATTTTTTCAGAGCTAGATGCAGAAAAAAATTATTTTTAATTTGCAACCTGATGGAGGTCAGTATAGATGGACTAATAGACCAAGTCCCACACACCGCTAGAAGCCCAAATATTTTTTCAGAGCTAGATGCAGAAAATTTTTTTATTCAATTTGCAACCTGATGGAGGTCAGTATAGATGGACTAATAGACCAAGTCCCACACACTGCTAGAAGCCCAAATATTTTTTCAGAGCTAGATGCAGAAAAAAATTATTTTTAATTTGCAACCTGATGGAGGTCAGTATAGATGGACTAATAGACCAAGTCCCACACACTGCTAGAAGCCCAAATATTTTTTCAGAGCTAGATGCAGAAAAAAATTATTTTTAATTTGCAACCTGATGGAGGTCAGTATAGATGGACTAATAGAACAAGTCCCACACGTTGCTAGAAGCCCAAATATTTTTTCAGAGATAAATGAAGAAAAAAATTATTTTTAATTTGCAACCTGATGGAGTTCAGTATAGATGGACTAATAGACCAAGTCCCACACACTGCTAGAAGCCCAAATATTTTTTCAGAGCTAGATGCAGAAAAAAAATATTTTTAATTTGCAACCTGATGGAGGTCAGTATAGATGGACTAATAGACCAAGTCCCACACACTGCTAGAAGCCCAAATATTTTTTCAGAGCTAGATGCAGAAAAAAATTATTTTTAATTTGCAACCTGATGGATGTCAGTATAGATGGACTAAGAGACCAAGTCCGACACACCGCTAGAAGCCCAAATATTTTTTCAGAGCTAGATGCAGAAAAAAATTATATTCAGTTTGCAACCTGATGGAGGTCAGTATAGATGGACTAATAGAATGATGCTATGCCCAAAAGATTTTACTTCACTAGGTGCAGTAAAAAAATTGGTATTCTATACACAGGTGGTATATCTTGCAACACAGATAGGCTACTCCACTGACTAACACACTCTGCAATAGGCCAAAAAGGATTAGCTTTGCTAGATTCAGCCAAATGCTGTGAAAAAAACTTGCACAGCACTGGCACAGACCTGCCTGGCAAAAACTGATAGGAACTGATGTAACCTAGTCCTGAAAAGGACTCCAATTACAATTAGTCTTTACTACCACAATCTATCTATTTAAGAGCACAGACCTGCCTGATAAAAGTCGTAGGAAATGCTGTAACCTAGTCCTTAAAAGGACTGCAATCACAACTATTCCCTACTCCCAAGCTATCTGTATATTTGTGCGAAAATTGGCTTGAAATTAACAAGGTATAGCGCACACAGCAACAGCGGTGCCGTCTAACACGCAGCTGCAGCAGTGAGAAATTGGTGGCGACGGGGAAAATGGCTTGGTCTTATAGGGCAAGGACATGTGACATACACTGCCAATCACACATGCCCTTGCTTGTGTGAAAAAAAGCACTTCGCTCCGTGTGTGCGCTGCTGATAGGCTGACAGATTGCACCTCCCCACTGCAAATGCGGGAAAGAGAAAAAAAAATGGAGATCTTCATTGTTCCTGCAGAGATCCATCCCCTGCCCCTCCCCCCGCCCCGCTGTACACTCAAACTGCGTATTAACATTAATTTTCATCATTACTGAGAAAAAATCCAGTTATGATTTTGGTGCACGAACAGTTATCGAACATAACCTCGAACAGCCGAATTTTTCTCAAATTGTTCGTGTTCGCCGACCGGCTCGAACACCGCCCAAAACAGCTCGAATTTGAGATTGGCGAACAGTTCGAGTAGAACAACGCTCATCTCTAGTTCTGAATGGGGTAGAGGTCAGGGGAGCATGGGGGTCACACCATAAGTTTGTCCCCTTTTATGCCCATATCAGCCATAGATGCAGATTGTAACATACCTGGCGGCGTCCTTGCATGGTGGTCCATCTCCCACTGTGCAAGAGGGCGCACTTGGTCTCCTGTCCAGAATGTCTCTCTGGCTTCCCTCCATGCTGTCTGTTTGTGTCTGTTTCTGCTGCTTAAGGGCGGCGCCCGATCACTTCCTGCCTTTTGTACCTGCTGTGGGTCACACCCCTTGTGCGTCCTCAGCCTATTGCTGTCTGTCACTTGGTATATAGCTCAGCAGCTCCCTTCTATCCCTGCCTGAGCATAGTGTTTCCTTCAGTGTGTGCTTGCACTCTGAAGGTGCCAGGTCCCGTCTCTTGTCTCCTGCTTTTTGTATCAGTTCCCGTGTCTGAACTGAGTCCTGTATGTCTCCTGCTTTGCGGTATCAGCTCCCGTGTCTGAACTGAGTCCTTTCTGTGTTCTCTTGTCTGTCCTGTCTGAACACGCTCCTAGCCTGTTCCTCCTGCCTTCTAGGGGCCGATTACCTAGACCCGTTCCTGTATCTTGTCTGACCTGTCTGTACTCGCTCCTAGCCTGTTCCTCTCGCCTTCTAGTGGCCGATTTCCTAGACCCGCTCCTGTGTCTGGTCTGTCCTGTCTGAACACGCTCCTTGCCTGTTCGTTCCGCCTTTTAGTGGCCGATTTCCTAGACCCGCTCCTGTGTCTGGTCTGTCCTGTCTGAACACGCTCCTTGCCTGTTCGTTCCGCCTTCTAGTGGCCGATTTCCTAGACCCGCTCCTGTGTCTGGTCTGTCCTGTCTGAACACGCTCCTTGCCTGTTCGTCCCGACTCTCTGGGGGCCGTATTCCCAGACCCGCTCCTGTATCCCTCTGCAGTGTCGGTCTCCTCCGTACACTCAGTTCCAGTCTGAACTCTCTCCTGTCCTTTACCTGTTTTGCCTCTATGTCCGTTCCCTTCCTTTTTCTGCAGAGTCTGAACTCGTACCTAACTCCTGCTTGTTGTCTCTGCAAGTACTGTGTGAGTATCTGGCTCTGTCTTTCCCTTCCTGTCTGTTCCGTGTGAACAGAGCCCTGTCCTCCCTGCTCAGCCTTGTCTGCACTCTAGCTGTGCTTGCCTGTAACCCTCTGCCTGTATTGTTCCTGAGTCCCGGTGTGTACTGGGTCCTATCCCGCCTGTGTTCCTACCTGCTAGTGCCTCCCTGTCTGCACTCTAGCTGTGCTTGTCTTTACCCCCCTGCCTGCATACCCGCCTGCCTGCATACCAGTCGTGCCTGCCTATACCCACCAGTCTGTGTGCCAGCCTACCAGCCTGTTCCTGTATTCCCCTGTGTGGGTCAACAGCCGTGTCCGGGGTCTGTCCTGGAGTAGCACCTGGTCCCTCTGCTCGGTTCCTCCTTGGTGCACTGGCGTCGTATGCCGTCGTGCGACCCTGGTCGGATCGGGTGAATACTTAGTCACGCCCCTCCAGGCATTCACTCTCCGGCACGGTCCAGTGGAATCACTACCAATCACACGCACACGCCGCTTAGCCCGGGCGTGTGCATAACAGCATGCTCAGGCCATGGTTCCCGTTGAGCCCCACGGCCTTCGCTCTTTGAGAAGTTTTTCCAGCGAATACATGCATTAAAATAAAATAAATAAATTTTTTTCCCCCTTTAGCTGAGTTCCAGGCGAGTTACGCACCCGTCCAGATGGATCTATCAGCCCTCATTCCTGCGGATCCGCCACGTTACTATGGGGATCCAAGACAGTGTCGTGCATTTGTGGAGCAATGCATGCTACACTTTAAGGCCTACCCTCTCTATTTTCCTTCCGATTGGGCTAAAGTGGCCTTTATGATTGACTACCTAGCGGGTGATGCCTTGAAATGGGTCACCCCCCTATGGGAAGCATGGGATCCTGTCATCCTTGACCTGCAGGCCTTCCTGGTGGCCTTTCGTATGGTCTTCGAGGACCCTAACTCTGAAGCCCCTGCTGAAGCTTCACTTCCCAATATCCCGGAGCAGCCCCGACGGGTAATGTGTGTGGGTAGCGCAATAGTCCTCCAGCCCAATGAGACTACTGCCCACCCAGAATCCTCACAGGGTGACTACGCTTTCCGGAATACTTCTCTCAACCTCAAGAGGCAGTCCAGACGTGCTAGACTTAGAGGCAAGCCGTCACGCCAGGGTCTGTCCTCCCTGAGACCTCCTGACCCCAGCCTTGGAGTCCCTACTGAAGCTTCATCTCCCTGTATCCCGGAGAAACCCCAATGGGTAATGTGCGTGGGTAGTGCACCAGTTCTCCTGGCCGAAGAGACTTCTGCCCATCCAGACTCCACACAGGAGAACTTCCTGCACCCGGCATCAGATGCTTCTTTCTCTTTAACCGGTGTGCATGTCCAAGGATGCTCCAAAGCTGTGGTTACCTCAGAGTCTGTGCACCTCTACTACCTGGCGGAGGATCCCCTGTTGCCTCCTGAACCCTCCGGGATACCACTCGATGACAAATGGAGAGAAACTTCTCTACACCCGGTACTCAATACTTTGTCCGCTTCGTCCTGTGAGCCTGACAATGGGTACCCCAAAGTGGTAGTTACCTCCGAGTCTCTACACCCCTCCGACCAGGCGGAGGATCTCCAGTTGTCTCCTGAACCCTTCGGGGTGCTACCTGGTAGCGAAAGGACAGAGACTCTCCTATACTCTGTACCTGATACCTCGCTCGCTTCGTCCAGTGAGTCCAACTTAGTGTACTCCGAAGCAGAGGTTACTCCTGAGTCTCTACACCCCTCCGACCAGGCGGAGGACCTCCAGTTGTGTTCAGAATCCTTCGGGGTGCCACCTGGTGGTGAATGGACAGAGACTTTCCTATATCCTGGATCTGATACCTCGCTTGCTTCGTCCAGTGAGTCCGACCTAGTGTACTCTGAAGCAGAGGTTACCCGTGAGTCTCTACACCCCTCTGACCAGGCGGAGGACCGCCAGCTGTCTCCAGAACCCTTCGGGGTGCCACCTGGTGGTGAATGGACAGAGACTTTCCTATACTCGGTACCCGATACCTCGCCTGCTTCCTCCAGTGAGTCCGACCTAGTGTACTCTGAAGCTGAGGTTACCCGTGAGTCTCTACACCCCTCTGACCAGGCGGAGGACCGCCAGCTGTCTCCAGAACCCTTCGGGGTGCCACCTGGTGGTGAATGGACAGAGACTTTCCTATACTCGGTACCCGATACCTCGCCTGCTTCCTCCAGTGAGTCCGACCTAGTGTACTCTGAAGCAGTTGTTTTCTCTGAGCCTCTGCATTCTTCTGACCCGGCGGAGGACCTCCAGTTGTTTCCTGAATCCTCCGGGATACCACCAGATAACAAAGAGACAGTGACTTTTCCTCATTATGTACGTGATAACCCGTCTATTTCTTCCTGTGAGCTTGACAAGATGTACCTCGAAGCAGAGATTACCCTTAAGTCTCTGTCCCCCTCCAACCCAGTGAACGACTGGCCCTCGAATTCCCTGCGGAAGATTCTGGCAGGCCTGAAGAAGAGGGGGCGTAAGGGGGGAGGTACTGTAACATACCTGGCGGCGTCCTTGCATGGTGGTCCATCTCCCACTGTGCAAGAGGGCGCACTTGGTCTCCTGTCCAGAATGTCTCTCTGGCTTCCCTCCATGCTGTCTGTTTGTGTCTGTTTCTGCTGCTTAAGGGCGGCGCCCGATCACTTCCTGCCTTTTGTACCTGCTGTGGGTCACACCCCTTGTGCGTCCTCAGCCTATTGCTGTCTGTCACTTGGTATATAGCTCAGCAGCTCCCTTCTATCCCTGCCTGAGCATAGTGTTTCCTTCAGTGTGTGCTTGCACTCTGAAGGTGCCAGGTCCCGTCTCTTGTCTCCTGCTTTTTGTATCAGTTCCCGTGTCTGAACTGAGTCCTGTATGTCTCCTGCTTTGCGGTATCAGCTCCCGTGTCTGAACTGAGTCCTTTCTGTGTTCTCTTGTCTGTCCTGTCTGAACACGCTCCTAGCCTGTTCCTCCTGCCTTCTAGGGGCCGATTACCTAGACCCGTTCCTGTATCTTGTCTGACCTGTCTGTACTCGCTCCTAGCCTGTTCCTCTCGCCTTCTAGTGGCCGATTTCCTAGACCCGCTCCTGTGTCTGGTCTGTCCTGTCTGAACACGCTCCTTGCCTGTTCGTTCCGCCTTTTAGTGGCCGATTTCCTAGACCCGCTCCTGTGTCTGGTCTGTCCTGTCTGAACACGCTCCTTGCCTGTTCGTTCCGCCTTCTAGTGGCCGATTTCCTAGACCCGCTCCTGTGTCTCGTCTGTCCTGTCTGAACACGCTCCTTGCCTGTTCGTCCCGCCTCTCTGGGGGCCGTATTCCCAGACCCGCTCCTGTATCCCTCTGCAGTGTCGGTCTCCTCCGTACACTCAGTTCCAGTCTGAACTCTCTCCTGTCCTTTACCTGTTTTGCCTCTATGTCCGTTCCCTTCCTTTTTCTGCAGAGTCTGAACTCGTACCTAACTCCTGCTTGTTGTCTCTGCAAGTACTGTGTGAGTATCTGGCTCTGTCTTTCCCTTCCTGTCTGTTCCGTGTGAACAGAGCCCTGTCCTCCCTGCTCAGCCTTGTCTGCACTCTAGCTGTGCTTGCCTGTAACCCTCTGCCTGTATTGTTCCTGAGTCCCGGTGTGTACTGGGTCCTATCCCGCCTGTGTTCCTACCTGCTAGTGCCTCCCTGTCTGCACTCTAGCTGTGCTTGTCTTTACCCCCCTGCCTGCATACCCGCCTGCCTGCATACCAGTCGTGCCTGCCTATACCCACCAGTCTGTGTGCCAGCCTACCAGCCTGTTCCTGTATTCCCCTGTGTGGGTCAACAGCCGTGTCCGGGGTCTGTCCTGGAGTAGCACCTGGTCCCTCTGCTCGGTTCCTCCTTGGTGCACTGGCGTCGTATGCCGTCGTGCGACCCTGGTCGGATCGGGTGAATACTTAGTCACGCCCCTCCAGGCATTCACTCTCCGGCACGGTCCAGTGGAATCACTACCAATCACACGCACACGCCGCTTAGCCCGGGCGTGTGCATAACAGCATGCTCAGGCCATGGTTCCCGTTGAGCCCCACGGCCTTCGCTCTTTGAGAAGTTTTTCCAGCGAATACATGCATTAAAATAAAATAAATAAATTTTTTTCCCCCTTTAGCTGAGTTCCAGGCGAGTTACGCACCCGTCCAGATGGATCTATCAGCCCTCATTCCTGCGGATCCGCCACGTTACTATGGGGATCCAAGACAGTGTCGTGCATTTGTGGAGCAATGCATGCTACACTTTAAGGCCTACCCTCTCTATTTTCCTTCCGATTGGGCTAAAGTGGCCTTTATGATTGACTACCTAGCGGGTGATGCCTTGAAATGGGTCACCCCCCTATGGGAAGCATGGGATCCTGTCATCCTTGACCTGCAGGCCTTCCTGGTGGCCTTTCGTATGGTCTTCGAGGACCCTAACTCTGAAGCCCCTGCTGAAGCTTCACTTCCCAATATCCCGGAGCAGCCCCGACGGGTAATGTGTGTGGGTAGCGCAATAGTCCTCCAGCCCAATGAGACTACTGCCCACCCAGAATCCTCACAGGGTGACTACGCTTTCCGGAATACTTCTCTCAACCTCAAGAGGCAGTCCAGACGTGCTAGACTTAGAGGCAAGCCGTCACGCCAGGGTCTGTCCTCCCTGAGACCTCCTGACCCCAGCCTTGGAGTCCCTACTGAAGCTTCATCTCCCTGTATCCCGGAGAAACCCCAATGGGTAATGTGCGTGGGTAGTGCACCAGTTCTCCTGGCCGAAGAGACTTCTGCCCATCCAGACTCCACACAGGAGAACTTCCTGCACCCGGCATCAGATGCTTCTTTCTCTTTAACCGGTGTGCATGTCCAAGGATGCTCCAAAGCTGTGGTTACCTCAGAGTCTGTGCACCTCTACTACCTGGCGGAGGATCCCCTGTTGCCTCCTGAACCCTCCGGGATACCACTCGATGACAAATGGAGAGAAACTTCTCTACACCCGGTACTCAATACTTTGTCCGCTTCGTCCTGTGAGCCTGACAATGGGTACCCCAAAGTGGTAGTTACCTCCGAGTCTCTACACCCCTCCGACCAGGCGGAGGATCTCCAGTTGTCTCCTGAACCCTTCGGGGTGCTACCTGGTAGCGAAAGGACAGAGACTCTCCTATACTCTGTACCTGATACCTCGCTCGCTTCGTCCAGTGAGTCCAACTTAGTGTACTCCGAAGCAGAGGTTACTCCTGAGTCTCTACACCCCTCCGACCAGGCGGAGGACCTCCAGTTGTGTTCAGAATCCTTCGGGGTGCCACCTGGTGGTGAATGGACAGAGACTTTCCTATATCCTGGATCTGATACCTCGCTTGCTTCGTCCAGTGAGTCCGACCTAGTGTACTCTGAAGCAGAGGTTACCCGTGAGTCTCTACACCCCTCTGACCAGGCGGAGGACCGCCAGCTGTCTCCAGAACCCTTCGGGGTGCCACCTGGTGGTGAATGGACAGAGACTTTCCTATACTCGGTACCCGATACCTCGCCTGCTTCCTCCAGTGAGTCCGACCTAGTGTACTCTGAAGCTGAGGTTACCCGTGAGTCTCTACACCCCTCTGACCAGGCGGAGGACCGCCAGCTGTCTCCAGAACCCTTCGGGGTGCCACCTGGTGGTGAATGGACAGAGACTTTCCTATACTCGGTACCCGATACCTCGCCTGCTTCCTCCAGTGAGTCCGACCTAGTGTACTCTGAAGCAGTTGTTTTCTCTGAGCCTCTGCATTCTTCTGACCCGGCGGAGGACCTCCAGTTGTTTCCTGAATCCTCCGGGATACCACCAGATAACAAAGAGACAGTGACTTTTCCTCATTATGTACGTGATAACCCGTCTATTTCTTCCTGTGAGCTTGACAAGATGTACCTCGAAGCAGAGATTACCCTTAAGTCTCTGTCCCCCTCCAACCCAGTGAACGACTGGCCCTCGAATTCCCTGCGGAAGATTCTGGCAGGCCTGAAGAAGAGGGGGCGTAAGGGGGGAGGTACTGTAACATACCTGGCGGCGTCCTTGCATGGTGGTCCATCTCCCACTGTGCAAGAGGGCGCACTTGGTCTCCTGTCCAGAATGTCTCTCTGGCTTCCCTCCATGCTGTCTGTTTGTGTCTGTTTCTGCTGCTTAAGGGCGGCGCCCGATCACTTCCTGCCTTTTGTACCTGCTGTGGGTCACACCCCTTGTGCGTCCTCAGCCTATTGCTGTCTGTCACTTGGTATATAGCTCAGCAGCTCCCTTCTATCCCTGCCTGAGCATAGTGTTTCCTTCAGTGTGTGCTTGCACTCTGAAGGTGCCAGGTCCCGTCTCTTGTCTCCTGCTTTTTGTATCAGTTCCCGTGTCTGAACTGAGTCCTGTATGTCTCCTGCTTTGCGGTATCAGCTCCCGTGTCTGAACTGAGTCCTTTCTGTGTTCTCTTGTCTGTCCTGTCTGAACACGCTCCTAGCCTGTTCCTCCTGCCTTCTAGGGGCCGATTACCTAGACCCGTTCCTGTATCTTGTCTGACCTGTCTGTACTCGCTCCTAGCCTGTTCCTCTCGCCTTCTAGTGGCCGATTTCCTAGACCCGCTCCTGTGTCTGGTCTGTCCTGTCTGAACACGCTCCTTGCCTGTTCGTTCCGCCTTTTAGTGGCCGATTTCCTAGACCCGCTCCTGTGTCTGGTCTGTCCTGTCTGAACACGCTCCTTGCCTGTTCGTTCCGCCTTCTAGTGGCCGATTTCCTAGACCCGCTCCTGTGTCTCGTCTGTCCTGTCTGAACACGCTCCTTGCCTGTTCGTCCCGCCTCTCTGGGGGCCGTATTCCCAGACCCGCTCCTGTATCCCTCTGCAGTGTCGGTCTCCTCCGTACACTCAGTTCCAGTCTGAACTCTCTCCTGTCCTTTACCTGTTTTGCCTCTATGTCCGTTCCCTTCCTTTTTCTGCAGAGTCTGAACTCGTACCTAACTCCTGCTTGTTGTCTCTGCAAGTACTGTGTGAGTATCTGGCTCTGTCTTTCCCTTCCTGTCTGTTCCGTGTGAACAGAGCCCTGTCCTCCCTGCTCAGCCTTGTCTGCACTCTAGCTGTGCTTGCCTGTAACCCTCTGCCTGTATTGTTCCTGAGTCCCGGTGTGTACTGGGTCCTATCCCGCCTGTGTTCCTACCTGCTAGTGCCTCCCTGTCTGCACTCTAGCTGTGCTTGTCTTTACCCCCCTGCCTGCATACCCGCCTGCCTGCATACCAGTCGTGCCTGCCTATACCCACCAGTCTGTGTGCCAGCCTACCAGCCTGTTCCTGTATTCCCCTGTGTGGGTCAACAGCCGTGTCCGGGGTCTGTCCTGGAGTAGCACCTGGTCCCTCTGCTCGGTTCCTCCTTGGTGCACTGGCGTCGTATGCCGTCGTGCGACCCTGGTCGGATCGGGTGAATACTTAGTCACGCCCCTCCAGGCATTCACTCTCCGGCACGGTCCAGTGGAATCACTACCAATCACACGCACACGCCGCTTAGCCCGGGCGTGTGCATAACAGCATGCTCAGGCCATGGTTCCCGTTGAGCCCCACGGCCTTCGCTCTTTGAGAAGTTTTTCCAGCGAATACATGCATTAAAATAAAATAAATAAATTTTTTTCCCCCTTTAGCTGAGTTCCAGGCGAGTTACGCACCCGTCCAGATGGATCTATCAGCCCTCATTCCTGCGGATCCGCCACGTTACTATGGGGATCCAAGACAGTGTCGTGCATTTGTGGAGCAATGCATGCTACACTTTAAGGCCTACCCTCTCTATTTTCCTTCCGATTGGGCTAAAGTGGCCTTTATGATTGACTACCTAGCGGGTGATGCCTTGAAATGGGTCACCCCCCTATGGGAAGCATGGGATCCTGTCATCCTTGACCTGCAGGCCTTCCTGGTGGCCTTTCGTATGGTCTTCGAGGACCCTAACTCTGAAGCCCCTGCTGAAGCTTCACTTCCCAATATCCCGGAGCAGCCCCGACGGGTAATGTGTGTGGGTAGCGCAATAGTCCTCCAGCCCAATGAGACTACTGCCCACCCAGAATCCTCACAGGGTGACTACGCTTTCCGGAATACTTCTCTCAACCTCAAGAGGCAGTCCAGACGTGCTAGACTTAGAGGCAAGCCGTCACGCCAGGGTCTGTCCTCCCTGAGACCTCCTGACCCCAGCCTTGGAGTCCCTACTGAAGCTTCATCTCCCTGTATCCCGGAGAAACCCCAATGGGTAATGTGCGTGGGTAGTGCACCAGTTCTCCTGGCCGAAGAGACTTCTGCCCATCCAGACTCCACACAGGAGAACTTCCTGCACCCGGCATCAGATGCTTCTTTCTCTTTAACCGGTGTGCATGTCCAAGGATGCTCCAAAGCTGTGGTTACCTCAGAGTCTGTGCACCTCTACTACCTGGCGGAGGATCCCCTGTTGCCTCCTGAACCCTCCGGGATACCACTCGATGACAAATGGAGAGAAACTTCTCTACACCCGGTACTCAATACTTTGTCCGCTTCGTCCTGTGAGCCTGACAATGGGTACCCCAAAGTGGTAGTTACCTCCGAGTCTCTACACCCCTCCGACCAGGCGGAGGATCTCCAGTTGTCTCCTGAACCCTTCGGGGTGCTACCTGGTAGCGAAAGGACAGAGACTCTCCTATACTCTGTACCTGATACCTCGCTCGCTTCGTCCAGTGAGTCCAACTTAGTGTACTCCGAAGCAGAGGTTACTCCTGAGTCTCTACACCCCTCCGACCAGGCGGAGGACCTCCAGTTGTGTTCAGAATCCTTCGGGGTGCCACCTGGTGGTGAATGGACAGAGACTTTCCTATATCCTGGATCTGATACCTCGCTTGCTTCGTCCAGTGAGTCCGACCTAGTGTACTCTGAAGCAGAGGTTACCCGTGAGTCTCTACACCCCTCTGACCAGGCGGAGGACCGCCAGCTGTCTCCAGAACCCTTCGGGGTGCCACCTGGTGGTGAATGGACAGAGACTTTCCTATACTCGGTACCCGATACCTCGCCTGCTTCCTCCAGTGAGTCCGACCTAGTGTACTCTGAAGCTGAGGTTACCCGTGAGTCTCTACACCCCTCTGACCAGGC
The DNA here is from genome assembly GCF_046119375.1 of Phyllobates terribilis. Classification (NCBI taxonomy): domain Eukaryota; kingdom Metazoa; phylum Chordata; class Amphibia; order Anura; family Dendrobatidae; genus Phyllobates; species Phyllobates terribilis. Next base: position 673,187,889 of record NW_027362764.1, on the reverse strand, counting down.
GGAGGACCGCCAGCTGTCTCCAGAACCCTTCGGGGTGCCACCTGGTGGTGAATGGACAGAGACTTTCCTATACTCGGTACCCGATACCTCGCCTGCTTCCTCCAGTGAGTCCGACCTAGTGTACTCTGAAGCAGTTGTTTTCTCTGAGCCTCTGCATTCTTCTGACCCGGCGGAGGACCTCCAGTTGTTTCCTGAATCCTCCGGGATACCACCAGATAACAAAGAGACAGTGACTTTTCCTCATTATGTACGTGATAACCCGTCTATTTCTTCCTGTGAGCTTGACAAGATGTACCTCGAAGCAGAGATTACCCTTAAGTCTCTGTCCCCCTCCAACCCAGTGAACGACTGGCCCTCGAATTCCCTGCGGAAGATTCTGGCAGGCCTGAAGAAGAGGGGGCGTAAGGGGGGAGGTACTGTAACATACCTGGCGGCGTCCTTGCATGGTGGTCCATCTCCCACTGTGCAAGAGGGCGCACTTGGTCTCCTGTCCAGAATGTCTCTCTGGCTTCCCTCCATGCTGTCTGTTTGTGTCTGTTTCTGCTGCTTAAGGGCGGCGCCCGATCACTTCCTGCCTTTTGTACCTGCTGTGGGTCACACCCCTTGTGCGTCCTCAGCCTATTGCTGTCTGTCACTTGGTATATAGCTCAGCAGCTCCCTTCTATCCCTGCCTGAGCATAGTGTTTCCTTCAGTGTGTGCTTGCACTCTGAAGGTGCCAGGTCCCGTCTCTTGTCTCCTGCTTTTTGTATCAGTTCCCGTGTCTGAACTGAGTCCTGTATGTCTCCTGCTTTGCGGTATCAGCTCCCGTGTCTGAACTGAGTCCTTTCTGTGTTCTCTTGTCTGTCCTGTCTGAACACGCTCCTAGCCTGTTCCTCCTGCCTTCTAGGGGCCGATTACCTAGACCCGTTCCTGTATCTTGTCTGACCTGTCTGTACTCGCTCCTAGCCTGTTCCTCTCGCCTTCTAGTGGCCGATTTCCTAGACCCGCTCCTGTGTCTGGTCTGTCCTGTCTGAACACGCTCCTTGCCTGTTCGTTCCGCCTTTTAGTGGCCGATTTCCTAGACCCGCTCCTGTGTCTGGTCTGTCCTGTCTGAACACGCTCCTTGCCTGTTCGTTCCGCCTTCTAGTGGCCGATTTCCTAGACCCGCTCCTGTGTCTCGTCTGTCCTGTCTGAACACGCTCCTTGCCTGTTCGTCCCGCCTCTCTGGGGGCCGTATTCCCAGACCCGCTCCTGTATCCCTCTGCAGTGTCGGTCTCCTCCGTACACTCAGTTCCAGTCTGAACTCTCTCCTGTCCTTTACCTGTTTTGCCTCTATGTCCGTTCCCTTCCTTTTTCTGCAGAGTCTGAACTCGTACCTAACTCCTGCTTGTTGTCTCTGCAAGTACTGTGTGAGTATCTGGCTCTGTCTTTCCCTTCCTGTCTGTTCCGTGTGAACAGAGCCCTGTCCTCCCTGCTCAGCCTTGTCTGCACTCTAGCTGTGCTTGCCTGTAACCCTCTGCCTGTATTGTTCCTGAGTCCCGGTGTGTACTGGGTCCTATCCCGCCTGTGTTCCTACCTGCTAGTGCCTCCCTGTCTGCACTCTAGCTGTGCTTGTCTTTACCCCCCTGCCTGCATACCCGCCTGCCTGCATACCAGTCGTGCCTGCCTATACCCACCAGTCTGTGTGCCAGCCTACCAGCCTGTTCCTGTATTCCCCTGTGTGGGTCAACAGCCGTGTCCGGGGTCTGTCCTGGAGTAGCACCTGGTCCCTCTGCTCGGTTCCTCCTTGGTGCACTGGCGTCGTATGCCGTCGTGCGACCCTGGTCGGATCGGGTGAATACTTAGTCACGCCCCTCCAGGCATTCACTCTCCGGCACGGTCCAGTGGAATCACTACCAATCACACGCACACGCCGCTTAGCCCGGGCGTGTGCATAACACAGATGTTTTATGTGCAGCATGAGATGGTGCATTATCATGCAGAAAAATGATCTTGCTGTGAAATACACGGTTCTTCTTCTTGAACCATGGCAGGAAGTGCTGTTTGAGAAAATCCACATACATTATGGAGTTCATCTTTAGCGCCTTCAGGGATCCTAAAGGGGCTGACCATCTCTCTCCCCATGATTCCAGCCCAAAACATTACTCCACCTCCTCCTTGTTGGCGCTGTAGCCGTGTTTGCGTGGGGTGTCCATCAACCAGCCATCCTCCACTCCATCCATCTGAACCATCGAGCGCTGAACGGCACTCATCTGTGAACAAAACAGTTTTGAAATCAGTCTTCATGTAATGTTTGGCCCACTGGAGCCGTTTCTGCTTGTGTGAAGTGGATAGAGGAGGTCGACAGGATGGCGTATGCACAGCTGCAAACCTCTGAAGGACCCTGCATCTTGTTGTTCGGGGGACGTTGGAGGCACAAGCAGCTTCAAAAACTTGTCTGCTGCTATGACAAGGCTTTTTTGCCGCTGCTCTTTCAACCTGACGTAATTGCCTGTAGGAAAGAGTCCTCAATTTGCCCTTATCAGCACGCACACGTGTGTACTGTGAATCAGCTACATACTTCTTGATTGCCAAGACACTTCATCCTGATCATCGCACAATGTTGAATGTAGTCATGCCTTGACCTAAACACTCCACAATTTGTTGCTTCTCAGCAGCCGACACATCCTTTTTCTTTCCCATTTTGGCAGAAAATGTAGGCTGCTTAATAATGTGAGACAGCCTTCTTAAGTAGTCTTGCCTTTCATTGGACACACCTGCCAAACTAATTAGCACAGGTGTCTGCAATTGCTTACAGTGATATAAAGAGCCCTGACACACATCACCATCAATGAGTTTAACTGACAAACAAACAAATTCTTCCCTTATCACTCCTAAACACTTTTTGCATAATAATTTGGAACGCAGTGTACATGTGCTTTTCCACAAAACACCAGTGGTTCACGTAGTGAATCTTACAGTTCTAACTTGCCAACCGTGGTCTGTATGGAGTTGTTCAATAAAGGGCCCAAAATTAAGATAACATAGATGGGAGAGGTCTCTATGAATAGGAATTCCTAAGTATTTGATACCCTGTGAGGGCGAGGCAAAGGGAAAGTTGGACTGGATGGAATCCTATATGGATTTGGGGAGGGAGACATCGAGGGCCTCAGACTTCGCTGCATTGATTTTAAAATTTGACCATGTAACAAAGTGATCTATTTCAGCCATAACAGCATGGATGGATATATGTGATTGAGTGATATATACTAGCACATCATCAGCAAATAGAGAGCACTTGTACTCGGTGCCTCCCACCTCAATCCACCTAATATTGGGGTTATGGCGAATTGATGAGAGCAGGTGCTCCGTCACTAGGATGTATAAGAGAGGGGACAGAGAACATCCCTGCCTTGTCCCATTGGTGATTGTGAAAGGTGATGAAAATGTTCTGACGCGCCCCCTGGGCCTCTGTTACTAGGCCCGCCTCCGGAGCAGAGCTCATGCAGAGCCCCTGCTCCCTGCCACTTCTGCTCAGACTTCTCTGCACTGAACTAAGATGGTGCCCACCTTTTATTCTCCCTTCTCAATGCACCCAGGAACTGCTTCCTCCCTGCTCCTGCACTACAGGGTTCCCCTTCCTCAGTGTTCCCTCCCCCCACTCCAGCCAGGGACAGGGACTGTCGTGCCCATCTCTGGGGCATATTGGTCGCCCTGCCCCACGGCAATGTGGTGTAATGCATGCAGGTTTAGGGTCCTGATCCACACTACATCCTTACCTGAGAGTGAGATATCACACCTCTGGGTGAGGTGCAATACCTCTGTAGCAACCGAGCCCTCAGGGTGCTACAGTTCCATTTATCTTCAGCCTAGGTGACGTATTGCGATACAGGGCCGTGATTTTGGCTATAAAAGGGTCCCCTAGACCCCTACCCCAAGCTTTTTAAGAGAATCATATATGGCGTGCCAGGAGACTCTATGGAATGCTTTCTCAGCATCCAACGAGAGTATCTAATTACAAATTTTTAACTGCATCTAGCCCAGGAAATACTTTGTGCCTAGTAGCAGGGTCTGCTAGTCAGCGGATTATCCCGGCTGTTAAGCAAGCTACACCACCTGTAGTTTGGACACTTCATTTTTTCAAAGGAAATGCTTCGGGACCACGGGATACTCAGTGAAGAGCATCAGGAGGCACCCCAAGGCATAGGGGCTGGGACTGGCAGTAGGATGCCTTGCGGTGGACAGCCGAGCTCGATCCTTATAAAAGCTTTTTAACTGCAGCAGCTTTAGTGGACGCTACTGGAGCTGGAATTACGCGGCTGCTGGCATGAGACTTGCCCTCCAATAGATCCTTGTAAATGGATTTAAAGTGAATTTATTCAAATTAGAGAGACAATTTAAATTAAAAAGCTTAGAGCTGCCTCCACCACAGGGGGGCTCGCTCGACCCACCAGCGGACAGGCACCAGTATTGGGAGAGGGGGGCTGGCCGCCAGGGTTCACCGTGGCTCTGGCACAAACCCGGTGACACGGAGGTGGCATGGGCAGGAGCGGACTGAACGTGTCGGCTTCTCACTTTTTGGATTTTAGAAGGGCATGACATGCCTATATCTGTGTCTCCCCCTCCTTTTACTCCTCCACCTCTTTTCTTTTCGCATGACTATATGTACTTGTCACTTTTCCATGTGTTAGTTGTGTCTTCTGAGCAGTTTGTCAGCTTTTGGACACCTTTGAAGGTGTTTTCTATGTGTTTCTATGTGTTTTTGTTTGCCTGCCATTGGTTTTAACGGTGTTCGAAGGTGTTCGACGAACAGTTCGACGAACAGTTCGGCGAACACACGGGTGTTCGACGAACCGAACCGAACACGAACACTACGGGGGTGGCTCAACACTACTGATCACCAGGACGGCAGAGGACGATGATCCTATATGTACTGTGTTGTGTTCAAGTTTCATCACGTTCCAGTGGTTTCTTATCACCTGCAACGCTTCAATGAAAGCTGGTGAACAGGTAATACCTGGCATATGTGTCCTGTATATAAAGGACTGAGTACTGGTTATGGTGCTATATAAAGCAGGAAAGTGTCAAGTTAACCCTTGTTTTACTGACCAAAGACGTCACATCTGTTCGAAAAGTGACACGAGACCAGTGCGGACACACGGAAGATTCCAAAGACGATCCAACGTAAGTCCAGGTGACACTGCACAGATATTAAAGCTACATTTCATCCATGGACTTTGTTTTCTTATCAACTGACACACATGATCTTTCTAATAAAGAGTACAGTTTATGGACTGAACAATAATGAACACAATTATGGACTGTACAATATCTACATGCTGTAATTTATTTCAAAGGAGTTTTCATCTAAAGACTGTGTTATAAAAGAACCAAGAAGAAGACGAGACGGCGACCCGATGACATCAGATGATGACGATTGAACCCGCGATTGCTTCAATTTAGATATAGGGAAGTATAATTATACATATTAAATGAATATTAGTCACGGCTTACCATAACATGAATTCACATCATTATATAACAATAATCCGATATTGATACTATTATTACTATTATTATTATTATGGAAATTTAATGATATTGCCAAGGAAGAAGGAAAGAAAAAATGATTGATGAATGTATCTTCTTTTGAGATTTTTCAGTTAAAGTCCTTTTATTCTCAAAAAAGGGGGAAATGTTAAATGGTTAATTATGGAAATTCATTTGGAATGTTAATCGATAATCATTTTTCTGAGTTCTATGCCTCAGCCATCGTGTCTAGTTGACATGTGCTATTTGTGTGTGTATTTTTGGTTCACTACCATATGTAGAACAGGTGTCCATACGACTGGCTATAAAAGCCCATGGTACAGAAAGGGGGGGCTCTCTTGCTCTGCCCACCCCACAAGACACAGAATCTTCATGCTGAGAAGCAGATGACATGTAGGCCTGGACACATGCTGGACAAAGACATGATTTACCAGCCAGGATCCAAGGAAAGATGGGTGATTCTCAACAATTAAGCTAATTATGGACAAATGTACAATTACTTTCTAACTAATTATTGTATGTACCTGCTGCAATCTGATTCTTTTTAATGGACAATCCAAGAATAAATAGATACATTTTTTTATAAGAATATCGTGATATTGATACTTTGAGAAGTCCTCAGTAGAAAAAAATAATACAGGAAGAGTATTATTTTACAGTCTCCCATCCAAGTACTAACCAGGCCCAACCCTGCTTAGCATCCAAGATCAGATGAGATCGGGCGTGTTCAGGGTGGTGTGGCCGTAGGCAGAGACAAGCCTTTCACTTGCTGCTTTTCTACTTTGAAGTCTGGCTGCCGGCTGCCCTTTCCAGTGCTCAGCAAGACCAGGTCCTTTTGTGCTTTCCCTTCTCTTCAATTTTTTTGCTGGCTTCCTTAAAAGGTCTTGTAGACACAACGCCCCACTCAGAGCCGCTGAGCTCACTGATCGGCTGCAGCGCTGTCGACGGAACGTCAGCTTCACGGCCAATGCCACAGGCCGGGAGCAGAGGCGAGACTCACCGGTAGACCCGGGTAGGGTGAGTACAGCGCGGATAGTTGCTTTCTAATAGCCTGCAGCCGGGGATTAACTTTTAATGAAAGGGAACAATCCCTTTGACTGTCTGCAGCGCGCCACACCTAGGAAGCGCACTCTCACACACAAGCCAGCATGCACACGTGCTCGCAAGTGATAACACCCCCTATCTGCCCCTACAACCTCTCCGTCACCATGCGTCAGACTCTCCTGCCTGTTTTATGATTTCAGGGCCCTAGCAGGAATCACCCCCCCCCCTCCCCAAATCCTTCCGCACCTTCCTTACCTTCCTTGCCTTCCTTGCACTGAGGTTAGCTCTTTGTCAGCCGTCTGGCTTGGTTACACAAGCTTCTTTGCAGAGAAACATGTTACTTCTGCTGGCCCTCGCTAGGCGACCGGCATCCAAAACCTTCCCTGGGCACCTGCTGAAAGCCTGGCCCCTTCACGGCCCCGGGTGCTTTTAACGCCATCATTTCCACACGGCGAGCTGCGGAGTCAATAAGCACTCCTAGCCGTGGCAAGGAGCTCGGTGTCAGGCCTGCGTGAAGGCGGCGGGGTAACGTACTTAGCTGCCAACTGGCTCAGAGGCCTTTGGGCTTCCATCATCTAAGTTACTTTGGGTCGGTGTCCGGCAAAGCGCCGTTCCATGCTAGCCGAGCTGGGCAGTAGGGAAAAACGTCATCAAAATGGTCTACAGCACCCAGTGATCCCAGGAGGTCTCCCATCCAAGTGCTGTCTGAGCCCAGCCCTGCTTTGCTTCCGAGATCAGATGAGATCAGGCGTATCCAAGGTGGTATGGCCAGTAGAAGCTGCTTGATCCATCGCCCGGCCAGCCTTTCTCAGGATCGCTTGGTGGAAAGCAATCTGGCCGTGACGGGGCGGGCTCCGAAGGGTCCATGCAAAGTCTGTGCCGTCCCTACAGGTGTGGTTTGTTTAGCAGTGATTCACCCGCCGCATCAGGTGTCTTCAAAAATGGCTCGGCGCAGGGTCTCCTGCAGGCTAAACCCTTCATCGCGGTAATGTGACAGAAAGAGCAAGCTGGACCCGTAACTTGGGGGCGGAGCGAGACGTCCAGGGGTGAATGAAGGAAGAGGGTGAGATGGTTGCCAGTGACTTTGAGCTGCTCTTCAGGGGGGAGGGTCGTGTTGCCTGCAAAGGTCTTCTGCTTGGGGTTACCAGTGGTTGCCTCCAGCCACGCGGGAGACACTGGTCCTGGTGAAAAGGAGCCTAGTATTAAAAGTAAAGAAGCAACAATGCTGGAGGCCCACGGTGATCAGAAGGATGCTGGTATTTTGCAGAGATGAAATAGCGCAAGGGAGAATGCAAATGAAAAAAAGAAAAGAGAATGATTGTGTGCACTTGTGAAAGGGAATGGAAAAAAGGCATAGAAGAGAGTACCCCCTGCTGGTGGAAGGAAAGAAAAAGCAAAAGCCAACAGCACCCAGTATTCCCAGGTGGGCTCCCATCCAAGTACTAACCAGGCCTGACCCTGCTTAGCTTCCAAGATCACACAAGATTGAGTGTGTTCACGGTGGTGTGGCCCTAGGCAGAAACAAGCCTCTCACTTGCTGCTTTTCTACTTTGACGTCTGGCTGCCGGCTCCCCTTTTCCAGTGCTCAGCAAGACCAGGTCCTTTTGTGCTTTCCCTTCTCTTCAATTTTTTTGCTGGCTTCCTTAAAAGGTCTTGTAGACACAACGCCCCACTCGGAGCCGCTGAGCTCACTGATCGGCTGCAGCGCTGTCGACGGAACGTCAGCTTCACGGCCAATGCCACAGGCCGGGAGCAGAGGCGAGACTCACCGGTAGACCCGGGTAGGGTGAGTAGAGCGCGGTTAGTTGCTTTCTAATAGCCTGCAGCCGGGGATTAACTTTTAATGAAAGGGAACAATCCCTTTGACTGTCTGCAGCGCGCCACACCTAGGAAGCGCACTCTCACACACAAGCCAGCATGCACACGTGCTCGCACGTGACAACACCCCCTATCTGCCCATACAACCTCTCCGTCACCATGCGTCAGACTCTCCTGCCTGTTTTATGATTTCAGGGCCCTAGCAGGAATCACCCCCCCCTTCCCCAATTCCTTCCGCACCTTCCTTGCCTTCCTTGCACTGAGGTTAGCTCTTTGTCAGCCGTCTGGCTTGGTTACACAAGCTTCTTTGCAGAGAAACATGTTACTTCTGCTGGCCCTCGCTAGACGGCCGGCATCCAAAACCTTCCCTGGGCACCTGCTGAAAGCCTGGCCCCTTCACGGCCCCGGGTGCTTTTAACGACATCATTTCCACACGACGAGCTGCGGAGTCAATAAGCACTGCTAGCCGTGGCAAGGAGCTCGGTGTCAGGCCTGCGTGAAGGGCGGCGGGGTAGCATACTTAGCTGCCAACTGGCTCAGAGGCCTTGGGGCTTCCATCATCTAAGTTACTTAAGGTCGGTGTCCGGCAAGGCGCCGTTCCATGCTAGCCGAGCTGGGCAGTAGGGCAAAACGTCATCAAAATGGTCTACAGCACCTGGTGTTCCCAGGAGGTATCCCATCCAAGTACTGTCCGAGCCCAGCCCTGCTTTGCTTCCGAGATCGGACGAGATCAGGCGTATCCAAGGTGGTATGGCCAGTAGACGCTGCTCGATCCATCGCCCGGCCAGCCTTTCTCAGGATCACTTGGTGGCGAGCAATCTGGCCGTGACGGGGCGGGCTCCGAAGGGTCCATGCAAAGGCTGTGCCGTCCCTACAGGTGTGGTTTGTTTAGCAGTGATTCACCCGCCGCATCAGGTGTCTTCAAAAATGTCTCGGCACAGGGTCTCCTGCAGGCTAAACCCTTCATCGCGGTAATGTGACAGAAAGAGCAAGCTGGACCCGTAACTTGGGGGCGGAGCGAGACGTCCAGGGGTGAATGAAGGAAGAGGGTGAGATGGTTGCCAGTGACTTTGAGCTGCTCTTCAGGGGGGAGGGTCGTGTTGCCTGCAAAGGTCTTCTGCTTGGGGTTACCGGTGTTTGCCTCCAGCCACGCGGGAGACGCTGGTCCTGGTGAAAAGGAGCCTAGTATTAAAAGTAAAGAAGCAACAATGCTGGAGGCCCACGGTGATCAAAAGGATGCTGGTATTTTGCAGAGATGAAATAGCGCAAGAGAGAAAGCAAATGAAAAAAAGAAAAGAGAATGAATGTGTGCACTTGTGAAAGGGAATGGAAAAAAGGCATAGAAGAGAGTGCCCCCTGCTGGTGGAAGGAAAGAAAAAGCAAAAGCCTACAGCACCTGGTATTCCCAGGTGGTCTCCCGTCCAAGTACTAACCAGACCCATCCATGCTTACCTTCTTAGATCAGGCGAGTTCAGGGTGGTGTGGCCGTAGGCACAGACAAGCCTCTCACTTGCTGCTTTTCTACTTTGAAGTTTGGCTGCCGGCTGCCCTTTCCAGTGCTCAGCAAGACCAGGTCCTTTTGTGCTTTCCCTTCTCTTCAATTTTTTGCTGGCTTCCTTAAAAGGTCGTGTAGACACAACGCCCCACTCAGAGCCGCTGAGCTCACTGATCGGCTGCAGCGCTGTCGACGGAACGTCAGCTTCACGGCCAATGCCACAGGCCGGGAGCAGAGGCGAGACTCACCGGTAGACCCGGGTAGGGTGAGTAGAGCGCGGTTACTTGCTTTCTAATAGCCTGCAGCCGGGGATTAACTTTTAATGAAAGGGAACAATCCCTTTGACTGTCTGCAGCACGCCACACCAAGGAAGCGCACTCTCAAACACAAGCCAGCATGCACACGTGCTCGCACGTGACAACACCCCCTATCTGCCTCTACAACCTCTCGGTCACCATGCGTCAGACTCTCCTGCCTGTTTTATGATTTCAGGTCCCTAGCAGGAATCACCCCCCCCTCCCCAATTCCTTCCGCACCTTCCTTGCCTTCCTTGCACTGAGGTTAGCTCTTTGTCAGCCGTCTGGGTTGGTTACACAAGCTTCTTTGCAGAGAAACATGTTACTTCTGCTGGCCCTCGCTAGGCGGCCAGCATCCAAAACCTTCCCTGGGCACCTGCTGAAAGCCTGGCCCCTTCACTGCCCCGGGTGCTTTTAACGCCATCATTTCCACACGGCGAGCTGTGGAGTCAATAAGCACTCCTAGCCGTGGCAAGGAGCTCGGTCTCAGGCCTGCGTGAAGGGCGGCGGGGTAACGTACTTAGCTGCCAACTGTCTCAGAGGCCTTGGGGCTTCCATCATCTAAGTTAATTAAGGTCGGTGTCCGGCAAGGCGCCGTTCCATGCTAGCCGAGCTGGGCAGTAGGGCAAAACGTCATCAAAATGGTCTACAGCACTCGGTGTTCCCAGGAGGTATCCCATCCAAGTACTGTCCGAGCCCAGCCCTGCTTTGCTTCCGAGATTGGACGAGATCAGGCGTATCCAAGGTGGTATGGCCAGTAGACGCTGCTCGATCCATCGCCCGGCCAGCCTTTCTCAGGATCGCTTGGTGGCGAGCAATCTGGCCGTGACGGGGCGGGCTCCGAAGGGTCCATGCAAAGGCTGTGCCGTCACTACAGGTGTGGTTTGTTTAGCAGTGATTCACCCGCCGCATCAGGTGTCTTCAAAAATGTCTCGGCGCAGGGTCTCCTGCAGGCTAAACCCTTCATCGCGGTAATGTGACAGAAAGAGCAAGCTGGACCCGTAACTTGGGGACGGAGCGAGACGTCCAGGGGTGAATGAAGGAAGAGGGTGAGATGGTTGCCAGTGACTTTGAGCTGCTCTTCAGGGGGGAGGGTCGTGTTGCCTGCAAAGGTCTTCTGCTTGAGGCTGCCGGTGGTTGCCTCCAGACACGGGGGAGACGCTGGTCCTGGTGAAAAGGAGCCTAGTATTAAAAGTAAAGAAGCAACAATGCTGGAGGCCCACGGTGATCAGAAGGATGCTGGTATTTTGTAGAGATGAAATAGCGCAAGAGAGAAAGCAAATGAAAAAAAGAAAAGAGAATGAATGTGTGCACTTGTGAAAGGGAATGGAAAAAAGGCATAGAAGAGAGTGCCCCCTGCTGGTGGAAGGAAGGAAAAAGCAAAGGCCTACAGCACCTGGCATTCCCAGGCGGTCTCTGTTAAATGGTTAATTATGGAAATTCATTTGGAATGTTAATCGATAATCATTTTTCTGAGTTCTATGCCTCAGCCATCGTGTCTAGTTGACATGCACTATTTGTGTGTGTATTTTTGGTTCACTACCATATGTAGAACAGGTGTCCATACGACTGGCTGTAAAAGCCCATGGTACAGAAAGGGGGGCTCTCTTGCTCTGCCCACCCCACAAGACACAGAATCTTCATGCTGAGAAGCAGATGACATGTAGGCCTGGACACATGCTGGACAAAGACATGATTTACCAGCCAGGATCCAAGGAAAGATGGGTGAATCTCAACAATTAAGCTAATTATGGACAAATGGACAATTACTTTATAACTAATTATTGTATGTACCTGCTGCAATCTGATTCTTTTTAATGGACAATCCAAGAATAAATAGATACATTTTTTCATAAGAATATCGTGATATTGATACTTTGAGAAGTCCTCAGTAGAAAAAAATAATACAGGAAGAGTATTATTTTACAATGGTGAGCCAGCCAGTCCTGTTTTTTTGTTTTTTAAATTAAGTAAGTGAATTTCTTCCGTGAACAAGGGGGGAGTCCTGACGAGCTGAACAGCTGTTGTTCACGTGTCAGTAAATTCACTAGTTTGTCACGAGAAGCAGAAAGGACCTACAGACTGAGGAAAGACAGGAAGCAGAGGTACTAACAAGGAACAGAATCACACAGGAAAAGAATCAGACGAACTGAAGACAGGACGTGCTGATAAAGAGAAGCCAAGGAATCTTAAGGTAAGCAAAATATGGATATAATTTCTTCTTTTGCTAAACAAAGTAATATTAATTTCAAAGTTAATGTAGGAGATGACATAGAAGTTTTGTGGCTCAGTTTATACAAAGAATGTGAATTGCAGAATTTACAGTTAACTTCTAAATTGGTAAATAGAGACAAACAGAAATTGAGAAATATTCTACATTTGGTAGATTTTTTTCATAGTCTTGTGTTAGAGATTTCTAAGCAGGAAAATAGTGTAGAAGTGTCAGACGGTGATACTGATTCTGACTGTAATGTGGAAAATGAACAAGAAGTAAGACACGTGTCTGTAACTGAAGGTGACCTTGGGTCTGACCAAGAGATGAACATACAGAAACCTGACATGGGAGGAGACATGACTGACATACGAGAAACCGATATACTAGGTGATGTGGGAGGAGACGTGAGTGACGTAGGAGGAACGGACGTACAAGAGCCACTAAAAATATCAGAGAATTCTGGAATTACCCAGGCTCAACTCCAAATTAAAATGAGGAAAAATTTGCTGAAATTATACAAAATCATGCCAAAATATGATGTCAAAATCCATGCCTGTAGAAATTCAGAGACATTTGAGAGCTTCTCTGATAAGTTTGATTTATCCAATGAGGAGAGGAATCAATTATTTAAAATATGGATTCCTGTGACATTGTCCAGACGTTTACATTTAATGCTCTGTGAAAATGACTCTCCTAATGGATGGGAAAATGATTCGGACAGATTAAGATATTTGATTTATTGTGTCACAAAGGATTTTCCCAACATAGAAGATCTGCAGAAACTAAGGATTGGTAGGAAGGAATGTACATATACATTCATGTCCATATTTGAACGGTTGTACAAAGCTCTCATCAAAAATGGAAAAGTACAACATATGATAACAACTTTTGTACAAAAATTCAAATTCCTAAATTCAGTTTCCCAAGTTATGGCATCACAAAAAAATTCATTATTTGAATGTGCGCAGATGCTGGATTTTGTTAGAAAACATGAGAATCGTGAAAAGAAAATTAATCAAGCTAAATTTATAAAACCAGGAAAGGTAAAATCTTACCAAAATCCAATATCAAACTCTCCTAGACTGAGTCATCCCCATAGTGAACTCTATCAAATACGCAGAAGATTTCATATATGTTATAAGCCATATCAGCCAGTGCAAAGATCCATCTCTCCATAGAATGAGTTAATTCTCAGTCATAACTGTGATTCTCTAAAAAGGAAAATGGCTGAAACTGATGGACAGAGACAGGTGAGACGACCAACTCACAGTGACGTCATGGAATGTGGACAGAAGAACAGGCAGTTCTCTGAGGTTTTGAAGGATAGAAAAATGTCTTTCCTAAATAGGGCGTTCCTGGAGATATTTGAGAGAGACAGAAGATTTGGTTTAGGGAGTGGCTAAGGAAAAACTGTAATTATAATGTTGTATCAAAATGTAATACAATGTCTCAATATTTATTTATAATCTTATACAGTAAAATTGCAGTTACATAGTTTCTAATAGTTCATATATATATATATATATATATATACACTTGTCTAAGTAGAGATTGCGTATAATTGTATTTATATATACGTTTATAAAATATATATATATATATTAATTAATAAATTAGAACTTCATATATATAAATTTAAGTAGCAATATTTTGAATTACATTAGAACCAACCAATATATGTATAAGATATTTAAATAATTCTGTTTCTGTATGAATTTGATATTTAATTTTATTTTCTTATATTTCCTTAGAGTTTTCATTCCAAAGCAGGTGTAACGGGTCTGGGAGGCGGAACCTCTGAGCTACTATACAAGGGGGCGGTCCTTGTAAGGGAGCGGGTGGCGACCAGGGTAGACGGGCAGGCAGTCACAGCAGGTGACCGGGACAGTCTCTGAATGAACGGGCAGGAGGTCACGGCAAGTGACCGGGGCAGTCTCTGGATGAACGGGCAGGAGGTCACGGCAAGTGACCGGGGCAGTCTCTGGGTAAACGGGCAGGAGGTCACGGCAAGTGACCGGGGCAGTCTCTGGGTAAAGGATTGGTACGACCTGTGGCGGCAGATGATAGACGTGAGCTCCCAGGTGAGCAGGCGAGAGTCTCTGGATAATCGGGTGGTCACAGCATGTGACGGCGGAGCCTCCAGGAAGTCCAACAGACAGGTAGCAGATGAGCGCTCCCAGGTGAGCGGGCAAGAGTCTCTGGAATAGCAGGTGGTCACAGCACGTGACGGCGGAGCCTCCAGGTAGGCAAGCAGGCAGGTAGCGGAGGAGCGCTCCCAGGTGAGCGGGCAGGAGTCTCTGGAATAACAGGTGGTCACAGCACGTGACGGCGGAGCCTCCAGGAAGGCTAGCAGGCAGGTAGCGGATGTGCGCTCCCAGGTGAGCGGCCAAGCTGGTCCATAGACAGACTGACAGGAGTAGGAAGGCAGACCGTCGGACCTCAGGCTAGCAAGCAGGTAGCAGGAATATCAGGCAGGAAACAGACAGCAAACTGGCAGGACTCTGGCAGGAATCAGGCAGGTAACTGGCAACGGGACCTGAGGGCTGAAGCAGAGTAGTAAACAGTGCAACAACATTGCTCGGGCACCTCCATTTTGGAGGAGGTGCCTTATATATGGTGAAGTCCTCCGGCCATTGGCCGGGGACTCCTTAGGACGACGCGCGCGGCCCCTTTAAGAGGGAGGAAGCGCGCGCGCGCCCTAAGCACAGTGACCGGGAAGGAGCGCGCGCTGCCAGCAGAGCGGGAGGAGGACGCCGGGCTCGGAGCAGAGAGGTGAGGGGAACAGCGTCCCTGCCTAGCAGAGGGCAGGGACGCCAACGCTACAGCAGGATTTGATCAAAGAACTCTAAAATGGATTTATTTCTTTAATCACACAGGAAGTGAAAAAATTGCTTGATTTTATGTGTATAACATTTTAAAATAATAACAATATATCTAGTTGAACTATAATATATATGTAATACTTATTAATTCTTTTGTGTTGCTAATATTTTCTGTGCATGAAGTGTTCGTGAAAATTAAAGTAGCTTTACAGCATGACGTGTGACAGCTGCGGCCTTTGAACTTTGAGCTAATAGTATAGGATCCCATTCATTCTATTTTCAACTGATGTAACTTAAGACCGGGCAGCCAGTGAAAAAAGAATCTAAGACAAGAGTTTTTTCAAGTGTCTGAAATTCCAGTGACTTACTCTCATATTATATAATATGTACTTGGGGAATATTCAAAGAAATATAAAGATATTCAATTGATATGGCAATGCGCATTAATAAATTGGGATACAACAATTTTGGGTTAAATATATATATATATATCTAAAACTTCATATGTGGAATGTTTGAGTTGAACAGATCTGTGAATGTCAGAGTGAAGGTGACAGATGAGTAAATCAGCAGCTGCTGTGATTGATGTGACAGAGGCCTCGTATGTTTGTATGTTTGGAAAAAAAAAATGTTTCTTTATGTGAAGGTACAAAAATATATTTAATTCTGAGGAAATTATAATAGGTATTATCTACATCTATATATTTCTATATTTCTTTAATAATTATTATTTCTTGATTTAACTAATAGTGGATAAGGGCAACCACACATCAAAATGGTTTACAAAGCAAATTTATATTTAGAATAATTTTCCACATGATAATATTCTTGAATAACTATAATATTATTTTTAATGGCTACCTAAATAGGTACACACCTCTCTTTAGTCAAATCTATGCTACTCATCGATATGAAATTTATGCACAATATTTCTAGAAGAATAATTATTTTTAATTTGGTTCTGATATATACATAAATTTTATAAAATAATATTTTTGGTATTAAGGGGGAAAATGTGTTTTTGATCCTGATTACATAATCACTTTTGATCAATACTTATTTTCCACACATTTTAATAAAGAAGAAATAATAATAAGGTACTATGGTATAATTAAGAAGGGTATTACATGCAAAGTTGCATAATTTAATATTTTTTGGTGGTACAAGGTTATGACAAATATGAAATCATCCAGATAATGGAGATATAAGGGTATTTTTTATGGAGAATATAATTACTCTGCATTTGTCATTAAGATTTAAAGGCCTTATTTTTATTTTTATTCTTATTTTTACTCTTAATTTTATTTTTCATTTTTAAAATTTTATTCTTACTTTATACTTCTTATTTTTCTATTTTTTCATTTTTTAATTCTCATTTGATTTTATTTGAGTTCAATATCTCAATTGAGAAAACACATTAATATTTAATAAAGTAATGTCTAATACAAGAGTATTGCTTCATTAAATATATATTGCTAAGGAAAAAAATGTTTCCATTTTCTGAGTAAACACAACAATACATTCATTCATTTATTCATTCATTCATTCATTCATACATTCATATATTCATATATTTATTCATTTTGGTTCAGGAGTATACATTCTTTGATATTATTGGTTTAATAAAGATATAAAAACTTGTTTTTTCAAAATACACTGACACCTATGGGTTGGAAAAGGTAATTACACCTATGACATAAAAATGTTCTATCATATGGAGAACTTGATTGATAATGAATTATCTATTATTGTTTATTATTCCAAACATAATTTATTTTAATATTTTGATAATAATTAGATGGATATTACTGATTGCTATGGTACGCTGTGATATTACAGGTTAGGAAAAACTGCCAGATTTGGTATCAGATTAGGGAATGAAGACTTCAATCAAGACATCGCAATTATGAATTCTATCTTAATAAAGACTTTTAATTTTTATAAATCAAAGAGATTCTCAAAAGTTACAAGAAGAAGCAACTGACATCCGGACGTCTCAGAAGGTAACAGGTGTGAATGCTGAGTGTTATAATAGACTGTGTCCATTACATACAATACAATTCACACCACTGATCACCAGGACGGCAGAGGACGATGATCCTATATGTACTGTGTTGTGTTTAAGTTTCATCACGTTCCAGTGGTTTCTTATCACCTGCAACGCTTCAATGAAAGCTGGTGAACAGGTAATACCTGGCATATGTGTCCTGTATATAAAGGACTGAGTACTGGTCATGGTGCTATATAAAGCAGGAAAGTGTCAAGTTAACCCTTGCTTTACTGACCAAAGACGTCACATCTGATCCAAAAGTGACACGAGACCAGTGCGGACACACGGAAGATTCCAAAGACGATCCAACGTAAGTCCAGGTGACACTGCACAGATATTAAAGCTACATTTCATCCATGGACTTTGTTTTCTTATCAACTGACACACATGATCTTTCTAATAAAGAGTACAGTTTATGGACTGAACAATAATGAACACAATTATGGACTGTACAATATCTACATGCTGTAATTTATTTCAAAGGAGTTTTCATCTAAAGACTGTGTTATAAAAGATGACATCAGATGATGACGATTGAACCCGCGATTGCTTCAATTTAGATATAGGGAAGTATAATTATACATATTAAATGAATATTAGTCACGGCTTACCATAACATGAATTCACATCGTTATATAGCAATAATCCGATATTGATACTATTATTACTATTATTATTATTATGGAAATTTAATGATATTGCCAAGGAAGAAGGAAAGAAAAAATGATTGATGAATGTATCTTCTTTTGAGTATTTTCAGTTAAAGTCCTTTTATTCTCAAAAAAGGGGGATATGTTAAATGGTTAAATGGTTAATTATGGAAATTCATTTGGAATGTTAATCGATAATCATTTTTTCTGAGTTCTATGCCTCAGCCATCGTGTCTAGTTGACATGCGCTATTTGTGTGTGTATTTTTGGCTCACTACCATATGTAGAACAGGTGTCCATACGACTGGCTATAAAAGCCCATGGTACAGAAAGGGGGGGCTCTCTTGCTCTGCCCACCCAACAAGACACAGAAACTTCATGCTGAGAAGCAGATGACATGTAGGCCTGGACACATGCTGGACAAACATGATTTACCAGCCAGGATCCTAGGAAAGATGGGTGAATCTCAACAGTTAAGCTAATTATGGACAAATGGACAATTACTTTATAACTAATTACTGTATGTACCTGCTGCAATCTAATTCTTTTTAATGGACAATCCAAGAATAAAAGATAAATTTTTTTATAAGAATATCGTGATATTGATACTTTGAGAAGTCCTCAGTAGAAAAAAAATAATAAAGGAAGAGTATTATTTTACAGTCTCCCATCCAAGTACTAACCAGGCCCAACCCTGCTTAGCTTCCGAGATCAAATGAGATCGGGCGTGTTCAGGGTGGTGTGGCAGTAGGCAGAGACAAGCCTCTCACTTGCTGCTTTTCTACTTTGACATCTGGCTGCCGGCTGCCCTTTCCAGTGCTCAGCAAGACCAGGTCCTTTTGTGCTTTCCCTTCTCTTCAATTTTTTTGCTGGCTTCCTTAAAAGGTCTTGTAGACACAACGCCCCACTCAGAGCCGCTGAGCTCACTGATCGGCTGCAGCGCTGTCGACAGAACGTCAGCTTCACGGCCAATGCCACAGGCCGGTAGCAGAAGCGAGACTCACCGGTAGACCCGGGTAGGGTGAGTAGAGCGCGATTAGTTGCTTTCTAATAGCCTGCAGCCGGGGATTAACTTTTAATGAAAGGGAACAATCCCTTTGACTGTCTGCAGCGCGCCACACCTAGGAAGCGCACTCTCACACACAAGCCAGCATGCACACGTGCTCGCACGTGACAACACCCCCTATCTGCCCCTACAACCTCTCCGTCACCATGCGTCAGACTCTCCTGCCTGTTTTATGATTTCAGGGCCCTAGCAGGAATCACCCCCCCCTCCCCGATTCCTTCCGCACCTTCCTTGCCTTCCTTGCACTGAGGTTAGCTCTTTTTCAGCCGTCTGGCTTGGTTACACAAGCTTCTTTGCAGAGAAACATGTTACTTCTGCTGGCCCTCGCTAGACGGCCGGCATCCAAAACCTTCCCTGGGCACCTGCTGAAAGCCTGGACCCTTCACGGCGCCGGGTGCTTTTAACGCCATGATTTCCACACGCTGAACTGCGGAGTCAAAAAGCACTCCTAGCCGTGGCAAGGAGCTCGGTGTCAGGCCTCCGTGAAGGCGGCGGGGTAGCGTACTTAGCTGCCAACTGGCTCAGAGGCCTTGGGGCTTCCATCATCTAAGTTACTTAAGGTCGGTGTCCGGCAAGGCGCCGTTCCATGCTAGCCAAGCTGGGCAGTAGGTAAAAACATCATCAAAATGGTCTACAGCACCCGGTGTTCCCAGGAGATCTCCCATCCAAGTACTGTCCGAGCCCAGCCCTGCTTTGCTTCCGAGATCAGATGAGATCGGGCGTATCCAAGGTGGTATGGCCAGTAGAAGTTGCTCGATCCATTGCCCGGCCAGCCTTTCTCAGGATCGCTTGGTGGCGAGCAATCTGGCCGTGACGGGGTGGGCTCCGAAGGGTCCATGCAAAGTCTGTGCCGTCCCTACAGGTGTGGTATGTTTAGCAGTGATTCACCCTCCGCATCAGGTGTCTTCAAAAATGGCTCGGCGCAGGGTCTCCTGCAGGCTAAACCCTTCATCGCGGTAATGTGACAGAAAGAGCAAGCTGGACCCGTAACTTGGGGGCAGAGCGAGACGTCCAGGGGTGAATGAAGGAAGAGGGTGAGATGGTTGCCAGTGACTTTGAGCTGCTCTTCAGGGGGGAGGGTCGTGTTGCCTGCAAAGGTCTTCTGCTTGGGGTTACCGGTGGTTGCCTCCAGCCACGCGGGAGACGCTGGTCCTGGTGAAAAGGAGCCTAGTATTAAAAGTAAAGAAGCAACAATGCTGGAGGCCCACGGTGATCAGAAGGATGCTGGTATTTTGCAGAGATGAAATAGCGCAAGAGAGAAAGCAAATGAAAGAAAGAAAAGAGAATGAATGTGTGCACTTGTGAAAGGGAATGGAAAAAAGGCATAGAAGAGAGTGCCCCCTGCTGGTGGAAGGAAGGAAAAAGCAAAAGCCTACAACACCTGGTATTCCCAGGTGGTCTCCCATCCAAGTACTAACCAGGTGCAGTCCTGCTTAGTTTTTGAGATCAGACAAGATTGGGCGTGTTCATGGTGGTGTGGCCGTAGGCAGAGACTAGCCTCTCACTTGCTGCTTTTCTACTTTGAAGGCACAGACAAGCCTCTCACTTGCTGCTTTTCTACTTTGACGTCTTGCTGCTGGCTGCCCTTTCCAGTGCTCAGCAAGACCAGGTCCTTTTGTGCTTTCCCTTTTCTTCAATTTTTTGCTGGCTTCCTTAAAAGGTCTTGTAGACTCAACGCCCCACTCAGAGCCGCTGAGCTCACTGATCGGCTGCAGCGCTGTAGACGGAACGTCAGCTTCCAGGCCAATGCCACAGGCCGGGAGCAGAGGCGAGATTCACTGGTAGACCCGGGTAGGGTGAGTAGAGCGCGGTTAGTTGCTTTCTAATAGCCTGCAGCCGGGGATTAACTTTTAATGAAAGGGAACAATCCCTTTGACTGTCTGCAGCGCGCCACACCTAGGAAGCGCACTCTCACACACAAGCCAGCATGCACACGTGCTCGCACGTGACAACACACCCTATCTGCCCCTACAAACTCTACGTCACCATGCGTCAGACTCTCCTGCCTGTTTTATGATTTCAGGGCCCTAGCAGGAATCACCCCCCCCTCCCCAATTCCTTCCGCACCTTCCTTGCCCTGAGGTTAGATCTTTGGCAGACGTCTGGCTTGGTTACACAAGCTTCTTTGCAGAGAAACATGTTACTTCTGCTGGCCCTCGCTAGGCGGCCGGCATCCAAAACCTTCCCTGGGCACCTGCTGAAAGCCTGGCCACTTCACGGCCCCGGGTGCTTTTAACGCCATCATTTCCACACGACGAGCTGCGGAGTCAATAATCACTCCTAACCGTGGTAAGGAGCTCGGTGTCAGGCCTGCGTGAAGGGTGGCGTGGTAGCGTACTTAGCTGCCAACTGGTTCAGAGGACTTGGTGCTTCCATCATCTAAGTTACTTAAGGTCGGTGTCTGGCAAGGCGCCGTTCCATGCTAGCCGAGCTGGGCAGTAGGGCAAAACTTCATCAAAATGGTCTACAGCACCCAGTGTTCCCAGGAGGTCTCCCATTCAAATACTGTCCAAGCCCCACCCTGCTTTGCTTCCGAGATCAGACGAGATCGGGCGTATCCAAGGTGGTATGGCCAGTAGGCGCTGCTCAATCCATCGCCCGGCCAGCCTTTTTCAGGATCGCTTGATGGCGAGCAATCTGGCCGTGACGGGGCGGGCTCCGAAGGGTCCATGCAAAGGCTGTGCCGTCCCTACAGGTGTGGTTTGTTTAGCAGTGATTCACCCGCCGCATCAGATGTTTTCAAAAATGGCTCGGCGCAGGGTCTCCTGCAGGCTAAACCCTTCATCGCGGTAATGTGACAGAAAGAGCAAGTTGGACCCGTAACTTGGGGGCGGAGCGAGACGTCCAGGGGTGAATGAAGGAAGAGGGTGAGATGGTTGCCAGTGACTTTGAGCTGCTCTTCATGGTGGATGGTCGTGTTGCCTGCAAAGGTCTTCTGCTTGGGGTTACCGGTGGTTGCCTCCAGCCACCCGGGAGACGCTGGTCCTGGTGAAAAGGAGCCTAGTATTAAAAGTAAATAAGCAACAATGCTGGAGGCCCACGGTGATCAGAAGGATGCTGGTATTTTGCAGAGGTGAAATAGCGCAAGAGAGAAAGCAAATGAAAAAAAGAAAAGAGAATGAATGTGTGCACTTGTGAAAGGGAATGGAAAAAAGGCATAGAAGAGAGTGCCCCCTGCTGGTGGAAGGAAGGAAAAAGCAAAAGCCTACAGCACCTGGCATTCCCAGGCGGTCTCTGTTAAATGGTTAATTATGGAAATTCATTTGGAATGTTAATCGATAATCATTTTTCTGAGTTCTATGCCTCAGCCATCGTGTCTAGTTGACATGCGCTATTTGTGTGTGTATTTTTGGTTCACTACCATATGTACAACAGGTGTCCATACGACTGGCTATAAAAGCCCATGGTACAGAAAGGGGGGGCTCTCTTGTGTAGCACCCTGAGGATTCGGCTGCTACAGGGGTATTGCACCTCAACCCAGAGGTGTGATATTCCACTCCCGGGTAAGGATGGAGTGTGGAACTGAGCTCAGTTAGCTGCATGCACTACACACATCCCATTTCCGGGGAACAGACCGATGGTACTCCCACTAGAGAAATGTGCAGGTACGACAGAGTCTGTTCCTGGCTGGAGTGGGAGGGGGGTGGAGCATCCCAGTAGTGTAGGGGCAGATAGGGGGAGCAGCCTGGGTAAAGGTAGGAGCTCATTGGGTGCTGGTCACCTGAGCTCACACATAGAGGGAGTATAAAAGGTGGGAACCATCTAAGATCAGGGTCAGACAGTCAGTCAGCCACAGTCAGTCAGTCTGTGAGTCTTTTGCAGAGCAGTGGAGGAAAGCAGAGGAGCAGAGCAGCCCCAAGGCCCAGAGTGAGAGAGGAGAGAACGAAAGACCCAGAGGGGGAGAAAGAAGGAACTCTGAGAGCCCAAATACAACCACAGGGTGAAGAGTTGGCAACAGGGTACCGGATCCCAAACTGGTGGGGGCTACAGCATACCTCAGCCAGAGACCGGAGGCCGTGGGCAGCATCTGCCACGGCCACCCACCATATCCACCCGGAAGGCAGACCACGCGAAGGGTCAGGGAACCCAGAGTCAAGGGTTTTACCAATAGAAGGCCCGAGGGAGCCGGACTTAGGTGGATCCCTGGTGGGGAAGGCCAGAGACGAGGACAGGACAGAACGGGAGCTCAGAACCACGCTCCAGAACTACTTGGGGGTTAGCCGAGTCCAGGACCTGGTGGACGCAGCACGGCTCGGGTGGTCACTCAAGGCCGGAGTGACCGGAACATCTGCAGTAAGTAAAAACCCTGAACTGCACAACCCGACTCTGTCTCTGATTACCATCCTCCCTGCACCTCCACAACCACCATCCTCTGCACCTGACCCCCTGAGGCTATACCCCTCCCGTTGGGGGTTATACTACTTAAGCTGCACCAACACCATCAGCCTTAGTGGACCCTGCTGCTGCGGCGGCCGAAGTGACCGCAATTCAACGGGTGGCGTAGTCGACATAAAGAACTTTAGTAACATCAGTAAGGACTGCCACACACTGAGCTTGACACCCTGGGCACGGACCGGGTCACAGCCACTCGGAGACTACAACCCCCATCTGATCCGGCTCCGGGTATTCCCCTAAAGAATATGGCCCAGGGGGTGCATCAACTTTGGCGTAGCCGGCAGGATCTCGTGCCCGCAACACCCGGGTACTGCGTGCCTGAAGAAAAGAACAAGTTTACCTCAAAAAGAAGTCTCCCGCCGGTCCCGGAGGGTCCCCGCCATCGGACTCCATCACAGATCGATTCCCGCCGGTTGTCCGCCATTAACAGCTTTTTCCCGCCATCTGCAGAGTTTCCCGCCACTGGGAGATGATTCCCGCCATTTCCAAAGGTTTCCCGCCTTGTCAGAGCGGACGCCATTATGGGCGTACCAGAGGATGGCAAGAGGCCGCCTCCCATCGTGGGCCAGGACCGAAAATGGCGCCAAAAGTGGAAACCGCCCCCACCAACAGAGACTGTGATGCTAGAGGTGTCTGTCAGCGTGAAAGAACTGCCCCTGGAGCTGACAATCACCAAGTGGCCCCGGGACCGCCCTCGAAGTGGGAGG
Source organism: Phyllobates terribilis (assembly GCF_046119375.1). Classification (NCBI taxonomy): domain Eukaryota; kingdom Metazoa; phylum Chordata; class Amphibia; order Anura; family Dendrobatidae; genus Phyllobates; species Phyllobates terribilis. The sequence continues at coordinate 673,163,822 of NW_027362764.1, read as the reverse complement.
ACTGAGAACAAGAGAGCAAAGATGGGTGTCGCCTGGAGCAGTCTGGAGAGAGCGCACCCGGAGACAAGAAGCCTGGAGCAGAGTCCAGAAAGAGCCTACCCGGAGATGGAGGGAGAGCCAGGCAGCACCGACCCAGTGGTCAGGAGCCTGATGCGGGCCGCCACTCCAGGCAGCACCGACCCAGTGGTCAGGAGCCTGTTGCCGGTCGCCACTCCAGAAGGCCTGCTGGAGACAACGGGAGGAGAGCAGAGCAGCACCGACCCGTTGGTCAGGAGCCTGCTAGAAGCAACGACCCCACTAGGCTTAGTGGAGGTCTTGGCACAGCTCCCCCGAGATCGGGAGTGTGCACAGACTGCGCTGGAGGGCCTCGCACGGAGGATGGCCCGGGTGCAGCGAGAGACGTTAGCAGAATGGAGCCGTGAGATGGCCCAGCAGACAAGAACCCGTCAGCGGAGCACGCCACCCGGGATGAGGAGACAGACCGCCTCTGAGGATGGCGCAGGAAGACTGAAGGCCGGAGACGGCGCCGAGGAGGGAGCCGAACGAAAGGAGGCAGGTAAAGAGGACGTCTCTACCCCAAACCGGGAAACCGCGTACCTGCCCCAGCTCCCCGTCGCAGAGCCCGAAGTATCCCCTGCCGTGCCCGTCGCCGCAACGTCACCGCCGCAGACTAGGCCTCAAACGGGAGCCGCGACCCCTGTGACGTCACACGCCTCGACCCCGAGCGTGACCAAGCAGGAAGTACCATCGGCCTGGTCGCAAGGCCTAGTACCCCCGGGCGCCGCAATACCAACAGCGCCCCCTACCTCCGCGGAGCCACCGGCCTGGTCGCAGGGCCAAGTAACACAGGGCGCCGCCGTTCTTACGGTGCCCTTTACTTTCAAGGTGCCCCAGGCCTGGTCGCAAGGCCTGGTTAACCCGGGCGCCGCTACCACCACGGCGCCCATAACACCTAAAGTACCGCACCTGGGTGAGGACCTGTTCGCCCAGCATACGTGCCCAGATGGGCAGCCCTTCGTATGGCCCCAGGAATACATCCAGCTGGAGCTGCAAAAAGCAAGGGCCATGTGCGAACCCCTGATCCCGGCTCCAAAGCCCATGAAGAGGATCTCGCCCCCACTAGAAGAGACCCAGTTTGAGTGGGATCCCATCGGAGAAGACCTCATGGGGTTCACTCAGGAGACTCGGGCAGCCGCAGCGGAGCGTGCAGAGTGCTGCCGCCAGCAGCTCGAGGTCTTTGAGAGGGAGCGGAGAGAGAGGCGGGTCCGGGAACAACAAGCCCAAATAAGGAGCGCGGAGCAGAAGAGCCGGACCAGGAGAGACCCCCGTGCAGCGCATGGTCCCCGTACCATCGGGACTGTGATAAAGTTCAATCTGCAGCATGGGTGGGGTTTCATCAGGGATCACCGCACCCCAGGCGACGTCTTCGTGACCAGGAGAGACGTTGAGTCCCACCTACCGGAGGGACACAGAGGTCGTGACCTGTATTTAGGGGACGAGGTCACCTTCACCCGGCACAAGTGTGCCAAAGGACCCTACGCCCTCCATGTGCATCGCCTGACGGAGGAGGAGCTGCGGTGTGAGGAGGAGCAAGAGGACCCGGACGGGTCTGAAACTGAAACTGTCCACAAAGAAAGAGCAGGAGGACGCCGTCGTTGAGTACGGTAGTGAAGAGAGTGTATAAAGTTACCCGTCAGGGTATAAGAACTGTTACTGCTGCTAGTTAAAATATAGTCCCCGTTGGGACCAGCCAAAAGTGAACTGTTAACCCCGTGTGTCCCTATTCCCACTGACCGAGGACTGAGAGCGGTCATTCCTTTCCTAATACCTGGCCGAGGACTGAGAGCGGCCATATCCCCTTGTATATAGTTGCGCTTCCTAAAGCGCCCCCTACCGGTTTTATAGGAAACTGTTTTTCTTCAAGAGACTGTCGCACTTTACCCGGTCACAAGTTGCACAGTGACCGGAGGAGCTAGAAGCAAGAAACGACTACGAGAAAGTTTTATATGAAAAGTTTTATGATGCTGCTAATATATGTTGTTTTATATGTTTATTATGTTTATATAAAAAAATTGTATGTTTTGGTGTTTTATCTCTTACAGCCCGAGGACGTGCTGTGATTTACCAGGGGGGAATGTAGCACCCTGAGGATTCGGCTGCTACAGGGGTATTGCACCTCAACCCAGAGGTGTGATATTCCACTCCCGGGTAAGGATGGAGTGTGGAACTGAGCTCAGTTAGCTGCATGCACTACACACATCCCATTTCCGGGGAACAGACCGATGGTACTCCCACTAGAGAAATGTGCAGGTACGACAGAGTCTGTTCCTGGCTGGAGTGGGAGGGGGGTGGAGCATCCCAGTAGTGTAGGGGCAGATAGGGGGAGCAGCCTGGGTAAAGGTAGGAGCTCATTGGGTGCTGGTCACCTGAGCTCACACATAGAGGGAGTATAAAAGGTGGGAACCATCTAAGATCAGGGTCAGACAGTCAGTCAGCCACAGTCAGTCAGTCTGTGAGTCTTTTGCAGAGCAGTGGAGGAAAGCAGAGGAGCAGAGCAGCCCCAAGGCCCAGAGTGAGAGAGGAGAGAACGAAAGACCCAGAGGGGGAGAAAGAAGGAACTCTGAGAGCCCAAATACAACCACAGGGTGAAGAGTTGGCAACAGGGTACCGGATCCCAAACTGGTGGGGGCTACAGCATACCTCAGCCAGAGACCGGAGGCCGTGGGCAGCATCTGCCACGGCCACCCACCATATCCACCCGGAAGGCAGACCACGCGAAGGGTCAGGGAACCCAGAGTCAAGGGTTTTACCAATAGAAGGCCCGAGGGAGCCGGACTTAGGTGGATCCCTGGTGGGGAAGGCCAGAGACGAGGACAGGACAGAACGGGAGCTCAGAACCACGCTCCAGAACTACTTGGGGGTTGGCCGAGTCCAGGACCTGGTGGACGCAGCACGGCTCGGTTGGTCACTCAAGGCCAGAGTGACCGGAACATCTGCAGTAAGTAAAAACCCTGAACTGCACAACCCGACTCTGTCTCTGATTACCATCCTCCCTGCACCTCCACAACCACCATCTTCTGCACCTGACCCCCTGAGGCTATACCCCTCCCGTTGGGGGTTATACTACCTAAGCTGCACCAACACCATCAGCCTCAGCGGACCCTGCTGCAGCGGCGGCCGAAGTGACCGCAATTCAACGGGTGGCGTAGTCGACATAAAGAACTTTAGTAACATCAGTAAGGACTGCCACACACTGAGCTTGACACCCTGGGCACGGACCGGGTCACAGCCACTCGGAGACTACAACCCCCATCTGATCCGGCTCCGGGTATTCCCCTAAAGAATATGGCCCAGGGGGTGCGTCACTTGCTCTGCCCACCCCACAAGACACAGAATCTTCATGCTGAGAAGCAGATGACATGTAGGCCTGGACACATGCTGGACAAAGACATGGTTTACCAGCCAGGATCCAAGGAAAGATGGGTGAATCTCAACAATTAAGCTAATTATGGACAAATGGACAATTACTTTATAACTAATTATTGTATGTACCTGCTGCAATCTGATTCTTTTTAATGGACAATCCAAGAATAAATAGATACATTTTTTTATAAGAATATCGTGATATTGATACTTTGAGAAGTCCTCAGTAGAAAAAAATAATACAGGAAGAGTATTATTTTACAATGGTGAGCCAGCCAGTCCTGTTTTTTTGTTTTTTAAATTAAGTAAGTGAATTTCTTCCGTGAACAAGGGGGGAGCCCTGACGAGCTGAACAGCTGTTGTTCACGTGTCAGTAAATTCACTAGTTTGTCATGAGAAGCAGAAAGAACCTACAGACTGAGGAAAGACAGGAAGCAGAGGTACTAACAAGGAACAGAATCACACAGGAAAAGAATCAGACGAACTGAAGACAGGACGTGCTGATAAAGAGAAGCCAAGGAATCTTAAGGTAAGCAAAATATGGATATAATTTCTTCTTTTGCTAAACAAAGAAATATTAATTTCAAAGTTAATGTAGGAGATGACATAGAAGTTTTGTGGCTCAGTTTATACAAAGAATATGAATTGCAGAATTTACAGTTAACTTCTAAATTGGTAAATAGAGACAAACAGAAATTGAGAAATATTCTACATTTGGTAGATTTTTTTCATAGTCTTGTGTTAGAGATTTCTAAGCAGGAAAATAGTGTAGAAGTATCAGACGGTGATACTGATTCTGACTGTAATGTGGAAAATGAACAAGAAGTAAGACACATGTCTGTAACTGAAGGTGACCTTGGGTCTGACCAAGAGACGGACATACAGAAACCTGACATGGGAGGAGACATGACTGACATACGAGAAACCGATATACTAGGTGATGTGGGAGGAGACGTGAGTGACGTAGGAGGAACGGACGTACAAGAGCCACTAAAAATATCAGAGAATTCTGGAATTACCCAGGCTCAACTCCAAATTAAAATGAGGAAAAATTTGCTGAAATTATACAAAATCATGCCAAAATATGATGTCAAAATCCATGCCTGTAGAAATTCAGAGACAGTTGAGAGCTTCTCTGATAAGTTTGATTTATCCAATGAGGAGAGGAATCAATTATTTAAAATATGGATTCCTGTGACATTGTCCAGACGTTTACATTTAATGCCCTGTGAAAATGACTCTCCTAATGGATGGGAAAATGATTCGGACAGATTAAGATATTTGATTTATTGTGTCACAAAGGATTTTCCCAACATAGAAGATCTGCAGAAACTAAGGATTGGTAGGAAGGAATGTACATATACATTCATGTGCATATTTGAACGGTTGTACAAAGCTCTCATCAAAAATGGAAAAGTACAACATATGATAACAACTTTTGTACAAAAATTCAAATTCCTAAATTCAGTTTCCCAAGTTATGGCATCACAAAAAAATTCATTATTTGAATGTGCGCAGATGCTGGATTTTGTTAGAAAACATGAGAATCGTGAAAAGAAAATAAATCAAGCTAAATTTATAAAACCAGGAAAGGTAAAATCTTACCAAAAGCCAATATCAAACTCTCCTAGACTGAGTCATCCCCATAGTGAACTCTATGAAATACGCAGAAGATTTCATATATGTTATAAGCCATATCAGCCAGTGCAAAGATCCATCTCTCCACAGAATGAGTTAATTCTCAGTCAGAACTGTGATTCTCTAAAAAGGAAAATGGCTGAAACTGATGGACAGAGACAGGTGAGACGACCAACTCACAGTGACGTCATGGAATGTGGACAGAAGAACAGGCAGTTATCTGAGGTTTTGAAGGATAGAAAAATGTCTTTCCTAAATAGGGCGTTCCTGGAGATATTTGAGAGAGACAGAAGATTTGGTTTAGGGAGTGGCTAAGGAAAAGCTGTAATTATAATGTTGTATCAAAATGTAATACAATGTCTCAATATTTATTTATAATCTTATACAGTAAAATTGTAGTTACATAGTTTCTAATAGTTCATATATATATATATATATATATATATATATATATATATATATATATATATATACACTTGTCTAAGTAGAGATTGCGTATAATTGTATTTATATATACGTTTATAAAATATATATATATATATATATATTAATTAATAAATTAGAACTTCATATATATAAATTTAAGTAGCAATATTTTGAATTACATTAGAACCAACCAAAATATGTATAAGATATTTAAATAATTCTGTTTCTGTATGAATTTGATATTTAATTTATATTTAATTTTATTTTCTTATATTTCCTTAGAGTTTTCATTCCAAAGCAGGATTTTATCAAAGAACTCTAAAATGGATTTATTTCTTTATTCACACAGGAAGTGAAAAAATTGCATGATTTTTTGTGTATAACATTTTAAAATAATAACAATATATCTAGTTGAACTATAATATATATGTAATACTTATTAATTCTTTTGTGTTGCTAATATTTTCTGTGCATGAAGTGTTCGTGCAAATTAAAGTAGCTTTACAGCATGACGTGTGACAGCTGCGGCCTTTGAACTTTGAGCTAATAGTATAGGATCCCATTCATTCTATTTTCAACTGACGTAACTTAAGACCGGACAGCCAGTGAAAAAAGAATCTAAGACAAGAGTTTTTTCAAGTGTCTGAAATTCCAATGACTTACTCTCATATTATATAATATGTATTTGGGGAATATTCAAAGAAATATAAAGATATTCAATTGATATGGCAATGCGCATTAATAAATTGGGATACAACAATTTTGGGTTAAATATATATATATCTAAAACTTCATATGTGGAATGTTTGAGTTGAACAGATCTGTGAATGTCAGAGTGAAGGTGACAGATGAGTAAATCAGCAGCTGCTAAGTGTGATTGATGTGACAGAGGCCTCGTATGTTTGTATGTTTGAAACAAAAAATGTTTCTTTATGTGAAGGTACAAAAATATATTTAATTCTGAGGAAATTATAATACATAATTAGGTATTATCTACATATATATATATTTCTATATTTCTTTAATAATTATTATTTCTTGATTTAACTAATAGTGGATAAGGGCAACCACACATCAAAATGGTTTACAAAGCAAATTTATATTTAGAATAATTTTCCACATGATAATATTCTTGAATAATTATAATATTATTTTTAATGGTTACCTAAATAGGTACACACCTCTCTTTAGTCAAATCTATGCTACTCATCGATATGAAATTTATGCACAATATTTCAAGAAGAATAATTATTTTTAATTTGGTTCTGATATATACATAAATTTTATAAAATAATATTTTTGGTATTAAGGGGGAAAATATGTTTTTGATCCTGATTACATAATCACTTTTGATCAATACTTATTTTCCACACATTTTAATAAAGAAGAAATAATAATAAGGTACTATGGTATAATTAAGAAGAGTATTACATGCAAAGTTGCATAATTTAATATTTTTTGGTGGTACAAGGTTATGACAAATATGAAATCATCCAGATAATGGAGATATAAGGGTATTTTTTATGGAGAATATAATTACTCTGCATTTGTCATTAAAATTTAAAGGCCTTATTTTTATTTTTATTCTTATTTTTACTCTTAATTTTATTTTTCATTTTTAAAATTTTATTCTTACTTTATACTTCTTATTTTTCTATTTTTTCATTTTTTAATTCTCATTTGATTTTATTTGAGTTCAATATCTCAATTGAGAAAACACATTAATATTTAATAAAGTAATGTCTAATACAAGAGTATTGCTTCATTAAATATATATTGCTAAGGAAAAAAATGTTTACATTTTCTGAGTAAACACAACAGTTCATTCATTCATTTATTCATTCATTCATTCATTCATACATTCATATATTTATTCATTTTGGTTCAGGAGTATACATTCTTTGATATTATTGGTTTAATAAAGATATAAAAACTTGTTTTTCAAAATACACTGACACCTATGGGTTGGAAAAGGTGATTACACCTATGACATAAAAATGTTCTATCATATGGAGAACTTGATTGATAATGAATTATTATCTATTATTGTTTATTATTCCAAACATAATTTATTTTAATATTTTGATAATAATTAGATGGATATTACTGATTGCTATGGTACGCTGTGATATTATAGGTTAGGAAAAACTGCCAGATTTGGTATCAGATTAGGGAATGAAGACTTCAATCAAGACATCGCAATTATGAATTCTATCCTAATAAAGACTTTTAATTTTTATAAATCAAAGAGATTCTCAAAAGTTACAAGAAGAAGCAACTGATATCCGGACGTCTCAGAAGGTAACAGGTGTGAATGCTGAGTGTTATAATAGACTGTGTCCATTACATACAATACAATTCACACCACTGATCACCAGGACGGCAGAGGACGATGATCCTATATGTACTGTGTTGTGTTCAAGTTTCATCACGTTCCACTGGTTTCTTATCACCTGCAACGCTTCAATGAAAGCTGGTGAACAGGTAATACCTGACATATGTGTCCTGTATATAAAGGACTGAGTACTGGTTATGGTGCTATATAAAGCAGGGAAGTGTCAAGTTAACCCTTGCTTTACTGACCAAAGACGTCACATCTGTTCCAAAAGTGACACGAGACCAGTGTGGACACACGGAAGATTCCAAAGACAATCCAACGTAAGTCCAGGTGACACTGCACAGATATTAAAGCTACATTTCATCCATGGACTTTGTTTTCTTATCAACTGACACACATGATCTTTCTAATAAAGAGTACAGTTTATGGACTGAACAATAATGAACACAATTATGGACTGTACAATATCTACATGCTGTAATTTATTTCAAAGGAGTTTTCATCTAAAGACTGTGTTATAAAAGAACCAAGAAGAAGACGAGATGACGACCCGATGACATCAGATGATGACGATTGAACCCGCGATTGCTTCAATTTAGATATAGGGAAGTATAATTATACATATTAAATGAATATTAGTCACGGCTTACCATAACATGAATTCACATCATTATATAACAATAATCTGATATTGATACTATTATTACTATTATTATTATTATGGAAATTTAATGATATTGCCAAGGAAGAAGGAAAGAAAAAATGATTGATGAATGTATCTTCTTTTGAGTATTTTCAGTTAAAGTCCTTTTATTCTCAAAAAAGGGGGAAATGTTAAATGGTTAATTATGGAAATTCATTTGGAATGTTAATCGATAATCATTTTTCTGAGTTCTATGCCTCAGCCATCGTGTCTAGTTGACATGCGCTATTTGTGTGTGTATTTTTGGTTCACTACCATATGTAGAACAGGTGTCCATACGACTGGCTATAAAAGCCCATGGTACAGAAAGGGGGGGCTCTCTTGCTCTGCCCACCCCACAAGACACAGAATCTTCATGCTGAGAAGCAGATGACATTTATGCCTGGACACATGCTGGACAAAGACTTGATTTACCAGCCAGGATCCAAGGAAAGATGGGTGAATCTCAACAATTAAGTTAATTATGGACAAATGGACAATTACTTTATAACTAATTATTGTATGTACCTGCTGCAATCTGATTCTTTTTAATGGACAATCCAAGAATAAATAGATACATTTTTTTATAAGAATATCGTGATATTGATACTTTGAGAAGTCCTTAGTAGAAAAAAATAATACAGTTAGAGTATTATTTTACAGTCTCCCATCCAAGTACTAACCAGGCCCAACCCTGCTTAGCTTTAGAGATGAGCGTTGTTCTACTCGAACTGTTCGCCAATCTCAAATTCGAGCTGTTTTGGGCGGTGTTCGAGCCGGTCGGCGAACACGAACAATTTGAGAAAAATTCGGCTGTTCGAGGTTATGTTCGATAACTGTTCGTGCACCAAAATCATAACTGGATTTTTTCTCAGTAATGATGAAAATTAATGTTAATACGCAGTTTGAGTGTACAGCGGGGCGGGGGGAGGGGCAGGGGATGGATCTCTGCAGGAACAATGAAGATCTCCATTTTTTTTTCTCTTTCCCGCATTTGCAGTGGGGAGGTGCAATCTGTCAGCCTATCAGCAGCGCACACACGGAGCGAAGTGCTTTTTTTCACACAAGCAAGGGCATGTGTGATTGGCAGTGTATGTCACATGTCCTTGCCCTATAAGACCAAGCCATTTTCCCCGTCGCCACCATTTTCTCACTGCTGCAGCTGCGTGTTAGACGGCACCGCTGTTGCTGTGTGCGCTATACCTTGTTAATTTCAAGCCAATTTTCGCACAAATATACAGATAGCTTGGGAGTAGGGAATAGTTGTGATTGCAGTCCTTTTAAGGACTAGGTTACAGCATTTCCTACGACTTTTATCAGGCAGGTCTGTGCTCTTAAATAGATAGATTGTGGGAGTAAAGACTAATTGTAATTGGAGTCCTTTTCAGGACTAGGTTACATCGGTTCCTATCAGTTTTTGCCAGGCAGGTCTGTGCCAGTGCTGTGCAAGTTTTTTTCACAGCATTTGGCTGAATCTAGCAAAGCTAATCCTTTTTGGCCTATTGCAGAGTGTGTTAGTCAGTGGAGTAGCCTATCTGTGTTGCAAGATATACCACCTGTGTATAGAATACCAATTTTTTTACTGCACCTAGTGAAGTAAAATCTTTTGGGCATAGCATCATTCTATTAGTCCATCTATACTGACCTCCATCAGGTTGCAAACTGAATATAATTTTTTTCTGCATCTAGCTCTGAAAAAATATTTGGGCTTCTAGCAGTGTGTGGGACTTGGTCTATTAGTCCATCTATACTGACCTCCATCAGGTTGCAAATTAAAAATAATTTTTTTCTGCATCTAGCTCTGAAAAAATATTTGGGCTTCTAGCAGTGTGTGGGACTTGGTCTATTAGTCCATCTATACTGACCTCCATCAGGTTGCAAATTAAAAATAATTTTTTTCTGCATCTAGCTCTGAAAAAATATTTGGGCTTCTAGCAGTGTGTGGGACTTGGTCTATTAGTCCATCTATACTGACCTCCATCAGGTTGCAAATTGAATAAAAAAAATTTCTGCATCTAGCTCTGAAAAAATATTTGGGCTTCTAGCGGTGTGTGGGACTTGGTCTATTAGTCCATCTATACTGACCTCCATCAGGTTGCAAATTAAAAATAATTTTTTTCTGCATCTAGCTCTGAAAAAATATTTGGGCTTCTAGCAGTGTGTGGGACTTGGTCTATTAGTCCATCTATACTGACCTCCATCAGGTTGCAAATTAAAAATAATTTTTTTCTTCATTTAGCTCTGAAAAAATATTTGGGCTTCTAGCAGTGTGTGGGACTTGTTCTATTAGTCCTTCTATACTGATGTCCAGCAGGTTGCAAATTGAATATAATTTTTTTCTGCATCTAGCTCTGAAAAAATATTTGGGCTTCTAGCGGTGTGTGGGACTTGGTCTATTAGTCCATCTATACTGACCTCCATCAGGTTGCAAATTAAAAATAATTTTTTTCTGCATCTAGCTCTGAAAAAATATTTGGGCTTCTAGCAGTGTGTGGGACTTGGTCTATTAGTCCATCTATACTGACCTCCATCAGGTTGCAAATTAAAAATAATTTTTTTCTTCATTTAGCTCTGAAAAAATATTTGGGCTTCTAGCAGTGTGTGGGACTTGTTCTATTAGTCCTTCTATACTGACCTCCAGCAGGTTGCAAATTGAATATAATTTTTTTCTGCATCTAGCTCTGAAAAAATATTTGGGCTTCTAGCGGTGTGTGGGACTTGGTCTATTAGTCCATCTATACTGACCTCCATCAGGTTGCAAATTAAAAATAATTTTTTTCTGCATCTAGCTCTGAAAAAATATTTGGGCTTCTAGCGGTGTGTGGGACTTGGTCTATTAGTCCTTCTATACTGACCTCCATCAGGTTGCAAATTAAAAATAATTTTTTTCTGCATCTAGCTCTGAAAAAATATTTGGGCTTCTAGCAGTGTGTGGGACTTGGTCTATTAGTCCATCTATACTGACCTCCATCAGGTTGCAAATTGAATAAAAAAATTTTCTGCATCTAGCTCTGAAAAAATATTTGGGCTTCTAGCGGTGTGTGGGACTTGGTCTATTAGTCCATCTACACTGACCTCCATCAGGTTGCAAATTAAAAATAATTTTTTTCTGCATCTAACCCAGCCAATAGTTTTGGCCTAATACCACAGTTTGGCCACTCAGCTCTGCTCGGTTACCATCCATTGTTTTTTTGTGCAAACAACTCCAGAGTTGTGAATTAGTTAACCACCAAAATGAGTGGAAAAAGGCCTGCTGCTGGTGGAAAGGGGAATAGGCGTGTTGGGAAGGGGAAAAAAGGTTGTGTCCGTGGGGTAGGTGCAGAAGAAAGACCATCTTCCAGCCAAACTAAAATGTCTACTTCTTTTAGCGGACAATGTGATAAGATCCCTTTCTTACGGCCACGCCAATCGCTACAAATTCCAGATGAGGCACAAAAACAGCAGGTGCTTCAACGGATATCAAGTGCTCCTTTAAGTGGGCTCTCCTCCACATCAACTTCAACATCACAAATACTCCAGTCCTCAAAGGTGTCACCCAAATCGCACTTGCTTCCTCACAGCTCCCAAATCTCCAGCTGCCCGTCTGAGTATGAGGTAGAACAGATGGTTGAGTCTGCAGAGCTGTTTACTCATACTATAGCCTGGGAATCAGAGGTCGACTCCAGCGCTTCTGTGAATCCAGACGAGGAAATGATCTGCACTGATGCCCAGAATCTTTATGAGTCGGATCCAGGACCAGACGCAGAAGGTTCTGACCATAATGTAGACCCTCATTCCCAAACTGTAACTCCTGTTGGTGGAGACAATGAGGAAGACGATGATAAGACTCAAATACCTGATTGGAGCGACAACTTTAGTTTTTTGTCAGGGCAGGAACAGGTTGGCTCTGAGGACGACGGGTGTGATAACGCACAGGGTGATGATGATGAGGTCGGAGATCCCACTTACTGTCAACCCACAGTCAGCCAAGAGATGAGGTCAGCAGAGGAGGTGGAGGAAGATGCTAGTGACGACGAGGTCAGGTTGCGCCTTCCTGGACAGAGACGTAGTACTGGAAGCACGTCAACAACTGCATCCTCAAACACAACTCTGCCTCTCACCACAAGTCGTGGTGGCTCTTCAGGTCGCATGGGTGCTAAGCCTTGCATAGCCTGGGCATTTTTTCAGATCGATAAAGATGACCCAACTCGTGTTATCTGTAACATTTGTCAGCAAAAGCTAAGTAGAGGCCAAAAAATACATAGTTTGAGTACTTCATGCATGAACCGGCACATGGACATGAAGCATAAGTTGCAGTGGGAAGCTCAGTGTGCTACAATGCGGTCTAGCCGGCCGGGCCAACCACCGTCTGCCATATCTTGTGCATCCGCGGCCTCTTCATCCTCTGTGACTGGGGGGACAGCAGTCACACCTGTTTTGGGGCGCAGACCTGCCAACTCTTTACCCGCAACAGCCAGCGTGATTGGCAGGTCATCATTTTCTTTGGAGGTGGTAACACCAGCTGGTCTTGAGCGCTGTCCGACATCGATAGCACCACCTTTGGATCAAGGCAACCTAACATGTCCGCCTGCATCTTCCTCACAGACCGGCAGTTTGCCGGGGACACCCTTATCAACCCCATCTAAGCACAATAGCCAGCCCTCGGTCCCTCAGATGTGGACAAGTAAAAGACCATTTCCTCCTAGCCATGAGAAAGCTAAGAGGTTGAATTTCACCATCTGCAAGCTCTTGGCTACAGAAATGCTGCCTTTCCGCCTGGTGGACACAGAGGATTTTCGAGACCTTATGTCCGTCGCAGTGCCCCAGTACCAGATGCCCAGTCGGCACTACTTCTCAAAGAAAGGTGTGCCTGCGCTCCACCAGCATGTCGCACACAACATCACCGCTTCTTTGAGAAACTCTGTGTGTGACAGGGTGCATTTCACCACAGACACTTGGACGAGTAGGCATGGACAGGGGCGTTACATGTCGCTGACTGGGCACTGGGTAACTATGGTGACAGCAGGACAAGGGGCTGCTGTCCAAGTCTTGCCGTCCCCACGAGTTGTGCGTCAATCCTCTTTATGTCATTTTTCCTCCACTGCTTCTGCCTCCTCAACCTCCTCTCGGTCTTCCACCTGCACCCAAAGCCTGTCTGGTCATGCCACAAGCTTTCTAACTGCGCAGAAGGGATCCTGCACACCTCCTTACTATGCTGGCAGTAGGGCTCAACGTCATCAGGCGGTTTTTACATTGAAATGTCTGGGAAATGTGAGTCACACAGCTGAGGAGTTGTGGTCAGCTCTGGAGAACCAATTTCATGAATGGTTGTCTCCACTGGACCTGAAACCAGGGAAGGCCGTGTGCGACAATGCTGCAAACCTGGGTGCGGCCCTTCTCCGGGGCAATGTCACACACGTGCCTTGTATGGCTCACGTGTTGAACCTGGTTGTCCAGCAATTTTTAGCCCACTATCCCAGACTAGATGGCCTTCTGCAGAGGGCACGGTCGCTGTGTGCTCACTTCCGCCGTTCGCATCCCGCAGCTCAGCGACTTACATCTCTACAGAAGTCGTTGGGCCTGCCACTTCACCGGCTAAAATGCGATGTGCCTACCCGGTGGAATTCAACTCTGCACATGTTGCAGCGACTGTGGCAGCACCGACAAGCCCTGGTGCAATACGTTCTGACGTATAGCCTGGGCCAACGAGATTCAGAGGTGGGGCAAATCACGCTGGAGGAGTGGTCTCAGATCAGGGACCTATGCACCCTTCTGCACAGTTTTGAAATGGCGACGAAGATGTTTAGTGCTGACGATGCCATTATCAGCATGACTATTCCGGTGATTTACATGCTGGAGCACATGTTAAACAGAATTCGGAGTCAGGTGGTGGCACAAGAGGAGGTGGAGGAAGTAGAGGAGGAGGAGTTGTATGCGGAAGGGCTAACATCTGCAAGGTCCAGACGGTCGGCAGCACCAGGGCGGCAGGCATGTGAGGGTGGGGGAGATGATTTTACCAGGGCGCATGGTAGCAGCCAAACTAGTGAGGAAGGTGCAGGAGCCCAGGAAGAAGTGGAGGACGAACTGATGGAAGACTCATCAGATGAGGGAGACCTTGATCACATTTCTGTTGTGCGAGGTTGGGGGGAGAGGACAGAGGAAGGAAGCATGATTGTTACCTCGCCACCAACACAACAGGGACTTGGTGCTCCTGGATGCGCAACACACATGAGTGCCTTCTTGCTGCACTACCTGCAACATGACCCTCGAATTGTGAGAATTAGAAATAATCCTGACTACTGGGTTGCCACACTGTTAGATCCCCGGTACAAAAGTAAATTTGCAGAAATTATTCCTGCCATAGAAAGGGATGCACGCATGCAGGAGTATCAGCAGAGACTGTTGCAGAATCTTACATGTGCTTTTCCACAAAATACCAGTGGTGCACGTAGTGAATCTCACAGTTCCAACTTGCCAACCGTGGGACCGTCAAGTGTTCAGCACTCAAACCGTAACAGAACCACAGTATCTGCTGGTAACATCAATTTTGCGGAATCATTTCACCACTTTTTTAGCCCATCCTTTGCAAGGCCACAGGAGACAAGAAGTCTGACACATAGTCAACGCCTAGAGACGATGGTACAGGAGTATCTCCAAGTAAACATTGAAGCCACGACTGTGTCACTGGACCCTTGCTCTTTTTGGGCTTCCAATCTGGATAAATGGCCGGAGCTAGCCACTTACGCCTTGGAGATCTTGTCATGCCCCGCAGCCAGCGTTCTGTCTGAACGTGTGTTCAGCGCTGCTGGTGGTGTGCTGACAGATAAGCGCACGCGGCTCTCCACTGATAATGTAGACAGACTCACGTTCATAAAGATGAACAAATCATGGATCCGAAACGACTTTTCTACCCCTGTGTCATCCTGGGGAGAGTAAAAGCTTGATGATTGGTTAAAATCACCCTACCAACCGTTTTAAGCTTTCAAATTACTAATCATGTTTATCTGTATCTTGACTGGAAAATAATTTGGGCTTTGTAGCAGTGTGCAGCACTGATCCTATTAGGCCATCTATAATAAGCTTCACCAGATTTAAAATTAAAAATAATTTTTAGCTGCATCTAGCCTGGAAAATAATTTTGGGGCTCCGAGATGCGCAAGACACATAAGTGCCTTCTTGCTGCACTACCTGCAGCATGACCCTCATATTGTCAGAATTCGAAGTAATCATGACTACTGGGTTGCCACACTCTTAGATCCCCCAAACTTTTCGATCAACCTTTTCATTTTAATAAAGACCAAAAAAATGGTCATTTTTGAAATTATAAGCATTAGCAGGTTGTTAGAAACTGAAATCAAACAGTTTTCAACTCAAAACTTTATTCTAGGTGATGTTACATTTTCACATAGGACCCCTTGTTCGAAAGGAGCTTCTGAACTCTCTCGTCCATTGAATTTGTCAGGTTTTGGATGATTTCTGCTTCAATTGTTTTGCATGAGGACAGAATACCCTCCCAGAGCTGTTGCTTAGATGTGAACTGCCTCCCGCCATCATAGACACTCCTTTTAATGATGCTCCAAAGGTTCTGAATGGGGTAGAGGTCAGGGGAGCATGGGGGTCACACCATAAGTTTGTCCCCTTTTATGCCCATATCAGCCAGAGATGCAGATGTTTTATGTGCAGCATGAGATGGTGCATTATCATGCAGAAAAATGATCTTGCTGTGAAATACACGGTTCTTCTTCTTGAACCATGGCAGGAAGTGCTGTTTGAGAAAATCCACATACATTATGGAGTTCATCTTTAGCGCCTTCAGGGATCCTAAAGGGGCCGACAATCTCTCTCCCCATGATTTCAGCCCAAAACATTACTCCACCTCCTCCTTGTTGGCGCTGTAGCCGTGTTTGCGTGGGGTGTCCATCAACCAGCCATCCTCCACTCCATTCATCTGGACCATCGAGCGCTGCACGGCACTCATCCGTGAACAAAACAGTTTTGAAATCAGTCTTCATGTAATGTTTGGCCCACTGGAGCCGTTTCTGCTTGTGTGAAGTGGATAGAGGAGGTCGACAGGATGGCGTATGCACAGCTGCAAACCTCTGAAGGACCCTGCATCTTGTTGTTCGGGGGACGTTGGAGGCACAAGCAGCTTCAAAAACTTGTCTGCTGCTATGACAAGGCTTTTTTGCCGCTGCTCTTTCAACCTGACGTAATTGCCTGTAGGAAAGAGTCCTCAATTTGCCCTTATCAGCACGCACACGTGTGTACTGTGAATCAGCTACATACTTCTTGATTGCCAAGACACTTCATCCTGATCATCGCACAATGTTGATTGTAGTCATGCCTTGACCTAAACACTCCACAATTTGTTGCTTCTCAGCAGCCGACACATCCTTTTTCTTTCCCATTTTGGCAGAAAATGTAGGCTGCTTAATAATGTGAGAGAGCCTTCTTAAGTAGTCTTGCCTTTCATTGGACACACCTGCCAAACTAATTAGCACAGGTGTCTGCAATTGCTTACAGTGATATAAAGAGCCCTGACACACATCACCATCAATGAGTTTAACTGACAAACAAACAAATTCTTCCCTTATCACTCCTAAACACTTTTTGCATAATAATTTGGAACGCGGTGTACATGTGCTTTTCCACAAAACACCAGTGGTTCACGTAGTGAATCTTACAGTTCTAACTTGCCAACCGTGGTCTGTATGGAATTGTTCAATAAAGGGCCCAAAATTAAGATAACATAGATGGGAGAGGTCTCTATGAATAGGAATTCCTAAGTATTTGATACCCTGTGAGGGCCAGGCAAAGGGAAAGTTGGACTGGATGGAATCCTATATGGATTTAGGGAGGGAGACATCGAGGGCCTCAGACTTCGCTGCATTGATTTTAAAATTTTACCATGTAACAAAGTGATCTATTTCAGCCATAACAGCAGGGATGGATATATGTGATTGAGTGATATATACTAGGACATCATCAGCAAATAGAGAGCACTTGTACTCGGTGCCTCCCACCTCAATCCACCTAATATTGGGGTTATGGCGAATTGATGAGAGCAGGTGCTCCGTCACTAGGATGTATAAGAGAGGGGACAGAGGACATCCCTGCCTTGTCCCATTGGTGATTGTGAAAGGTGATGAAAATGTTCTGACGCACCCCCTGGGCCTTGGGACACCCGGAGCCGGACCCTTTTTGGTGGATGCTGGTGGTTGTAGTCTTCGTGGCGGCGATCCGGTTCCGTGGCTCAGGGCGGTCAAACCAGTGGCGGAACTATTTATGTGGTTTTGATGTTTAAATGTCCGACTACGCCACCCGTGGATTGCGGTCAGAGTGAACCGCCGCTACAGGGCAGACCGCTAAGGCTGGTGTTGTGGGTGCAGCAGAGCGTAGCATAACTCCCCACGGGAGGAGTATAGCCTCAGGGCAGTGTATGCGGAGGATGGGGGTGATGGTGCAGGGCAGCAGCAGTAACGACACGGAGTCAGTGATGCAGTTCAGGGCCTTTACTCACAGTTCTTATTATCCAGACCACGTCTGCAGGTAACGGCTGCCCACGTCGTACTGTGCTTACCAGGTGAGGGGCTCAGACAACTCCCAGATAACTTTGGAGCGCTTCACAGGACCCCCTTTGTGTGTCCTTTGTCTGGCCTTTCTTACCAACACTTCTGTCCGGCTGCCTCGGGCCTCCTCTTGGTAAACTTGGCGCCAGTTTCCCTGACCCTATGTGGTGCCTTCCTAGCGGGTGGAGCAAGGGGCTGCGCCACATAAAATGTCAGAGCCTCCGGTTTCTAGCTGAGGGTCGTTTCCTGCCTCCACTAGTTCAGGGACCGGTCTCCCCCTTTGGCCTGACCCCTCCACGCAGGTGGATTCGGGCGTGCGGTGGCGACTCGCCCGTCCGCACCCCTGGGATCCCTTCATTCCTCGTTCCTGGAGCCTTCTCCGCTCCTCTTCCTTCCTTCTCCCTCTTGCAGGCCTGGGCCTCTGTTACTAGGCCCGCCTCCGGAGCAGAGCTCATGCAGAGCCCCTGCTCCCTGCCACTTCTGCTCAGACTTCTCTGCACTGAACTAAGATGGTGCCCACCTTTTATACTCCCTTCTCAATGCACCCAGGAACTGCTTCCTCCCTGCTCCTGCACTGCAGGGTTCCCCTTCCTCAGTGTTCCCTCCCCCCACTCCAGCCAGGGACAGGGACTGTCGTGCCCATCTCAGGGGCATATTGGTCGCCCTGCCCCACGGCAATGTGGTGTAATGCATGCAGGTGTCGGGTCCTGATCCACACTCCATCCTTATCTGAGAGTGAGATATCACACCTCTGGGTGAGGTGCAATACGTCTGTAGCAACCGAGCCCTCGGTGCTACAGTTCCATTTATCTTCAGCCTAGGTGACGTATTGTGATACAGGGCCGTGATTTTGGCTATAAAAGGGTCCCCTAGACCCCTACCCCAAGCTTTTTAAGAGAATCATATATGGCGTGCCAGGAGACTCTATGGAATGCTTTCTCAGCATCCAACGAGAGTATCTACTTACAAATTTTTAACTGCATCTAGCCCAGGAAATACTTTGTGCCTAGTAGCAGTGTCTGCTAGTCAGCGGATTATCCCGGCTGTTAAGCAAGCTACACCACCTGTAGTTTGGACACTTAATTTTTTCAAAGGAAATGCTTCGGGACCACGGGATACTTAGTGAAGAGCATCAGGAGGCACCCCAAGGCATAGGGGCTGGGACTGGCACTAGAATGCCTTGCGGTGGACAGCCGAGCTCGATCCTTATAAAAGCTTTTTAACTGCAGCAGCTTTAGTGGACGCTACTGGAGCTGGAATCACGCGGCTGCTGGCATGAGACTTGCCCTCCAATAGATCCTTGTAAATGGATTTAAAGTGTATTCATTCAAATTAGAGGGACAATTTAAATTAAAAAGCTTAGAGCTGCCTCCACCACAGGGGGGCTCTCTCGACCCACCAGCGGACAGGCACCAGTATTGGGAGAGGGGGGCTGGCCGTCAGGGTTCACAGCGGCTCTGGCACAAACCCGGCGACACGGAGGTGGCACGGGCAGGAGCGGACTGGCCGTCTCGGCTTCTCACTTTTTGGATTTTAGAAGGGCATGACATGCCTATATCTGTGTCTCCCCCTCCTTTTACTCCTCCACCTCTTTTCTTTTCGCATGACTATATGTACTTGTCACTTTTCCATGTGTTAGTTGTGTCTTCTGAGCAGTTTGTCAGCTTTTGGACACCTTTGAAGGTGTTTTCTATGTGTTTCTATGTGTTTTTGTTTGCCTGCCATTGGTTTTAATGGTGTTCGAAGGTGTTCGACGAACAGTTCGGCGAACACACGGGTGTTCGACGAACCGAACCGAACTCGAACACTACGGGGGTGGCTCAACACTACTTAGCTTCTGAGATCAGATGAGATCGGGCGTATCCAAGGTGGTATGGCCAGTAGAAGCTGCTCGATCCATCGCCCGGCCAGCCTTTCTCAGGATCGCTTGGTGGCGAGCAATCTGGCCGTGACGGGGCGGGCTCCGAAGGGTCCATGCAAAGTCTGTGCCGTCCCTACAGGTGTGGTCTGTTTAACTGTGATTCACCCGCCACATCAGGTGTCTTCAAAAATGGCTCGGCGCAGGGTCTCCTGCAGGCTAAACCCTTCATCGCGGTAATGTGACAGAAAGAGCAAGCTGGACCCGTAACTTGGGGGCGGAGCGAGACGTCCAGGGGTGAATGAAGGAAGAGGGTGAGATGGTTGCTAGTGACTTTGAGCTGCTCTTCAGGGGGGAGGGTCGTGTTGCCTGCAAAGGTCTTCTGCTTGGGGTTACCGGTGGTTGCCTCCAGCCACGCGGGAGACGCTGGTCCTGGTGAAAAGAAGCCTAGCATTAAAAGTAAAGAAGCAACAATGCTGGAGGCCCACGGTGATCAGAAGGATGCTGGTATTTTGCAGAGATGAAATAGCGCAAGAGAGAAAGCAAATGAAAAAAAGAAAAGAGAATGAATGTGTGCACTTGTGAAAGGGAATGGAAAAAAGGCATAGAAGAGAGTGCCCCCTGCTGGTGGAAGGAAGGAAAAAGCAAAAGCCTACAGCACCCAGTATTCCCAGGTGGTCTCCCATCCAAGTACTAACCAGGCCCAACCCTACTTAGCTTTCGAGATCAGACGAGATTGGGCAAGTTCAGGGTGGTGTGGCTGTAGGCAGAGACTAGCCTCTCACTTGCTGCTTTTCTTCTTTGACGTCTGGCTGCCGGCTGCCCTTTCCAGTGCTCAGCAAAACCAGGTCCTTTTGTGCTTTCCCTTCTCTTCAATTTTCTTGCTGGCTTCCTTAAAAGGTCTTGTAGACACAACGCCCCACTCAGAGCCGCTGAGCTCACTGATCGGCTGCAGCGCTGTCGACGGAACGTCAGCTTCACGGCCAATGCCACAGGCCGGGAGCAGAGGCGAGACTCACCGGTAGACCCGGGTAGGGTGAGTAGAGCGCGGTTAGTTGCTTTCTAATAGCCTGCAGCCGGGGATTAACTTTTAATGAAAGGGAACAATCCCTTTGACTGTCTGCAGTGCGCCACACCTAGGAAGCGCACTCTCACACACAAGCCAGCATGCACACGTGCTCGCACATGACAACACCCCCTATCTGCCCCTACAACCTCTCCGTCACCATGCGTCAGACTTTCCTGCCTGTTTTATGATTTCAGGGCCCTAGCAGGAATCACTCCCCCCCTCCCCACTTCCTTCCGCACCTTCCTTGCCTTCCTTGCACTGAGGTTAGCTCTTTGTCAGCCGTCTGGCTTGGTTACACAAGCTTCTTTGCAGAGAAACATGTTACTTCTGCTGGCCCTCGCTAGGCGGCCGGCATCCAAAACCTTCCCTGGGCACCTGCTGAAAGCCTGGCCCCTTCACGGCCCCGGGTGCTTTTAACGCCATCATTTCCACACGGCGAGCTGCGGAGTCAATAAGCACTCCTAGCCGTGGCAAGGAGCTCGGTGTCAGGCCTGCGTGAAGGCGGCGGGGTAGCGTACTTAGCTGCCAACTGGCTCAGAGGCCTTGGGGCTTCCATCATCTAAGTTACTTAAGGTCGGTGTCCGGCAAGGCGCCGTTCCATGCTAGCCGAGCTGGGCAGTAGGGCAAAACTTCATCAAAATGGTCTACAGCACCCGGTGTTCCCATGAGGTCTCCCATCCAAGTACTGTTTGAGCCCAGCCCTGCTTTGCTTCCGAGATCAGACGAGATCCGGCATATCCAAGGTGGTATGGCCAGTAGACGCTGCTCGATCCATCGCCCGGCCAGCCTTTCTCAGGATCGCTTGGTGGCGAGCAATCTGGCCGTGACGGGGCGGGCTCCGAAGGGTCCATGCAAAGGCTGTGCCGTCCCTACAGGTGTGGTTTGTTTAGCAGTGATTCACCCGCCGCATCAGGTGTCTTCAAAAATGGCTTGGCGCAGGGTCTCCTGCAGGCTAAACCCTTCATCGCGGTAATGTGACAGAAAGAGCAAGCTGGACCCGTAACTTGGGGGCGGAGCGAGACGTCCAGGGGTGAATGAAGGAAGAGGGTGAGATGGTTGCCAGTAGTGTTGAGCCACCCCCGTAGTGTTCGGGTTCGGTTCGGTTCGTCGAACACCGGGATGTTCGAGGAACTGTTCGTCGAACTGTTCGTCGAACACCTTAGAACACCGTCGAACACCGTTAAAACCAATGACAGGCAAACAAAAACACATAGAAACACATAGAAAACACCTTCAAAGGTGTCCAAAAGCTGACAAACTGCTCAGAAGACGCTTTCTTTAAAAAAGCCGGCCGGCAATTCAGCAGCGGCATACACCGGTACCCGACAATTTAGACAGGAAGGAATAGAGCCTCACACATAGATTAGATAGATAGAAACATGTCAGTCACATATATATGAAGTACAGTGACAGTGTTGCTTACTGTACTTGTCATTTAGTGTAAAGGATTTATTAATAAATATATTAGTGTTTTCATGCACTGTCTCTTTATAAAAGCCGGCCGGCAATTCAGCATCTGTACCCGACAATTTATAACAGACAGAATAGAGCTTCACACATAGATTAGATAGATAGAAACATGTCAGTCACATATATATGAAGTACAGTGACAATGTTGCTTACTGTACTTGTCATTTAGTGTAAAGGATTTATTAAAAAAAATAATAGTGTTTTCATGCACCGTCTCTTTAAAAAAGCCGGCCGGCAATTCAGCATCTGTACCCGACAATTTATAACAGACAGAATAGAGATTCACACATAGATTAGATAGATAGAAACATGTCAGTCACATATATATGAAGTACAGTGATAGTGTTGGTTACTGTACTTGTCATTTAGTATTAAAATAAAAGATTTATTATTAAAAAAAATTGGCGTGGGGTTCCCCTTAATTTTAGTCTCTAGCGGAGGTTAAGCAGACAGCTGGGGCAGATGTTTGAAGCCTGGGAAGGGGGTAATACCCACGGAGCTTCCCAGGCTACTAATATGAGCCCCCAGCTGAATACATAGCCTTTACTAGCTATTAAAATGGGGGACCCCCCCAAAAAAATGACGTGGGGTCCCCCCTAATTTAATAGCTAGCAAAGGCTAGGCAGACAGCTGGGGGCTGATATTAATAGCCCAGGAAGGGAGCCATGAATATTGGCCCCCTCCCAGGCTAGAAACACCAGCCGTCAGCCGCCCCAGAAATGGCGCATTCGTAGGATGCGCCAATTCTGGCACTTAGCCTCGCTCTTCCACGCTGCCCTGTAGCGGTGGCAGGGGGTAATAGGGCTGGGGTTGATGTCAGCTTATAATGCCAGCTGACATCAAGCCCAGGTTAGTAATGGAGAGGCGTCTATAAGACACCCCCATTACTAACCCCATAGTCAAAGTTAAAAGAAAACACAAACACCCAGAATAAAGTCCTTTAATTGAAATAAAGACACAATCCTTTATTGTTCTAAATTAAACCATACTTACCATCACGCCCATTCCAGCTGAAGCCAACGATCTCCTGCAATAAAAGTTAAATAATAAAGCAACATCATCCTTACCTTTCCATGGTTCCCACGACAGCTTCAGCTCTGCTACATCGAGATGACAGGCTGGACCGCAGCAGAACGCTGCCATCCAGCCTGTCATCCCGCAGACACTGAGAAGCGCAGGCATGCTTGCGCTCTGCAGTGTCTGGCTGTGACGGCATAAAGATGAGACGAGTTCATGTCCAATGAACTCGGCGCACCTCATGCACGTCACTGACAGCGTGGGAAAATTCTCACGCTGAAGCGCTGAGTGCAGGAGAATTCTCCCACGCTGTCAGTGACGTGCATAAGGTGAGCTCATGTCCAATGAACTCAGCTCACCTCCTGCACGTCACTGACAGCGTGGGAGA
The DNA here is from genome assembly GCF_046119375.1 of Phyllobates terribilis. NCBI lineage: Eukaryota > Metazoa > Chordata > Amphibia > Anura > Dendrobatidae > Phyllobates > Phyllobates terribilis. The sequence continues at coordinate 673,139,965 of NW_027362764.1, read as the reverse complement.
ATTCTCCTGCACTCAGCGCTTCAGCGTGAGAATTCTCCCACGCTGAAGCGCTGAGTGCAGGAGAATTTTCCCACGCTGTCAGTGATGTGCATAAGGTGAGCTCATGTCCAATGAACTCAGCTCACCTCCTGCATGTCACTGACAGCGTGGGAGAATTCTCCTGCACTCAGCGCTTCAGTGTGAGAATTCTCCCACGCTGAAGCGCTGAGTGCAGGAGAATTTTCCCACACTGTCAGTGACGTGCATGAGGTGAGCCCAGTTCATTGGACATTAACTCGGCTCATCTGGATGCCCTCACAGAGAGACACTGTGGAGCGCAAGCAAGCCTGCGCTTCTCAGTGTCTGCGGGATGACAGGCTGGATGGCAGCGTTCTGCTGCGGTCCAGCCTGTCATCTCGATGTAGCAGAGCTGAAGCTGTCATGGGAACCATGGAAAGGTAAGGATGATGTTGCTTTATTATTTTTCTTTTATTTCAGGAGATCGTTGGCTTCAGCTGGAATGGGCGTGACGGTAAGTATGGTTTAATTTAGAACAATAAAGAATTGTGTGTTTATTTCAATTAAAGGACTTTTTTCTGGGTGTTGTGTTTTTTTTAAATACTTTACTAGAAATTCATGGTGGTCATGTCTAATATTGGCGTGACCCCATGAATTTTGGGCTTAGGGCCAGCTGATAATGCCAAGCTGGCCCTAACCCCTTTATTACCCAGTGAGCCACCGCATCAGGGCCCTGGATGAGTTGGGTACAGCGCCAGAAGATGGCGCTTCTATGAACGCGCCATTTTCCGGGCTGGCTGCGGACTGCAATTTGCAGCGGGGGTGGCCCAGAAAGCTTGGGCCTCCCTGCGCTGCGGATTCCAGCCCCCAGCTGCCTAGTTGTACCTGGCTGGACACAAAAACAGGGCGAAGCCCCACGTCAATTTTCTTTAAATTATTTCATGAAATAATTAAGAAAAAAAGGGCTTCCCTATATTGTTGTGTCCGGCCAGGTACAAATAGGCAGCTGGTGGTTGGGGGCAGCCCGTTCCTGCCTGCTGCACCTGACTGGACACAGATATAGTGCGAAGCCCCACGTCAATTTTTTTTTAATTATTTCATGAATTTCCTGAAATAATTTAAAAAAATTGAAGTGGGGCTTCGCACTATATTTGTGTCCAGCCAGGTACAGCAGGCAGGAACGGGCTGCCCCCAACCACCAGCTGACTATTTGTACCTGGCCGGACACAACAATATAGGGAAGGCCTTTTTTTCTTAATTATTTCATGAATTTCATGAAATAATTAAAAAAAAAATACGTGGGGCTTCGCCCTATTTTTGTGTCCAGCCAGGTACAACTAGGCAGCTGGGGGCTGGAATCTGCAGCGCAGGGAGGCCCAAGCTTTCTGGGCCCCCACCCCCGCTGCAAATTGCAGTCCGCAGCCACCCCGGAAAATGGCGCGTTCATAGAAGCGCCATCTTCTGGCGCTGTACCCAACTCATCCAGGGCCCTGGTGCGGTGGCTCACTGGGTAATAAAGGGGTTAGGGCCAGCTTGGTATTATCAGCTGGGCCCAAGCCCAAAATTCATGGGGTCACGCCAGTATTAGACATGACCGCCATGAATTTCTAGTAAAGTATTTAAAAAAAACACAACACCCAGAATAAAGTCCTTTAATTGAAATAAACACACAATTCTTTATTGTTCTAAATTAAACTATACTTACCATCACGCCCATTCCAGCAGAAGCCAACGATCTCCTGCAATAAAAGAAAAATAATAAACCAACCTCATCCTTACCTTTCCATGGTTCCCACGACAGCTTCAGCTCTGCTACATCGAGATGACAGGCTGGACCGCAGCAGAACGCTGCCATCCAGCCTGTCATGCCGCAGACACTGAGAAGAGCAGGCATGCTTGCGCTCCTCAGTGTCTGGCTGTGACGGCATCCAGATGAGCCGAGGTCATGTCCAATGAACTCGGCTCACCTCATGCACGTCACTGACAGCGTGGGAAAATTCTCACGCTGAAGTGCTGAGTGCAGGAGAATTCTCCCACGCTGTCAGTGACGTGCATGAGGTGAGCTCATGTCCAATGAACTCAGCTCACCTCATGCACCTCTCTGACAGCGTGGGAAAATTCTCCTGCACTCAGCGCTTCAGCGTGAGAATTCTCCCACGCTGTCAGTGACGTGCATGAGGTGAGCCGAGTTCATTGGACATGACCTCGGCTCATCTTTATGCCGTCACAGAGAGACAATGTGGAGCGCAAGCAAGCCCCCTGCCACCGCACCAGGGCAGCGTGGAAGAGCGAGGCTAAGTGCCAGAATTGGCGCATCCTATGAATGCGCCATTTCTGGGGCGGCTGACGGCTGGTGTTTCTAGCCTGGGAGGGGGCCAATATTCATGGCTCCCTTCCTGGGCTATTAATATCAGCCCCCAGCTGTCTGCCTAGCCTTTGCTAGCTATTAAATTAGGGGGGACCCCACGTCATTTTTTTGGGGGGGTCCCCCATTTTAATAGCTAGTAAAGGCTATGTATTCAGCTGGGGGCTGATATTAGTAGCCTGGGAAGCTCCGTGGGTATTACCCCCTTCCCAGGCTTCAAACATCTGCCCCAGATGTCTGCTTAACCTCCGCTAGAGCCTAAAATTAAGGGGAACCCCACGCCAATTTTTTTAATAATAAATCCTTTATTTTAATACTAAATGACAAGTACAGTAACCAACACTATCACTGTACTTCATATATATGTGACTGACATGTTTCTATCTATCTAATCTATGTGTGAAGCTCTATTCTGTCTGTTATAAATTGTTGGGTACAGATGCTGAATTGCCGGCCGGCTTTCTTAAAGAGACGGTGCATGAAAACACTATTATTTTTTTTAATAAATCCTTTACAATAAATGACAAGTACAGTAAGCAACACTGTCACTGTACTTCATATATATGTGACTGACATGTTTCTATCTATCTAATCTATGTGTGATTCTCTATTCCTTCTATTCTAAATTGTTGGGTACAGATGCTGAATTGCCGGCCGGCTTTTTTAAAGAGACGGTGCATGAAAACACTATTATTTTTTTTGACAAATCCTTTACACTAAATGACAAGTACAGTAATCAACACTGTCACTGTACTTCATATATATGTGACTGACATGTTTCTATCTATCTAATCTATGTGTGATTCTCTATTCCTTCTATTCTAAATTGTCGGGTACCGCTGCTGAATTGCCGGCCGGCTTTTTTAAAGAGACGGTGCATGAAAACACTATTATTTTTTTTGATAAATCCTTTACGCTAAATGACAAGTACAGTAAGCAGCACTTTCACTGTACTTCGTATATATGTGGCTGACATGTTTATATCTATCTAATCTATGTGTGAAGCTCTATTCTTTCGGTTCTAAATTGTCGGGTACCGGTGTATGCCGCTGCTGAATTGCCGGCTTTTCATGTTTCACTGTTGGCACTGTTCCCATCGATTTGGGCAATCACTGTAATGCCACAACCAACATGGCTGTGGCATTACAGTGAGTGGCAGACAATCCCTGCATGATTGGTGCTCTAAATAGCACCAGACATGCAGGACACGCTTTTGGTGCACGAAGAGTTATCGAACATAACCTCGAACAGCCGAATTTTTTGCAAATCGTTCGGGTTCGTCGAACAACTCGAACACCGCCCAAAACAGCTCGAATTTGAGATTGGCGAACAGTTCTAGTCGAACACCGCTCATCTCTAGTTGCCAGTGACTTTGAGCTGCTCTTCAGGGGGGAGGGTCGTGTTGCCTGCAAAGGTCTTCTGCTTGGGGTTACCGGTTGTTGCCTCCAGCCACCCGGGAGACGCTGCTCCTGGTGAAAAGGAGCCTAGAATTAAAAGTAAATAAGCAACAATGCTGGAGGCCCACGGTGATCAGAAGGATGCTGGTATTTTGCAGAGATGAAATAGCGCAAGAGAGAAAGCAAATGAAAAAAAGAAAAGAGAATGAATGAGTGCACTTGTGAAAGGGAATGGAAAAAAGGCATAGAAGAGAGTGCCCCCTGCTGGTGGAAGGAAAGAAAAAGTAAAAGATTACAGCACCTGGTAGTCCCAGGCGGTCTCCCATCCAAGTACTACCCAGGCCCAACACTGCTTAGCTTCTGAGATCAGACAAGATCGGGCGTGTTCAGGGTTGTGTGGCCGTATGCAGAGACTAGCTTCTCACTTGCTGCTTTTCTACTTTGAAGGCTGGCTGCCGGCTGTCCTTTCCATTGCTCAGCAAGACCAGGTCCTTTTGTGCTTTCCCTTCTCTTCAATTTTTTTGCTGGCTTCCTTAAAAGGTCTTGTAGACAGAAGGCCCCACTCAGAGCCGCTGAGCTCACTGATCGGCTGCAGCGCTGTCGACGGAACGTCAGCTTCGCGGCCAATGCCACAGGCCGGGAGCTGAGGCGAGACTCACCGGTAGACCCGGGTAGGGTGAGTAGAGCGCGGTTAGTTGCTTTCTAATAGCCTGCAGCCGGGGATTAACTTTTAATGAAAGGGAACAATCCCTTTGACTGTCTGCAGCGCGCCACACCTAGGAAGCGCACTCTCACACACAAGCCAGCATGCACACGTGCTCGCACATGACAACACCCCCTATCTGCCCCTACAACCTCTCCGTCACCATGCGTCAGACTCTCCTGCCTGTTTTATGATTTCAGGGCCCTAGCAGGAATCACACCCCCCCCTCCCCAATTCCTTCCGCACCTTCCTTGCCTTCCTTGCACTGAGGTTAGCTCTTTGTCAGCCGTCTGGCTTGGTTACACAAGCTTCTTTGCAGAGAAACATGTTACTTCTGCTGACCCTCGCTAGGCGGACGGCATCCAAAACCTTCCCTGGGCACCTGCTGAAAGCCTGGCCCCTTCACGGCCCCGGGTGCTTTTAACGCCATCATTTCCACACGGCGAGCTGTGAAGTCAATGAGCACTCCTAGCCGTGGCAAGGAGCTCGGTGTCAAGCCTGCGTGAAGGCAACGGGGTAGCGTACTTAGCTGCCAACTGGCTCAGAGGCCTTGGGGCTTCCATCATCTAAGTTACTTAAGGTCGGTGTCCGGCAAGGCGCCGTTCCATGCTAGCCGAGCTGGGCAGTAGGGTAAAACGTCATCAAAATGGTCTACAGCACCCGGTGTTCCCAGGAGGTATCACATCCAAGTACTGTCCGAGCCCAGCCCTGCTTTGCTTCCGAGAACAGACGAGATCAGGCGCATCCAAGGTGGTATGGCCAGTAGACGCTGCTCGATCCATCGCCCGGCCAGCCTTTCTCAGGATCGCTTGGTGGCGAGCAATCTGGCCGTGACGGGGCGGGCTCCGAAGGGTCCATGCAAAGGCTGTGCCGTCCCTACAGGTGTGGTTTGTTTAGCAGTGATTCACCCGCCGCATCAGGTGTCTTCAAAAATGGCTCTGTGCAGGGTCTCCTGCAGGCTAAACCCTTCATCGCGGTAATGTGACAGAAAGAGCAAGCTGGACCCGTAACTTGGGGGCGGAGCGAGACGTCCAGGGGTGAATGAAGGAAGAGGGTGAGATGGTTGCCAGTGACTTTGAGCTGCTCTTCAGGGGGGAGGGTCGTGTAGCCTGCAAAGGTCTTCTGCTTGGGGTTACCGGTGGTTGCCTCCAGCCACGCGGGAGACGCTGGTCCTGGTGAAAAGGAGCCTAGTATTAAAAGTAAATGTGGCACCCCAGGGGTCTGGTTTCCACAGTAACGGCAATGTTATGTCTGAGAGCAGGTGGGAGGTCTCTTGGTCAGGGATCCTATGCATGCCACACCTCCTGCCCAGTCCTGGGAGGGGAAGAACTTCCCCTATATAAACCTAGGGCTGAGGCAGGGTTAGTGTGTAGAGAAGAAGTAGAGACAGAGAAGAGCAGCAGATATAGGAGAAGAACATCAGGAGCTCTGTGGGAGCAGTGCTATAAAGAGTCAGGGGCTGGCAGCTGCAGAGCTCGCCCTGACTGAGAAGCTATCACCGGACCCGGAGTCCGAGGCTGTGGGGACTAATCTTTACCCAGCAGCAGAAACCGCCCGGCAGGGGATTTCAGGTCCTCTGGCCAAGAAACCCGAAGGCATGGTCACACGCGTGGGACCAGCACCGCCGTCGTGGAGCGGACGCCACTAGAAGGCCCCGAGTCACCGGCCATACGGGTGAGCACCACACGGTACACTCAGGGACGTGGGCTACTTATACCCGCCTCTAGCAAGGTAGCCAGAAGAGTACAGTCAGTTTGGGAGGCCTACAAATCCGCCTGGCCAGGGGAGATCCCATCTGCTCAAGGACTAACCAGGCCCCGATCGCTAGCCAGTACTCCGGGAGGGTCTATCTTTATCACCAGTAAAGACCCTGAACTACACCGCATCGTCTCTGAGTGATTCCTGCTACCCCCATCATCCACGTCGGCTGCCCTGAGGCCATACCCCTCCCGTTGGGGGTGATACTACCACGCTGCACAATCCTACCACCGGCCTCAGCGGTCTGCCCTGCAGCGGCAGCTCCTACGCTGCATTCAACGGGTGGCGTAGTCGTCCAACATCTACCGCTAATACAACGCCACTTAGTCTGACTCCCTGGGCACGGACCGGGTCACCACCACGAGACTACAACCCTCAACAGATCCGGCTCCGGGTAAGCTCCTGCATGCGCAACGCTGTGCGACACAGGCCCAGGGGTGCGTAATAAAGAAGCAACAATGCTGAAGGCCCACGGTGATCAGAAGGATGCTGGTATTTTGCAGAGATGAAATAGCGCAAGAGAGAAAGCAAATGAATAAAAGAAAATAGAATGAATGTGTGCACTTGTGAAAGGGAATGGAAAAAAGGCATAGAAGAGAGTGCCCCCTGCTGGTGGAAGGAAGGAAAAAGCAAAAGCCTTCAGCACCTGGTATTCCCAGGCGGTCTCCCATCCAAGTACTAACCAGGCCCAACCCTGCTTAGTTTCTGAGATCAGATGAGATCAGGCGTGTTCAGGGTGGTGTGGCCGTAGGCAGAGACAAGCCTCTCACTTGCTGTTTTTCTACTTTGAAGTCTGGCTGCCGGCTGCCCTTTCCAGTGCTCAGCAAGACCAGGTCCTTTTGTGCTTTCCCTTCTCTTCAATTTTTTTGCTGGCTTCCTTAAAAGGTCTTGTAGACACAACGCCCCACTCAGAGCCGCTGAGCTCACTGATCGGCTGCAGCGCTGTCGACGGAACGTCAGCTTCACGGCCAATGCCACAGGCCGGGAGCAGAGGCGAGACTCACCGGTAGACCCAGGTAGGGTTAGTAAAGCGCGGTTAGTTGCTTTCTAATAGCCTGCAGCCGGGGATTAACTTTTAATGAAAGGGAACAATCCCTTTGACTGTCTGCAGCGCGCCACACCTAGGAAGCGCACTCTCACACACAAGCCAGCATGCACACGTGCTCGCACGTGACAACACCCCCTATCTGCCCCTACAACCTCTCCGTCACCATGCGTCAGACTCTCCTGCCTGTTTTATGATTTCAGGGCCCTAGCAGGAATCACCCCCCACCTCCCCAATTCCTTCCGCACCTTCCTTGCCTTCCTTGCACTGAGGTTAGCTCTTTGTCAGCTGTCTGGCTTGGTTACACAAGCTTCTTTGCAGAGAAACATGTTACTTCTGCTGGCCCTCGCTAGACGGCCGGCATCCAAAACCTTCCCTGGGCACCTGCTGAAAGCCTGGCCCCTTCACGGCCCCGGGTGCTTTTAACGCCATCATTTCCACACGGCGAGCTGCGGAGTCAATAAGCACTCCTAGCCGTGGAAAGGAGCTTGGTGTCAGGCCTGCGTGAAAGCGGCGGGGTAGCGTACTTAGCTGCCAACTGGCTCAGAGGCCTTGGGGCTTCCATCATCTAAGTTACTTAAGGTCGGTGTCCGGCAAGGCGCCGTTCCATGCTAGCCGAGCTGGACAGTAGGGCAAAACGTCATCAAAATGGTCTACAGCACCCGGTTTTCCCAGGAGGTATCCCATCCAAGTACTGTCCGAACCCAGCCCTGCTTTGCTTCCAAGATTGGACGAGATCAGGCGTATCCAAGGTGGTATGGCCAGTAGACACAGCTTGATCCATCGCCCGGCCAGCCTTTCTCAGGATCGCTTGGTGGCGAGCAATATGGCCGTGACGGGGCGGGCTCCGAAGGGTCCATGCAAAGGCTGTGCCGTCCCTACAGGTGTGGTTTGTTTAGCAGTGATTCACCCGCCGCATCAGGTGTCTTCAAAAATGTCTCGGCGCAGGGTCTCCTGCAGGCTAAACCCTTCATAGCTGTAATGTGACAGAAAGAGCAAGCTGTACCCGTAACTTGGGGGCGGAGCGAGACGTCCAGGGGTGAATGAAGGAAGAGGGTGAGATGGTTGCCAGTGACTTTGAGCTGCTCTTCAGGGGGGAGGGTCATGTTGCCTGCAAAGGTCTTCTGCTTGGGGTTACCGGTGGTTGCCTCCAGCCACGCGGGAGACGCTGGTCCTGGTGAAAAGGAGCCTAATATTAAAAGTAAAGAAGCAACAATGCTGGAGGCCCACGATGATCAGAAGGATGCTGGTATTTTGCAGAGATGAAATAGCGCAAGAGAGAAAGCAAATGAAAAAAAGAAAAGAGAATGAATGTGTGCACTTGTGAAAGGGAATGGAAAAAAGGCATAGAAGAGAGTGCGCCCTGCTGGTGGAAGGAAGGAAAAAGAAAAAGCCTACAGCACCTGGTATTCCCAGGTGGTCTCCCATCCAAGTACTAAACAGGCCCAACCCTGCTTAGCTTCTGAGATCAGACAAGATCGGGCATGTTCAGAGTGGTGTGGCCATAGGCAGAGACATGCCTCTCACTTGCTGCTTTTCTACTTTGACGTCTGGCTGCCGGCTGCCCTTTCCAGTGCTCAGCAAGACCAGGTCCTTTTGTGCTTTCCCTTCTCTTCAATTTTTTTGCTGGCTTCCTTAAAGGGTCTTGTAGACACAACGCCCCACTCAGAGCCGCTGAGCTCACTGATCGGCTGCAGCGCTGTCGACGGAACGTCAGCTTTACGGCCAATACCACAGGCCGGGAGCAGAGGCGAGACTCACCGGTAGACCCGGGTAGGGTGAGCAGAGAACGGTTAGTTGCTTTCTAATAGCCTGCAGCTGGGGATTAACTTTTAATGAAAGGGAACAATCCCTTTTACTGTCTACAGCGCGCCACACCTAGGAAGCGCACTCTCACACACAAGCCAGCATGCACACGTGCTCACACGTGACAACACCCACTATCTGCCCCTACACCATCTCCGTCACCATGCGTCAGACTCTCCTGCCTGTTTTATTATTTCAGGGCCCTAGCAGGAATCACACCCCCCCTCCCCAATTCCTTCCGCACCTTCCTTGCACTGAGGTTATCTCTTGGGCAGCCGTCTGGCTTGGTTACACAAGCTTCTTTGCAGAGAAACATGTTACTTCTGCTGGCCCTCGCTAGGCGGCCGGCATCCAAAACCTTCCCCTGGGCACCTGCTGATAGCCTGGCCCCTTCACGGCCCCGGGTGCTTTTAACGCCATCATTTCCACATGGCAAGCTGCTGAGTCAATAAGCACTCCTAACCGTGGCAAGGATCTCGGTGTGAGGCCTGCGTGAAGGCGGCAGGGTAGCGTTCTTAGCTGCCAACTGGCTCAGAGGCCTTGGGGCTTACATCATTTAAGTTACTTAAGGTCGGTGTCCGGCAAGGCGCCGTTCCATGCTAGCCAAGCTGGGCAGTAGGGCAAAACGTCATCAAAATGGTGTACAGCACCCGGTGTTTCCAGGCGGTCTCCCATCCAAGTACTGTCCGAGCCCAGCCCTGCTTTGTTTCCGAGATCAGACAAGATGGGGTGTATCCAATATGCTATGGCTAGTAGACGCTGCTCAGTTCATCACCCTGCCAGCCTTCCTCAGGATCGCGTGGTGGCCATGACGGGGCGGGCTCCGATGGGTCCACGCAAAGGCTGTGCCTTCCCTACAGGTGTGGTTTGTTTAGCTGTGAATCATCCGCCGCATGAGGTGTCTTTAAAAATGGCTCGGCGCAGGGTCTTCTGCAGGCTAAACCCTTCATCACGGTAATGTGACAAAACGAGCAAGCTGGACCCGCAACTTGGGGCGGAGCGAGACGTCCAGGGGTGAATGAAGGAAGAGGGTGAGATGGTTGCCAGTGACTTTGAGCTGCTCTTCGGGGGGGTCGTGTTGCCTGCAAAGGTCTTCTGCTTGGGGTTACCGGTGGTTGCCTCCAGCCACGCGGGAGACGCTGGTCCTGGTGAAAAGGAGCCTAGTATTAAAAGTAAATAAGCAACAATGCTGGAGGCCCACGGTGATCAGAAGGATGCTGGTATTTTGCAGAGATGAAATAGTGCAAGAGAGAAAGCAAATGAAAAAAAGAAAGGAGCATGTGTGCACTTGTGAAAGGGAATGGAAAAAAGGCATAGAAGAGAGTGCCCCCTGCTGGTGGAAGGAAGGAAAAAGCAAAAGCCTACAGCACCTAGGATTCCCAAGCGGTCTCCCATCCAAGTACTAACCAGGCCTGATCCTGCTAAGGTTCCAAGATCAGAAGAGATCGGATGTGTTCAAGGTGGTATGGCAAGTGTTCGGCCGGTTTATGTGGTTGCGAGAAATCTGGTCGTGCGGGGACGGGCTCCGAAGGGTCGATGCTTAAGTTGGGCCGCCTTTACAGGTATATTTTCTTGAGCTATATAATGGCCCCCGCATTAGTGCCCAAGCTAAGTAATGGTCCCCACACTTTATGAGGGCCCCCCACAATAGTCTCTGCAATGTATGAGTGCCCCCTACACTGTTTTAGGGTCCCCCACAGTAAACCCCAATCTGTGTAAGGGTCCCCTATACTCTATGATGTCCTCACATCACACAAGTTTTAATTTAAAAAAAAAAATCATATACTCACCTTTCAGGATCCTGACGAGTCCACCGCCAGGGCCGAGGTATACAAATGCGCTGATGTCATAGCGCTGACGCATACACATGTCATCCTGTTTGTGCTCCTCTGCCAGTGCATTATCCTGCCGTTCTATAGACCGCATGCTTAAAGGGACCTGCGGTCTACACAACGGAGAGTGGTAGTGCGGGAAGATCGTGTCTCCCTGCTCTACCTCAGAGCTTAACCATATTTGCATGCTGCGCACACAAATATAGTTAAGGGAAGCAGTAGTTCTAGTTCCAGGTAGGCCCCCCTTGTCGCCGGGCCCTGGATGACCCCATTTTCCTCCTCTCCGGTAGGTACTTTACTGCTGGGAAGTGATAAATGTTAACTCATTGCTTTAATATAAAGTGGATGGTATTTAGCTAATAGATTAAGATTAATTTATACAGCAATATTACAGTATATATATAAATGTATCTATACTGTATGTAATCACTCAGCTTTCCAACTGTGTGAGAAATCTTACCTCCTCTGTTCACTAACCTGGTATGTTTGTAAGCGGACCCTGTATGACCCCTGATCAGCACTTTTCTTTATGACTAGCTTGATTTACTTTATTTGTGTTTTATACCCTGTATCTGGCTCAATTTGTAATTATCTGATACAGATGGGTCAGAGGCCTCTCCCCTCTGCTCCACACCTGAATGCATTTGCTAGCATATATATTGTTAGTAGTCAGTCTGCTGACATAGTCTGGCCAGTGTGTATCATACAAGTGTGATGCATTAATTAGACCTGAATTGAACCTGAAGGGAACTGGATACCCAGGCAAAGTAAACAATGTTTCTGTTTGTTTTCACTCTCTCCCCTATAGTCCTCCACTTTCTACTAACCCCTAATCCCTATACTTAGAAATGAACTCTTCATCTCTCCCTAAATCCTCCCCATTCATTTCACCTCCTCCTCAGAGCTATTCCTTAACATTCAATCCTGTGTCTCCAAACACAGACAGCCACCTCATGCCCTCGCCTGCTCCCACCTGCTAACACTTTCCTTTCTCCTCCTCACTGCCGGCGATATGTCTCGAAACCTAAAATGCTCAGGTGCTCGAAGCTCGGGCCAAGCTCACCGTGATACTCGGGTGCTCGACCCGAGCAACAAGCCCAATGTTAGTCTATGGGAGACCCGAGCATTTTTGCGGCGGCACCCCCGGCAGTCTGTAGAAAGCCTAAAAAGTGCCCAAAACGATAGTGACAGTGCTCAAATGACATGGGGACAGCATGGGGATTGCCCCAGGAAGCATTTCTGACCACCAGGTCACTGCTGTCGACAACGTGGTCAGAGGTATTAAGCCACTTTTACGGGCTCACAATAAAACGTTCAAAAACGAAACTGAAACTGTTTTCCTGTGAAATATGTTAAGGAACATCCTTTCCAGGGTAAAGACTTGTGTATAAGGTAAAATAAGGCTGTGTGCCCACGATGCGTTTTTTAAGCGTTTCTGCAGTGGCAAAAACGCTGCAGAAATGCTTAAAAAATGCATGGTAGAAGGCCTGCCATGTTCCCCAATGATAATCCGCATGTGCTATGCACATGCTGCGGAAATTTCCCCTGCGGATTATCATTGCGGAAAAAAACGCAGCACTGCCAATTATTTTGCGGAAGCGCGGCATTTTCACCGCCATTGACTTGCATTGGAACGCATAGATTCTGCATCACTGTATATGTAGATGCGCATTCCATGCGTTCCAATGTGCGGATGGTACCCAGGTGTGGAGGAGAGGAGACAAAAAGAAAAAAAGAATAAAATAAAAAATAAATGTTATGCTTACCTTCTGATGGCCCCCGATGCGCTCGTCCTCCCATGCCGGCAGCTAGCGATGGACTGAAGGACCTGCGCTGACATCATAGTCATGTGACGGGTCACGCGATGCTGACTTCGGCAGGTCCTTCAGTGTACCGCGATCTGCCGGCAGCCAGGACGCATCGAAGCAAGACTGCGGGGGCCATCGGAAGGTAAGTATAGATTTCTTTTTTTTATTTTTAACCATTCTTTAGGTCACACTATATAAATCCATGCCATTTGCATGGATTTATATAGTGTGACCAAGTTGACAAGTACTTTCCAAGTGATGCTAAAATCGCTTGGAAAGCGCTTGTCAACCCGCATGCGGAAATGCAAGTGAAGAACGCTTCACATCCGCATGTCCCTGGCAGGAAAAACGCATGCACAATCCGCATGCGTTTTTTCTGCCAGGGGAGATGCAGAAACGCTCAGGAAAAATCCGGAGCATTTCTGCATCATGGGCACATAACCTAAATAACCAAAAACAAAAATACTCCTCCACACCTTGGGCTATGTTCACAAGTAGCATTTTTTATGCGTTTTTGCACTTTTGTATTGCTTTCAACCGTGACAAATGCATTCACCGGGAAATGTCATTTTAACATTTTAAAACCTTATCTGGCCATGTGCTGTGTGACACATGCATACAGTGCTGAAGAGACATGGGAACAGCATGGGGAAGACCCCTGGAAGCATCTCTGACACCCAGGTCACTTCCTAAAAGTGTGCCCATCAGAAGTGATCCTTGCCGCATCAGAAGATGCAGACTTGCAACTATCCCCGTGCAAGTCCTTGTCCCAGGGCAGTGTTCAATTGTACCTCCCCCATTCCTTGCAATGCAAGCACAAATATGCAGCCAACCACCCACCCACCCACAGGCTGCAATACTATACTGCTAGCTTGCACTTGAAATGGGGCCTTTTAGTTTGGAGGAGGCCGAAACTGGCCACTACCTCATGGCTGCGTCGGCGGCGAGGTCTCCATACTCAGTCCCCAGCCGCCACTATTTGTCCCGGGAACCTTCCCCACACTTTTCTTAGCCTGGCCTGCAGCATTGGACGAGCCCACCAGACAACCAGAGACTCCTCCGGTGGGCCCTGGCTTCTCCATCAGGGGAGTTGAGAGTACCAAGGTGAGGAGCATGATGATGATGATAGAAGTTAGCATCTGCTTTGCTTTCTTGGAATGCAAGCGTAAGTGTGCAGCCTGCCACCCACCCACCCCCAAGCTGCAATACAATACTGCTAGCTTGCTTGCACTTGAAATGAGGCCTTTTAGGCTTGTGGAGGCAGACGCCGGCCACCATGTCATGGCTGCGTCAGCGGCCTGGTATCCATACTCAGTCCCCAGCCGCCCGGCGGCCGGGTGTCCACACTCGGTCCCCAGCCGCCAGGGGGCGGCCGGGTGTCCATACTCTGTCCCCAGCTGCCCCTATTTGTCCCGGTGCGCCTTATACACAAGCGCGCATACCAAAACATTGCCCTCCCCAGTGCATTTAGTGGGAAGGACAGCCTATTCCGCTGTAGTGTGTGCATGCCAACCCCCTGTTCATGGCACATGCGAAGATGCCTCCCGCCCTGCACCTGTCGTTGCAGACTTGCAACTATCCCCGTTCAAGTCCTTGTCCCAGGGCAGTGTTCAATTGTACCTCCCCATTCCTTGCAATGCAAGCGCAAGTATGCAGCCTGCCACCCACCCACCCCCAGGCAGGCTGCAATATCATACTGCTTGCCTGCTTGCACTTGAAATTGGGCCTTTTAGGCATGTGGAGGCGGAATCTGGCCACCACGTCATGGCTGCATCGGCAGCCTGGTATCCATGCTCAGTCCCCAGCCGCCCGGCAGCCAGGTGTCCCCGCTTGGTCCCCAGCCACCAGGGGGCGGCTGGGTGTCCATACTCGGTCCCCAACTGCCCCACGGCCGGGTGACCACACACGGTCCCCAGCCGCCTGGGGGCGGCCGGGTGTCCATAAACGGTCCCCAGCCGCCCCTATTTGTCCCGGTGCACCTTATACACAAGCACACATACCAAAACATTACCTGTGCCCTCCCCAGTGCATTTAGTGGGACGGACAGCCTAACCACAAACACGTGGACAAGTGAATGTGGCCAGGGATGGTCCATCTCACTGACGCCTTCACACTGGGTTAATATTGTGGAAGCCGGGACACAGTTGGACACTGGGATGCAACACGTCCTCCAGACATAGAGGTTTGCGGGTCCTGGGTCAATCAGGCTTCAACACAAAGTTCAGACGGTAGACAGCAGCAGTGGTCGGCCCCCACACAATGAGTAAATTATTCATGATCATGAGGCCATCCATCTCCTTAGCTTTCTGTTCCTTGGACTGCAAGCACATGTATGTAGTAGTGGCTAGGCCTGAGGTGGTCAGCGTTTTGGCGCTTATCCTACCTCCTCCCAGCATTGCTGGATGTTTTCCTGCTACTATCCCAGTTCTATGACTCCGTTAAAACAAAGCTTCAGGTGATGAATGATGGATGAGGTGGTGGCAAAGGAGAAAGAGCAGGAGGAACAGGGACCATTCACATCAATATCAGTCCAGTCAACCACACATGTCTTGTAGGATATGTTTCTGTACCAAAAGGAGCGGTTCGGCTACACAGTTATAGGGCATACAGTGAGTGCAATGCCTACCAAAAATTTCGAGGCACTCCAATGCCCCTTGGAAGTGACATGGCGGTCAGAGGGCCTTAACTAAACCGTTTTTTCCATTTATAGCAACTGGGTCTCCTGTACACTGTTGGCCTAAGCAGTGAATGGAAGGCTTTCCAAAAATTATGAGGAACTGCAATGCCCCTTGAAACAGACGTGGATTACAGCGTACTAAAAACCTTCTACCCATTATTGGGGAGTGGGTCTCCCTTAGTGTTCGCTTATGCATTGAAAAGCAAAAGCTGACTAAAATAAGGAGGAAATGCAATGCCCGTTGGAAGAGTTGTGTAGTTTAGAGGTAATTAAAAACAACATTTCAATGCCCCTTGGAAGAGTTGTGGAGTTCAGAGTGGTTTAACAAGATGGTTTTAATGCCCCTTGGAAGAGATGTGGAGATCACAGTAGCTTAACAAGACGGTTTTAATGCCCCTTGGAAGAGACGTGGAGTTCAGAGTGGTTTAACAAGACGGTTTTAATGCCCCTTGGAAGAGACGTGGAGGTCCCAGTGGAATAAAAAGACAATATCAATGCCCCTTGGAAGAGTGGTGGATGTCCCAGTGGAATAAAAAGACAATATCAATGCCCCTTGGAAGAGTGGTGGAGGTTACAGTGGAATAAGAAGACAATATCAATGCCCCTTGGAAGAGTGGTGGAGGTCGCAATGGAATAAAAAGACAATATCAATGCCCCTTGGAAGAGTGGTGGAGGTCCCAGTGGAATAAAAAGACAATATTAATGACCCTTGGAAGAGACGTGGAGGTCACCGTAGCTTAACAAGACGATTTTAATGACTCTTGGAAGAGACGTGGAGTTCAGAGTGGTTTAACAAGACAGTTTTAATTCCCCTTGGAAGAGACGTGGATGTCACAGTAGCTTAACAAGATGGTATTAATGCCCCTTGGAAGAGACGTGGAGTTCAGAGTGGTTTAACAAGACGGTTTTAATGCCCCTTGGAAGAGACGTGGAGGTCCCAGTGGAATAAAAAGACAATATCAATGCCCCTTGGAAGAGTGGTGGAGGTCCCAGTGGAATAAAAAGACAATATCAATGTCCCTCGGAAGAGTGGTGGAGGTCGCAGTGGAATTAAAAGACAATATCAATGCCCCTTGGAAGAGTGGTGGAGGTCACAGTGGAATAAAAAGACAATATCAATGCCCCTTGGAAGAGTCGTGGCAGTCCCAGTGGAATAAAAAGACAATATCAATGACCCTTGAAAGAGACGTGGAAGTCACAGTGGAATAAAAAGACAATATTAATGCCCCTTGGAAGAGACGTGGAGTTCAGAGTGGTTTAACAAGACGGTTTTAATGCCCCCTGGAAGAGACGTAGAGGTCACAGTAGCTTAACAAGACAGTTTTAATGCCCCTTGGAAGAGACGTGGAGGTCACAGTGGAATAAAAAGACAATATCAATGCCCCTTGGAAGAGACGTGGCGGTCCCAGTGGAATAAAAAGACAATATCAATGACCCTTGGAAGAGACGTGGAGGTCACAGTAGCTTAACAAGACAATTTTAATGCCCCTTACAAGAGCCATGCAGTACAGCATATTAAAAACATTATTCCCATTATTGGGGAGTGGGTCTCCCATAGTCTTTGCCTATGCCTTCCAAGCAAAAGCTGCCAAAAATTAGGACGGAAGAACTTGCAATGCCCCTTACAAGAGCCATGCAGTACAGCATATTACGAACATTATTCCCATTATTGGGGAGTGGGTCTCCCATAGTCTTTGCCTATGCCTTCCAAGCAAAAGCTGCCAAAAATTAGGACGGAGGAACTTGCAATGCCCCTTACAACAGCCATGCAGTACAGCATATTAAAAACATTATTCCCATTATTGGGGAGTGGGTCTCCCATAGTCTTTGCCTATGCCTTCCAAGCAACAGCTGCCAAAAATTAGGACAGAGGAACTTGCAATGCTGGCAACACAGACCACGGTCACCCTGGTGGTATAGTGGTGGTGGAGGCTGAGGATAAGTAAAAGAGCAAAAAGCAGCCGAAATAAGGAAGCATATACCCATGTGTGGGTGTGAAGCGGTGCATGGGAATACACCTCCCGAAATAACACAGTGGATTTGACTTTATGTTACTCTGCTGTCATTTGGTGGTGATGAGAAGTCTGGCCCAATCCAGCCCTTGTTCATTTTGATAAGGGTCAGCTTGTCAGCATTGTCAGTTGACAGGCGAGTGCACTCATCAGTTATAATTCCCCCAGCGGCACTAAAAACACGCTCTGATAACATGCTAGCAGCAGGGCAGGCCAGGACCTCCGAGGCGTACAGAGCGAGTTCATTCCAAGTGTCCAGCTTGGATACCCAATAATTAAAAGGCACAGAGGAATCCGGAGGATGCTGATACGGTCGGCAAGGTACTCCCTCACCATCTTTTGAAACTTTCCACTCCTTGTGAGAGTACCCCGCGCCTCAGGGCTTGTAAGCTGGGTGGGTCTCAGAAAACTGTCCCAGAACGTTGACAGTGTTCCCCTGCCTCTGCTGGATTGAAGTTGCGTCTCTCTCACCTGTACGCCTTGGTTGGGCAACGAACTGTGACCTCTGCCGCTAGCGTGTTCAGATGGGAATTTTTTTAACAGTTCTGCAGCAAGGGCCTTCTGGTACTGCCCCATTTTTGTAGACCTCTCCACCTCAGGAATAAGAGAGTGAAAATTCTCCTTGTAGTGGGCGTCTAAAAGTGTCACCAACCAGTAATGACTGTCACCCAACATATTGACAATGCGAGGGTCACGTTTAAGGCAGCGTAACATAAAGTCAGCCATGCGTGCCAGACTGGTAACGGGCAAGACTTCCGTGTCCTCACCAAGATGACGACTGACCATGCTCTCCTCCCCCTCCTCCTCCTCCCCCCTGTCCTCAGGCCACCCACGCTGAACCGACGGTATGACAGTTGTACAGTTACTACCGTCTACAGCGCATGATACCAGCTCCTGTTCTTCCTCCTCCTCCTCCTCTCCCTCATTGTCCCCCAATGCACGTTGGGATGAGATGAGGCTGGGCTGTGTGTAATCGCCCGCTACGGCTTCTTGATGAATCTCATCATACTCTGGCTGCAATGCCTCCTCTTTAATTCTCTGCAGAAAGCGTTGCAAAAGACAGACAAGTGGGATGCTGATGCTAATGAAGGCGTCATCGCCACTCACCATCTTGGTGGACTCCTCAAAGATGGTCAGGATGGTACATATGTCAGACATGCAGGTCCACTCCTGATTTCTTATGTGTGGAGTCTGACCTGAATATCGACGGCCTTGTTGCAGCTGGTACTCCACAACTGCTCTCTTCTGCTCACAAATCCTTTGCAACATGTGGAGGGTGGAGTTCCAATGTGTGTGGACATCACACACCAGTCGGTCTGCCGGAAGCTGCAAACGCTGCTGCAACACAGCAAGGGTGACGGAAGCTGTAGCCGACTTCCGAAAATAAGCTGACAGGCGGCGTACTTTGACGAGCAGATGTGGCAACTCAGGGTACCTTTTAAGAAACCGCTGAACCAGGTTAAGCACATGAGCCAGGCATGGTACGTGTGTGATCTCGCCTCAGAGCCGCCACCAGGTTACGGCCATTGTCACACACGACCATGCCTGGATGTAGGTTCAGCAGTCTGAGCCACAGATCTGCCTGCTCTTTCACAGCTGTCCAAAGCTCAAAAGCAGTGTGAGGTTTATCACCTAAGCTTATGAGTTTCAGCACAGCCTGTTGCCGCTTGGCTGAGGCAGTACTGCAGTGCTTCCAGCTTGTAACTGATGTGGTGATATCTGAGATGGAGGCTGAACATGAGGAGGAGGAGGAAGATGATGCGCAGGAGCTGTACACTGCGGGGGCAACTATGACTGACATAGGGCCCGCAATCTTCGGTGTGGGGAGGATGTGTTCCGTCCCAAGGTCCGACTGGGTCCCAGCTTCCTCTATGTTTGTAATGCACACGCCCGGGCTGAGCAGCGTGTGCGTGTGATTCCACTGGACCGTGCCGGAGAGTGAATGCCTGGAGGGGCGTAACTAGGTATTCACCCGATCCGACCAGGGTCGCACGACGGCATACGACGCCAGTGCACCAAGGAGGAACCGAGCAGAGGGACCAGGTGCTACTCCAGGACAGACACCGGACATGGCTGTTGACCCACACAGGGGAATACAGGAACAGACTGGCTAGGCTGGCACACAGACTGGTGGGAATAGGCAGGCACGACTGGTATGCAGGCAGGCGGGTATACAGGCAGGGGGGTACAGGCAAGCACGGCTAGAGTGCAGACAGGGAGGCACTAGCAGGTAGGAACACAGGCGGGATAGGACCCAGTACACACTGGGACTCAGGAACAGAACCACAGATGTGGCGGACAAACACAGCAGAGTGAGGCCGCCCAGAGAGGTGAGCGAGAGCAGGGCAGGACGAGACCACCTGGAGCGGTGAGCAAGAGTAGAGCAGGACGAGGCCACCTGGAGCGGTGAGCAAAGGGTCAGAGCTGAGCGAGACTGCCGGAGCAGTGAGCAAAGGGTCAGAGCTGAGCGAGACTGCCGGAGCAGTGAGCAAGGAGTCAGAGCCGAGCGAGACTGCCGGGGCAGTGAGAAAAGGAGTCAGAGCAGAGCGAGACTGCAGGAGCAGTGAGCAAAGGAGTCAGAGCAGAGCGAGACTGCTGGAGCAGTGAGCAAAGGCAGAGCAGGCTAGAACCACCGGAGCGGTGAGCAAAGGCAGAGCAGGCTAGAACCGCCGGAGCGATGAGCAAGGGCAGAGCAGGCTAGAACCGCCGGAGCAGTGAGCAAAGGCAGAGCAGGCTAGAACCGCCGGAGCGGTGAGCAAAGGCAGAGCAGGCTAGAACCGCCGGAGCGGTGAGCAAAGGCAGAGCAGGCTAGAACCGCCGGAGCGGTGAGCAAAGGCAGAGCAGGCTAGAACCGCCGGAGCGGTGAGCAAAGGCAGAGCAGGCTAGAACCGCCGGAGCGGTGAGCAAAGGCAGAGCAGGCTAGAACCGCTGGAGCGGTGAGCAAAGGCAGAGCAGGCTAGAACCGCCGGAGCGGTGAGCAAAGGCAGAGCAGGCTAGAACCGCCGGAGCGGTGAGCAAAGGCAGAGCAGGCTAGAACCGCCAGAGCGGTGAGCAAAGGCAGAGCAGGGGGGACAGGGCTCTGTTCACACAGAACAGACAGGAAGGGAAAGGCAGAACCAGATACCCACAGGGTACTTGCAGTGAAGTAGCGAGTGGACCACAAACTCCCAAACGGGAGTACAGTGACAACGAGCAGGAGTTCAGACTCTGTAGAAAAAGGAAAGGTACGGACATAGAGAAACACGGGAAACAGGCTAGAAGAGTATACAGACAAAAAAAAAAACAGTAGCAAGATACAGGAGCGGGTCTAGGTAGCAGCCCCTAGAAGGCGGGAGGAACAGGCTAGGAGCGTGTTCAGACAGGACAGACAAGATACAGGAGCGGGTCTAGGTAATCGGCCCCTAGAAGGCAGGAGGAACAGGCTAGGAGCGTATTCAGACAGGACAGACTAGATACAGGAGTGGGTTTAGGAATGCAGCCCCTAGAGGGCGGGAGGAACAGGCTAGGAGCGTGTTCAGACTGACCTGGAAATACAGCCTCCAGGATAGGCAGACAAGAGAACACAGAAGGGACTTGGCACATTCAGAGTGCAAGAGCACACTAAATGAAACACAATACTCAGGCAGGGATTGATTGGAGCAGCTGGGTTAAATACCAGGTGACAGACAGCAATAGGCTGAGGACGCACAAGGGGTGTGCCTGCAGCAGGTACAAAAAGCAGGAAGTGATCGGGCGCCGCCCTTAAGCAGCAGAAACAGACACAAACAGACAGCATGGAGGGAAGCCAGAGAGACATTCTGGACTGGAGATCAAGTGCGCGCTCTTGCACAGTGGGAGATGGACCACTATGCAAGGACGCCGCCAGGTATGTTACAGTACCCCCCCCTTACGCCCCCTCTTCTTCAGGCCTGCCAGAATGTTCCGCAGGGAATTCGAGGGCCAATCCTTCACTTCAAGGAGATCACTTCCACTGTCCACCGGAAAAACTGGTCTCCTCTGGGTAGCTAGGATGCTACCTCCTATCCAGCCATTCTCAGCAACAGACGAAATAGGTGGAGTACCAGGAACAGCACACAAGGAAGTCTCTCTCCATATATTTTCAGGTGGCACCCCAGAGGGTACAGGAGACAACTGGAAGTCCTCCACCGGGTTGGAGGGGAGCAGAGACTTGGGGGTAATCTCTGCTTCGAGGTACATCTTGTCAAACTCACAGGAAGAAATAGACGGGTTATCAGGTACAGGGTGAGGAAAAGTGACTGTCTCTTTGTTATCTGGTGGTACCCCGGAGGATTCAGGAAACAACTGGAGGTCCTCCGCCGGGTCAGAAGAGTGAAGAGGCTCGGGGAAAACATCTGCTTCAGAGTACACTAGGTCGGACTCACTGGACAAAGCAGGCGAGGTATCGGGTGCCGAGTATAGGAAAGTCTCTGTCCATTCACCACCAGGTGGCACCCCGAAGGGTTCTGGAGACAGCTGGAGGTCCTCCGCCTGGTCGGAGGGGTGTAGAGACTCGGGAATAACCTCTGCTTCAGAGTACACTAGGTTAGACTCACTAGGCGAAGCGAGCGAGGTATCAGATCCAGGATATAGGAAAGTCTCTGTCCATTCACCACCAGGTGGCACCCCGAAGGGTTCTGGAGACAGCTGGAGGTCCTCCGCCTGGTCGGAGGGGTGTAGAGACTCGGGAGTAACCTCTGCTTCGGAGTATGCTAGGTTGGACTCACTGGACGAAGCGAGCGAGGTATCAGGTACAGAGTATAGGAGAGTCTCTGTCCATTCACCACCAGGTGGCACCCCGAAGGGTTCTGGAGACAACTGGAGGTCCTCCGCCTGGTCGGAGGGGTGTAGAGACTCATGGGTAACCTCTGCTTCGGAGTACACTAGGTTGGACTCACTGGACGAAGCGAGCAAGGTATCAGGTACAGAGTATAGGAGAGTCTCTGTCCTTTCGCTACCAGGTAGCACCCCGAAGGGCTCAGGAGACAACTGGAGGTCCTCCGCCAGGTCGGAGGGGTGAAGAGACTCATGGGTAACCTCTGCTTTGGAGTACACTAGGTCGGACTCACTGGATGAAGCAGCTGAGGTATCAGGTACCGAGTATAGGAAAGTCTCTGTCCATTCGCTACCAGGTAGCACCCCGAAGGGTTCAGGAGACAACTGGAGATCCTCCGCCTGATCGGAGGGGTGTAGAGACTCGTGGGTAACCTCTACTTCGGGGAACACTAGGTCGGACTCACTGGACGAAGTGGGCGAGGTATCAGGTGCAGAGTATAGGGAAGTCTCTCTCCAATTGTCATCAAGTGGTATCCCGGGGGATTCAGGAGGCAACAGGGGGTCCTCCGGTGTGGATTCTGGGTGGGCAGCAGTCTCTTCGGGCAGGAGAACTGGTGCACTACCCACGTACATTACCCGTTGGGGCTTCTCCGGGATACAGGGAGATGAACCTTCAGTAGGGACTTCAAGGTTGGGGTCAGGAGGTCTCAGGGAGGACAGACCCTGGCGTGACGGCTTGCCTCTACGTCCAGCACGTCTGGACTGCCTCTTGAGGCTGGGAGAAGTATTCCGGAGAGCGTAGTCACCCTGTGAGGATTCTGGGTGGGCAGTAGTCTCATTGGGCTGGAGGACTATTGCGCTACCCACACACATTACCCATCGGGGCTGCTCCGGGATATTGGGAAGTGAAGCTTCAGCAGGAGCCTCCGGGTTAGGATCATAGAAGACCATTAGAAAGGCCACCAGGAAGGCCATTATGTCCAGGACGATAGGATCCTGTGCGTCCCATAGGGGGGTGATCCAATTCAAGGCATCACCCGCTAGGTAAGACATCAAGAATCCCACCTTAGCCCGATCTGTGGGAAAACATAGAGGGTAGAACTTGAAGTGTAGTATGCATTGCTCCACAAATGCACGACTCTGTCTTGGATCCCCATAGTAACGTGGCGGATTCGCAGGAACGAGAGCTGATAGATCCATCTGGACGGGTGCGTAATTCGCCTGGAACTCAGCTAAGGAAAAAAAAAATTATTTATTTATTTTTAATGCATGTATTCGCTGGAAAACGTCTCAGAGAGCGAAGGCCATGGGGCTCAACGGTAACCATGGCCTGAGCATGCTGTAATGCACACGCCCGGGCTGAGCGGCGTGTGCGTGTGATTCCACTGGACCGTGCCGGAGAGTGAATGCCTGGAGGGGCGTAACTAGGTATTCACCCGATCCGACCAGGGTCGCACGACGGCATACGACGCCAGTGCACCAAGGAGGAACCGAGCAGAGGAACCAGGTGCTACTCCAGGACAGAACCCGGACACGGCTGTTGACCCACACAGGGGAATACAGGAACAGACTGGTTAGGCTGGCACACAGACTGGTGGGAATAGGCAGGCACGACTGGTATGCAGGCAGGCGGGTATGCAGGCAGGGGGGTACAGGCAAGCACGGCTAGAGTGCAGACAGGGAGGCACTAGCAGGTAGGAACACAGGCGGGATAGGACCCAGTACACACTGGACTCAGGAACAGAACCACAGATGTGGCGGACAAACACAGCAGAGTGAGGCCGCCCAGAGAGGTGAGCGAGAGCAGGGCAGGACGAGACCGCCTGGAGCGGTGAGCAAGAGTAGAGCAGGACGAGGCCGCCTGGAGCGGTGAGCAAAGGGTCAGAGCTGAGCGAGACTGCCGGAGCAGTGAGCAAAGGGTCAGAGCTGAGCGAGACTGCCGGAGCAGTGAGCAAGGAGTCAGAGCAGAGCGAGACTGCCTGGGCAGTGAGCAAAGGAGTCAGAGCAGAGCGAGACTGCAGGAGCAGTGAGCAAAGGAGTCAGAGCAGAGCGAGACTGCCGGAGCAGTGAGCAAAGGCAGAGCAGGCTAGAACCGCCGGAGCGGTGAGCAAAGGCAGAGCAGTCTAGAACCGCCGGAGCAGTGAGCAAAGGCAGAGCAGGCTAGAACCGCCGGAGCGGTGAGCAAAGGCAGAGCAGGCTAGAACCGCCGATGCGGTGAGCAAAGGCAGAGCAGGATAGAACCGCCGGAGCGGTGAGCAAAGGCAGAGCAGGCTAGAACCGCCGGAGCGGTGAGCAAAGGCAGAGCAGGCTAGAACCGCCAGAGTGGTGAGCAAAGGCAGAGCAGGGGGGACAGGGCTCTGTTCACACGGAACAGACAGGAAGGGAAAGGCAGAACCAGATACCCACAGGGTACTTGCAGTGAAGTAGCGATTGGACCACAAACTCCCAAACAGTACAGTTACAACGAGCAGGAGTTAGGTACGAGTTCAGACTCTGCAGAAAAAGGAAAGGTACGGACATAGAGAAACACGGGAAACAGGCTAGAAGAGTATACAGACAAGAACAGACACAGTAGCAAGATACAGGAGCGGGTCTAGGTAGCAGCCCCTAGAAGGCGGGTGGAACAGGCTAGGAGCGTGTTCAGACAGGACAGACTAGATACAGGAGTGGGTCTAGGAATGCAGCCCCTAGAGGGCGGGAGGAACAGGCTAGGAGCGTGTTCAGACTGACCTGGAAATACAGCCTCCAGGATAGACAGACAAGAGAACACAGAAGGGACCTGGCACATTCGGAGTGCAAGAGCACACTAAATGAAACACAATGCTCAGGCAGGGATTGATTGGAGCAGCTGGGTTAAATACCAGGTGAAAGACAGCAATAGGCTGAGGACGCACAAGGGGTGTGCCTGCAGCAGGTACAAAAAGCAGGAAGTGATCGGGCGCCGCCCTTAAGCAGCAGAAACAGACACAAACAGACAGCATGGAGGGAAGCCAGAGAGACATTCTGGACTGGAGATCAAGTGCGCACTCTTGCACAGTGGGAGATGGACCACTAAGCAAGGACGCCGCCAGGTATGTTACAATGTTTACCTAGTGTGCCGTCAGGAAGATGTACCGTCCCTGGTCACAAGCACTCGTCCACGTGTCCGTTGTCAGGTGGATTCTCCCAGTAACTTCATTGTTGAGGGCACATCAGATGCTTGTGTAGTGCGGGGATGGCACACCGGGCAAAATAGTGTCGGCTGGGGACTGAGTACCGAGGGACGGCCACCGCCATAAGGTTGCTGAAGGATTCCGTCTCCACCAGCCTAAAAGGCAGCATTTCCAGCGCAAGCAGTCGTGAAATGTGCAAATTTAGGACTGTGGCCTGTGGGGCGTTGGCTGTGAATTTGCACTTTCGTTCAAAAGTCTGGGATATGGACAATTGAACGCTGAGGTGGGACGTGGACGTGGACGTTGATGCTGTTTCTTGAGAAACTGCCATAACAAGTGAAGACTGAGCAGAGGGGGGCATCTTTGCATGCAGTATGGACAGGGGATTGCCTTGCACGCACAACAGGGGTTCTCTTACACGCACAACAGCGGAAGAAGCAGTGGTGACACCCGCTGACACTGGTCGTGGACCCTGGGCGAAAGTCGGGTGCTTTGCTGACATGTGCCTGATCATGCTGGTGGTGGTCAGGCTGTTAGTTTTGTCACCCCTGCTGATGCTGGCCTGGCAGGTGGTACAAATGGCCTTTTTGGGGTTATCAGCAGTCTTGAAAAAAAATTCCAGACTCTGGAAGACCTACTGGTTGTACTGGCAACGTCCCTCGTGTTGCTGTTACGGGGAACGGTTGCCCGCTTCTTCTTGCCTGCTGGGGTACTCTGCCTCCCCCCCCCCTGTGTGCTGCTGGCCTCGCTCTGCGTGTCCTCCTGCCATGTTGGGTCAGTTACTAGATCATCCACCACCTCCTCCTCTTCCACTTCCGCACCACGGTCCTCCTCCTCACTTCGTGGCAATTGTGTCTCGTCATCGTCCACCTCTTGTGACAAATTGCGAGCATCGCCTTCCTGTGGCTGTGGCTGTTGAAATATTTGGCCATCGCTACATGGGATCTCCTCTTCCATCACTTCAAGCGGAGCAGGCGAGGGGCCCAAATATGGAAATGGACCAGTGAACAGCTCTTCAGAGTGTCCAACTGTGGGATCAGTTGCTGTCTGACGACACTCGGCATGGTGGGAGGAAGGAGCATCAGGGTGAGGAGGAGTATGTGGTCGAGACTCACGGCTACTAAGACTTGACCATGTGGAAGACAGACCGGAGGTGGTGGTGCCCAGGTGACTGGAAGTATTATCTGCTATCCAATTAATAACCTGTTCACACTGATCAGTTGGCAATAGTGGTGTTGTGTGCTTCCCTAGTAATTCGGTCAAGAACTGGAAGCGAGTGTTATGATCTGCTACAAGCACTAAGGAAAGACAGGAGATCTGTCCCTACAATAGAACTAAACTGGATCCCTACGATGTAACGGGGAACCTGATCCTGCGATCAGACCCGCTAAAGTCCTCAGCTAGTCTGTACGAAGACCTATAGATGCAAGGGAGGGATCCCTACAAGAACTAGGGACTGGGATAAAGTTGGACACCTCCTAGCAGAAATTGTAGCAGTAAAAGACAAACACACAACATAGAACATAGAGGTCAGAAGACCTAGCGAAACTAACAGAGAAAGGTAACAGAGCACCAAGCTAGCTCAAGAGTAGAAATTACAATGAAGTCCAGCAAGGCCAGGAGGGCGGAGCCGGATTAAATAGGCAAAAAAGGTCATGTGACCAGCAAACAAGAAAAAAAACAACAGGAGAGTTCTAACAGTACCCCCTCTTCTAAGATGATCCTCCGGATCCCCTAGGCCCGGGGTTATCAGGAAACCTCCTGTGAAACGCTCTCATAAGTCTGGAAGCAGAAACATCATCCGCCCTCACCCATGAGTTATCCTCGGGTCCGAAACCCTTCCAAGCGACGAGATACTGCAAACTCCCTCTATACCATCTAGAATTTAGGATGCGGGAAATTTCATATTCCCCGTCCTCCACCACCGGAGGAACAGTGGCAGAGGCGTCACCAACCGACACATCAGCTGTTTTCAACAGAGAAACATGAAACACCGGATTAATCTTCCAGGAGGTAGGAACCTCCAACCTAACAGCAGATTGGTTAACTATCTGAAGCACCTTAAAGGGCCCTACAAACTTGGGACCCAATTTTTCAGAAGGAATCCTCAATCGCAGATTCTTAGAGGACAACCAAACCATGTCACCAATAGCAAACAAAACCTCTTGCCGTTTCCTATCAAAGTACCTCTTAGATTTTTTGTTAGCCTCCTGAAGATTATCACGCACATCCATCCAAACTCTCTCCAAATCACTGGAAAAACTCTCCTCCTCAGGCACAGCCGATACCAATTTGGAGAATGACCCAAAAGACGGATGTCTCCCAGAACAACAAAAAAAAGGCGAACACCCAGCAGAAGAGGATGTATGGTTGTTAAGAGCAAATTCAGCAAGCGGCAGAAACTCAGACCACCCCTCTTGATTGTCTGCCACAAAGCAACGCAAGAACTGCTCAACATCCTGGTTCTTTCTTTCTGTCTGGCCATTAGACTCAGGATGATATCCGGATGAAAACGACAAATGAACTCCCAACCTGTCACAAAAGGCATGCCAAAAACGAGCCACGAACTGAGGTCCCCTATCAGAAACAATGTCAGTAGGAACGCCATGTAATCTGACAATTTCCTTGACAAAGGCCTTAGCGAATGTCTTAGCGCAAGGCAGTTTGATGAAGGGAACCAAGTGACACATCTTGCTAAAACGGTCCACGACCACCCAGATGACTGTGAAACCTTCAGAGGGGGGAAGGTCAGTAATAAAGTCCATAGCCAGATGTGTCCAAGGTGCACTAGGAACCTCCAGAGGGCAAAGCAACCCCGCAGCAGGAGCATGCGAAGACTTAGATCTAGCACACACAGTACATTGACGCACCCACTTAATGACTTCCTTCTGCCATCCAGGCCACCAAAAACTGCGACCCACAAGTCTCTTGGTCTCAGAAATTCCTGGATGACCTGCCAACCGAGACTCATGACACTCAACAAACAAATCTCTCCTAAAGGTACTAGGCACAAACAACCTCCCATGGGGAGTGTTAGATGGGGCATTCTCCTGAGCTTTAAGAATCTCATCCTCCAAAACAGAGTCCAAAGCTGCAATCACAACACCTTCTTGTAAAATGCTCTCCTCCTCCTCAGCACCGACCATGGGAGAAAAGCTGCGAGACAAAGCATCCGCTTTAACATTCTTGGTACCCGGGATGTAAGTAACGGAAAAATTAAACCGCTAGAAAAAAAGTGCCCACCTAGCCTGATGGGCATTCAAGTGCTTGGCAGCATCAAGATAGATCAGATTTTTATGATCAGTGAAAACCTGAGTGGGAAATTCAGCACCTTCCAAGAGATGACGCCAGTGTTGAAATGCGAGTTTAATAGCCAGCAATTCCCGATTACCAATATCGTTATTAAGTTCAGTCTCAGAAAATTTTTTTGAAAAAAAGGCACAGGGATGTACTCCATCCTTGATTTCCTGAGACAACACCGCACCGACCCCCACAGAAGAAGCATCAACCTTAACCAAAAACGGCTTAGTCACATCAGGCTGCATAAGGATGGGAGCAGAGGTGAACCTCTCCTTTAGAAACACAAAAGCTTCAATGGCCTCAGAAGTCCACTGAACCGCATTAGCACCTTTCCTGGTGAGATCGGTCAGCGGTTTGACAATAATAGAAATTTTTTTTATGAATTTTCTGTAATAATTGGCGAAACCCAAAAACCTCTGTATCGATTTCAAACCAATAGGCCTAGGCCATTCCTGCACAGCTTGAACTTTAACCAGGTCCATCTCAATGCCTTTGCTGGAGATAATGTAACCCAAAAAACTAATTCTCTGTACAGCAAACTCACATTTCTCTAGCTTAGCAAAAAGCGAATTGTCCATTAATAACTGTAAAACCTCACGTACTCTCCGTCAATGAGACTCCAGATCAGGCGAATAAATCAGAATGTCATCCAAATACACAACCACATTTTTGCCGATCAAAGGTCTAAGGATGTCATTAATAAGATTCTGAAAAAATGCTGGAGCATTTGTAAGACCAAAAGGCATAACCAGATTCTCAAAATGACCCACAGGAGTGTTAAAAGCAGTCTTCCATTCATCACCCTCCTTCATGCGCAACAAATTGTATGCCCCCCGGAGATCAATTTTAGAGAACCACTTGGCCCCCACTAACTGGTTAAACAAATCAGGAATCAATGGCAGTGGGTAAGGATTGCGTACAGTAATTTTATTAATCTCACGAAAGTCCAGACAAGGACGTAAACCGCCATCTTTTTTTTTACAAAAAAAAATCCAACAGCCACAGGAGACTTGGAAGGCCTAATGTGACCGGCGGCCAAGCTTGTCTGTATGTATTCATCCAAAGCCTTTCTCTCAGGAATAGTAAGATTAAATAAACGACTATTAGGAAGAGTCGCTCCAGGGACAAATTCAATGGTACAATCATAGTCTCTATGGGGAGGCAAAATTTGTGACTCCTCCTCAGAAAAAACTCTCCAAAAATCCTGAATAGGTACAGGTAATTCCCCTTTTTCCACCGCAGCAATACGTCCGTTACAACACTTGTCATAACATTTAGGGCTCCAGGACTTAATTTCATTGGTAGACAAATCCAGTACAGGATTGTGCAATTTTAACCAGGGCAACCCCAAAATTACTGGGGAAGGCAAATTATTTAATACTACCAAATCCAAATTCTCTTGATGAATACCATTAATAGTGAGGGGAAATTCACAAACCTTGTGAGTAGCACTCTTCAAGGGAGAGCCATCAACAGAAACCACAGCAATAGGGGATGACAAAGGTTTAGGTTTTAATTTAAGTTTTTCCAAGAATCCCCCATCAATCACATTCAGAGTAGAACCACAATCCACAAATACCCGAAATTCAATTAATTCTTCCTGAGCAGCGGTAGTAGCAGATAGGAATACTCCCTTAGTATTTAAACAGGCTATACGTGCATGACTGACCATTTTTTTTTCTTTGTTCATACGAAACACACAGTTCTTAATGAAATGACCAGAATTTCCGCAATAGAAGCACAAACCTCCAGAAAGCCTGCGGTCTTTTCCTGAGAGCGGGGTGCCATCGCTCCAATCTCCATCGGCTCTCCTTTGTCAGCACAGACCCTCTCAAGACTCGGAGCTGACATGGCAGAGGATTTACTCTCATTAACCCTTGCACGCCGTCTCCTGTCCACCCGTATAGCTAATTGCATTGCCTCCTGCAAGTTTCCAGGTGTGGGATAAGCAATCAGCAAATCCTTAACCCTTTCACCTAGCCCTGCAAGAAACAAACTTTTCAAAGCTGAATCGTTCCACCCCACCTGGGCAGACCACCGACGGAGGTGAGAACAATATTTTTCCACATTACCTGATCCCTGTCTCAAAAGTCTCAATTCCGTCTCAGCTGATGAGACACGATCAGGATCATCATACAACAACCCCAAAGCAGAAAAAGAACTATCCACTGATCTAAAGCACGGATCACTAGGTTGGAGAGAAAAGGCCCATCCCTGAGGATCTTTACGCAAAAGTGACATTATGAACCCTATGCGCTGTGATTCATCACCAGAGGATCCGGGTCTTAAACGAAAATACAATAAACAAGCATTTTTAAAAGAAAAAAAATCTTGTTGTTCACCAAAAAATAGATCAGGCAGATGTACCTTCGGCTCCACAAAATGTGCTCCAGAACAGCTACTCACATGTTGTTGGAGCTTGGCCACCTCCAGAGAGAGTCCCTGCAAGCATTGAGCCAAATCTTGAACCGAGACCATGACGGAAACTGGAGGTCTTTCCTTAGAGAATTTTTTTTTTTTTTTTTGGGCTGGACTTACTGTTATGATCTGCTACAAGCACTAAGAAAAGACAGGAGATCTGTCCCTACAATAGAACTAAACTGGATCCCTACGATGTAACGGGGAACCTGATCCTGCGATCAGACCCGCTAAAGTCCTCAGCTAGTCTGTACGAAGACCTATAGATGCAAGGGAGGGATCCCTACAAGAACTAGGGACTGGGATAAAGTTGGACACCTCCTAGCAGAAATTGTTGCAATAAAAGACAAACACACAACATAGAACATAGAGGTCAGAAGACCTAGCAAAACTAACAGAGAAAGGTAACAGAGCACCAAGCTAGCTCAAGAGTAGAAATTACAATGAAGTCCAGCAAGGCAAGGAGGGCGGAGCCGGATTAAATAGGCAAAAAAGGTCATGTGACCAGCAAACAAGAAAAAAACCAACAGGAGAGTTCTAACAGCGAGAAGATGTGGCTGTTGGTTGTGGCACATTTTCACCTTGGCCACGGCCCCCTCCTCTGCACGCACCATCACCAGAATGTCCAGTTCCACCTCCCTTGCCACGTGCCTTGCCCATTGTAAATGAAGTAAAATAGATTACACTCGCACTATCAATGGCAAAAGGGTAATAAAAAGTAGATTAGAACCGTGGAAGAGGAAAACCACAGTTCTATTTCTCTGGCCTACACCAGAATCTTTTAAACAGATATATTTGTGTCTGAACAGTCAGCGACACACTCACACTATTTTTTTTTATGTAAAAAAGGCAAAAAGGTGGATTACATCCAGATTTGAACCGTGAAAGAGGAAAACCACAGTTCTAGTTCTCTGGTCTACACCAGAATCTTTTAAATAGATATATTGGTGTCTGAACAGTCAGCGAGACACTCAAACTGTTTTTTTTTATGGAAAAAAAGGCAAAAAGGTAGAGAACACTCAGATTTGAACCGTGGAAGAGGAAAACCACAGTTCTAATTTCCTGGCGTATACCAGACTTTTTTAAATAGATATATTTGTGTCTGAACAGTCAGCGAGACACTCAAACTGTTTTTTTTATGGAAAAAAGGCAAAAAGGTAGATAACACCCAGATTTGAACCGTGGAACTGCAAAACCACAGTTCTAGTTATCTGGCCGAAACCAGACTCTTTTAAACAGATATATTTGTGTCTAAACACTCACAGACACACTCAATTTTTTTTTGGGGGGGGTGGAAATACCAAAAGGTTAATAAGATGGGTATTTGTACAGTCTGACTGAGGAGAAAAAAAAATAAAAGAGGATTTAGATGAAAAAAAAAGGATTTTTCCTGGCCCCTGAGACCTGGGGCTAAGTCTAGCAATTTGAGCAGCAGCAGCACACAGGACTGTAATGCAGTGTTTGTTGGTATAACCCAGGGGTCTCAAACTCAGCTGGGCATATGGGCCGCACACGGAAAAACAATTAATTTGGGGGGCCACATTATTTGCATGACAAAGTGACATTTTTAGTGATACCATTTTATTTTCTATACACCTTTTGAACTGGTCCTCATCTTGTAGACATGGTCTCCCCTCCAGGTCCCCCATATTGCAGACATGGTCTCCCCTCCAGGTCCCCCATATTGCAGACATGGTCTCCCCTCCAGGTCCCCCATATTGCAGACATGGTCTCCCCTCCAGGTCCCCCATATTGCAGACATGGTCTCCCCTCCAGGTCCCCCATATTGCAGACATGGTCTCCACTCCCGGTCCCCCATATTGCAGACATGGTCTCCCCTCCAGGTCTCCCATATTGCAGACACGGTCTCCCCTCCAGGTCCCACATATTGCAGACACGGTCTCCCATCCAGGTCCCCCATATTGCAGACATGGTCCTCCATCCAGGTCCCCCATATTGCAGACATGGTCTCCCATCCAGGTCCCCCATATTGCAGACACTGTCTCCCGTCCAGGTCCCCCATATTGCAGACATGGTCTCCCATCCACGTCCCCCATATTGCAGACATGGTCCCTCATCCAGGTCCCCCATCCAGCAGACATGGTCTCCCATCCAGCTTCCCCATATTGCAGACATGGTCCCCCATCCTGGTCCTTATGTTGCAGACATGTCCCCCATTCCGGTCCCCATGTTGCAGACATGTCCCCCATCCAGGCCCCCCCCCCATACTGCACACAGGGCCGCCCCCCCATACTGCGCACAGGGTCCCCGTCCCCCCCCATACTGCGCTCAGGGTCCCTGTCCCCCCATACTGCACTCAGGGTTCCTGGCTCCGCCCCCCCATACTTCGCTCAGGGTCCCCGTCCCCCCATACTGCGCTCAGGGTCCCTGTCCCCGCCCCCCCATACTGCTCTTAGGGTCTCCGTCCCCCCCATACTGCGCTCAGGGTCCCCATCCCCCCATACAGTGCTCAGGGTCCCCATCCCCCCTATACTATGCACAGTGCCCCCCCCTATACTGAGCACAGGTCCCCTGTGCTGTATTTCACATGACAGAGAAAAAAAAAAAGATTCTCACCTGTCCTCCGTTCCCTCGGCATCCTTTCTGCACCTGATGTCGGCGGCTGCTGGAGAGAGCCGCGATAGTTACGGGGTCTGTGCTTGCGAGCCACAAGAAGCAGCCGGAGGGGCCGCATGCGGCCCGCGTGTTTGAGACCCCTGGTATAACCACGGCGTCTCCTATACAGCCTGCCTGCCTGATATCTGCGATGGATATTAGTCCTCAGGAGGACTGTTTGTTTGATTTTTCAGGCTTTAGAGATCCTACACTACCTATTTTGCAGTATAAATCTCTCCCTAGCTCAGCAGCACTCTCCCTACACTGTCTGATCCGGAGCGACTGTGTCCAAGATGGCGGCGCCCGGTTTTAAATACTTGAGGTGACGCTGTGCGGCCAGCCAATCACTGTAATGCCCACAATCAACATGGCTGCGGCATTACAGTGACTGGCTGGCAATCCCTGCATGTTCATTGGCTCTGTAAAGAGCACCAGACATGCAGGGTGGAGACCTGAGCTCCTGCCTGAGTAACTCGAAAATGCTCGGTGCTCGCCGAACATCCCGAGTAGTGAGATGCACGGGCGAGTACCCAGCAGTGTCGAGCATGCTCGCTCAACACTACTCATTGCTAACCAGAATCCCACAATGTCTGTCTGATATTTATTATTATTATTATTTATTATTACAGCGCCATTTATTCCATGGTGCTTTACATGTGAAAAAGGGGTATAATACAAGAAAAATTACAATAATCTTGAACACAATGTGACAGCGACTGGTACAGGAGGAGCGAGGACCCTGCCCGCGAGGGCTCACAAACTACGAGGGATGGGTGAGGATACAGTAGGTGAGGGTAGAGCTAGTCGTGCAGCGGTATGGTCGAGCGGTGGTTACTGCAGGTTGTAGGCTTGTCGGAAGAGGTGGGTCTTCAGCAGAGATGAGCGTTGTTCTACTCGGACTGTTCGCCAATCTCAAATTCGAGCTGTTTTGGGCGGTGTTCGAGCCGTTCGGCGAACACGAACAATTTGAGAAAAATTCGGCTGTTCGAGGTTATGTTCGATAACTGTTCGTGCACCAAAATCATAACTGGATTTTTTCTCAGTAATGATGAAAATTAATGTTAATACGCAGTTTGAGTGTACAGCGGGGTGGGGGGAGGGGCAGGGGATGGATCTCTGCAGGAACAATGAAGATCTCCATTTTTTTTTCTCTTTCCCGCATTTACAGTGGGGAGGTGCAATCTGTCAGCCTATCAGCAGAGCACACACGGAGCGAAGTGCTTTTTTTCACACAAGCAAGGGCATGTGTCATTGGCAGTGTATGTCACATGTCCTTGCCCTATAAGACCAAGCCATTTTCCCCGTCGCCACCATTTTCTCACTGCTGCAGCTGCGTGTTAGACGGCACCGCTGTTGCTGTGTGCGCTATACCTTGTTAATTTCAAGCCAATTTTCGCACAAATATACAGATAGCTTGGGAGTAGGGAATAGTTGTGATTGCAGTCCTTTTAAGGACTAGGTTACAGCATTTCCTACGACTTTTATCAGGCAGGTCTGTGCTCTTAAATAGTCCTTTTCAGGACTAGGTTACATCAGTTCCTATCAGTTTTTGCCAGGCAGGTCTGTGCCAGTGCTGTGCAAGTTTTTTTCACAGCATTTGGCTGAATCTAGCAAAGCTAATCCTTTTTGGCCTATTGCAGAGTGTGTTAGTCAGTGGAGTAGCCTATCTGTGTTGCAAGATATACCACCTGTGTATAGAATACCAATTTTTTTACTGCACCTAGTGAAGTAAAATCTTTTGGGCATAGCATCATTCTATTAGTCCATCTATACTGACCTCCATCAGGTTGCAAACTGAATCTAATTTTTTTCTGCATCTAGCTCTGAAAAAATATTTGGCCTTCTAGCAGTGTGTGGGACTTGTTCTATTAGTCCACCTATACTGACCTCCATCAGGTTGCAAACTGAATATATTTTTTTCTGCATCTACCTCTGAAAAAATATTGGGCTTCTAGCTGTGTGTGGGACTTGTTGTATTAGTCCATCTATACTGACCTCCATCAGGTTGCAAACTGAATATATTTTTTTCTGCATCTACCTCTGAAAAAATATTGGGCTTCTAGCTGTGTGTGGGTCTTGTTCTATTAATCCATCTATACAGACCTCCATCAGGTTGCAAACTGAATATAATTTTTTTCTGCATCTAGCTCTGAAAAAATATTTGGCCTTCTAGTAGTGTGTGGGACTTTCTCTGTTAGTCCATCTATACTGACCTCCATCAGGTTGCAAACTGAATATATTTTTTTCTGCATCTACCTCTGAAAAAATATTGGGCTTCTAGCTGTGTGTGGGTCTTGTTCTATTAATCCATCTATACTGACCTCCATCAGGTTGCAAACTGAATATAATTTTTTTCTGCATCTAGCTCTGAAAAAATATTGGGCTTCTAGCTGTGTGTGGGTCTTGTTCTATTAATCCATCTATACTGACCTCCATCAGGTTGCAAACTGAATATATTTTTTTCTGCATCTACCTCTGAAAAAATATTGGGCTTCTAGCTGTGTGTGGGTCTTGTTCTATTAATCCATCTATACTGACCTCCATCAGGTTGCAAACTGAATATAATTTTTTTCTGCATCTAGCTCTGAAAAAATATTTAGCCTTCTAGTAGTGTGTCGGACTTTCTCTATTAGTCCATCTATACTGACCTCCATCAGGTTGCAAATTAAAAATAATTTTTATCTGCATCTACAGTACCTCTGAAAAAATATTTGGGCTTCTAGCTGTGTGTGGGACTTGTTGTATTAGACCATCTATACTGACCTCCATCAGGTTGCAAACTGAATATAATTTTTTTCTGCATCTAGCTCTGAAAAAATATTTGGCCTTCTAGTAGTGTGTGGGACTTTCTCTGTTAGTCCATCTATACTGACCTCCATCAGGTTGCAAACTGAATATATTTTTTTCTGCATCTACCTCTGAAAAAATATTGGGCTTCTAGCTGTGTGTGGGTCTTGTTCTATTAATCCATCTATACTGACCTCCATCAGGTTGCAAACTGAATATAATTTTTTTCTGCATCTAGCTCTGAAAAAATATTTGGCCTTCTAGTAGTGTGTCGGACTTTCTCTATTAGTCCATCTATACTGACCTCCATCAGGTTGCAAATTAAAAATAATTTTTATCTGCATCTACAGTACCTCTGAAAAAATATTTGGGCTTCTAGCTGTGTGTGGGACTTGTTGTATTAGTCCATCTATACTGACCTCCATCAGGTTGCAAACTGAATATATTTTTTTCTGCATCTACAGTACCTCTGAAAAAATATTGGGCTTCTAGCTGTGTGTGGGACTTGTTGTATTAGTCCATCTATACTGACCTCCATCAGGTTGCAAACTGAATATATTTTTTTCTGCATCTACCTCTGAAAAAATATTGGGCTTCTAGCTGTGTGTGGGACTTGTTGTATTAGTCCATCTATACTGACCTCCATCAGGTTGCAAATTGAATATAATTTTTTTCTGCATCTAACTCAGCCAATAGTTTTGGCCTAATACCACAGTTTGGCCACTCAGCTCTGCTCGGTTACCATCCATTGTTTTTTTGTGCAAACAACTCCAGAGTTGTGAATTAGTTAACCACCAAAATGAGTGGAAAAAGGCCTGCTGCTGGTGGAAAGGGGAATAGGCGTGTTGGGAAGGGGAAAAAAGGTTGTGTCCGTGGGGTAGGTGTTAAAGCAACAGTAACATCTGCAGAAGAAAGACCATCTTCCAGCCAAACTAAAATGTCTACTTCTTTTAGTGGACAATGTGATAAGATCCCTTTCTTGCGGCCACGCCAATCGCTACAAATTCCAGATGAGGCACAAAAACAGCAGGTGCTTCAACGGATATCAAGTGCTCCTTTAAGTGGGCTCTCCTCCACATCAACTTCAACATCACAAATACTCCAGTCCTCAAAGGTGTCACCCAAATCGCACTTGCTTCCTCACAGCTCCCAAATCTCCAGCTGCCCGTCTGAGTATGAGGTAGAACAGATGGTTGAGTCTGCAGAGCTGTTTACTCATACTATAGCCTGGGAATCAGAGGTCGACTCCAGCGCTTCTGTGAATCCAGACGAGGAAATGATCTGCACTGATGCCCAGAATCTTTATGAGTCGGATCCAGGACCAGACGCAGAAGGTTCTGACCATAATGTAGACCCTCATTCCCAAACTGTAACTCCTGTTGGTGGAGACAATGAGGAAGACGATGATAAGACTCAAATACCTGATTGGAGCGACAACTTTAGTTTTTTGTCAGGGCAGGAACAGGTTGGCTCTGAGGACGACGGGTGTGATAACACACAGGGTGATGATGATGAGGTTGGAGATCCCACTTACTGTCAACCCACAGTCAGCCAAGAGATGAGGTCAGCAGAGGAGGTGGAGGAAGATGCTAGTGACGACGAGGTCAGGTTGCGCCTTCCTGGACAGAGACGTAGTACTGGAAGCACGTCAACAACTGCATCCTCAAACACAACTCTGCCTCTCACCACAAGTCGTGGTGGCTCTTCAGGTCGCATGGGTGCTAAGCCTTGCATAGCCTGGGCATTTTTTCAGATCGATAAAGATGACCCAACTCGTGTTATCTGTAACATTTGTCAGCAAAAGCTAAGTAGAGGCCAAAAAATACATAGTTTGAGTACTTCATGCATGAACCGGCACATGGACATGAAGCATAAGTTGCAGTGGGAAGCTCAGTGTGCTACAATGCGGCCTAGCCGGCCGGGCCAACCACCGTCTGCCATATCTTGTGCATCCGCGGCCTCTTCATCCTCTGTGACTGGGGGGACAGCAGTCACACCTGTTTTGGGGCGCAGACCTGCCACCTCTTTACCCGCAACAGCCAGCGTGATTGGCAGGTCATCATTTTCTTTGGAGGTGGTAACACCAGCTGGTGTTGAGCGCTGTCCGACATCGATAGCACCACCTTTGGATCAAGGCAACCTAACATGTCCGCCTGCATCTTCCTCACAGACCGGCAGTTTGCCGGGGACACCCTTATCAACCCCGTCTAAGCACAATAGCCAGCCCTCGGTCCCTCAGATGTGGACAAGTAAAAGACCATTTCCTCCTAGCCATGAGAAAGCTAAGAGGTTGAATTTCACCATCTGCAAGCTCTTGGCTACAGAAATGCTGCCTTTCCGCCTGGTGGACACAGAGGATTTTCGAGACCTTATGTCCGTCGCAGTGCCCCAGTACCAGATGCCCAGTCGGCACTACTTCTCAAAGAAAGGTGTGCCTGCGCTCCACCAGCATGTCGCACACAACATCACCGCTTCTTTGAGAAACTCTGTGTGTGACAGGGTGCATTTCACCACAGACACTTGGACGAGTAGGCATGGACAGGGGCGTTACATGTCGCTGACTGGGCACTGGGTAACTATGGTGACAGCAGGACAAGGGGCTGCTGTCCAAGTCTTGCCGTCCCCACGAGTTGTGCGTCAATCCTCTTTATGTCAAAGTTCCTCCACTGCTTCTGCCTCCTCAACCTCCTCTCGGTCTTCCACCTGCACCCAAAGCCTGTCTGGTCATGCCACAAGCTTTCTAACTGCGCAGAAGGGATCCTGCACACCTCCTTACTATGCTGGCAGTAGGGCTCAACGTCATCAGGCGGTTTTTACTTTGAAATGTCTGGGAAATGTGAGTCACACAGCTGAGGAGTTGTGGTCAGCTCTGGAGAACCAATTTCATGAATGGCTGTCTCCACTGGACCTGAAACCAGGGAAGGCCGTGTGCGACAGTGCTGCAAACCTGGGTGCGGCCCTTCGCCGGGGCAATGTCACACACGTGCCTTGTATGGCTCACGTGTTGAACCTGGTTGTCCAGCAATTTTTAGCCCACTATCCCAGACTAGATGGCCTTCTGCAGAGGGCACGGTCGCTGTGTGCTCACTTCCGCCGTTCGCATCCCGCAGCTCAGCGACTTACATCTCTACAGAAGTCATTGGGCCTGCCACTTCACCGGCTAAAATGCGATGTGCCTACCCGGTGGAATTCAACTCTGCACATGTTGCAGCGACTGTGGCAGCACCGACAAGCCCTGGTGCAATACGTTCTGACGTATAGCCTGGGCCAACGAGATTCAGAGGTGGGGCAAATCACGCTGGAGGAGTGGTCTCAGATCAGGGACCTATGCACCCTTCTGCACAGTTTTGAAATGGCGACGAAGATGTTTAGTGCTGATGATGCCATTATCAGCATGACTATTCCGGTGATTTACATGCTGGAGCACATGTTAAACAGAATTCGGAGTCAGGTGGTGGCACAAGAGGAGGTGGAGGAAGTAGAGGAGGAGGAGTTGTATGCGGAAGGGCTAACATCTGCAAGGTCCAGACGGTCGGCAGCACCAAGGCGGCAGGCATGTGAGGGTGAGGGAGATGGTTTTACCAGGGCGCATGGTAGCAGCCAAACTAGTGAGGAAGGTGCAGGAGCCCAGGAAGAAGTGGAGGACGAACTGATGGAAGACTCATCAGATGAGGGAGACCTTGATCACATTTCTGTTGTGCGAGGTTGGGGGGAGAGGACAGAGGAAGGAAGCATGATTGTTACCTCGCCACCAACTTGGTGCTCCTGGATGCGCAACACACATGAGTGCCTTCTTGCTGCACTACCTGCAACATGACCCTCGAATTGTGAGAATTAGAAATAATCCTGACTACTGGGTTGCCACACTGTTAGATCCCCGGTACAAAAGTAAATTTGCCGAAATTATTCCTGCCACAGAAAGGGATGCACGCATGCAGGAGTATCAGCAGAGACTGTTGCAGAATCTTACATGTGCTTTTCCACAAAACACCAGTGGTGCACGTAGTGAATCTCACAGTTCCAACTTGCCAACCGTGGGACCGTCAAGTGTTCAGCACTCAAACCGTAACAGAACCACAGTATCTGCTGGTAACATCAATTTTTCGGAATCATTTCACCACTTTTTTAGCCCATCCTTTGCAAGGCCACAGGAGACAAGAAGTCTGACACATAGTCAACGCCTAGAGACGATGGTACAGGAGTATCTCCAAGTAAACATTGAAGCCACGACTGTGTCACTGGACCCTTGCTCTTTTTGGGCTTCCAATCTGGATAAATGGCCGGAGCTAGCCACTTACGCCTTGGAGATCTTGTCATGCCCCGCAGCCAGCGTTCTGTCTGAACGTGTGTTCAGCGCTGCTGGTGGTGTGCTGACAGATAAGCGCACGCAGCTCTCCACTGATAATGTAGACAGACTCACGTTCATAAAGATGAACAAATCATGGATCCGAAACGATTTTTCTACCCCTGTGTCATCCTGGGGAGAGAAAAAGCTTGATGATTGGTTAAAATCACCCTACCAACCGTTTTAAGCTTTCAAATTACTAATCATGTTTATCTGTATCTTGACTGGAAAATAATTTGGGCTTTGTAGCAGTGTGCAGCACTGATCCTATTAGGCCATCTATAATAAGCTCCACCAGATTTAAAATTAAAAATAATTTTTAGCTGCATCTAGCCCGGAAAATAATTTTGGGGCTCCGAGATGCGCAAGACACATAAGTGCCTTCTTGCTGCACTACCTGCAGCATGACCCTCATATTGTCAGAATTCGAAGTAATCATGACTACTGGGTTGCCACACTCTTAGATCCCCCAAACTTTTCGATCAACCTTTTCATTTTAATAAAGACCAAAAAAATGGTCATTTTTGAAATTATAAGCATTAGCAGGTTGTTAGAAACTGAAATCAAACAGTTTTCAACTCAAAACTTTATTCTAGGTGATGTTACATTTTCACATAGGACCCCTTGTTCGAAAGGAGCTTCTGAACTCTCTCGTCCATTGAATTTGTCAGGTTTTGGATGGTTTCTGCTTCAATTGTTTTGCATGAGGACAGAATACCCTCCCAGAGCTGTTGCTTAGATGTGAACTGCCTCCCGCCATCATATACACTCCTTTTAATGATGCTCCAAAGGTTCTGAATGGGGTAGAGGTCAGGGGAGCATGGGGGTCACACCATAAGTTTGTCCCCTTTTATGCCCATATCAGCCAGAGATGCAGATGTTTTATGTGCAGCATGAGATGGTGCATTATCATGCAGAAAAATGATCTTGCTGTGAAATACACGGTTCTTCTTCTTGAACCATGGCAGGAAGTGCTGTTTGAGAAAATCCACATACATTATGGAGTTCATCTTTAGCGCCTTCAGGGATCCTAAAGGGGCCGACAATCTCTCTCCCCATGATTCCAGCCCAAAACATTACTCCACCTCCTCCTTGTTGGCGCTGTAGCCGTGTTTGCGTGGGGTGTCCATCAACCAGCCATCCTCCACTCCATCCATCTGGACCATCGAGCGCTGCACGGCACTCATCCGTGAACAAAACAGTTTTGAAATCAGTCTTCATGTAATGTTTGGCCCACTGGAGCCGTTTCTGCTTGTGTGAAGTGGATAGAGGAGGTCGACAGGATGGCGTATGCACAGCTGCAAACCTCTGAAGGACCCTGCATCTTGTTGTTCGGGGGACGTTGGAGGCACAAGCAGCTTCAAAAACTTGTCTGCTGCTATGACAAGGCTTTTTTGCCGCTGCTCTTTGAACCTGACGTAATTGCCTGTAGGAAAGAGTCCTCAATTTGCCCTTATCAGCACGCACACGTGTGTACTGTGAATCAGCTACATACTTCTTGATTGCCAAGACACTTCATCCTGATCATCGCACAATGTTGATTGTAGTCATGCCTTGACCTAAACACTCCACAATTTGTTGCTTCTCAGCAGCCGACACATCCTTTTTCTTTCCCATTTTGGCAGAAAATGTAGGCTGCTTAATAATGTGAGAGAGCCTTCTTAAGTAGTCTTGCCTTTCATTGGACACACCTGCCAAACTAATTAGCACAGGTGTCTGCAATTGCTTACAGTGATATAAAGAGCCCTGACACACATCACCATCAATGAGTTTAACTGACAAACAAACAAATTCTTCCCTTATCACTCCTAAACACTTTTTGCATAATAATTTGGAACGCAGTGTACATGTGCTTTTCCACAAAACACCAGTGGTTCACGTAGTGAATCTTACAGTTCTAACTTGCCAACCGTGGTCTGTATGGAATTGTTCAATAAAGGGCCCAAAATTAAGATAACATAGATGGGAGAGGTCTCTATGAATAGGAATTCCTAAGTATTTGATACCCTGTGAGGGCCAGGCAAAGGGAAAGTTGGACTGGATGGAATCCTATATGGATTTGGGGAGGGAGACATCGAGGGCCTCAGACTTCGCTGCATTGATTTTAAAATTTTACCATGTAACAAAGTGATCTATTTCAGCCATAACAGCAGGGATGGATATATGTGATTGAGTGATATATACTAGGACATCATCAGCAAATAGAGAGCACTTGTACTCGGTGCCTCCCACCTCAATCCACCTAATATTGGGGTTATGGCGAATTGATGAGAGCAGGTGCTCCGTCACTAGGATGTATAAGAGAGGGGACAGAGGACATCCCTGCCTTGTCACATTGGTGATTGTGAAAGGTGATGAAAATGTTCTGACGCACCCCCTGGGCCTTGGGACACCCGGAGCCGGACCCTTTTTGGTGGATGCTGGTGGTTGTAGTCTTCGTGGCGGCGACCCGGTTCCGTGGCTCAGGGCGGTCAAACCAGTGGCGGAACTATTTATGTGGTTTTGATGTTTAAATGTCCGACTACGCCACCCGTGGATTGCGGTCAGAGTGAACCGCCGCTACAGGGCAGACCGCTGAGGCTGGTGTTGTGGGTGCAGCAGAGCGTAGCATAACTCCCCACGGGAGGAGTATTGCCTCAGGGCAGTGTATGCGGAGGATGGGGGAGATGGTGCAGGGCAGCAGCAGTAACGACACGGAGTCAGTGATGCAGTCCAGGGCCTTTACTCACAGTTCTTATTATCCAGACCACGTCTGCAGGTAACGGCTGCCCACGTCGTACTGTGCTCACCAGGTGAGGGGCTCAGACAACTCCCAGATAACTTTGGAGCACTTCACAGGACCCCCTTTGTGTGTCCTTTGTCTGGCCTTTCTTACCAACACTTCTGTCCGGCTGCCTCGGGCCTCCTCTTGGTAAACTTGGCGCCAGTTTCCCTGACCCTATGTGGTGCCTTCCTAGCGGGTGTAGCGAGGGGCTGCGCCACATAAAATGTCAGAGCCTCCGGTTTCTAGCTGAGGGTTGTTTCCTGCCTCCACTAGTTCGGGGACCGGTCTCCCCCTTTGGCCTGACCCCTCCACACAGGTGGATTCGGGCGTGCGGTGGCGACTCGCCCGTCCGCACCCCTGGGATCCCTTCATTCCTCGTTCCTGGAGCCTTCTCCGCTCCTCTTTCTTCCTTCTCCCTCTTCCAGGCCTGGGCCTCTGTTACTAGGCCCGCCTCCGGAGCAGAGCTCATGCAGAGCCCCTGCTCCCTGCCACTTCTGCTCAGACTTCTCTGCACTGAACTAAGATGGTGCCCACCTTTTATACTCCCTTCTCAATGCACCCAGGAACTGCTTCCTCCCTGCTCCTGCACTACAGGGTTCCCCTTCCTCAGTGTTCCCTCCCCCCACTCCAGCCAGGGACAGGGACTGTCGTGCCCATCTCAGGGGCATATTGGTCGCCCTGCCCCACGGCAATGTGGTGTAATGCATGCAGGTGTCGGGTCCTGATCCACACTCCATCCTTACCTGAGAGTGAGATATCACACCTCTGGGTGAGGTGCAATACGTCTGTAGCAACCGAGCCCTCAGGGTGCTACAGTTCCATTTATCTTCAGCCTAGGTGACGTATTGTGATACAGGGCCGTGATTTTGGCTATAAAAGGGTCCCCTAGACCCCTACCCCAAGCTTTTTAAGAGAATCATATATGGCGTGCCAGGAGACTCTATGGAATGCTTTCTCAGCATCCAACGAGAGTATCTAATTACAAATTTTTAACTGCATCTAGCCCAGGAAAT
Source organism: Phyllobates terribilis (assembly GCF_046119375.1). NCBI lineage: Eukaryota > Metazoa > Chordata > Amphibia > Anura > Dendrobatidae > Phyllobates > Phyllobates terribilis. The sequence goes on along the minus strand of NW_027362764.1, from coordinate 673,095,397 downwards.
ACTTTGTGCCTAGTAGCAGTGTCTGCTAGTCAGCGGATTATCCCGGCTGTTAAGCAAGCTACACCACCTGTAGTTTAGACACTTAATTTTTTCAAAGGAAATGCTTCGGGACCATGGGATACTTAGTGAAGAGCATCAGGAGGCACCCCAAGGCATAGGGAATTAAAAAGCTTAGAGCTGCCTCCACCACAGGGGGGCTCGCTCGACCCACCAGCGGACAGGCACCAGTATTGGGAGAGGGGTGCTGGCCGTCAGGGTTCACCGCGGCTCTGGCACAAACCCGGCGACACGGAGGTGGCACGGGCAGGAGCGGACTGGCCGTGTCGGCTTCTCACTTTTTGGATTTTAGAAGGGCATGACATGCCTATATCTGTGTCTCCCCCTCCTTTTACTCCTCCACCTCTTTTATTTTCGCATGACTATATGTACTTGTCACTTTTCCATGTGTTAGTTATGTCTTCTGAGCAGTTTGTCAGCTTTTGGACACCTTTGAAGGTGTTTTCTATGTGTTTCTATGTGTTTTTGTTTGCCTGCCATTGGTTTTAACGGTGTTCGAAGGTGTTCGACGAACAGTTCGACGAACAGTTCGGCGAACACACGGGTGTTCGAAGAACCGAACCGAACTCGAACACTACGGGGGTGGCTCAACACTAGTCTTCAGGTTCCTTTTGAAGGTTTCCACGGTAGGCGAGAGTCTGATACGTTGGGGTAGAGAGTTCCAGAGTAGGGCGGAAGCATGGGAGAAATCTTGTATACAGTTGTGGGAGGAGGAGATAAGAGGGGAGTAGAGCAGGAGATCTTGTGAGGATCGGAGGTTGCGTGCAGGTATGTAACGGGAGACTAGGTCGGAGATATATGGAGGAGACAGGTTGTGGATGGCTTTGTATGTCATGGTTAGGGTTTTGAACTGGAGTCTCTGAGCAATGGGGAGCCAGTGAAGAGATTGACAGAGAGGAGAGGCCGGGGAATAGCGGGGCGACAGGTTGATTAGTCGAGCAGCAGAGTTTAGGATAGATTGGAGGGGTGCAAGAGTGTTGGATGGGAGGCCACAGAGCAGGAGGTTGCAGTAGTCAAGGCGGGAGATGATGAGGGCGTGCACTAGTGTTTTTGCAGGTTCATGGTTTAGGAATGTGCGGATCCGGGAGATATTTTTGAGTTGGAGTCGGCAGGAAGTGGAAAGGGCTTGGATGTGTGGTTTGAAGGAGATTTCCGAGTCCAGGGTTACCCCAAGGCAGCGAGCTTGAGGGACTGGGGAGAGTGGGCAGCCATTGATGTTGAGAGATAGGTCAGTTGGGAGGGTTGAATGAGATGGTGGAAAGATGATGAATTCTGTTTTGTCCATGTTAAGTTTTAGAAATCTGGCAGAGAAGAAGGATGAAATAGCAGACAGACATTGTGGAATTTTGGTTAATAAGGAGGTGATATCGGGTCCAGAGAGGTAGATCTGTGTGTCATCAGCATAGAGGTGATAATGAAAGCCATGAGACTCTATGAGCTGTCCCAGGCCTAAGGTGTAGATGGAGAAGAGCAGGGGTCCTAGAACTGAACCTTGGGGGACACCGACAGATAGGGGGCGAGATGAGGAGGTGGTGTGTGAGTGGGAGACACTGAATGTCCGGTCTGTTAGGTATGAGGAGATCCAGGATAGGGCCAAGTCAGTGATGCCGAGAGATGAGAGAGTCTGGAGTAAGAGGGAATGGTCCACTGTGTCAAAGGCAGATGACTGGTCTAGGAGGAGGAGGACAGAGTAGTGTCGCTTAGATTTGGCGGTTAGTAGGTCGTTTGTGACTTTAGTCAGTGCAGTTTCAGTAGAATGGTGCGGTCAGAAACCAGATTGTAGGCGGTCAAAGAGGGAGCAGGAGGAGAGGTGGGAGGACAGTTCAGAATGGACGTGTTGTTCCAGTAGTTTTGAGGCATAGGGGAGAAGTGATATGGGGCGATAGCTAGACACGGAGGATGGGTCGAGGGAGGGCTTTTTGAGGATGGGTGTGATTGAGGCATGTTTGAAGCATGAGGAGAAGACACCAGTTGTTAGTGATAGGTTGAAGAGGTGGGCTAGGGCTGGGATGAAGATAGTGGTAAGGTTTGGGATGAGGTGGGACGGGATTGGGTCAAGTTTACAGGTGGTGAGGTGTGATTTGAAGAGTAAGGAGGAAAGTTGATCTTCAGAAATGGTGGAGAATGTAGTTTTGGAGGAGGAGGGTTGAGTAGGTGTGGGGGGGGCTGTGGGGGCTTTAGGCAAAAACTTTGTCTGATGGTGTCAATCTTCTGCTTGAAGAACGAGGCAAAGTCTTCGGCTGAAATAAGAGGAGAAGGAGGAGGCACTGGGGGACGGAGGAGAGAATTGAAGGTGTTGAATAGTTGTTTAGGGTTGTGAGACAGGGAGGATATGAGAGATGCAAAGTATGTCTGTTTTGCTGCAGTGAGTGTGGACTTGAAGGTAGTGAGGGACTGTTTGAATGCGATGAAGTGCTCATGGGAGTGGGACCTTTTCCATATACGTTCAGCAACCCTGGAGGCCCGTCACAGTTCTTTAGTTAGGCTGGTGTGCCAGGGTTGTCTGTTGATTGTGCGAGCCTTGGTATGCGTGAGGAGGGCGACCGAATCGAGAGCTGCAGCTGTTGTGGTGTTGTATAAAGCGGCAGCAGCATCTGCATCATGTAAGGAACTAATGTCTGTAAGAGGGAGGAGGGATTCAGAGAGAGAGTGTAGGTCAAGGTGTTTGAGATTTCTGCGAGGGTATGCAAGTTTGTGGAGTGGGGATTGTTGCCCCGGGGAGGAGAGAGAAGAGAATGTGAGTAGGTTGTGGTCAGAGAGAGGGAGAGGTGAGTTAGAGAGGTTAGATAGGGAACAGAGGTGGGTGAAGATGAGGTCCAGCGTGTGGCCGCCTTTGTGGGTGGGTGTGGAAGACCACTGAGTAAGACCAAAGGAGGAAGTGAGGGATAGAAGCTTAGAGGCAGCTGAGAGGGAAGTGTCAATGGGGATGTTAAAGTCGCCCATGAGGATAGTGAGGATGTCAACGGAGAGGAAATGAAGTAGCCAGGTGGTGAAGTGGTCAAAGAAAGTGGTGGTTGATCCTGGGGGGCGGTAGATGACAGCCAGTTGGAGGTTGGATGGGGAGTAGATGCGCACGCAGTGCACTTCAAAAGAGGGGAGAGTAATTGAGGGCGGCAGTGGGATATGGGTGAAGGAGCAGTTTTCTGAGAGGAGGAAACCTATTCCTCCACCGTGCTTGCCGGTGGGGCGTTGGGTATGTGAGAGGTGGAATCCGCCATACGAAAGTGCAGCAGGAGAGGATGTGTCGGAGGGGGTGAGCCAGGTTTCAGTGATGCCGAGGAAGGAAAGCTTGTTAGTGATGAAGAGATCGTGAATGTAGTAAAGTTTATTGCAGACAGAGCGAGCGTTCCATAGAGCTCCTGTTAGTGGAACTGGGGAAGCGGGGGCTGGGCGGATGGGTATAAGGTTAGAAGGGTTACGAGAGTTTGGGATAGCTCGTGGGTAGGAGGTGGAAGTGATTGTAGGGATGTGGTGAGGAGGGCCGGGATTTGGAGAGATATCGCCGGCAGTAAGGAGGAGCAGAGAAAGCGTTATTCCATCCTTCTTCTCTGCTAGATGTCAAAAACTTAACATAGATAAAACTCAATTCATCATCTTTCCTCCATCTCACTCAACCCCCCCATCTGAGCTATCCATCAAAGTTAATAGCTGTCCACCCTCCCCAGTCCTGCAAGCTTGCTGTCTTGGGGTAACCCTGGACTCTAATCTCTCCTTCAAACCACATATCCAAGTCCTTTCCACTTCCTGCCGACTCCAACTCAAAAATATCTCCCGGATCCGAACATTCCTCAACCATGAATCTGCAAAAACACTAATGCATGCCCTCATCATATCCCACCTTGACTACTGCAACCTCCTCCTCTGTGGCCTCTCTTCTAACAGTATCGCACCCCTCCAATCTACCCTAAATTCTGCTGCCCGACTAAACCACCTGCCCCCCCACCTTTCCCGGCCTCTCCTTTGTCAATGCCTTCACTGGCTCCCCATTGCCCAAAGACTCCAGTTCAAAACCCTAACCTTGGCATACAAAGCCATCCACAGCCTGTCTTCTCCATACATCTGTGACCTAGTGTCCCGGTACTTACCTGCACGTAACCTCCGATCCTCACAAGATCTCCAGCTCTACTCCCCTCTTATCTCCTTTTTCCACAATCGTATACAAGATTTGTCCCATGCCTCTCCCCTACTCTCTACCCCAACATATCAGACTCTCTCCTACCGTGGAAACCTTCAAAAGGAACCTGAAGACCTACCTCTTCCGATAAGCCTACAACCTGCAGCAACCCTCACCCCACAATACCGTTGCACGACCAGCTCTACCCTTACTTACTGTATTCTCACCCATTCCTTGTAGATTGTGAGCCCTCGCGGGCTCTCTCCTCCTGTACCAATCGCCGTTGCATTTTTGTTCAAGATTATTGTAAGTGTTTTTGCTATGTATACCCCCTTTTTCACATGTAAAGTCCCATGGAATAAATTGCGCTATAATAATAAATAATAATAATACTGTAAGTGGACTATGATGTTTATGCATATGCAATAATTAGGAAAGAAGATACTCAAGCTAAACACATTATCAAAGTTTTGTGTGTCAAAACAAATGTTAATATTACAATGTGTATGTAAATTAATGAAACCCACATGTACATGGAATGAGTGCCCATGTTTTTGGCTTGTAAAATACAACTATGAATTTTGTAATGTTTAGCAATAACAAACAAATTTAACTCAGTTTTACAACTGTATTCAAACATTTTATTGTTTCGGAAAGTACAGAAGAGTCTTGAAAAGATATATACAAAATGACCTGATTATGCTTGTACCCTTTGTGTATACAAGGCCAATAAACAGGGGCCAGACATAGTCATGCACCAGTAATCTTGTTCACTAGCTTATAGGTTGTGCTGTAAAATTTAAGGTTAAGGGTACATTGGAGTAAAGTTTGTTTTATTACTTGTGTCTTTAAAGGAACATCATGTAAAATCAACATAAAAGTAGAAACACATTATACATTGCATTATTTTATTTCCTTATTTCTCATATAACATCTGCTGGAAAAATAAATTTGGTAATTTGACATCTCAAAGGCTCCTTAAACCATCACGTACATTGTTATTTTGCAGATATCATAGAAACCTTTAGGTAGTTCACACATTGCATTTTTCCGTGCATTTTTGCCGTGGAAAAAAATGCTGCGTATAACAGAACCAGCAAATTGAATGAGATTTCTGAAAATCTCATGCACATAATGCTTATTTTTTCCCTGCAGATTTTAACCATCAAATTTGCCGCATGTCAATTCATTCACCTTTTTTCACTCATTAAAAAAAAAGCTTAAAGGGAACCTGTCACCCCCTGACACTTATCTGACCTCTAATATGGGCACACTGGTACCTGTATGCCTCATAATATAGGTCTTATTGCTATGAAATGTCATTTTATTCCAACAAGTTTCTGATGCTTGCAGGCCTGGGGCCGGAAAGAAATCCCGCCTACTGTCTGAATTATAATGATTCCTCCCTCCCTCGCATGTCACAGTGCCCTGTGACGTGCAATTGCCACGGCCAGATCCCGCACCTGCACACTTCACCTTTTATGCAAGGCGCACTTCTTCCATTTGTCTATGTTCATTGTATTGCAGGGATCTTGTGTGCAGGCGCCGGCGAGTCACTGTGACTTCCCGGCGCCTACGCACAAGATCCCTGTAGTACAATGAACATAGACGGCAGGAAGAAGTGCGCCTTGCATAAAAGGTGAAGTGTGCAGGTGCGGGATCTGGCCGCGGCAATTGCACGTCACAGGGCACTGTGACGTGCAGGGTAGTGGGGAAATATTATAATTAACACAATAGGCGGGGCTTTCTTCCAGGCCCCGCGCCCGCAAGCATCAGAAACTTGATTGAATAAAAAGACATTTCACAGCAACAAGACCTCTAATATGAGGCATACAGGTAAGTATAGATTTACATTTCTATCACCTGTATGCATATATTAGAGGTCAGATAAGTGCCAGGGGCTGACAGATTCCCTTTAAGTAAAAATGTGGCAAAAATGCGAGTATTTTAAGTAGTGTTTTTCCTGCCGACCCTCTGGTTTTTGAAGCAGAAAAATATATTGCTACAAACATTCAATCTATGCACATAGCCTTATATAATTCTGTAAGCATTGCAAACATACAGGAAGGACTGTGCCTCTCATTTCTATAGCTGGGTCAGAATAATCTCTCAGTGCCCAAAGAAGAGATATCAGACCCTTTGTCCTTTGAAATCCTCTTTATTTGTGTTATGTCCCATGAGTGGGAATTTCATAGACTATAATGAACTTCTTACAGTTGCTATTAGTGTTGAGCATTCCGATACTGAAATATTGGGTATCGGCCGATATTCGCGGTATCGGAATTCCGATACTTAATTCCGATACTTTTGCAATATCGTATACCGGAATCGGAAGTTCCCATAATGCAATGAGCCATTTTCATTTTATTCAGCCAATGAGGATCCTAAGAAGTGTGGGCACATCCTGTTAGGCATGTAGGTATCTTAACTAATGGCATGGCTGTGATTGGCTGCTGAAATGATGTCATGATGCACTATAAAAGCCGCCGCCGCCATTTTGAGCTCACTCTGCTGTGAATTCAGTTAGGGATAGGACGCTGTTGTTCTGAGGGACAGTTTTAGCTACCTATTTGGTCTATTCTGCTTTACCCAAGCTACTTTATAAATCGCTGTGCCTTGCAGTGCTAGTGCACAGTTCTCTGTGCTGTTCACCGCTTTCTGCAAGGTCTCTGTGTGTGAGTGCAGCTCACCCTGTAGTGTGTGCTTCAACCACGTCTGGTTGTAGTGCACTCAGTGTGTGTCACTGCCTCATACATTGTCCTTTTTTGCCAATTCATAATTTTTCCTGATATCTCCTATTAGTGTGGTGGTTCCATCCGTATTCAGCTAAATTGGTTCCAAACACACTATATAGGAGTAGTTAGAGGAGCCTTTCTGCAGCATTGGGCCCTGCAGCCCCAGCCAGATTAGTATTAGCCTATTTTTGCAGCCTCATCTATTGCATTGTAGGTTACCTTCCTACATTGTAATAGCTACAAAAAGTTTGTGATACTATCGTTATTACATCTTTAGGCACATCCAGTGTCTTTTTGTGACAAAAAAAACCTAAATAAAGTTCACCAAACACTCCACTTTACAGTTGTGTAGGCCACATTAGCTCATATTAAAGTCTAGTCCACACTTTATAAAATTAGTGTTTCTTATACCTGTTAGCAGCTGTTCAGGAATAAGCACACTAAGCCCTTAGTACTTTTCTGCCTATCTTTATCAGTCTACCAAGATGAAGAAGGCAGGGAGTAAGGCATGTGGTCGTGGGCGTGGGCGTGGAGTTTCTGCAGGGAGAGGACGTGAGGATTCTGTGCCTGCAGGGAGAGGACGTGGGGATTCTGTGCCTGCTGCGGGCACCAGTGACTCAGCATCCCCCAGTTTTACCAGGGAACAGTCCTTTATGCGCAGCTTTGTAGGAGCTAGCCGTACCCCACTGCTGCGCGAGGACCAAATTGAAGCCGTTGTCGGATGGATGGCAGCTAACGCATCGACTTCAATTAGTTCCAGATCCTCTCAGGTCCCGAGCACTGAAGAGCACCCATCTGTCTCTTCACCACCTGCCAAATTGCCCAGGCGGTCAGAGAGCCCTGGACAGGAGCCATCTCTACTTCTGTTCTCTGAATCTCTTGGCTTGGAAAGAGGGGGCCAGCCAAGCAGAATTCGAGAATTTGAAGAAGAGGTAGTATGCAGTGATGCGCAACCGTTTTGTCTCTCTGAATCTGAAGAGGCGGGTGGGCCAGTGCCTATGGTCAGCAGCACACCTCAGTACGCATCTGATGATGAGACTCAGGTGCCACTTTCTGGTGCGTACTGTGCTGTCGAGACTACCCAGGAGAAGCATTTGTTTGAAGAGGGTGGTGTAGATGATGAGGTCCTTGACCCATCATGGCGTGAGGGACAGGAAGGTGGTGTGAGCAGCTCTGATGAAGAGATTCCCCAAACAGCCCAAAAAGGAGGGAGAGGGAGGGGGCAGACTTGGTTGCCTGTAGCCTCCACTTCGGCACCCATTAGGAGCATGGCTCTTCCAAAATCCAAAGCGGGCGCTCCCAAGACTTGCAGTGCCTGGTCCTTTTTTGACACAGTTGCAGATGACATTTGCTTTGTCAAATGCAAGCTGGGTAATCAGAAGGTGAAAAGAGGGAAAAGTGTCAGCAACCTCAATACCACAAATATGTGGAAACATGTGCGGACCAAGCACGTGGTGGAGTTACAAAAACACACTGAAGACCTAGGCCAACCTACAGCGCCACCTACCACCTCTTCAGCTCGTGTTGTAGCCTCTTCCTCCAGCTCACACACAGCTGGTTCGGCTTCCTCACAGGATCGCCATGGAAGAATCTCTGGCACTGTTGTACAGAGACACAGTGTAATTCCACCCACAGCACCACTTTCCCAGTCATCCTCACACTCCCAGGCCAGTCTACAGCCATCGTTAGCACAGGCATGGGAGAAAAGGCGCCCATACTCGGCAAACCACTCCCGAGCACAGGCTCTGAATGCTGGCATTGCTAAACTACTGGCCCTTGAAATGCTATCATTCAGGCTGGTGGAGACTGACACATTCCGTAACTTTATGGCATTGGCAGTCCCACAATACAACGTGCCCAGCCGATTTTATTTCAGCAGGCAAGCCGTCCCTGCCCTGCAACATCATGTGGAGGGAAAAATTAAACATGCGCTACAAAACGCCGTCAGTAGCAAGGTCCACCTGACCACCGATGCGTGGACCAGTAAGCATGGACAGGGATGATACCTTTCCCTCACTGCCCATTGGGTAAATGTTGTGGAGCCGGGTACAGATCTTGAGAGTGGCGCTGTACGTGTTCTGCCAACTCCAAGGATTGCAGGAATCCAGTCTGTACACATTGACTCCTCCTCATACTCCAGTTCCTCTGAATCAGCGCTGCAGGAGCCGTCACGGTCTACCTCCACATCGACCCGTGAACGGTTACCTGTTATGGTGACCAATATGAGCACAGCCGTGGCCAAACGTCAACAGGCCGTATTAAAATTAATTTCTTTGGGGAATCGAAGCCACACAGCGCAGGAGCTCTGGAATGCCATCAAGCAGCAGAGCGACGTGTGGTTTGTGCCAGCGAATCTCCAGCCAGGCATGGTAGTGTGTGACAATGGCCAAAATCTGGTGGCAGCTCTGGGCCTAGGCAACCTCACTCACATCCCATGTCTGGCACATGTGCTCAACTTGGTCGTGCAGAGTTTTTTGAGGGACTATCCGGATCTTGATGCACTGCTTCACAAGGTCCGCATAGAATGCGCTCACTTGCGGCGTTCCAGCAATGCAAGATCACGCATTGCAGCTCTGCAGCGCCGATTACGTCTTCTGGAACATCGCATCATATGTGACCTACCCACCAGGTGGAATTCAACGTTACATATGTTGGAGAGGTTGTGTGAGCAGCAGGCAGCAGTAATGGAGTACCAGCTGCAGCAGGCGCAAACAAGTCGCAGTGCGCGCCGTTCACACTTCACCACCACTGAGTGGGCCTCTATGAAGGACATTTGCCACGTTTTGCGTGCCTTCGATTATTCCACGCGGATGGCGAGTGCAGATGATGCACTAGTCAGCATGACTATCCCCCTTATCTGCCTGCTTGAAAAAACACTGCAAGCACTAAGGGACGAGGTTTTGGAAGAGGTGGAGGATGAGGAGTCACAAATGCCATCTGCTTCTCTACAGTCTGCGCAACGTGGTTCCTCACAAAGGCCTAGGCAGGGAACACTTTGTGAGGAGGATGAGGAGGAGTCAATGGATGAGGAAGACATCTGTCCAGAGGAGGGAGGTACACAATGCTCTAGTAGTCAGTATCTAGAGCGAGGGTGGGGTGATGCAGAGCAGGCAGAGATCACGCCTCAAGCAGGGGACAGCGTTTCTTGGCCAGTTGGCAGTCTGCAGCACATGGTTGATTTCATGCTGCAGTGCCTGAGAAACGACCGCCGCATCGCCCACATTCTCAACACGGCTGATTATTGGGTGTCCACCCTCCTAGATCCTCGCTACCGGGACAACTTACAAAGCCTCATAACACCGTTGAACCGGGAGCATAAAATGCGGGAGTACCAAGACGCACTGGTGCATTCCATCATGTTCTCCATTCCAACCGAGAGCAGTGCTGCTAGTGCTTTACAAAGCAGCTCAGTGCGTCAAGGCAGTGGAGGAAGCTCTGCACAAAGAGGGAGCAGAAGCAGCGCCTCAGCACAAGGCAAGACCAGTATGGCCGAAATGTGGCAAAGTTTTGTGTCCCCGCCGCCACAAATGTCTACACCATCACAGACGGCTCCAGTCAGCAGGAGGCAACGTTTCCACCAGATGGTGACAGACTACATGTCTTGCCCTCTTAGTGTACTCCCAGACGGCTCTTCTCCCTTCAAGTTTTGGGTCTGTAAGCTGGATACATGGCCAGAGCTTAGTCAGTATGCATTGGAGGTGCTAGCTTGCCCTGCTGCTAGAGTATTATCGGAACGCGTCTTTAGTGCCGCAGGTGGTGTACTAACAGACCGTTGCATGCGACTATCCTCCGATAACATTGACCGGCTTACTTTTCTCAAAATGAACAAGGCCTGGATCTCTCATGAATTTGCCAGTCCTCTTCCAGAATAAATAATTGGTTGGCAACAGTATCCAGGTCTCCTGTTGTGTTCATGTTTCTACCACCTGAACTGTAATCCCTGAGCTCCAACACCGCCAGTTGGCGCTTGGAAGTGCCGTCTGCACAGTCAACACTTGCTGCCGTGTTATTGGGGTTCAGTAACGTCAGCTGTTCCCCTGCTGTGCGGACGGCAATTTCTCCTGCTCTGTCCACATCCTCACTACTACAGATTTTAAAGTTGCTCCAATTACACCTCTGGCTCCTCTGTTTTCAGTATTATCCCTGAGCTCCAACACCGCCAGTTGGCGCTCGGAAGTGCTGTCTGCACAGTCAACACTTGCTGCCGTGTTATTGGGGTTCAGTAATGTCAGCTGTTCCCCTGCTGTGCGGACGGCAATTTCTCCTGCTCTGTCCACATCCTCACTACTACAGATTTTAAAGTTGCTCCAATTACACCTCTGGCTCCTCTGTTTTCAGTATTATCCCTGAGCTCCAACACCGCCAGTTGGCGCTCGGAAGTGCCGTCTGCACAGTCAACACTTGCTGCCGTGTTATTGGGGTTCAGTAACGTCAGCTGTTCCCCTGCTGTGCGGACGGCAATTTCTCCTGCTCTGTCCACATTCTCACTACTACAGATTTTAAAGTTGCTCCAATTACACCTCTGGCTCCTCTGTTTTCAGTATTATCCCTGAGCTCCAACACCGCCAGTTGGCGCTTGGAAGTGCCGTCTGCACAGTAAACACTTGCCGTGTTATTGGGGTTCAGTAACGTCAGCTGTTCCCCTGCTGTGCGGACGGCAATTTCTCCTGCTCTGTCCACATTCTCACTACTACAGATTTTAAAGTTGCTCCAATTACACCTCTGGCTCCTCTGTTTTCAGTATTATCCCTGAGCTCCAACACCGCCAGTTGGCGCTCGGAAGTGCCGTCTGCACAGTCAACACTTGCTGCCGTGTTATTGGGGTTCAGTAACGTCAGCTAATCCCCAGCTGTGTGTCCGGCAAATTCTCCTGCTTTGTCCACATCCACTGTACTACGGATTTAAAACTTGCTCCAATTACACCTCTGGCTCCACTCTGTTTTTAGTATTTACCCTGGGTTCCAGCACCGCCAGCTAGTTCTCGGTAGTTCCATTTGCTCTTGTACCTTCTACTACCCATCCGGGTTCCAGTACCGTCAGCTGGTTCTCGGCAGTGACTTTGGCACGGGTACTCCCTCCTGCCCAGCCTGGTTCCAGCATGCCAGCTGTTTCCGGGTAGTGTCAACGTCACTTTGCCTCCAATGCGTTGTCCTGTCGTGTTGCGGTCGGGTTAGCCGACTCTATGGTGCCTGCAGTTTAGGTGACTCCTATGTGGGCTGCGGGATCTGGCAATGAAGGCTGGTTCCATAGTGCCAATAGGACAAGCACCCCCTGTAGGACTGTGGGTTTTGGTAACTGCGGCCGGCTCGCGGCCTTGAACTTTTTTTTACATGGGTACCTTCTACTACCCATCCGGGTTCCAGTACCGTCAGCTGGTTCTCGGCAGTGCATTTGGATTAGGTGCCTCCTTCTCGGTATCCAAGTTCCACCAACGTCTGCTGGTCCTTGGTAGTGCTTTCTGGCACAGGTACCTCCTGCTTAGTAACCGAGTTCCAGTACCGTCAGCTGGTCTTCGGCAGTTCCATTGGCTCTTGTACCTTCTGCTACCCATCCGGGTTCCAGTACCGTCAGCTGGTCCTCGGTAGTTCCATTTGCTCTTGTACCTTCTACTACCCATCCGGGTTCCAGTACCGTCAGCTGGTTCTCGGCAGTGACTTTGGCACGGGTACTCCCTCCTGCCCAGCCTGGTTCCAGCACGCCAGCTGTTTCCGGGTAGTGTCAACGTCACTTTGCCTCCAATGCGTTGTCCTGTCGTGTTGCGGTCGGGTTAGCCGACTCTATGGTGCCTGCAGTTTAGGTGACTCCTATGTGGGCTGCGGGATCTGGCAATGAAGGCTGGTTCCATAGTGCCAATAGGACAAGCACCCCCTGTAGGACTGTGGGTTTTGGTAACTGCGGCCAGCTCGCGGCCTTGAACTTTTTTTTACATGGGTACCTTCTGCTACCCATCCGGGTTCCAGTACCGTCAGCTGGTTCTCGGCAGTGCCTTTGGATTAGGTGCCTCCTTCTCGGTATCCAAGTTCCACCAACGTCTGCTGGTCCTTGGTAGTGCTTTCTGGCACAGTTACCTCCTGCTTAGTAACCGAGTTCCAGTACCGTCAGCTGGTCTTCAGCAGTTCCATTGGCTCTTGTACCTTCTGCTACCCATCTGGGTTCCAGTACCATCAGCTGGTCCTCGGTAGTTCCATTTGCTCTTGTACCTTCTACTACCCGTCCGGGTTCCAGTACCGTCAGCTGGTTCTCGGCAGTGACTTTGGCACAGGTACTCCCTCCTGCCCAGCCTGGTTCCAGCACACCAGCTGTTTCCGGGTAGTGTCAACGTCACTTTGCCTCCAATGCGTTGTCCTGTCGTGTTGCGGTCGGGTTAGCCGACTCTATGGTGCCTGCAGTTTAGGTGACTCCTATGTGGGCTGCGGGATCTGGCAATGAAGGCTGGTTCCATAGTGCCAATAGGACAAGCACCCCCTGTAGGACTGTGGGTTTTGGTAACTGCGGCCGGCTCGCGGCCTTGAACTTTTTTTTACATGGGTACCTTCTACTACCCATCCGGGTTCCAGTACCGTCAGCTGGTTCTCGGCAGTGCCTTTGGATTAGGTGCCTCCTTCTCGGTATCCAAGTTCCACCAACGTCTGCTGGTCCTTGGTAGTGCTTTCTGGCACAGGTACCTCCTGCTTAGTAACCGAGTTCCAGTACCGTCAGCTGGTCTTCGGCAGTTCCATTGGCTCTTGTACCTTCTGCTACCCATCCGGGTTCCAGTACCGTCAGCTGGTCCTCGGTAGTTCCATTTGCTCTTGTACCTTCTACTACCCATCCGGGTTCCAGTACCGTCAGCTGGTTCTCGGCAGTGACTTTGGCACGGGTACTCCCTCCTGCCCAGCCTGGTTGCAGCACGCCAGCTGTTTCCGGGTAGTGTCAACGTCACTTTGCTTCCAATGCGTTGTCCTGTCGTGTTGCGGTCGGGTTAGCCGACTCTATGGTGCCTGCAGTTTAGGTGACTCCTATGTGGGCTGCGGGATCTGGCAATGAAGGCTGGTTCCATAGTGCCAATAGGACAAGCACCCCCTGTAGGACTGTGGGTTTTGGTAACTGCGGCCGGCTCGCGGCCTTGAACTTTTTTTTACATGGGTACCTTCTGCTACCCATCCGGGTTCCAGTACCGTCAGCTGGTTCTCGGCAGTGCCTTTGGATTAGGTGCCTCCTTCTCGGTATCCAAGTTCCACCAACGTCTGCTGGTCCTTGGTAGTGCTTTCTGGCACAGGTACCTCCTGCTTAGTAACCGAGTTCCAGTACCGTCAGCTGGTCTTCGGCAGTTCCATTGGCTCTTGTATCTTCTGCTACCCATCCGGTTCCAGTACCGTCAGCTGGTCCTCGGTAGTTCCTCAGCTTTCTTGTACCTTCTGCTACATTTCCAAGTTCAAGCTTTTTGAAATGGTTCTTGGTAATCACTCTAGATCTCCCTGACTAGGACCCTGAAGACGAGGACCCTGAAGACCAACCCTAAGAAGACGAGGACCCCGAAGACGACGACCCTGAAGACGAGGACCCTGAAGACCACCCCGAAGAAGACGAGGACCCTGAAGACCACCCTGAAGAAGACGAGGACCCCGAAGACGAGGACCCAGAAGACCAACCCGAAGAAGACGAGGACCCCGAAGACGAGGACCCCCGAAGACGACGACCCTGAAGACCACCCCGAAGAAGACCAAGAATATGACCCTGAAGAAGTTGACCAAGAGGACAAAGAAGAGAAGACAAGCACCAAGATACAGAAGAACAAGAGACAGAAAACCAAGAAGCAGAAATACAAGAAGCTGCAGAACAAAAAGCGGAAGAACATTAAGCATAAGACTAAAAATCAGAGCAAAAGATAATATCTAAATTATAAGCAGAAGATGACTAAGCAGTGTATGGGGGTGAGTCCGTTCCTCCTCGTGGTGCCCCTGGAAAAGACCTGCTGCTGCAGGCCAAACTGAACACGGACAAATCCTGTTGTAAATCTTTTGTGACGGGCAGAATGAAAGGTGTAATGTCCAACCTTTTATAGATAACAACTACAGGAATGCCTGCCACAAATAAGAATATGATGAAGAAGAAGAAGATGAAGAAGATGAAGAAGAAGAATATGAAGAATGTAAAAAAAAAGAATAATACGAAGAAGGTGAAGAAGAAGAAGATGAAGAAGGTGAAGAAGAAGTGGATGAAAAAGATGCTGAGGATGATGAAGGAGAAAGTGTGGGAGAAGTAAAAAAGAAGGTGAAGAGCATGGAAGTAGTGAAACATAAATATCTGACAAAATATAAAAATACTTAACATTGTCAATATTTCCGTAACTCAGAACGTCTTAAAAAAAAATATTAATTCCTGCTATTCCATTTGATTGGGCTAAACCTCTATGCCTTTATTGTCTCCCCTACCTCGCCCAATACATTCTACTTTATTCTTAGTTGTTTTCCTTCATGTAGAATTAACCTACAAGGAAAGAAAAGGTTTATTTTCATTCCGATATTTCTGTCCCATTGACTTGCATTGGTTTCCGGTATCGGAATCGGCGATATCCGATACTTTTTCGGTATCGGTCCGATCCAATCCGATCCGATATTTCCCGATATCGGAAGGTATCGCTCAACACTAGTTGCTATGTATTACTGTTTTATTGCATTGCTGTAATGTTTACTTTCCTTGAAGTTTGTCCCCTCTCTCTCCCTGTCTACCTCTCATGTGGCTGTGATGCAACTAACCCCTCCCTTCTTCTTCCTGCTTCTCCTCATTCTCCATCTTACCACCATTAGAAGCTCATGTGCTCACAGCCTATCTCTCAGGAAAAGTTATTTTTACCAGCTGCTGTATGAACTGTAACAAGATTCCTGCAAGAAAAATAAAGTTTCTTCTAAATCTTCATCAATGTGCCATCCTGCGGTTGAGTTAAAGCTATCTGCGAACATCGCCATTGTAAGTAAGGTGAAGAGGCAGTCTGGAAACTGTTTCAAAACGCCCTATACTTACAGCTCAGCCATGGGGACAGAATAATTTGTCCTTGTTGTCAGTGTCAGACTGATATAATGGGACAACCAGATAAGGTTATGTGCACAAGTTGAGTATTTGCAGCAGTTTTTAATGCAGTGTTGACTAGAGATGAGCGTTGTTCTACTCGAACTGTTCGCCAATCTCAAATTTGAGCTGTTTTGGGCGGTGTTCGAGCCGGTCGGCGAACACGAACAATTTGAGAAAAATTCGGCTGTTCGAGGTTATGTTCGATAACTGTTCGTGCACCAAAATCATAACTGGATTTTTTCTCAGTAATGATGAAAATTAATGTTAATACGCAGTTTGAGTGTACAGCGGGGCGGGGGGAGGGGCAGGGGATGGATCTCTGCAGGAACAATGAAGATCTCCATTTTTTTTTCTCTTTCCCGCATTTGCAGTGGGGAGGTGCAATCTGTCAGCCTATCAGCAGCGCACACACGGAGCGAAGTGCTTTTTTTCACACAAGCAAGGGCATGTGTGATTGGCAGTGTATGTCACATGTCCTTGCCCTATAAGACCAAGCCATTTTCCCCGTCGCCACCATTTTCTCACTGCTGCAGCTGCGTGTTAGACGGCACCGCTGTTGCTGTGTGCGCTATACCTTGTTAATTTCAAGCCAATTTTCGCACAAATATACAGATAGCTTGGGAGTAGGGAATAGTTGTGATTGCAGTCCTTTTAAGGACTAGGTTACAGCATTTCCTACGACTTTTATCAGGCAGGTCTGTGCTCTTAAATAGATAGATTGTGGGAGTAAAGACTAATTGTAATTGGAGTCCTTTTCAGGACTAGGTTACATCAGTTCCTATCAGTTTTTGCCAGGCAGGTCTGTGCCAGTGCTGTGCAAGTTTTTTTCACAGCATTTGGCTGAATCTAGCAAAGCTAATCCTTTTTGGCCTATTGCAGAGTGTGTTAGTCAGTGGAGTAGCCTATCTGTGTTGCAAGATATACCACCTGTGTATAGAATACCAATTTTTTTACTGCACCTAGTGAAGTAAAATCTTTTGGGCATAGCATCATTCTATTAGTCCATCTATACTGACCTCCATCAGGTTGCAAACTGAATATAATTTTTTTCTGCATCTAGCTCTGAAAAAATATTTGGGCTTCTAGCAGTGTGTGGGACTTGGTCTATTAGTCCATCTATACTGACCTCCATCAGGTTGCAAATTAAAAATAATTTTTTTCTTCATTTATCTCTGAAAAAATATTTGGGCTTCTAGCAGCGTGTGGGACTTGTTCTATTAGTCCATCTATACTGACCTCCATCAGGTTGCAAATTAAAAATAATTTTTTTCTGCATCTAGCTCTGAAAAAATATTTGGGCTTCTAGCAGTGTGTGGGACTTGGTCTATTAGTCCATCTATACTGACCTCCATCAGGTTGCAAATTAAAAATATTTTTTTTTCTGCATCTAGCTCTGAAAAAATATTTGGGCTTCTAGCAGTGTGTGGGACTTGGTCTATTAGTCCATCTATACTGACCTCCATCAGGTTGCAAATTGAATAAAAAAAATTTCTGCATCTAGCTCTGAAAAAATATTTGGGCTTCTAGCGGTGTGTGGGACTTGGTCTATTAGTCCATCTATACTGACCTCCATCAGGTTGCAAATTAAAAATAATTTTTTTCTGCATCTAACCCAGCCAATAGTTTTGGCCTAATACCACAGTTTGGCCACTCAGCTCTGCTCGGTTACCATCCATTGTTTTTTTGTGCAAACAACTCCAGAGTTGTGAATTAGTTAACCACCAAAATGAGTGGAAAAAGGCCTGCTGCTGGTGGAAAGGGGAATAGGCGTGTTGGGAAGGGGAAAAAAGGTTGTGTCCGTGGGGTAGGTGCAGAAGAAAGACCATCTTCCAGCCAAACTAAAATGTCTACTTCTTTTAGCGGACAATGTGATAAGATCCCTTTCTTACGGCCACGCCAATCGCTACAAATTCCAGATGAGGCACAAAAACAGCAGGTGCTTCAACGGATATCAAGCGCTCCTTTAAGTGGGCTCTCCTCCACATCAACTTCAACATCACAAATACTCCAGTCCTCAAAGGTGTCACCCAAATCGCACTTGCTTCCTCACAGCTCCCAAATCTCCAGCTGCCCGTCTGAGTATGAGGTAGAACAGATGGTTGAGTCTGCAGAGCTGTTTACTCATACTATAGCCTGGGAATCAGAGGTCGACTCCAGCGCTTCTGTGAATCCAGACGAGGAAATGATCTGCACTGATGCCCAGAATCTTTATGAGTCGGATCCAGGACCAGACGCAGAAGGTTCTGACCATAATGTAGACCCTCATTCCCAAACTGTAACTCCTGTTGGTGGAGACAATGAGGAAGACGATGATAAGACTCAAATACCTGATTGGAGCGACAACTTTAGTTTTTTGTCAGGGCAGGAACAGGTTGGCTCTGAGGACGACGGGTGTGATAACGCACAGGGTGATGATGATGAGGTCGAAGATCCCACTTACTGTCAACCCACAGTCAGCCAAGAGATGAGGTCAGCAGAGGAGGTGGAGGAAGATGCTAGTGACGACGAGGTCAGGTTGCGCCTTCCTGGACAGAGACGTAGTACTGGAAGCACGTCAACAACTGCATCCTCAAACACAACTCTGCCTCTCACCACAAGTCGTGGTGGCTCTTCAGGTCGCATGGGTGCTAAGCCTTGCATAGCCTGGGCATTTTTTCAGATCGATAAAGATGACCCAACTCGTGTTATCTGTAACATTTGTCAGCAAAAGCTAAGTAGAGGCCAAAAAATACATAGTTTGAGTACTTCATGCATGAACCGGCACATGGACATGAAGCATAAGTTGCAGTGGGAAGCTCAGTGTGCTACAATGCGGTCTAGCTGGCCGGGCCAACCACCGTCTGCCATATCTTGTGCATCCGCGGCCTCTTCATCCTCTGTGACTGGGGGGACAGCAGTCACACCTGTTTTGGGGCGCAGACCTGCCACCTCTTTACCCGCAACAGCCAGCGTGATTGGCAGGTCATCATTTTCTTTGGAGGTGGTAACACCAGCTGGTCTTGAGCGCTGTCCGACATCGATAGCACCACCTTTGGATCAAGGCAACCTAACATGTCCGCCTGCATCTTCCTCACAGACTGTCAGTTTGCCGGGGACACCCTTATCAACCCCGTCTAAGCACAATAGCCAGCCCTCGGTCCCTCAGATGTGGACAAGTAAAAGACCATTTCCTCCTAGCCATGAGAAAGCTAAGAGGTTGAATTTCACCATCTGCAAGCTCTTGGCTACAGAAATGCTGCCTTTCCGCCTGGTGGACACAGAGGATTTTCGAGACCTTATGTCCGTCGCAGTGCCCCAGTACCAGATGCCCAGTCGGCACTACTTCTCAAAGAAAGGTGTGCCTGCGCTCCACCAGCATGTCGCACACAACATCACCGCTTCTTTGAGAAACTCTGTGTGTGACAGGGTGCATTTCACCACAGACACTTGGACGAGTAGGCATGGACAGGGGCGTTACATGTCGCTGACTGGGCACTGGGTAACTATGGTGACAGCAGGACAAGGGGCTGCTGTCCAAGTCTTGCCGTCCCCACGAGTTGTGCGTCAATCCTCTTTATGTCATTTTTCCTCCACTGCTTCTGCCTCCTCAACCTCCTCTCGGTCTTCCACCTGCACCCAAAGCCTGTCTGGTCATGCCACAAGCTTTCTAACTGCGCAGAAGGGATCCTGCACACCTCCTTACTATGCTGGCAGTAGGGCTCAACGTCATCAGGCGGTTTTTACATTGAAATGTCTGGGAAATGTGAGTCACACAGCTGAGGAGTTGTGGTCAGCTCTGGAGAACCAATTTCATGAATGGTTGTCTCCACTGGACCTGAAACCAGGGAAGGCCGTGTGCGACAATGCTGCAAACCTGGGTGCGGCCCTTCGCCGGGGCAATGTCACACACGTGCCTTGTATGGCTCACGTGTTGAACCTGGTTGTCCAGCAATTTTTAGCCCACTATCCCAGACTAGATGGCCTTCTGCAGAGGGCACGGTCGCTGTGTGCTCACTTCCGCCGTTCGCATCCCGCAGCTCAGCGACTTACATCTCTACAGAAGTCGTTGGGCCTGCCACTTCACCGGCTAAAATGCGATGTGCCTACCCGGTGGAATTCAACTCTGCACATGTTGCAGCGACTGTGGCAGCACCGACAAGCCCTGGTGCAATACGTTCTGACGTATAGCCTGGGCCAACGAGATTCAGAGGTGGGGCAAATCACGCTGGAGGAGTGGTCTCAGATCAGGGACCTATGCACCCTTCTGCACAGTTTTGAAATGGCGACGAAGATGTTTAGTGCTGACGATGCCATTATCAGCATGACTATTCCGGTGATTTACATGCTGGAGCACATGTTAAACAGAATTCGGAGTCAGGTGGTGGCACAAGAGGAGGTGGAGGAAGTAGAGGAGGAGGAGTTGTATGCGGAAGGGCTAACATCTGCAAGGTCCAGACGGTCGGCAGCACCAAGGCGGCAGGCATGTGAGGGTGGGGGAGATGATTTTACCAGGGCGCATGGTAGCAGCCAAACTAGTGAGGAAGGTGCAGGAGCCCAGGAAGAAGTGGAGGACGAACTGATGGAAGACTCATCAGATGAGGGAGACCTTGATCACATTTCTGTTGTGCAAGGTTGGGGGGAGAGGACAGAGGAAGGAAGCATGATTGCTACCTCGCCACCAACACAACAGGGACTTGGTGCTCCTGGATGCGCAACACACATGAGTGCCTTCTTGCTGCACTACCTGCAACATGACCCTCGAATTGTGAGAATTAGAAATAATCCTGACTACTGGGTTGCCACACTGTTAGATCCCCGGTACAAAAGTAAATTTGCAGAAATTATTCCTGCCATAGAAAGGGATGCACGCATGCAGGAGTATCAGCAGAGACTGTTGCAGAATCTTACATGTGCTTTTCCACAAAATACCAGTGGTGCACGTAGTGAATCTCACAGTTCCAACTTGCCAACCGTGGGACCGTCAAGTGTTCAGCACTCAAACCGTAACAGAACCACAGTATCTGCTGGTAACCTCAATTTTGCGGAATCATTTCACCACTTTTTTAGCCCATCCTTTGCAAGGCCACAGGAGACAAGAAGTCTGACACATAGTCAACGCCTAGAGACGATGGTACAGGAGTATCTCCAAGTAAACATTGAAGCCACGACTGTGTCACTGGACCCTTGCTCTTTTTGGGCTTCCAATCTGGATAAATGGCCGGAGCTAGCCACTTACGCCTTGGAGATCTTGTCATGCCCCGCAGCCAGCGTTCTGTCTGAACGTGTGTTCAGCGCTGCTGGTGGTGTGCTGACAGATAAGCGCACGCGGCTCTCCACTGATAATGTAGACAGACTCACGTTCATAAAGATGAACAAATCATGGATCCGAAACGACTTTTCTACCCCTGTGTCATCCTGGGGAGAGTAAAAGCTTGATGATTGGTTAAAATCACCCTACCAACCGTTTTAAGCTTTCAAATTACTAATCATGTTTATCTGTATCTTGACTGGAAAATAATTTGGGCTTTGTAGCAGTGTGCAGCACTGATCCTATTAGGCCATCTATAATAAGCTTCACCAGATTTAAAATTAAAAATAATTTTTAGCTGCATCTAGCCCGGAAAATAATTTTGGGGCTCCGAGATGCGCAAGACACATAAGTGCCTTCTTGCTGCACTACCTGCAGCATGACCCTCATATTGTCAGAATTCGAAGTAATCATGACTACTGGGTTGCCACACTCTTAGATCCCCCAAACTTTTCGATCAACCTTTTCATTTTAATAAAGACCAAAAAAATGGTCATTTTTGAAATTATAAGCATTAGCAGGTTGTTAGAAACTGAAATCAAACAGTTTTCAACTCAAAACTTTATTCTAGGTGATGTTTCATTTTCACATAGGACCCCTTGTTCGAAAGGAGCTTCTGAACTCTCTCGTCCATTGAATTTGTCAGGTTTTGGATGGTTTCTGCTTCAATTGTTTTGCATGAGGACAGAATACCCTCCCAGAGCTGTTGCTTAGATGTGAACTGCCTCCCGCCATCATAGACACTCCTTTTAATGATGCTCCAAAGGTTCTGAATGGGGTAGAGGTCAGGGGAGCATGGGGGTCACACCATAAGTTTGTCCCCTTTTATGCCCATATCAGCCAGAGATGCAGATGTTTTATGTGCAGCATGAGATGGTGCATTATCATGCAGAAAAATGATCTTGCTGTGAAATACACGGTTCTTCTTCTTGAACCATGGCAGGAAGTGCTGTTTGAGAAAATCCACATACATTATGGAGTTCATCTTTAGCGCCTTCAGGGATCCTAAAGGGGCCGACAATCTCTCTCCCCATGATTCCAGCCCAAAACATTACTCCACCTCCTCCTTGTTGGCGCTGTAGCCGTGTTTGCGTGGGGTGTCCATCAACCAGCCATCCTCCACTCCATTCATCTGGACCATCGAGCGCTGCACGGCACTCATCCGTGAACAAAACAGTTTTGAAATCAGTCTTCATGTAATGTTTGGCCCACTGGAGCCGTTTCTGCTTGTGTGAAGTGGATAGAGGAGGTCGACAGGATGGCATATGCACAGCTGCAAACCTCTGAAGGACCCTGCATCTTGTTGTTCGGGGAAAGTTGGAGGCACAAGCAGCTTCAAAAACTTGTCTGCTGCTATGACAAGGCTTTTTTGCCGCTGCTGTTTCAACCTGACGTAATTGCCTGTAGGAAAGAGTCCTCAATTTGCCCTTATCAGCACGCACACGTGTGTACTGTGAATCAGCTACATACTTCTTGATTGCCAAGACACTTCATCCTGATCATCGCACAATGTTGATTGTAGTCATGCCTTGACCTAAACACTCCACAATTTGTTGCTTCTCAGCAGCCGACACATCCTTTTTCTTTCCCATTTTGGCAGAAAATGTAGGCTGCTTAATAATGTGAGAGAGCCTTCTTAAGTAGTCTTGCCTTTCATTGGACACACCTGCCAAACTAATTAGCACAGGTGTCTGCAATTGCTTACAGTGATATAAAGAGCCCTGACACATATCACCATCAATGAGTTTAACTGACAAACAAACAAATTCTTCCCTTATCACTCCTAAACACTTTTTGCATAATAATTTGGAACGCGGTGTACATGTGCTTTTCCACAAAACACCAGTGGTTCACGTAGTGAATCTTACAGTTCTAACTTGCCAACCGTGGTCTGTATGGAATTGTTCAATAAAGGGCCCAAAATTAAGATAACATAGATGGGAGAGGTCTCTATGAATAGGAATTCCTAAGTATTTGATACCCTGTGAGGGCCAGGCAAAGGGAAAGTTGGACTGGATGGAATCCTATATGGATTTAGGGAGGGAGACATCGAGGGCCTCAGACTTCGCTGCATTGATTTTAAAATTTTACCATGTAACAAAGTGATCTATTTCAGCCATAACAGCAGGGATGGATATATGTGATTGAGTGATATATACTAGGACATCATCAGCAAATAGAGAGCACTTGTACTCGGTGCCTCCCACCTCAATCCACCTAATATTGGGGTTATGGCGAATTGATGAGAGCAGGTGCTCCGTCACTAGGATGTATAAGAGAGGGGACAGAGGACATCCCTGCCTTGTCCCATTGGTGATTGTGAAAGGTGATGAAAATGTTCTGACGCACCCCCTGGGCCTTGGGACACCCGGAGCCGGACCCTTTTTGGTGGATGCTGGTGGTTGTAGTCTTCGTGGCGGCGATCCGGTTCCGTGGCTCAGGGCGGTCAAACCAGTGGCGGAACTATTTATGTGGTTTTGATGTTTAAATGTCCGACTACGCCACCCGTGGATTGCGGTCAGAGTGAACCGCCGCTACAGGGCAGACCGCTAAGGCTGGTGTTGTGGGTGCAGCAGAGCGTAGCATAACTCCCCACGGGAGGAGTATAGCCTCAGGGCAGTGTATGCGGAGGATGGGGGTGATGGTGCAGGGCAGCAGCAGTAACGACACGGAGTCAGTGATGCAGTTCAGGGCCTTTACTCACAGTTCTTATTATCCAGACCACGTCTGCAGGTAACGGCTGCCCACGTCGTACTGTGCTCACCAGGTGAGGGGCTCAGACAACTCCCAGATAACTTTGGAGCGCTTCACAGGACCCCCTTTGTGTGTCCTTTGTCTGGCCTTTCTTACCAACACTTCTGTCCGGCTGCCTCGGGCCTCCTCTTGGTAAACTTGGCGCCAGTTTCCCTGACCCTATGTGGTGCCTTCCTAGCGGGTGGAGCAAGGGGCTGCGCCACATAAAATGTCAGAGCCTCCGGTTTCTAGCTGAGGGTCGTTTCCTGCCTCCACTAGTTCGGGGACCGGTCTCCCCCTTTGGCCTGACCCCTCCACGCAGGTGGATCCCCTCCACCCCTGGGATCCCTTCATTCCTCGTTCCTGGAGCCTTCTCCGCTCCTCTTCCTTCCTTCTCCCTCTTGCAGGCCTGGGCCTCTGTTACTAGGCCCGCCTCCGGAGCAGAGCTCATGCAGAGCCCCTGCTCCCTGCCACTTCTGCTCAGACTTCTCTGCACTGAACTAAGATGGTGCCCACCTTTTATACTCCCTTCTCAATGCACCCAGGAACTGCTTCCTCCCTCCTCCTGCACTGCAGGGTTCCCCTTCCTCAGTGTTCCCTCCCCCCACTCCAGCCAGGGACAGGGACTGTCGTGCCCATCTCAGGGGCATATTGGTCGCCCTGCCCCACGGCAATGTGGTGTAATGCATGCAGGTGTCGGGTCCTGATCCACACTCCATCCTTATCTGAGAGTGAGATATCACACCTCTGGGTGAGGTGCAATACGTCTGTAGCAACCGAGCCCTCGGTGCTACAGTTCCATTTATCTTCAGCCTAGGTGACGTATTGTGATACAGGGTCGTGATTTTGGCTATAAAAGGGTCCCCTAGACCCCTACCCCAAGTTTTTTAAGAGAATCATATATGGCGTGCCAGGAGACTCTATGGAATGCTTTCTCAGCATCCAACGAGAGTATCTACTTACAAATTTTTAACTGCATCTAGCCCAGGAAATACTTTGTGCCTAGTAGCAGTGTCTGCTAGTCAGCGGATTATCCCGGCTGTTAAGCAAGCTACACCACCTGTAGTTTGGACACTTAATTTTTTCAAAGGAAATGCTTCGGGACCACGGGATACTTAGTGAAGAGCATCAGGAGGCACCCCAAGGCATAGGGGCTGGGACTGGCACTAGGATGCCTTGCGGTGGACAGCCGAGCTCGATCCTTATAAAAGCTTTTTAACTGCAGCAGCTTTAGTGGACGCTACTGGAGCTGGAATTACGCGGCTGCTGGCATGAGACTTGCCCTCCAATAGATCCTTGTAAATGGATTTAAAGTGTATTCATTCAAATTAGAGGGACAATTTAAATTAAAAAGCTTAGAGCTGCCTCCACCACAGGGGGGCTCTCTCGACCCACCAGCGGACAGGCACCAGTATTGGGAGAGGGGGGCTGGCCGTCAGGGTTCACCGCGGCTCTGGCACAAACCCGGCGACACGGAGGTGGCACGGGCAGGAGCGGACTGGCCGTCTCGGCTTCTCACTTTTTGGATTTTAGAAGGGCATGACATGCCTATATCTGTGTCTCCCCCTCCTTTTACTCCTCCACCTCTTTTCTTTTCGCATGACTATATGTACTTGTCACTTTTCCATGTGTTAGTTGTGTCTTCTGAGCAGTTTGTCAGCTTTTGGACACCTTTGAAGGTGTTTTCTATGTGTTTCTATGTGTTTTTGTTTGCCTGCCATTGGTTTTAACGGTGTTCGAAGGTGTTCGACGAACAGTTCGACGAACAGTTCGGCGAACACACGGGTGTTCGACGAACCGAACCGAACTCGAACACTACGGGGGTGGCTCAACACTAGTGTTGACAGGAAAAACACAGCTTTGAATATTCACGTTTTTACTTGTTTTTTTTCCCATTCATTTGAATGAAAAACGGAGCAAAAACTCTGAAGCAATTGACATGCTGCAGATTTGAAAAACCACTTTGATTATTCAAATCTACAAGGAAAAAACAAGCCGCAAGTGCATCATATTTTAGAAATCCCATACACTATTCTGGTACTGTAAAACACTGCAAAAATGCAGTATGTGAATACGCTGTGTATCTAGTTTATATATTATATATACACAGAGGTGAATCTAGGTTTTTATTTCAAACGAGGCAAAATTCAGTTTGCCACCCACTCCTATACACAGCTTAACCAGTTTGAGTAGTCGTCATGTGACCACTCATATATGATTTGCACACTTACAGTCACGTGCCACATAGCTTCTCTTGCTGATTCTCTCAACATTCACTGCCAAACTACAGCCCCTGCTTCATTGAGAGAAGTATGAAGGGAAGCTAGTTGGCATGTGACTGTAAGTATGAAACTCGCATATGAGTGGTCATGTGACCACTGCTGGAATTGGCAACAGAGCCGAATCTTGACAGTGAGTATATTACACATTGTAAGGATTTAGTATGCTACACTGATTAAAGGAGTTGTCCATGTTTATCAAGAAAGTCTGCAGTCACTCTATGTGACTGTAAACTTGTGATTCCTCACATAGCACGAAGGGAGGATTCACACTCAGGGGAGATCGATATGCGATATAATACTCCCAGACAGATTCCACCTAGATGTGCGCAGCCTCGCGAAATTCACCTGTATTGAATTCAGATATCCCTTAGTCCTCATTCAGATGCCCGTTTTTCATAGACTATAATGGCAGGATATTCTACCTATGTGCCTAGTCATGTGTCCATGTATCAGCAAAAAAAATCACCGAAACACGTTTTTGATCTGAGTCACAGAACAAAATCATCCAAACAAGTGTATGGTCCATGAAAACATGGACAGTACATGCAGGCTCGGACTGGCCCACTGGAGAACAGGTAAATCCTCTGTTGGGCCCCTGTGTAGAAGTTGGTTCTTCAACACCTTATATGAGCAGTAGTTGACACAATACCCTTGATTCACTATCTACAAAGGCATAATATTATCATTAATTTAACAAACTGCCCAGTTTATTATATGGTAAATTTTATTTGCAGATAATGTAAAATATGTATGTATGTGTATAGTGAGCCTCCAGAGTCAATGTTACTGGTGGGCCCTTGTTACCCCAGTCCGACACTACGTACATGGATGCCATCCATGTGTAATCCGTGTGCTGTGAGTTTTTAACATTGCAATGAGTAGGAGAAACTTTGCAATCGTTTTTTTTTTAATTTTTGATTTAGAACAAGAGAAAATCACTGATGATAAAAACGGACATACTGACTAAATACTGATTTAAATCTGATCCAAATCATGAACGAAAATCTGATCCAGCACTTGATGAAAATCGGTCTGTTTTTTTCACATACAGTGCCTTGCAAAAGTGAGCTTTTCCACATTTTTTTCACGTTACACCTACAAATTTAAATGTATTTTATTTGGATTTCTTATGGTATGATAACACAAAATAGCAAGTATTTGTGAAGTGTAAAGGAAATGATCTATGGTTTCCTAAATATTTAAAAAATATAAATCTGAAAATTGTGATTTGTATTCAGTCCCTTTAGTCTGATACCACTAAATAAAATCCTGAGTGACCAATTGCCTCCAGTCACATAATTAGTAAATTGAGTCCACCTGTGTGTAATTTATTCTCAGTATAAGTACTGCTGTTCTGTGAAGGTCTCAGAGGTTTCTTTAAGAACATTAGGGCTCAAACAGTATCATGAAAACCAAGGAGCACGCAAGACAGGTCAGGGATAAAGTTGTGGATAAGAGTAGAGCAGTGTTAGGTTATAAAAAAATAGCCCAAGCTCTCAACATTTCACAAAGCATTGTTCCCAATAAACAAGCAATCCCTGCATGTGTTCTGGCTGTCCAACAGCCACGAGACATGCAGCAGCGGCAACGCAAACATATTTTTCGAGCACGCCGAAGACTCTCTGTTAGCACACGTACATGCTCAAATTCTGCCTTATATGAGCATGTTCGTCCAACACTAATGTCTATCCATTGTGAGGGATCGGCTCTGTAATAGACGCTGGTTCACACACAGGGATGCAGCTCGCAGGTTCAAACAAACTGGTGGTTTAATAAGTGTCCATAAACCAGTCAGGAAACAAAATATAACAGCCTCATTCAGGTTCAAAAAGGTATAACTGAACAAAAGCTCTAAAGAATCAGTCCATACAGCATGGCGTCAGCCGTTTAAATGAAGTGCTTTTCTCTGCCTTCAGCAGTGTCTGAGCAGCACAAAACACACAGACTGACTGAGACAGTCGCAGCTGTCTTAAATCAGGACATTTCAAGACCTGGACTGGAGGTAAGTGAGCAGCTGATCCCACCCAGCTCTTTCAGCTGCTCGTAAAACCCGGCCCCATAATCCGTACCCATTAAATACCTCTCAGCACTATGTGTGCTGGAGCCTGCTTCTCCAGGTCCTACATCACCTAGGCTTGGTACCTTGGGGACACATACCTCCCGTCCACGACCTGTCCAGCTGCAACATTACACCATCTACAGTGGGTACGGAAAGTATTCACACCCCTTTAAATTTTTCATGCTTTGTTTCATTGCAGCCATTTAGTAAATTCTAAAAAGTTATTTTTTTTTCCTCATTAAAGTACACTCTGCACCCCATCTTGACTGAAAAAAACACAGAAATTTTTGCAAATTTATTAAAAGAGAAAAACTGAAATATCACATAAGATACATTTAAGTTTGTGGGTGTGATATGAAAAAATGTGGAAAAGTTCATTGGGTATGAATACTTTTTCAAGGCACTGTACGTGAAAAAAAACAAAAACGTCTGAATGGGGGCATAAGCAACCATAATGGTTTTTGACTAGGTATTGTTAACACTGAGATTTTCATTAAAGGGAAACTGACAACTGATAAATGCTGCCTGTGGTTACAAAATGTATCAGACACTGGCTGCATTATTTTAGCTATATTTGTTTCACTATGAAAAGCTACGTTTCAGAGAAAATTATACTTTTAAAAGCTAGACCAAGCCACGCGGGAGACTAGTCGAACAGGCTGGTCATCTGCGGCTAATTCCCGCCTGCTTCCCTTGAGTGACAGGTCTCTCCCTGCATGCGTGTATAGAGTGAGACCTGTCAGTCATTGTAAGCGGGCAGCGAGAAGATGCAGCAATTTAGAATCAAACATACCTGGCTGAAATCGTGCAGCCAGTGTCTGATACAAGCTGCTAGTGGTTCGTGCAGCATGTATCAGCTCTCAGGTTTCCTTTTATATCTTATTAGGTGGCTAGGCTACGTCCATGTTCAGCACTGTGAATGTTTGAGCCATGAACTAACAATTTGATTGACTATGAAATATTTATCTTTCATTAAACTGCACAAAAAATATTATTTTTCATACCTTGCTCTAATCAATCTCATATACAGGGAAGGGGCATTTGTAAAATTGCAAGCTGTGGACCATGAATCAGCACCATTGAAGGTCATAGGCTAACAATAACTTTTCGTGCTTTTATCTGTGGCACCATTGCAGTTATTTTTATGAGTGAATGTCATCACTTTGTGTAATCTTCAAATTGCCATGAACATTTTTATTGCCTTTGTGTCATATTTAGAAGAGACAGTGCACATAAACCCACATATAAAACCCTAGTGATGCGACTATATATATTGGGGACTGGAATCAGTAAAGCCCATCATCATCAGAAGAAGAAGAAGCAGCTCTGTGACACTTTACACCATGAGTGCATCAGCCTGGGGATATGATGTGCATAATGGTAAATGCTGGTAGGCATATTGATAAGGATGAACCTGCACAAGGTATACTCTAATTGTAGACTTAATGTGTTAATACACTTTTTTAACCAGTTTCAATTCAAAATATCCTACAGTTTTGGGTATGCAGTTCTAATGCTGAACTATTTGTCTCCATGGTTATCGACTACAAACAAAACCCAATGTACTTTAAACCTTTTGTCTTGTGGTTGTTTATTTGATTTGTTTAACATTCATTGATTCTTTATTATAGGACCTGACCATTGGCATAAAGTTTATCCTATCGCCCAAGGAAACTTCCAGTCTCCGATAGACATTAGAAGCAAGGAAGCAAAGTTTGATGCTTCTTTGAAGTCTCTTAGTATCAATTACAGTCCAGCTTCCATCAAATCTATCATCAACATTGGGCATTCATTCCATGTAATTTCTGAAGATACTGCGGACATCTCAGGTAAGACATTTGATCTAAGGTTCAGAATAAATGATGTATAAAGTTTTGATAATCAGATGATAATTCTTAGTCAGTGGCAGATTTAGTAAGCATGCAATAGTAAGGGTGCAGTCAGACGGTCTTATAACACGGGCGACGATCGCATAGCAATGCTCGGACTGGCCGTGGGCTCTTCTGACCTGAGTGTGACAGCTGCACAGAAATACATGCTGCCATGCTTAGATCAGGAGAGCTGCCGTCCAGTCCGAGCATTACGATGCAATCCTCGTCCGTGTTACACGGTCATCAGACTTTGCCCTTAATGTGATAAATAGGCAACAAAGCAACATGCTACACCCTCTTATTTGCAAAGATTTCCTTATAAATATCACATACTGTATGTTCAGATATTTCTGTAGTTCTGATGTGTACGTGTATATACTTCAACAGATATGAGAACAGTGTTTTATAAAAACTGTAGTAAAGTTGGTAAAGTTTGCACAATTTTTCACACATATTAAAACTGTTAAAATACTGTAAATGTAGTGGTTAAAGGAGGCCCGCTCAATGCAAACTACAGGCTGAACCAGTTCCACTTCCATTGGGGCCCGACTAATGATTTTGGATCAGAGCACACTGTGGATGGAAAGGCATATTCAGCAGAGGTAACTGATTTTAATTACAATCCTCGAAGCACTTTTTCTAGACGCTATAAAGAATAACTGGGCTATAAGAATTTTAAGACAATCTATGAATCTGATTAATGTCCATACCAGACACGGGTAGACAACCCAAGGTCGAGTCTAGAGATGCCTAAAAATGATTTCTGTAGCTAAGTTATACTAAGGTATGCCCTAAATACAGTCCAGTATTATTAGTATAGAGGCTAATTTCTTAGCAAATGGGTAAAATATTTACCAATACACTATAGTTAAAAAAAGAAAGTTTTAACAAGTCAAAATATGCTTTAATTCACTTTAATAATGTTTATAATATTAAGTGTTAAGTTGCTCAAAAGAATAGATGTATCTTGTGTTTCCTCTACTGTAACATTATGTATTAATATTGCTAGCTTTTCCTTAGTATAGATCATCAATACCAAATCGGTTGCCGGATGTGCTTAGTGGCATAGCGGAACAGCATTGCTCTGTCAACTGCATAGTGGCCACAGTGGGGTACTGCAGTTCCATTCCTATTCATTCGATTAGGGGCGGATGTGTGCTGTACAGTTCAACAACTGATTATATCTGGCCGCCATCGGCACCAAAACAGCTGATTGGCAGGGGTGCCGGGTGTTGCCATTCTACTGATCTAATATTGACAACCTATTCTGAGGCTATGGTCACACGAGCGTATATCATCTCATTGGGCTGATTATGCCAATCACACTCTCCTCAAACTCTGATCAGAGTTTGATCAGAGCGTGATCATAGTGTGATCCAATTCTCTTGGATGAGAAAAAAAATGTCTCCATCTTCTCCATTTTCTCCACTCTGTCAGTCCTTGGAAATCGGACTCCACTAAGATGTCATCCATGTGCAGTCGAAGATTTCCACACACTCATTGACTTGCATGGCTGAGTGTGATCCAAATATCGGATCAATCTCGAGTATGCTGTGATTTTTTTTTTCCGAGGGGAAAAAATGGATATGTGCCCAGCCCCATAGAATTATTCCAAGTGAAATCCAAAATGTTTTGTTGGATCCCACTTGGACCGAAAACACGGCCATGTGCACGACCCCTTAGGATAGCCCATCAATTATAAAGTACCAGTCAACACCTTTAAGAAAGACTCCTGTAAGGTACAAAAAAGGAAGTAATAAAAACTGCAGCAACATATGCATTTCTCAAAAAACAAAAAATAATATAAATGTATAAATGAAATTATACCACAGAGTAGCATTGTAAAAAAGTGCTATTCTTTTCTCAAAAAAGGAAGGTCTCATAAAATATGGACTCACACAGCTACATCGCCCTAAAAATATAAAGCTATGACCAAAGAAATGCAAAATGACAAAACTTAAAAATTCTTTGGTTCCTTTTTTTAGGCCAATGGATCAAGTTTGTTAGCAGAAAATGATTATTGAATTATACGATTATACTTTGTGATTATTTCCACTTTTATTATAGCTGCATCTTGTCCACTGGAACTCTGAAAAATATTCCAGTTTTGCTGAGGCCTGTAAGAATCGTGATGGATGTGCTGTACTGACGGCTTTCTTACAGGTATGTACTAACCAGGAATTCATTATTAAAGACGTAATGGCATCAAAGTTTTTATCCTCATAATATGGAAAAATTAAATGGGACCCAGCAGGGATGGATGAGAATTGAAACATAGTTGTACAGATTGAGCCTACCAAACAAGGAACACTCGAGTCTTAATGCCAAGACGCAGGTGTGTATGTGTCAATGGGCCTTAAAGAAGCCCTCCTCCCCTCAAAGTTGTTATCCTTTTAATATATTGCAATCATCATATTATATTGCACTATGTACTTACAATTGCTCATTTTGCCTTTCTACCCAGTTAATTCCTCTCTTTTTCCATCACGTGATTAAAAACTGACTAGCTGAATCCTTCTAAGCTCTATGTAGAAACAGGAAGTCTCATGTCCCTGCATGAGTCATGAGTCACTAGAAAAGTCTATGGCAGGGGGAGGAGCAGCTGGATCAGGAAGTGAAGAGGGGAATGATAAAGGCAGGGAATAGAGACTTCCTGTTTCTACATAGACCAGAGAAAAGAGAAGAATTAACTGGGTAGAAAGTCAAAGTGAGCAATTGTAAGTACACAGTGCTATATAATATGATGATTGTAAAACTTTGATGGGAGTTCTTCTTTAATCAGAAGCCCTAGATTTTTTTTTATACATGTTACAAATAAGATTTGTCAATGGAGAGCTTTTTCCTTTCCGTATTGGTGATGCACAGGAATGAAATAAAGCCTTTGATCAATTCTCTTTCAAATAAAGCTGTAATTTGGGAAATATTTTGCCAGCTTGTAGAACAGTAAATACTGAGGCAATATTTTCTATTTTAAATTTACCTACATTTCTTTAGCTCTTTTTAGATCCTAGTGGCAGCATAAAAAATTGACATAAATTAAATGTTCAAACAAACTACAGTATAATTTTTTTACATTTTGTGGTAATATTTTTTCTTTTTTTTTCTTAGGTGGGTAATGCTCATCCTGGTTTACAAAAAGTGGTGGATGCATTAAGCCAAATTAAAACAAAAGTAAGTCATGTTTGTTGGCCATATCTGTAGTAATCTGTATCATTTAGTCAAAACATGTAATAATAATATGTTACAAAGATGATTGATTTCATTTGATAATCGTGTAGCCAACAAAAACCTACAAAGAAAGCAAGAGACTCCTAAGTCTAATAAATGAAGCTTTATTAATAACAGTAATGTTTTGGACTAGACTTTATCTTGCT
This sequence comes from Phyllobates terribilis, assembly GCF_046119375.1. Lineage (NCBI taxonomy): Eukaryota > Metazoa > Chordata > Amphibia > Anura > Dendrobatidae > Phyllobates > Phyllobates terribilis. The sequence continues at coordinate 673,061,834 of NW_027362764.1, read as the reverse complement.
TTCTTTGTAGCTTTGGATATTCTCTGTTATTTGGTTCACTTATAGATTATCTGTATAGGTGATTTACATCAATATATGCAATGTAAACTCTACAGAGTATGTTTCTTGTAATGGACTAATATCTACCATATCACAATATTGTATCACTTTTTAGGGCAAGCAAGCAGCTTTTACCAACTTTGACCCATTTGCCTTGCTTCCTACATCAAAGGACTACTGGAGTTACTTTGGATCCTTGACTCACCCACCACTGAATGAGTGTGTCACCTGGATTATATTCAAAGAGCCAATAAGTATCAGCCCTGACCAGGTAATAACAACAAAAAAGTGAACATCTACTTAATGTCTAAAGGTCCATTTAGACTGGCCGATAATCAGGAAATGAGCATTCGAAGGAACACTCACTTCCAACTATTAGCCCATCTAAACAGGCGCGAAAACACCCAGCGAATGAGGAAAACATTTGTTCATTGGGTGTGATGATTTTTAAGCAGGCTTAAAGATTATTGTTATCGGCAGCAGATCGTCCTGCATAAACGGGTGATGTGCTGCCGTTAACATAATATTCTACGCCCACAAAACGATCAGATTAACGATTGTTCCATTAACACTGAATTCCGGTCGGACTGTCTAAACAGACCAGGAAATAACTGGTTATTGGCTCATTTAACAATAGTGATAGCATATGAGGAATTTGACAAAGGGAAGTCGCTTCCTTTGTTAGATCATCGGCACCCACGTAGTAAGATCGCAGTGTGTCGAAAAGGTTGATTTGGCAACAGAAGGTCAGAAAATGACTAACAGGGGAGATAATGGGGTGTAGTAGTAAAGTGTACTATAAATGAGATCAAAGGAAAGAAAAGAAAAGGATTTTGAGTGTTTTATAAATAAAAAAAATAAAAATCATAAAATCACAGTTATAACAATAAAAATATGGTTTATCTATAAAAAATAAAAAAAAAAACAATCCCACAGTAAAATGTTACATATTTGGCATTGCCACATTTGGAACAACCTGTATTCTAAAACTGCATCCATTTTCATTATATATGGTGAATGCCGTTAAGAAAAATCTCAAAACTTACCCATAAGTGCCATTTTTGTTAATCTTGGCTAAAAAAATTATAAATGATCAAAAGGTCAAATGTATTCCAAACTGGTACCAATAAAAACTACAGCTTGTTATGTAAAAAACAAGCCCTTATACAGTTCTATGAACAGAAAAATTAAAAAGTTAAAACTCTTAATCTATGACAAAGCCAAAAAGTTATTTTTTGGTGTTAAAAAGTAGTAAAACATAAAAAAGTTATAAATTGGGTATCAACATAATCATATCGACCCACAGAATAATTTTAATATGGCAATTATAATGCAAAGTGAACTCTGTAAAATTTAAAAACAATTCCAGATTTAATGCTTTTTATTCATGCCTAATACAAAAAAAGAGTGATCAAAGAGTAGTATGTACCAAAGATTGGTACCAGTAAAAACTACAGCCTTTCCCGCAAAAAACACACTGTTACTCAGCTCCATTTCCAGAAAAAATAAAAAAGTTACGGTATGTGTGTCAGAATACAGTGACCTAAAAAACACCCAATTTTTTCTTGGGCAAAACATAAAAAGAAAAGATAAACTGATGCCACTCTGATCAGAATAATTGGTCCGTGTTTCCCGTATGTGGAGAACTGACCCTACCCTTAAAGTGATGGCTCAAAAATCACCTTGTACCTAATATCTCTTTTCAGGCACTAGAATGTGATTTGATCTTTCTCCTCAAAGCAGACAGAAGAGATTCCTTGTAAACTGTAAATTATGACTTAACATCAATATAATGGGAGAAACAAATTCTTTTTTTTTTCTAAATAGTCAAATCTGGTAAATATGTTCCTTAATAAATTCTAATGGCTGGAAAATTGTTGAAACCCGACTTGTAAGACAAATGTATTCTATTAGTTGAAAACTGCAAAATTTATATTTTGCTCATAAAAAAATATTTCAAATGAGGTTATCATTACGTCTATAAACTATCTCCAGAAATCTCTTTTAGTTGAGAAATCATTAGTCCCTCCCCTAAAAAATATTTTTTCTAAATATTATGAAAATGAGAAAAAAAAGTCTGTTCCACCAAATTTGTGAATTATTGGAGTCCCTGCAAAATTCAATTCCAAGCCTCTTAGTTAGTTGATCCCAAACCGTGCAGAATACAGTCTTAAAATGCAAAAGCGTATAAGTTATTTTGGTGTATACCCAAAACAGTCCCACGCGTTTTATGTCTCAATTTAACTGAATCGAAGAAGAAGCCAAAAGTGATGTTGCACGCAGTGAAATTGTAATAACAAGGCGTTCATGGTGATCAGTGCCTGGGGTATATCTGCAGTTCTGGCAGAGTCTGCCCTCCTCCTCCATTTGTCAAATATGCCAAGGGGGAGGAGACTAAGGGGAGGAAATGCTATCACACAGAGTCAAGCGAGCCTACTTACTCAGGGAGTGTCCAGATGACACATATGTTTCGCTGTCTGCTCCTAAGCAGCCCCTGTTCTTCAGTAAGGGACAGTGTCGGCAGCACTTTTGTGCTGCAGGTGGTTCATGTTTTAAGTTTCCCGCTCCTGCTGTTAAGCCTTTATTAAGGGAGTCTTGGTGTTTGCGAGGGTACAAATCCATCAGACCACCCCTACATTGGTGCACCCACGTACCACACTGCCCCTACTCTTCCATCACCTATTCTGCTAATTATGAATTTAATGGACTGGATTAAACCTGAGTAAGTTTATGTTTTTTATAAAATTTGTGGGATATTCCTATAATTCAACAGTTTATATATTGATATAATATATAAAAAGTTTTGTAGAACGTAAATGTATTTCATTATATGTCATCATAGTTCTGTCGACTTGTCAATGGAAACAGGTGATAAACTGATCATCAGACACATCCCCTTCAGCTAGGTTGGTTAATTTGTCACAATCATCATGTAAAGTGAATTCTTCCATTTATTTTTCATAGTTGATCCAATTTCGTGGTCTGCTCTCATCGTCTGATGGCGAAAAAGAGAATCCAATCTTGGACAATCACCGCCCAACTCAACCTCTGAAGGACAGAGAAATCAAAGCCTCTTTCTCATAATTGAGAAATCAGGGAACAATGTGGAGCAAAACTACAGTAGAAGCCTAATAGTGCTACCTGGCTCAAACGTAATAATATTACACAGTGAATCCGCGCAGATGTATTAGGTGACTGCTGTTATGTGTTATCATGTAGTTCCACAATGTAAGATGAAATCAATAAAATAAATAAATGATCATTAATGTTTCATAAATGATAAATAAGAGGATGGGGGGCGCAGTAGTGCCCAATGTAAGTAAGCGGGATTCCTTCTAACTCTATCTCTATACCTGAAATAATTTGATTCCGATTGAAATATCTGGTCACTCAGAATGTGTGTCAACCGAAAAGCAGTACAAGAAGCCTTGGTGTGATCTGGTAGTGGAGGATGAAGAGAAAAAATTCCAGCTAGTGTGCAAAGAGAGACACAAGAAGGCGCCGTGCTATCTACTCCTGTTAGACAAAACCCAATCAGAAAACTAAATGAGCATATAACCTGTGGTAAGTAAATAGTAATAGTACATATAAATAACACAGGGCACTAGGTTAACACTATTTTGATCAAAAAAGTGTAAAAGCCATCCCACCACGACAAGGTGACCCAATCGGGTTGGTCCTATCCTGTATTAAAACCTCACCATGTGTCAGCCGACCTCAATATAGATAAAGGCAGAGCAGGACAAACAGGGATGTGGCTGTCCTTTTTGAACTAGGCATTTCATCTCTATAGTTTCTCATGGGCAGGTGTCTGAATAGTCAGGCCACAGTCCTGCTCTGCACTCTTATTTCATAGGGAATGTCATTATTTACTAAAACAATGAAGAGAGCGGAGAGGTCCTCTTTAATTTCAGAATTATGGACACCTGTATATGATACAGTGCACTTTCATCACTGTAATATATAGAAGGATCTGTGTTAATTTCTCCTCTATTATCAATCAACCACCCACCCACCATCCGGCACCCACAATATTTTCCTCATTTTATCCAGGATTTATCATCCCAGAGGTCAGTTTCTTTCCAATTGTTCTAATTTGAAAAAGTTGTGATTTGCTTCAGGTGAATTGTCCAAAATTACTACTGCCATTTTACACATTGTAGGAGACTGCATAATACAATGGAGGCTTGCATGATCTTGGGTGCGGCTGCACGCTTCCCCGTAATGTAATGCAGCTATCAATTCAAATGGTAGAGCACAGCCAATCAGAAGGGATTATCATGGCCAGATTAGTGTCAGGGAATGCAGCAGTCATTTTGTGGTGAATCTGGACAGTGGATGGACGTCACATCTCACTGCTTAGCAATAGAGATATGGAAAGAAAACTATAAAACAGTGGTCAAATTCTACACCTTCAGTGGTGATTGAATATTTGTGAACTGACCAGATGTTTCATATTTCTGCATATAGTTGACCTGAAACTACATCAAATTTTCACATAATTCTTAGCAGTAGATAAAGAGGATAATATAGAAAAAAATAGTCACAAATATTAGACTTTGTTGTTTTTTAATTGAGGAAAATGATCCGATATCACATGTCTGTGAGGGGAAAAAATAGGTGAATCTTTATGATTAGCAAATAAACTGAAGATGAAATTAGCGTCTGGTGTTTTCAATCAATGTAATGACAATCAGGTGGAAGTCTGGTTGTGAAAGTTTGTCATGGCATAAACAAATGAGATTTCTGAACACCTCAGAAGAATAGTTGTTAAACCATCTTTAAAAAGTTTGGGCTCCACCAATCCACTGTCAGACAGATTGTGTACAAATGGAAGAGGGGACACAGCTATCGAGTGGAAGAAGGTGCTCTGGTCACATGAGACCAAAGTAGAATTGTTGGGGCTAAATGCAGAATGCTATGTGTGGAGGAAAAGAAACAGTGCACATCACCCTGAAAACACCATCCCCACCGTCAAACATAGTGGTGACAGTATCATGCTGTGGGAATGCTTTTCTTTAGCAGGGACAGGGAAGCTGTTCAAAGTTGATAGGAAGATGGATGGAGCTAAATACAGGGTAAACCTGGAGGAAAACCTGTTAAAGGCTGCAAAAGACTTGAGACTAAACATTCTGCCAGAGCTACAATGAAATGGTTAGAGGAAAACATATTCATGTGTGTGAATGTCCAGTCACAGTCCAGACTTATATCCCATTGAGAATCTGTGGCAAGACTTGAAAATTGCTGTGCACAGATGCCTCCATCCAATCTCACTGAGCTAGAGATAGTTTGCAATGAAGAATGGACACAAATTTCAGACACTAGATGTGCAAAGCTGGTGGAGACATAGCCCAAAGAAATACAGCAGTAATGGAAGCAAAATGGGGTCCTACAAAGTATTGACTCGGGGAGGGGGGGGGAGCTGAATATAAATGCACTTCACAATTTTCAGATTTAGAAAACTATGTGTTAATTATTTTACACTGCACAAATACTTGCTACTTAGTGTTGGTATATCACATAATATCCCAGTAAAATATATTTGTGGTAGTAACGTGAGAAAATGTGGAAAATTTCATGGGGTATGAATACTTTTTCAAGGCACTGCACATGTGACTATTTATAACGACATCAATGTAAATGTACATATATGAATTTAAAACATTATTTGAAACCTTTGCACTTGTCTACATGGTGCACAATTATATACAGCTAGTACTGCCCTGCCAGTGCATAATGCCATCCAGATGCAGCGCTGTAATAGAAGTCGTTTATAAGAATGATGCTCTGACTTTCCTCCCTTTCAGTGGCTGGACGGGACGGTGATTGGTTTCCATACAGCAAGGCTCTATTCCATCTGCTTCAGTGGTTGAGAAAAGGCTGCGGAACCGCGATAACTGAAAAAAGAATTCTGGTAATTACCATACTATAATGTAAACTCATTTTATCAAAAGCTGCCTGACAATTGGAACTAAGAACTGATTTGAATAGGGGGTGGATGTGCAATACCCGGCCATGGCCACTATTCGGCTCACGGAGCTGTGCCGTGCAGCTCAGCAACCCAACACATTCGGCCACAGCTGTCACCAGGAGCTACTGATCCGTTGGGGTGCTCGGTGTCAGATATCCTAACGATAGGCCAGTACCATTTAACTTTTAGGTACAAAATTCTGTGGTGATTAATTTCATAAAAAAACTTTGGATAAATTGGTGTTACAATTTTACAAAATTCCCTACATAGACATAATCATAGTTAAAAAAAAAAATCTGGATTCTTGAAGCCCCGATATACAGATTTTTTTACTGAGCATAATTGGAGTGACATGTAGTAAACTCTTAATCCCAATCAAGTGCTTGCAACAGGCAGCCCGACTTTTATCACTTTAAAGGCTCGCTCACACAAAAGTATAATACGGCCGAGTGCTATCCGAACCAATGTTATACTACGGGGCTGTGCTGACTGGGGCAGTGCAGCTTCAGTACGAGAAAAAAATCTCAGCATACTGTGAGTGCATCCAATAATCGGATCATGTCACCCATACAAGTCTATGGATGCATGTGAAACATCGGACTGCAGTCAGAGGTCATTGAGTGCATTACGACAGCCGCCGACTCAGATAATGGAGAAGATGAAGAAATTAAGTTCTCTGTCCTTAAATGTACAGTTGGCATGAGTTGTCATGAAATCACATCAATTTTTCTTGCACTGTTAAAAATAGCAGATTTCCTGCACACAAAAAAGCAGCAAAAAACCCTGTACATGCTGCATGGGAACATGGGCTTATACACATTCCATGTCTCCCAGCCTTTCCAGGCTTCCTGATGGAGAATCTATTCATACCTGTCTGGAGCTGACAGTTGTTGATTCTTTTAATACAATCCATGTTACACTTTCTAAAAGTGGGGGAACAGTAATTGATCCTTGGTAAGTCCAAAATTCCTTGCAACCAGGGAGTAGACATGATGGATCAAAGTTTGTAAAGGATGTTTGTTCATCCTAAAATGAAAATGAGACTTTTTAGCACATCTATCCATTCAGATATTAGGACAACTGGCAAACAAAATCCATAAGGACATAACATAAAATTGTATCCAATTATTCTTGTAAATTTGTCGAACCCAAATTAGATGAAACGATTCCTTCGCTTCCACTCGTTTTCTAATTATGATGCCAATATTTTTTAAACTTAATACATAAATAATACTATAGCTGTATAAAAAAATATGGACCACACATCCAGTACTTATACTGTACATTGATCCATTGCGGCTAAGGAAACATTTCCAAAACTGAACACAGGGTTTTATATGCTGATCAGACTGTATGAAGCCCACTGCCACATCACATAAAACCTTACTAACCTTACTGGGTTCCTAACTTTAAAGGAGCGATACCAATGCGATTAACATTGCCAAAGCAATTGGGCATCAGTTGCAATAGATCAATGTATGTGTAAGGGCTCACCAGGTAAGGTGGATCCGCTAAGCCCCTGGTGTTGGAGGGCACATGAACTTCAGGCGTTGGTGCAGCTTCCAGAGGACACGTGGAATCGTGGCACCTAGGACTAACTAGAAACTCAGGAGCAGACGGAAAAAAGGATGGGAACCCAGCAGAGATGGATGAGAATTGAAACATAGTTGTACAGAAAATTGAGACTACCAAACAAAGAACACTCGAGTATTAATCCCAAGACACAGGTGTGTGTGTCAATGGGCCTTAAAGAAGCCCTCCTCCCCCCAACGTTTTTATCCTTTTAATATATTGCAATCGTTATATTGTATGGCACGGTGTATTTACAATTGCTCATTTTGCCTTTCTACCCAGTTAATTATTCTGTTTCCTCTGCTCTATATAGAAATAGGAAGTATCTTATCCTCCTCTTCAACTCCTGACCTAGCTGCTCCCTCCTCCCCCCTGCCAGGGAATTTTGCAGTGACTCATGACTTGTGCAGAGAAAATTGTCCTCCTGTTTCTACAGAAAGCTTAGAATGATTCAGTTAGTCAGTTTTTAATCTTGTGATGTCATTGAGCTAATGGAAAAGAGAAGTATTAGCTGTGTAGAAAGGCAAAATGAGCAATTGTAAGTACACAGTGCTATATAATATGATTATTACAATATATTAGGAGGTTACAAATTTTTGATGGGAGTGCTTCTTTAAATATTTCTAGGCAAATGATGTCATGGAAACACGCCGAGCTACTTGAAAAACCCGACATGGAGGACAGCAGAGGGCAGCGAACTCAGGAGAAGGGAACGGAGCCTGGGATACCTAGGAAAGGTGTGTAATAGTATGAGTTTTTGATATGTGGTCCATGTCTTTTTTCTACAGTTGTAGCATTTTGCATATGGTCCCATCTCTCTTTTATCGTTTTACTTTATACCAGAACTTCTCCTGTTTGGCCCATGTGGTTTTAGTTAGCAGGAGACAGACACATGATCTGATTTTAGATAGTATGTGCTCTTACCCACAAAGAACTGTCAGTCAAACAACAGACTGACTTTAATATGCAAATAGGAGGGCGTAACGGTGCACCAAAACATAGGCCACACCAATCTTCTGCAGCGTGTTAAATAGCAGCAGACATTTTTGGCAAATCGAATCGTATATGGTTTGAATTTGCCGGGTCCTAAAATTCGACACAAATATGATTTGCATTGAGTCAATTTGCTCATCCCTACTGTTTAGGCTTCATGCTAAAATGAATAGTCATTCAAGGGCTACTCATTAGTATACAGTACATAAACCTTTTTCAGGGTAAAGAATCCCTCGAAAAAATGAAGAGATCCATAAGAATTAAGAATACGCAATTTTTATTCAAAATTATTAAAACAACAATGAAAACATTACTAAAAAAAACAGAGATGCCTCTAAAGGACACTTTGGCTGACTATATCCTATAAATATTCCAAAACTTCCTGGGTATCTATTCAAGCACAAATACAAGTATACCATCAATTATGCCCAGTGGCTATGATATGATATTCTAAGTATGACGCGCCCCCTGGGCCGTGGGGTACTCGGTAGCCGGGCCGGTCGATGCTGGGGGATGTCATGGGGGCAGTGACCAGGTCCGTGACCCAGGGCGGTCAATAAAAGGGGAAAAGTAAAAGGGGAATAAAGTTTTTATAGAGATAATGTTCGTGACGCCACCTGTGGTATACGGCTATATGGGGCCGCCGCTGAGGTGCAGATCCTCTGGAGCTGGTGGTGACGCAGCAGAGTTGGTTCAGCTCTCCACAGGCAGAGCTTAGCCCCAGAGCAGGATATAGTGTTGTTATGAGGTAGATGTTGCTGGTGCTGTGTAGTGCAGGGCTGGTGATGGCGTTGCAATAATTCTAGGACACAGTGGGGTGCAGTCTTCAGATTTTACTCACAGTTATCATGCTGCTTCTGGTTACAACTGCCAGCTTATAACCACCCACGTCGTCCTGCGTTCTCCAAGGAAGGGATTCAGCAGCTCTCAGGTATTTCAGTAGTACTTAAATGGGACCCCGTTCTATGTTCCTTCCTCGGTCGTCTTCCTGCGCTGGCTCTCACCCTCCTGCCCTGCACCTCACAATCAGTGTCCCAAGCCAGTAGCCTCGGATCTTGTCGTGCGACGTGCAGTCCCCTGGACCCTATGCGGCCACCTTTTCAGCGATATAATTGTGGTAGTTGGCAGCTGCACCTTGAAAGTACAGTAGCCTCCGGTTATCTAGCTGAGCCTGATTCTTCTCCACTAGTTTAGGGGCCGGTCCCCTCTGAGGCCTGATCCCTCCACGTCCGTGTAGATTCGGGCGCATGGGTGGCATCCGCACTCGCCGTGCCCCTGGGATCCCCTCTGTCTCTGTAGCCTTCCCTCTGCTCCCATCCTCTCTCAGTCTTTCCTCCTGAGCCTCTCATACTAGGCCCTGCTCCTCTCTCCTCTCCTCCTGAGCAGAGCTCCTCCAGAGCTCCTGCTCCCAACTCTCTCTCCTCTGTACTCTCTCCTCAGACTGATCTGACTCCTTCAAGATGGTTCCCTTCTTATACTCCTACTTAAGGTGCTCCCTTGAACTACTTCCTCCACCCACACCCACTACATGGTTCCCCCTCTCTCGGGTTCCCCCCCTTCCAACCAGGGACAGGGCTCAGCAGTGGATCAGTGCATCTTGCCCCTCCTGCTGGTCTGGAATGGAGTAGTGTTGGATGCAGGTGGGTGGGTCCCAGGCAGTACCCCATCCTTACCTTAGAGTGGGGCACCACACCTCTGGATGAGATGCAATACCTCTGTGGCGACTGAACCCGCAGGGGCGCCACATATACATATGGTGGCATCTTTGCATTGTGAGTGAAGACATGTCAGAAAATATAATATAAATTTTTTTTGTTTTTACCAATAATAGGTTACATTCCATGTAAGGCTAACATAGTTCAGAAAAAAGTATAATAGTACACGCTGCCGGAAGAAGCGAGGCGAAACACGCATCGGGCACTGCGGCTTACATCTCGGTTGATTCTGCATGACACGGTCACAGGTAATAAATGGTTTTCTTTCATTGTGCCTTTTGTCTGCACATTAGTCCCCATACTTAATATTGTCTGTCCGTGGATCATAGCTATTTTGCATTACATCTACTGCTTTTTGTGACCATATATGATCAGTGGGCAATGTGCAATTTTGATATGTGCTATGTGGACATTTGAGATAGAGATTTTTTTCCTGCTAGTTAAATAATATTTATATACTTAGCACTTTTCTATTATTTGTTGTTGACATCAGGCATACTCATTCTTGCCGTTTATATCAAGATATAAGTATTACTATTAGACATTTTTTCTGAACTATTTTAGGCTTACATGGAATGTAAAATATTATTCGTATAAACACAAAAACATTATATTATATTTTTCCAGCATGTCTTTACTCACAATGCAAAGATGCTACCATATGTATATATGGTGAATATAGAATATAGTATAATAGCCATTGGGCATAATTGATGGTATACTTGTATTTGTGCTTGAATAGATATCTTGGAAGTTTTGGAATATTTATAAGATATAGTCAGCCAAAGTGTCCTTTAGAGGCATCTCTTTAGTAATTTAATAATGTTTTCATTGTTGTTTTAATAAGTTTGAACAAAGATTGCGTATTCTTAATTCTTATGGATCTCTTAATTCTTTTCGGGGGATTCCTTACCTTGAAAAAGGTTTATATATGTATTGGGAAGTACCATATTTGTATATTGATTTGGAAATGTTTGTTGATAATCACTAGTATTCAGGTAGTCAATTGATAGTTTATGCTCATAAATTTCATCAAGCTTTGCTACTGGTACCTTAAAGTTGATGTTATCAAAGGCATTTGTAATTATTTCTAGGTTTTTGTTATGTTCTTCAATCTGAAACGAAAAGATGTTATTCTAGTATGTGTTCTATAAATGTTAATGATATGTTTGGATATTAAAGCTGATCTGTTAAGAGTTTTACTCCGACATTTGTATCACACAGAAAAGAAGCGATGCTTGGAGATACAGCATATATATGTTTTGTGGGATCTGCCTGGACCACTAGAGAAAAGCTAAGAGTCCTGCTTTACTCTATCTATACCCAAGCTCCAATTCATCATTGTTGCTTCTCCAGTTTTCTGGAGTAATCTGCTCCTTTAGTATTTGCTCCTTATTCTCTACACATTTAACACCAGTTGTCTTTTTGTGAGTCTTTTTTTATTTTTCCTCGACCACTTTGCTTTTTCAGATGTTTTAGACAGATTCATAAAATGCAACTTTTACCAAATGTCACTTTTTTTGCGCATATCACTCCAGTCCCCAGCTGGAATAAGGTTTCAAGAGGAGTTTTCAACTTTGTGCATTTTTGCGACTTTTCAAAGCATTTTGCGACATTTGATGCTGAAAAGTAGCAAAAAATGGTTAATGACAAAAGGAAAAAGTATTTTTGATTTTGTATCAAATTCATGAACCGCATGCGCCAGTTTGAAGAATTTGATGCAAAAATCATCAGTGAAAACCACAAGACAGAAAAAGAAAAGTGATTTCAATAAATCACAAATAATGAATTGGAGCCACAGTGTGGGTAAACGGTCAGTCATTATGAGCCCTATTCATCAAAGCTTTGACGTACTGGTGTAAAAAGTTTTGACAAGTTGCATAATTTTTAGGCAACTTGAGGCTGTGCTAAAATAATGTGACTTTTGGAGCTCTCATACTATTTTCTCCCAGCTCCGACAAAGTGGCTGGAGCTGGGGAAAGACTTGGGTGTGGCGACTGTGGATTGTCAAATTCTTGACAAGCAACAGCGTTCAGTATGCCACATATCTTACTCCAGCTGAGACTAGAAAAAAATTTGTGGCAAGGCGTACATGGAGGTGCATGCCACCTGCCCGATGCTGCTGATTTATGAAAAGCCATATGCCTCTTCGTGAATCAGGAGCGTCTTACGCCAGCATATTTCTTCATCAAGCCTAACATGAACAATGCCGGTCTTGATGAATTGGGCCCTATGTGTAGGTGGTAGAAGCATGGGCTACTACTATTGATATCAGGCAGTTCATTAAAAAAAAATAGGTTCCAATGACTTGTAAGGTAACTTACAGATTTGATGCTTGACAACAGTGATGAAGAAATGGTTCCAGGAATTAGGTATAAAAAGGGCTTAGCAAAGCCTTGCTGAGAGGTGGTAGTTTTTTAGGGTCTTTCAGTTTGTTTAGATGCCATTCCTTGTCAGTTCTGGGGCAGAGTCTAAACTGTCCTACTTTCTAAATGGCAACAAAAGAGGCTTAACAAGGCCACTCCCAGAGGTGGGAGCTTTTAGGTGCGTTTTGAGTTAAGCACCATTCCTGGGCGGCCCTGGGGCAAAGCCTACATGTCCTAAATTTTGCATGGTAAATATTGGTAAGTACAGGTGCATCTCACAAAATTAGAATATTATCAAAAAGTTAATTTATTTCAGTTCTTCAACACAATAAGTGAAACTCATATATTATATAGAGTCATTACAAACAGAGTGATCTATTTCAAGTGTTTATTTCTGTTAATGTTGAGGATTATGGCCAGGGCCGGCTCCAGGTTTTTGTGGGCCCTGGGCGAAAGAGTCTCAGTGGGCCCCTTTAACACATACCACGATTCATGATGCACAGATACCGCAGAGAAATATACAGTACATATATTACAATGCCGAAGATTTCACTTCTTACATTACATGAGCAATATCTATTGTAAATTCTACAATAGCTCAGAAACCGGCGAATTCTCTCAACACACAGTGCAGACCGGACAGTATAGTCCTCCATACAGTATTATGGGCCTCAAATATTGCTCCATGCAGAATACTGGTCCCCATATAACGCTCCATACAGGATACTGGCCCCCATATAAAGCTCCATACAGGATACTGGTCCCCATATAACTCTCCATAGAGGATACTGGCCCCCTTCTAACGCTCCACACAGAATACTGGCCCCAACATAATGCCCCATGCAGGATGTCACCCCCCACTTATAATGCCCCATGCAGCAGGATGTCACCTCCCCCCCATATAATGCCCCATGCAGGATGTCACCTCTCCCCCCATATAATGCCCCGTGCAGGATGTCACCTCTCCCCCCCATATAATGCCCCATGCAGGATGTCACCTCTCCCCCCCATATAGTGCCCCATGCAGAATGTCACTGTGACACCCCAGGGGTCTGGTTACCACAGTAATAGAAATATTACGTCTGAGAGCAGGTGGGAGGTTTTCTGGTCAGGAGCCCTTAAACATGCAACACCTCCTGTCCCAGGCCAGATAGGGGAGGAACCTGCCCTATATAAACTGGATCTGGGGCGGAGTTAGTTAGACAGAGCCTGGAGTGAAGTTCCAGACAGAGGGCGAGAAACAGCTAGGAGCTCTGTAGGAGCAGGAGCTGAGTGCCAGGGACTGGAAGCAGATATTGCTCATCCTGGCTGAAGAGACTATGACCGGACAACGGAGTCCGAGGCTGTGGGAACCTCTAAGTCCAGCAGCAGAAACCAGCCGGCAGGGGATTCCAGGTCCTCTGGCCATAGAAGCCCGGAGGCTCAGTCACAAGGAAGGGACCAGCACCGCCATCGAGGAGCGGAGGCTATCAGAAGGCCCCAAGTCACCAGCCATACGGGTGAGCACCACACGGTATACTCAGGGACGTGGGCTACTTCCACTCGCTTACAGCAAGGTAGCCAGGAAGAGTGCAGATAGACGGGGAGGCCTACAACTCCACCTGGCCAGGGGAACTCCTGCTTGCTCACAGACTGACCAGGCCCCTTATGCTAGCCAGTACTCCCGGGAGGGTCTGCCTTAATATCATCAGTAAAGACCCTGAACTGCACTGCAAAGACTCTGAGTCGTTCCTGCTTTCTCACCGCATACAGCACTACTAGTACTGGGATGCCCGCGCACCATCACTCCCATCATCCACATTCCCTGCCCTGAGGCCATACTCTTCCCGCAGGGAGTTATCCCATCACCACACCAGCCTCAGCGGACTGCCTCGCAGCGGCGGTACACCCTGACTGCAATCCACGGGTGGCGTAGTCGGACATTAAACCACAAAAACCCTATAAAGACTGCCACTGGTTTGACCACCCTGAGCCACGGGACCGGGTCCCCGCCACGGAGACTACAACCCCCAGAGACCCGGCTCCGGGTAACCCACACGCGTGTACACTCGGCCCAGGGGGCGCGTCATCACCTCTCCCCCTCATATAATGCCCCATGCAGAATGTCACCTCTCCCCCCCATATAATGCCCCAAGCAGGATGTCACCTCTCCCCCCCATATAATGCCCCATGCAGGATGTCACCCCCCATATAATGCCCCATGCAGGATGTCACCTCTCTCCCCCCATATAATGCCCCATGCAGGATGTCACCTCTCTCCCCCCATATAATGCCCCATGCAGGATGTCACCCCCCCCATATAATGCCAGATGCAGGATGACACCTCCCCCCCATATAATGCACCAAAAAAAAAAATCAAATGCTCACCTCATTTCTCACCTGCTGCCACTGCTCCGGACCCCTCACCCCCACCGGCGTCTTCCCGCTCTGCGCTGCCTGAGATGGCTCAGGAGAGAGCGCGGTGTAAAGACGTCACCGCACCCTCTGACCTGAGACGTTACAGTGCAGCAGCCGCGCAAGACACCGGAGCTGGTGCAGAGGCACAGGGAGAGGTAAGTATTGTGCTGGGGCCATGAGCAAGTGGTGGGGGAGCGGGCGCTGACACAGGCACCGCACCGCTCATGGGTCCCATAGCTCGCTGGGGTGCCCGATGGTGAGAGGCCCCCCCACCTGCTCAGGGCCCCGGCACTTGCCCGGGTGCGTCGGGTGCTGACGCCGACCCTGATTATGGCTTACAGCCAATGAAAACACAAAAGTCATTATCTCAGTAAATTAGAATACTTTATAACAACATCCTGAAAAATGATTTTAAAATCCAAAATGTTGGGCTACTGAAATGTGTGTTCAGTAAATGCCCTCAATACTAGGTCGGGGCTCCTTTTGCATCAATTACTGCATCAATATGGTGGAGACGATCAGCCTGTGGCACTGCTGAGTTGTTATGGAAGCCCAGGTTGCTTTGATAGCAGCCTTCAGCTCGTCTACATTGTTGGGTCTGGTGTCTCTCATCTTCCTCTTGACAATACTCCATAGATTCTCTATGGGGTTAAGGTCAGGCGAGTTTGCTGGCCAATCAAGCACAGTGATACTGTTGTTTTTAAACCAGATATTGGTACATTTGGCAGTGTGGACTGGTGCCAAGTCCTGCTGGAGAATGAAATTTCCATCTCCAAAAAGCTTGTCGGCAGAGGGAAGCATGAAGTGCTCTAAAATGTCCTGGTAGACGGCTGCGCTGACTTTGGTCTTGATAAAACACAGTGGACCTACACCAGCAGATGACATGGCCCCCCAAACCATCACTGATTGTGGAAACTTCACACTAGACCTCAAGCAGCTTGGATTGTGGCCTCTCCACTCTTCCTCCAGACTCTGGGACCTTGATTTCCAAATGAAAATTGGAACTCTGGGACCTTGTGGAGTGTGTCAATGACTGCCTTCTGGACATCTGTCAAGTCAGCAGTCTTCCCCATGATTGTGGAGCCTACTGACACAGACTAAGGGACCTTTTTAAAGCTTAGGAAGCCTTGCAGGTGTTTTTTGTTAATTATTCTAATTTACTGAGATAATGACTTGTGTTTTCATTGGCTGTAAGCCATAATCATCAACATTAGCAGAAATAAACACTTGAAATAGATCACTCTGTTTGTAATGACTCTATATAATATATGAGTTTCACTTTTTGTATTGAAGAACTGAAATAAATTAACTTTTTGATGACATTCTAATTTTGTGAGATGCACCTGTATGAGCTTTACCTGCCGAAATCTATAAACAACATAGGATCTACTCAAAAACAAAATTGATAAGAATCCTTTTAGGTTCAAAATTTTGAAGAGGAGCCAATGATCTTCAATGTACGTATTGGTATGAAAGAAAAAGTTTGCAAAAGTGACAATAAGTTTATAAAGAAAATTTCTACCTTTAAAAATATTCCCAAAACAGCTAAACCATCGGGCTTATAAGCAGCTTCCAAAAAGCTTGAATATTTTTCGGCATTCCAGTGGACAATGTGAAGCTGAAACCAATTTATCAAAGAAGGTAGAATTAATGCTTTACGTAAGAAATAAACAACAGTATTTCTTACTGGAAAAGATAATCTTTCTAACTTGAGAATATAGCATCACAATTGCACCATAGTAAGTGGGAAAAGTCAGGTTTCTTTACAAAAAATATACTGGGTTTACATCAGGAAGGTGACCAGACCCGTCTGTCTATGTCCTTCACTGAAAAACTCACAGCATTAAATGAATGTGTCATATGAAAGTGACTTATTGTTCAAATATGACTTTTATGTTAAATGTATTTTTTTTAAAAAAATTGCAAATGTTTTTCTTTTGTACAAAATCTTTATTAAAAAAAATAGAAATCTTGCAATTTTCCCACTGACCACTGAGGCTACTTTAGACTGATAATTCCTGCTCTTTCAGGAAAAGTTTTCAGCAGTTTCATTATCATCAGAGACAGGATTACAATGACAGATAACACAGCTGATAACACAGGATCCACCATTCCCAATATTCAGTGTCACATCTCCTGACTCTTCTACTCCTTTCACAAGGAACTTTGCACTCTCTCATTAGATGCTTCAACACAAATTGATGCTTTAATACAAATGATAGTGTTGAGGTCAGTTTACTGCTGCTAATGTACATGTGGATTTCCTGAAAGAACAGACAGTATAAGCCTAGAATATCCTCAGTTGCCAGTGTGAAAATTGGAAGATTTCTAAGTTGTTTTTTTAATACAGATTGTGATATGAAAAAATATATTGGCAACATTAAAAAAATAATTTAACATAAAAACCTGATTTAAAGAGTAGGTTATTTTCTACTCAGGCATTCCCTTTAAAGGACTTTAAAGGGGTAGTCTCACCTTAGGGTACAAGTCTGCAGCCATGCTATGTGACTGCAGACTTCTGAATCCTCACAGTGTGCATAATGCGCTTTGTGATGATTCTCCAGTACCGACGCCAGGAGCAGGCGGTCATGTGGCCTCAATTATGGAATTTGCATACGTCCAGCCACATTCTAACTAGACGTGCCCAGCTTCACTCAATTCACTCGTATTGAGCAAGGCCACACATGTCTAATTGGCATGTGACTGCATATACTGTATACAAATCACATACTTGTGGTCATGCACCTGCAGCTCCCAGTGCCGGCACTGGAAAATCCTCACAATGTGCAGTGTACACTACATGAAGATTCACAAGTCTGCGGTCACACAGAGTAACTGCAGACTTGTACCCTTAGGCCGGACAACTCTCTTTAAACATGCGGCACAGAGAATAAGAGAAAAAGATAAGTAACCCATTATACCTATGCTAGACATGTTAAGAATATGACAGATATAAATTCTGTAAGGAAATAAATGTCAAGTAAAGTTTGATACAGAAACACTTTTAAAAAGTCAAGTAAAATGGAAACAAAATCTAATTAGTGATCAAAAATATAATAGGACAATAGTATTTAGAAAATTAGAGATGTTTCATAAATCTTTCTACTAAATAGCCAATAAAATATTGTTTAAAACAAGAGGAGTTTAGAGAACCAAAAATTGTCTTGGAACTGTTATCCTGCATAAGATTATTGCTTTTAACAAACAAGTCTTTAGGCTTCAGGTACTTATGCCATGTGCTGTCGTCACAAGCGCACAATACGCTTAATAAAAATCATGTGGTTTTCTTATCTCTCTTTTGTCTATAGACCTTATATGATGATAGTGATCATTCAGCATTTGTGCGGTGGTTTCAGCAGCATGGAGAGGCACTTATTGTTCACTTTCTGTACAATATTAGTTAAAGGGTTTTTTAAAACCCCATTCACATGTTGTGATAATGAGTGCATGTTGTGGATTCTCTAATTTGCGCATTTTCACTCTGGATTTTAGAGAAGGCCTCCCAAGAACTTATTTTTTTTCACTAAATCTGTGTATATGTTAATGTAGTATCAGTGTGTTAATATTCTCACCTACAACCATCTTCTCTGGGATCCAGCGCCATTTCTATCCTCTCTTCTCAATGGCACTACCTCTCTTCAGACTCTCCGGGTCACACTGTGCGCTGTTTGATCTGGAAGGGGCTGTTATAATCTTTGGGCAGGTGCAGACGGCCATAGATTCTCTTATCTGAGAGAATCAGACCGATTATGCAAATGACTCTGGTGGTCTCACATGAGAGAATCGCAGCACAGGTACAGAGAAGATGGAGAAATTAGTTTCACCATCTTCCCCATTGTATGTGATAAAACATCGGATAGCACTCGGTCGTGTTATACGCTAGTGTGAACATACCCTAAGGAGAAGATGGAGAACAAAATTTCTCCATCTTCTCCATTATAAAAGTGTGCAGAAATTGGACTGCACTCAGATGTCATCCAAGTGCAGTCTGATGACTGAATATCGGCTCAGACTCGGACATGAAGTGATTTTTTTATTTTTTTCTGGGCAAACTCTATCCAAGGAAAAAATTGGATATGCGCACGGCCCCATAGACTAACATTGGTCCAGGTGAGATCTGATTTGTCAGATCGCATTTGGACCGATAATACGGCCATCTGCACCTGCCCTGAGCCTTTGGAGCATCAGAACACGGATCCATAGACTTACACTTTAAGGGGGCAGACAGACGGCCATACTTCCCGTGCTAGGATCACATTGCAATCCTAGGACTGACCTGACCAGCACAGAAATACATCCTGCTGTCAAACCAGGTCAGGAGAGGTACCGGGCCAGTCCGCGCACTTGGGTGCAATCCTCGCACGGGAAATACGGCAGTCTGTTTGCCCTCTAAAAGAGACTTCCAGTGCATAGAGTGACCCAGAGAGTCTGAAAAGCGGTGACATCACTCAGAAGAGGAGCCAAGCAGAAGCTGGATACCGGAGAGAGCAGCGGTAGGTGAGTAGTTAACTCACTGACAATACACTACATGCACATATACACAGATTTAGTGGAAAAAAAAGTTCATGGGACGATTCTTTAAATTTAATTTTAAAATAGTAATAATGATAAAACATGTTCCATTATCATTTACAAACAGCTTCCTACCTCTGCCGGATAATCCTTCCCATCCACCTTATGCTCTGAACCATATTCATCAGAACGTCCCCAGTGGAAATGTATTTGGCGCAATCTGTAGCTGCCATGCAACGGTCCACCTCTTAACACTAGCAAGAAAAATCAGAAGTAAAAGGATAAAACTTGCTCTATGTACTATAATGTCAAACAAAAATGTCTTTATGTCAAACAATACATACACAAATGATATATTCCTAAATAAAAAAAAAGTCTGGTTTTAATGCCAAGTCACAAATGAACTTCATTAATAATTCTGTGAAATTCTTCAAAATAAAATGCAATATTTATTTTTAATGCTTGCCTTCCTCCATAAAGTGCCAATGTGGCACACACTGGACGGCCGCCTCTCTAGTTGGGGCATTGCCGGTCTCAATATAAGTAGCCCTGGCTTGGGAACAGGCAAATTCCTGCAGCTCACAGTGCGAGCGCTGGGAGGTTTCATAAGTCACACAGAGCGACTGCAGACTTATCGGTTTGGATTGAGCAACCCATTTAAGGAAGAGTTTTGTCAGTAATAATTACAGGCTACATGCTTTAGTTTTTAGTACAGGTGTTTTTGCAAAAAATAAAAATGTAGTTTTCCAATTCAATAATTGACTAGGTTTGGATGTGAGTCCAAAAGAATCCATCATAACCTACTACATTCTTTAAGTTTATGTCTCCCTTTATAAGCAATATTTTCATTGCCCAACTATATCTAGAATGGTGCAACTAGCAACAGGTCTTTTTCAAAAATGTGTTATTGTTTTTACACGTCCTATGTAGATCAATGTGTTTCCATAGAAAAATACATCAAAACCTCCTGTGCAGTCTGGTCCTGCAGTCATACTGCCTCACATCTGTTTCCTGCTTCATGTGAAAGATGGAAATGAGTATTAAAGCTTATTTTTCTTTGTTACCATGAAAACAAGAAGTAAAGAAGCTGCAGATACTGTATTACATTTTAAATCAATACTTATTGAAAAATGGCTTCATTTTTTTGTGAGGGTGATCATAGATCTGAACTGTGCTACGTGGGCTTCTGCTATAATTAATGGAAGTCCACTAGAGGTCCTCACACAAGCTGTCATGGCTTGAGAGCTAATCAGAAGTAGATGGGTGTATACATATGATTGTCTATTGTGTTCTTCCTATTTGCAATCAAACCTCTGCCTGGATATCATGCTCTTTTAAGAAGCTTCTAATCTTGAGCTGGTTCTCAGTTACATGAACATGACATGTCAAAATCTTACAGTAAGGCTAAGTGCCCATGTTGCGGAACTGAAGCATATTTTTTACGTTTCTCCCTGGCGGGAAAATCGCATGCGGATTTTACATGCGGTTTTCCCGCCAGGTAGAAGCGTTTGTGAGGCGTCTTTGCAGCGTTCTTCACATGCATTTCCGCATGCGGGTGTCAAGCGCTTTCCAAGAGATTTTAGCATCACTTGGAAAGTGCTTGACAACTTGTTCACACTATATAAATCCATGCAACCGGCATGGATTTATATAGTGTGACCAAGTAATAGTTAAAAAAAAAGAATCAGAATGGTAAAAAATAAAAAAATAAAGTTTATACTCACTTTCCGATGCATTCTCTGCCCCGTCCGGATTGAGCGGCTCACACTGTTGTGTGCAGAACCTGCGGTGACGTCATTGAGTCATGTGATGGGTCACATGACTCAATGACGTGGCAGGTCCTTCACACAACAGCGCGACGGCGGGAAAACACCGGGAAGACATCAGAAGATAAGTATAAACTTTATTTTTTCTTTTTTTTACAGGTTCTTTGGTACCCAGGTCTGGATGAGAGTCTCCTCTCATCCAGACTTGGGTACCATCCGCACATTGATTCCGCTGCGCTTCCGCAAAATTAATGAACATGCTGCGGATTTTTGACCGTAGCATATACGCTGCGGAAAAATCCGCAGCATGGGCATTGACATTGCGGAATGCCATTGGGGACCATGGGGTGCGGATATACATGCGTTTTACAAGCGTTTACGCTGCGGAAATTCCGCAGCATATACGCTTGTAATACGCAACGTGGGCACGCAGCCTAATGGCCAATGCACATGTTGCAGATTTGAATACAAACACATTTGCCATGCACACGGTGAACAAGTCTGTAGGACAGTGTTCACACCACCAAAAGACTGAAAAACACAAGGACACAGTAAAACAAACGTATAAAAGTAACAGTAAACAGCAAGTGCTAGTAAAAAGGTGATAAAAAACAGGGTATTTGGTTTACACGTTTTTTGCAAAAAATGTACGGTATACTAAGCCACTCTACCAACGTCAAGGTAACCCACATCAGAACAGTCCCTAACTGATGTATTTAAAAACTGATCATGTGTATAGTACCTATATGAGCAGATCTGAAGGTAATGTCCATGTGGACACGCTGCAGAGGACGGCATTCATGTGCATGGCCCACAAGGGAGGGGTGGAGACCTCCCTAATCTTGTAAAAGCAAGAAAAAAATTGAATACAAACACATGGGCCATGCGCACGGTGAACAAGTCTGAAATGTTGCAGATTTGTCAGATTTTTTCTGCTCAGTTTGTCAAAAAACCTGAAGGGTTTCCTGAAGCCAACATAGTAATAGACTTGAAGATTTGGTACAAATTTAAATCTGCAATATATCAATTCTTTCAACGTTTTGGCTGTAGATTTCACCCATACTAATGAGTGGGGAACAATCTGCAACAATAAAGTATGTAAAACAATGCGGTAAAAACATGTCAAAAACGTGCCTATTTTGCCCAGTGTTTTTCGTGCACCAAATACTTAACATGTGCACCTTGACCTTCCTGTATCTCACTAAGGCTATGTGTGCACGTTCAGGATTTGAATGCAGAAAATTCCTTAAGGTTTCTGCATCTCTTGTCAGGAAAAACGCTGCAGAAAAAAACATGCGTTTTGCCTCAATTTGATGCGTTTTTTGATGCGTTTTTGTACATCAATGAATGCTTTTTGAAGCTAAATAAAGATATTTGAAAAAAAGAAACGTGGGACATCAAGTGGATTACTGTCAGACCTGGGGTGAGTATATCGGTTAATATAAATGATTAAAGAATGTGCCTGTTGTATTTTAAATAAAGTGTTTACTCTGTGTGTTTATTTAACTCTTTACTTTAATTAGGTTTAATAATGAAAGGGTTTGATTGAAACCTTATCATCACTAAACAAAAGGGCTAGGTTTCAGCTAATCCAATAAACCCAATCTCATTAACATTCCCATTCGAGTCATTTCTGGGGCCACTGAGAGCTGCTATTTTTAGCCTAGGAAGGTGCCATTATTCAGACATGTTCCCTGGCTATTAATAACAGCTCATAGCTGTTTCGTTAGCCACTATGTACCCATGATCAGCAACCAGCAGCACTTTGGACTTATTTTCGCTGCGTACAAAACACTGTGTTCTAATGCCGCACTTTTGTTGTCAATACATGCAGATCCACCGCATATAATGATATTTCAATCGGTCAAAATCTGCAGTGGAGACTAGTGTCTCCACTACAGAAATTGACATGCTGCAGGTGAGTTTAGGTACGTGCAGACGATCAGGAGCCGCTGCAGGTTTGAAGCTGCATGTTTATGCAGTGTCAAACCCGCAGCATCCAAATGTTACAGCATAGTGGATTGGATTTCTAGAAATCATGTCAAATTCTCTTGCGGAGTCGCTAGTCTCCGCAACCGAAATTTGACCACTAGAATGTATTGAATATGGTAAATTTGCATAGTTCAGTGAACACATGCGCTGCTACATCTGGATCATGGGCACATAGCGTAAATTAAAAAAAATGGCGTGGGCTCTCGAGTCATTTTCATAACCAGTACAGGAAAAGCCGACCGCTGGCAGCTGATATTAGTAGCCGGGGAAGGGGCCATTAGCCAAAAATGTTCCCTGGCTATTAATAACAACCCACAGCTGTTTGCTTAGCCTTTACTGGCAAGATTATAGGGGGACCACAGGAAAAAAATGACGTAGGGTCCCCCTATAAAATCTAACCAGAAAAGGCTATACAGACAGCTGCAGGCTGATATTAATAGCCAGGGAAGGGGCCATGGATATTAGCCCCCTCCACAGCTAGTAATATCAGCTATCAGCAGTCCCAGAAATGGCACATCCACAAGATGCGCCAAATCTGGCGCTTAGCCTCCGCTCTTCCCACTGCCGTGTAGCGGTGGCGAGTGGGGTAATAAGGTTGGAGTTCATGTCAGCCTTGTATTGGCGGCTGACATGAAGCCCAGGTTAGTAATGGAGAGGTGTCTATAAGACGCCCTCATTACTAACCCTGTAGTAAAGGTTTTTGACACTTTTTCAATTAAGACACAGCCAGAATAAAGTCTTTTATTGAAATAAAATTCTGCACGGTTTTAATAATTTATTTAAAAATTAAAAACTGTGTATACTCACCTAACGCCCAGTCCCCGAATCCCTCGTCTCCTATAAAACAAAAAAAAATCAAAAACAACCATATCCCTCACCTGTCCGCCGTCATGACGTAATCCCAGGGTCCCACAGCGATCTGGGTCACTTCTACAGCAGTCATTTCAGCAATAACTGATGTGACTCCTGTAGCAGACAGCACTGTACATTGACAGGAGTGTAATCACTCCTGTCAGTGTACATTGCTGTGCTGCTGGGGCTGAGTTCACCTGAGTTAATCAGCTGAAGATCAGCTGTTAAGCCCCGGTGACCTCCTTTACTGCATCAGTGTTGCGTGGGAACATTCCCACGCTGCACCAGTGCCGTAAAGTGAGGTCCCGGAGTTCTCAACTGATCTTCAGCTGATGAACTCAGGTGAACTCAGTCCCGGCAGCGCAGCGATGTACACTGTTGGGAGCAATTGTGCTCCCATCAGAGTATTGCCGGCTGCTGGGTGATCGGGTCCCAGGGGACATCGGGAGGACGACGGACAGGTAAGAATAAAAGGTGTTTTTATTTTAATGTAGATTTTTACTTCTTTTTTTTTAAAACACCGCGCAACAGACGCTGGCTGAGGAGACTACTTATCCCCTCAGCCGTGCCTCCTCCCGCCAGCGGGAGTGGCAGTCAGATGATGGGAGGAGTAGCCTTCTTTCCCGATCCAGGTACCATTCTTTGTGCGTTTTTTCGGTGTTTTTGAGGGGTATTTGACTCATTGACTTGAATTGAGTCAGTCAAATATGCAGCAAACAACCGCGGCAAATCCGCAAATATATTCATACCTGCGGGTTTGCTGCGGGTCAATTGAATTCAATGGGCGGAAAACGCTGCAGAAACGCTAAAAAGAATGGACATGCTGCGGATTTAAACGCAATGACAATCCTGTCAGGAAAATTCCTGATCATGTGCACAGCACTTCAGGATTGTCATTGCTTTAGCTGGCACACTGATTACCTAGCGTTTTTGGTGCATTTCTGCGCGGGAAAAATGCATCAGAAACGCACAGTGTGCACATAGCCTTAGAAGTTGAAGGTTCAGGACGTTATGACTTTTTATATTATGAACAGTCAAATTAGTTGAATATTACATTACAATTGCATTATAATGTTCTAGATATGTGCTTTTATTTTAATGTGAAGTTTTCCGGCTCCAGTAATAAAAGTCTATGTGTTTAGAACTTTAAGATTTAAGTCAAAATCTTCTCACATAACTTACCTGACAAACTTGAACCCCTATTAAGATGTTGAAAAATTAAGTAATTCTTGTGTATATTACTCAACGCTGCTGATATCAAGGCGGGTATAATCTGGCCTGAGGGGGTATGAAATGGCCAAGGCCAGTTTATTCCCCGGGGTATAATCCATCCTAGGCCGCTTTAACCTTGGGTATAATCTGGACTCGGGGTATCATCCGGCCTGTTACACCCGGCTCTGATTCCTTCACCACGGTCCGCAGCCCTCTATTGTGCTTCACATTGGGTTTTGCAGGTTGCCTGGCATGGCTCAGTGACATCATCTACATGATCCTATTTAAGGCCGATTAGGACACACACATGTGTCTTGAGATTGAAATTCAAGACTTTAGCTTGATATACTCCACCTTCTCTGCACAACCATGCTTTAACTTGCTTCATTTCCTGCTGACTTCCACTTCATCCATCTTGCCGCTCCCACATTCTCGCTTACCACGAGCCATCTGGGATCCATGTATGCATCCAGACCTGTGCCTTAGTGGGTCCACCTCACAAGGTGAGCTTCACAACCCCATTCATAAATTTCCATCCCTATGGTGCCACGCACCACTGATCTCCATGTCATGGAAAATATATGTTGCCAGACACTGATATCTGTGAGCAGATGGTTGAGGGCCGCACAGAAGGACATGCATCGTGGGCTGCATATGGCCTTTGGATCGCAGGTTGTACACCCCTGACCTAGAGCATATATAAGGGCATATGTATAACCAAAAACAAAAACCTAGTGAGAAAAGTTATAAAAACAAGTTAATTGCCAGTTTAGAGCTCCGAAAATTCCAGGCCAATTTGTTACAGGGAAAAAAGAAAATATATACACTGCTCAAAAAAATAAAGGGAACACTTAAACAACAGAATATAACGCCAAGTAAATCAAACTTCTGTGAAATCAAACTGTCCACTTAGGAAGCAACACTGATTGACAATCAATTTCACATGCTGTTGTGCAAATGGAATAGACAATAGATGGAAATTATTGGCAATTATCAAGACACCCTCAATAAAGGAGTGGTTCTGCAGGTGGGGACCACATACCACATCTCAGTACCAATGCTTTCTGGCTGATGTTTTGGTCACTTTTGAATGTTGGTTGTGCTTTCACACTCATGGTAGCATGAGACGGACTCTACAACCCACAGAAGTTGCTCAGGTAGTGCAGCTCATCCAGGATGGCACATCAATGCGAGCTATGGCAAAAATATTTGCTGTGTCTGTCACCGTAGTGTCCAGAGGCTGGAGGCGCAACCAGGAGACAGGCCAGTACACCAGGAGACGTGGAGGGGGCCGTAGGAGGGCAACAACCCAGCAGCAGGACCGCTACCTCCGACTTTGTGCAAGGAGGAACAGGAGAAGCACTGCCAGAGCCCTGCAAAATGACCTCCAGCAGGCCACAAATGTGCATGTGTCTGCACAAACGGTTAGAAACCGACTCCATGAGGGTGGTATGAGGGCCCGACGTCCACAGATGGGGGTTGTGCTCACATCCCAACACCGTGCAGGAAGCTTAGCATTTGCCACAGAACACCAGGATTGGTTAAGTCGCCACTGGCACCCTTTGCTCTTCACAGATGAAAGCAGGTTCACACTGAGCACATGTGACAGACGTGACAAAGTCTGGAGACGCCATGGAGAGCAATCTGCTGCCTGCAACATCCTTCAGCATGACCGGTTTGGCAGTGGGTCAGTAATGGTGTGGGGTGGCATTTTTTTTGAGGGCCGCACAGCCCTCCATGTGCTCGCCAGAGGTAGCCTGACTGCCATTAGGTATCGAGGTGAGATCCTCAGACCCCTTGTGAGACCATATGCTGGTGCGGTTGGCCCTGGGTTCCTCCTAATGCAGGACAATGCCAGACCTCATGTGGCTGGAGTGTGTCAGCAGTTCCTGCAAGATGAAGGCATTGAAGCTATGGACTGGCCCGCCCGTTCCCCAGACCTGAATCCGATTGCGCACATCTGGGACATCATGTCTCGCTCCATGCACCAACGTCACGTTACACCACAAACTGTCCAGGAGTTGGCGGATGCTTTAGTCCAGGTCTGGGAGGAGATCCCACAGGAGACCATCAGCAACCTCATCAGGAGCATGCCCAGGCGTTGTAGGGAGGTCATACAGGCACGTGGAGGCCACACACAATCCTGAGCCTCATTTTGATTTGTTTTAAGGACATTACATCAAAGTTGGATCAGTCTGTAGTGTGTTTTTCCACTTTAATTTTGGGATTGACTCCAAATCCAGCCCTCCATTGGTTAATAAATTTGATTTCCATTGATGATTTTTGTGTGATTTTTGTTGTCAGCACATTCAACTTTGTACAGAACAAAGTATTCAATGAGAATATTTCATTCATTCAGATCTAGGATGTGTTATTTGAGTGTTCCCTTTATTTTTTGAGCAGTGTATATATATATATATATATATATATATATTCTTTTTTTTTGTACTGTGTTAACCAGCAGATAGGAAAATATTTAGATTCAAGAGTCCTCAGTGGTTGATACCTTTTAATGGCTAACTGAACAGATGGTAACAGATTGCAAGCTTTCGAGACTACTCAGGTCTCTTCATCAAACAAGTATAACCCAAAATCTGAAGAGTCACATATTTAGGGTACAGAGTTTAGGCCAATTTGTTAAAACTCAGTGTTTTCTTTGCATCATTTTTCTTACTAGATCTTACAATACTTATCAACATGTGCAGATAAGGATTAAAGTTATTGATTGATGGTAAAAGATAAAAGAAAGTGATAAGGTCAAAAGACAAGGGCTCTTAGTGACAGACTGAGAATTTCTGCTGGCATGCTGGAGCCGGTTTTATGACATTTTTATGATGTTTGTAGATGATTATAAAAAATGCTAAACATTAAAACTGCTCAGAATGAAAGGCTGGTTTAATAGCAATGGTGCATAAAAATATCGGCAAGTGCTGGTTGATCATTTATTTTCAATGCCAGGAACATTCTAATAAAAATTTGTACCGATAATTATGTTGCAATAATCAGAAGCCGGTGACTTCACTCAGATTTTTTTTATTGTCCTGTGTTTCTGGACTTCATAGGGACATATTTAATAAGAATGTTCATTTGTTGAAATTTTAGATATGTGCTAATCCAAAGTCCAACTTTCTGTGCACCAGCATTCTTTTTTTTATTTAGAGCTCTAAAATCTCTTGCAGATCTATAATGTAACATCGGTAAATATTGTAACAGACAGGGCAGCAGCAGTGGCCGAGGTTCCCATAAGTGCCGCCATGCTACGCTACAGGAAAATGAGGATCTTAGCTTTGTGCATCTTCTGCTACCCTTGCGATATGCCTCTGCAGACTGCTGCCGCTTGACATGGCAGACCAGGACCAGATGGAATAGAGATGAATGAGGGAGACCAAAGTCCAAAGATAAACTTTTCTTTACTGAACAACTTGATGAGAAGTATATACATCATATAGCAGGCACAACACTTTACGAATACTATTTCTGCACATTCCATAGATAGGAAATTCATGGTTACACATGGCTGTACATTACATCCATTACATGTTACATAAGTCCAGCAAATCATTATGAGAATTTCCATCTTTCCCTGTGAGGACCACACAGGTAGAGATCTGTCGCTACGGCCCCTCACAGCTAGTGGAAATTTCCAATTGCTTTGTGAGAGCCTCACTGGCTGAGGTGTGTCACTGCGACTCCTCACTACTATTCTCAAAGTCTATTTGATGAGGACCACAAGCTCCTCGCTGTGCCAAGGTATCTGCAATTCCCGATAGAATTTGCATCCCAGCCTGGCCATCTTCTCATCTATGATCCCCAGGTCTGACTACACTCTAGCTTCTTATCTAGTACAGATAATGTTTGCTTTAGACCCGCTTTCCAGAGATAAAAAATCCTTCTGCCACTTAGTCCTTGTTTCCTTCAGAACATGCTATCCGATTATTGGTCTCCTCTCTGAACCTAAACACCCATTTCAATGCCGGTCTGCGGTCTGCGAGCAGTTGGACCATAGGTCCTTTGCATCTGAATACTTTTCTTTATCTGCATAACAGAAGCCGAGTTCCTTTTGCCCAGGTAACTTCTCCCACCATGGGCTGGCCCCAATAGTTAACCCTGTCTGCCACTAACCAACTGTTGAAGGCCACAAAATAGGTGAAACAGAATTTAAAACATGGCAATGCATTATATAATCATAAAACCTTCAAGGGCGGTGTGGGTAGCTTCTCCACTTCTTTACAGTAGGTCACACCAAGATTACAAGATATGACTTAGCCACACAAGAGGTAACAATGTGCTTATTGTTACACGCACGCCGCTAGGTTCAGATAGGGGCGAGACAGGTTACATGAATTCCTTGGAATCCTGCGGGAACCGTTACTTAGGGCGACCATAGACCATGTGCTGCAGCTTCTCTCAGGCACACAGGGGTATTGACCCTCAGGCACAGACACGTAGGTTGTTTCACTTGCTGACCAGACATACTTGACAAGAGTCCTCATAAATGGTAGAACATTGGCATTTAAAAAGAAGCCGCATAGCCAGTGCAAGTTAAGTCTTATGAGCAACAGCGTCCAGTCACAAACAGTACAGTTTCCTTAGCAGCACAGCAGTTTGCAGTCTTCCCAGTAGTACAGGACAGCACAGTTCTAATGCAAAGGCACATTCATGAACACAGCATTCTTTACAGCACAGTGAGATGGGGGAGGGTTTGCTGAGGGAGATGATCCCTGTGACACCATTTCTTTCAGTCCTTATCTTTCTGCGTGACAATACTCTGCACTGCCAGTTCAGGAACTCACCCTGACCTGTGCTTACCTTCACTCCTGACTGGAATCCTTTTCACTTGCAGGGGCGCTTCTGCAAGATACAGAACACACACACCACCTTTCTCTTCGACTCCAGCCGGACAGTAAACAACTTCCCCACAATCCCCCTGGGGCTCTGTTAAAACACTCCCCTTCTCTTGTGACTGTGTTAACCCCTCTAGTTGCTGGATGCTTCTGAAGCACAACACTTCCTGTCTCCTGTGCTTGTGTTATTTGTGACAGTTGCTGCATGCTTTTAAAGCAACAGCACTACTTCTGCATGTCACATTATGACTGGGGGTTTGAGGCCTGAGACACCCATCATTCAGGAAGCTCAGGGACAAGAGTCTGCTGTTTAAATGGAGCAGAAGTTGATCAAAAGTTAGCTGAGCTCCAGTAGTCCTATATATTTTTAATAATGTGGCAGTATACATACTCCACCACTATATCCACCAGTACAACGTCTTGATACCCATTCTTGTGATCTCCTGTAAATGATAAAAATGCAACTATCTTCATTAACCATTAGTAGTGTATTGAACAAGGCCGGAAACAGTCTAGTCAGGTTTTGGCCGGGAGTATACATATCGCATATTTGTGGTCATGTGACCACCTTTCCCGGCAGTGACACCGGAAAATCCTCACAGCATGTGACTCGCCCCCTGGGCCGTGGGGCACTCGGATCCGGGCAATAGGGAACGATGGGAGTAGTAGTGGCAACCCGGTTCCGTGGCTCAGGGTGGTCAGGCCAGTGGTAGTCCGTTATGTGCTATTGATTATGTCCGACTATGCCACCCGTGGATTGCGGTTGTTAGGAACCGCCGCTGCAGGGCAGACCGCTGGGGCTGATGATGTATGCAGCTGGGATGATGTGACTCCCCACGGGAAGAGTGCGGCCCCAGGGCAGTGTAGTGGATGGTGGGAGTGATGGTGGTGAGAGTCCCAGTACCGGTAGTGCCGGAGGAGCGAAAAAGCACACAGACAACGTACTGCAGTCCAGGGTCTTTACTCACGGTTAATATCCAAGTCACTTCTGCAGGGAATGACTGCCCGAGCCGTGCTGCGTCCACCAGGTGAGGGGCTCGGTCAACTCCCAGGCAGTTCAGGAGCATGGCACAGGACCCCCTTTAATCCTTTCTCTGGCCTGCCTCACCAGTGACCCACTTTTGTCCAGCTGCCGCGGACTTGTGCGGGTAAACGTGGGCCCCGTCCTCCGCTGTCCTATATGGTGCTTCCTAGCAGGTTTGATGAGGTGTCGCACCAATAAATGATCACGACGACCGGTCTTTGGCTGAGGGTAGTTTCTCCTCCACCAACTTGGGATCCGGTACCCTTAATCTACCTGACCCTTCACCCTGGATTCTCGTGGGTTCTTAGGGTCCCTTCCACCTTCTTGTTCCTGAGCCCTTCTGTTTCTCTCTCTCTTCTCCTTCTTTCCTGTTCTGTCTTCTCCTCCTTCCCTTGGCCTCTTCTCCAGGCCCACTTCTCCTTCTCCTCTCAGGCTCCGGCCTCTTCTCTAGGCCTGCCTCTGGAGCAGCACTCAGCCTGAGCTGCTGCTCCCTGTCAGCTCTCCTCTCCTCACAGACTGAACACTGTTCTAAGATGGTGCCCACCTTTTATACCTCCCTCTGACCATGAACCCAGGTGACCAGCAACCAATGAGCTCCTATCTACGCTCAGGAACCAGCCCCTATCTGCCCCTACAGCACTGGGTGTTCCACCCCCCTCCCCACTCCAGGCAGGGACATAGTCGGTCGTGCCTGCACTTCTGTCTAGTGGGAGCACCGTTGAGCTGTCCCTCGGAAATGGGGTGTGTGTGCTGTATGCAGCTAACTGAGCCCTGGTCCATACTCCATCCTTACCCGGGAGTGGAATATCACACCTCTGGACTGAGGTGCAATACCCCTGTAGCGGCCGAACCCTCGGGGCGCTACACATGCAGTACACGCTATGTGAGGAATCACAAGTCTGCAGTCACATAGAGTGGCTGCAGACTTGTCATTTTAGACCGGATAACCCTTTAATACCTTGTTAATTTGCAGATGTCATACTTACATTAGTCAAGATAACAAAGTTGTAGGATTTAAAGACAATTTATCATCAGGATTTTATATAGGATGCATATATAGATTTTTGACTGACAACCTCCCTCAACTCAAGGTGCTGATTACTGTAATTTTTTTTAATTACTTATGTGTAATTTTTTTTTTCATTTTCCAGCACACCATATGATAAAATGGATGGTGTCATTCAAAAGTACAACTGGTTCTTCAAAAAAAACAAGACCTCACATGGCTTTGCCAGTGGGAAAATAAAGATGTAATCACTTTTGGAAAAAAGGGAGGGAAAAATGAAAAATCGCTTGGTCCTTACAGGGTAACATGAATTAGCCTTATTCTGACTCCATAACTAGGCAGTGAGTGTGGAGCGCTTGAAGACAACATTTCTAGGTTGCCTCTTTATGTGCCAGTACTCACACGTAAAGATTTAATCAAATAGCTTGAACTAAATTGCAGGAGACACGTATGAAGATTTCAGAAGAAGGTTTATTTTAAAACTGAATTCTTGTAGTTATGCACAATTACAGTAGCACTAGTTGTAACAGCTGCAGTAGGTAAAAAAGACTATTCTAAACCAGTGCTGAAGACATGAGCTTCCTAAGATGGCTGACACAGAATGAGGAAGAAAATGAAAGGGGGCTTGCTGACATCAGACATAGGGATGCAGACAGGGAGAGAGAGAGGACAGACTTCTAAAAGAGCAAACATTAGTGCATAGCAACATAATAGCAACAATAAAATGCAATACTGTATGATTCCAAGTTATGGGACATGACAAGCCTTTCTTGGGTATAGTTGGGTGTGTACGTGACAGTCGTGTAGAGGTAATGTATTAATGTACAGTACAACTATACAGAGAAGATAAAAGAAAACTAACCTGATTTGTCCTGTTCATCATCAAATTCGACACTGAATGTATGGCCGCTATTCATAATAACTTTGGCAGAGGACGGATCATAGTCAACATTGAAAGGTGGCAAACTCGGATCATAGATAGCAGAGTCAGTGTTGATATCAATCGGTGACTGACGCTCTCCATTAGCAATAGGGAACAATTCATGCCACACTTCAGGACCTGCATTTAAATAGGAAAAAATGATTTCTTTACAAACCTATCCAATCATGCATAGAAATGATGTACTGATACACATAATATCCTGGTAAAGCATCTCCTAGATTCTTAACGGGTTTAAGGACCACATTACCCCTTTTCATATTAGAAAAAGTAAGCCTTCCATTATCTAATTCATGTAAAATATGCTTCAGTGAAGATGCAAGGATCCATCAGTGAATCCATGCTCCTGCAAACTATTGCTCTAGGGTCTCTAGTTATTCTTGCAATGATTTCATATGGACTGATTAAAAATAACCTTAAAGAAGCACTCTCAATAAAGAGGTTATCCAGGACTGATTTATTTTTTTATTATGGGCCTAAGAACTAACAGGCAGGTAGTAGCCTGGTGCCAGCTCAGAGAGGTCACTGAACGCTCCTGCTGGCGATTCTTCTGCTTCACGTCAACAGATCAGCTCTTCTTCTTTTGGGCTGCTCTGTAGATACAGCATGACTGCGAACATCATGCTGATTGGCACCCGGCTTCCTGCAGTTAGGAATCGAGGAGCCAGCTGTCAGTCAGCATGTCATGGGCAGTCATAGCCTGTCAACAGAGCAGACAAGAAGACAAGCAGCTGCTCTGTTGATGTGATGTTAGCAGATGCCACAGAATCACTGGCAAGAGCGGGGAGATCGGTGGTTGGAAGAACAGGGCCTTACCTGTTAGTTCTTAGGTCCATAGTAAAAAAAGAAAATAGTCCCAGATATCCCAGATATAAATGTATATGTAATGTAGTGTCAGTGTGTTAATAGACTGACTGATTGCCATCTTCTCTGGTATCCAGCACCATTTTGCTCCTCTTCTGAGTCATGAGATAGTGCACTGCGTTCTCTGTGAACCAGAACTAGTTCTTACAATGTAAGCCTGTGGAGTGTTAGAACGAGGCTCCTTGGAATTACATTGTAAGAGCTCATGCAGACGACCATATTTTCGGTCCGGGTGTGATCCAACAAAACATCAGATCGCACTGAGACCAATGTTATTCTATTCATATTTGAGTTTATTCTTCCATTCGAGTCTGTCCGAGGAAAAAAAATTGCAGCATGCACGATTTGCATCCGGATCATCAAAAAAATTACATACGAATGTGGTCCAGTTTTTACAGATTGACAAATTGGAAAAGATGGAGACATTTTTTTCCATCTTTTCCACACTTCAGAAAAGATGGACCTGAAATTGGATCAATTTTCTTTTATGAGAAAAAATACTGTCGTGTGACCCTAGCCTAAGGCTAGGGTCACACGACTCTCCAATACAATTGACTCTCCAATACAAGCACATTTATCATAGTGGGGACTCTCCCCGGACTCCCAAAACACTCTATAGAGAGATGGTGGAGACTTTGTGTTTTTACATATGGAGGACTCAGATATGTAAACCTTGACATCATACATTATGTCTTTGAAAGATTTGCCTAAATAAGATACTCCTGATGAACCTTGGAAAAGGGGAAACACGTTGAGTTGTACAGGCATTGAGTCATATATGCACGATATATTTTTATTCATGACATGCAATCTCAGATGTGTAGGTTTTGAGTCATATATGTATGGATTTGGTAATGAATTTTGTTTCATGACATGCAAACAGTGGTCATGAGCTACATATGAATTGTTTTGAGCTATTTGGGCATTCAATTGCAGTCACATTTACTGGGTAATATTTATTTGTATGTAATGGATTCATGGTCCAGGACAATTTATTAATTGTGATAAGGAAATATATATAAATTAATTGGGTATTGAGTATTATCTTGAAAAGGATCCTCTGTCCATGTCATGGAAATTAAGTAGTGCAATCTAAGATTTATCCTTTTATGTGGCATGATTTCTAAAAAAAGTTTAAAAAAAAAATAAAAAAATGTATCTATGCTATGTGCTTTTGATTATATTTATGCACCCGTGTGTATCTGTGGCCAAATTGCACTGATCAGGGCTACAGATATGTAAAGAACTCTTTGAATTGTTTTCATTTTTTCTATTTGTCACAAGGAACTGTGTGTTCTCAACAAAGAATCCCTTTACCCCACTGGCCGTTATTATAGGGTGTTATAGGGATCCCAGGGAG
Organism: Phyllobates terribilis; assembly: GCF_046119375.1. Classification (NCBI taxonomy): domain Eukaryota; kingdom Metazoa; phylum Chordata; class Amphibia; order Anura; family Dendrobatidae; genus Phyllobates; species Phyllobates terribilis. Next base: position 673,026,409 of record NW_027362764.1, on the reverse strand, counting down.
AGTCATCGTTGAGCGGGAGCGCCATTGCGCAGGAAAATAGGGTGCCAACCTCTGCGGCAAGGCAGGGCGAGATAGGGCCTAAATAGGGTGAGGCACTATCCCCTCCTCTTATTGTGCACTGATGTTGTGGTTTGTTATTTTATGGCTGTTAATATTTTAATACAGATATTAAAGGTTATATTTTAGAATTTGTCTCGAAGCAATACAAGGCTGACATGAACCCCAACCCTATTACCCCACTTGCCACTGCTCCAGGGCAAGTGGGAAGAGCACAGGCTAAGCGCCAAATTTGGCGCATCTTATCGATGTGCTAGATCTAAGGCTGCTGAGAGCTGATATTATTAGTCTCGGAGGGGGTCAGGATCCATGGCCCCTTCCCTGACTATTAATATAAGCCCGCAGCTGTCTGTTTAGCCTTTGATGGTTAGATTTTATAAGGTTGATCATATGTCAATTTTTTTCTGGGGTCCCCCTGCAATCTAGCCAGTAAAGGCTAAGCAAACAGCTGTGGGCTGTTATTAATATCCAGGGTACATTTTTGGCTAATGGCCCCTTCCCCGGCTTGTAATATCAGCCCCCAGTAGTTGGCTTTCCCTTTACTGGTTATGAAAATGATGCAGGAGCCCACGCCATTTTTTTTAAACTTTAGGCTATGTGCCCACGATCGGGACATAGCAGCGCTTTGAACGCTGCATATTTTTGCTGCGTCCAAAACGCTGTGTTCTATTGAACGCAGGATTTACTGCATTTAATACATTCTAGTGGTAAAATTTCTGTTGCGGAGTCTAGCGACTCCGCAAGTGAATTTGACATGCTGCGGTCCTGAAAGACGCACTGCATGTCAGTGTCCACGGATGATCCGCAGCCTCAGATGCACGCATAGTGGATATGGGATTTCTAGAAATACCATCCACTATGCTGTAACATCTTGCCCCTGCAGGTTTGACGCTGCATAAATACGCAACTTTAAACCTGCTGCGGTTCCTGATCGTGGGCACATACCCAAACTCACCTGCAGCCTGTAAATTTCTGTGGCAGAGACGCCAGTCTCCGCTGCAGATTTTGACTGATTGAAATGTCACTACTTGCTGTGGATCCGCATGTACTGACAACAAAAGTGCGGCATTAGAACACAGAATTTTGGACTCAGCTAAAATACGCTGCATCCAAAGTGCTGCTAGTTGCTCATCGTGGGGACGTAGGAGCTAACCAAACAGCTGTGAGCTGTTATTAATAGCCAGGTAACATGTTTGCCTAATGGCACCTTCCTATCCTAAAAATAGCAGCTCTCAGCTTCCCCAGAAATTACATGTTTGGGAATGCTAATGGGATTTAGGTTTATGGGATTAGCTGACACCAAGCCCTTTGTTAAGTGATGAAGAGGTGTCAATCATACACCCTAATTACTAAACCTAAGTAAAGTAAAGAGTTAAATAAACACACACATTGAGAATAAAACACTTCATTTGAAATACAACAGACACATTCTTTAACCATTTAAATTAACTAATATACTCACCCCAGATCTGACAGTAATCCAAAAGTTAAAGTGATGTCCCAAGTTTATTTTTTCAAATATCTTTATTTAGCTCCAAAAAGCATTCATTGCTGTACAAAAACGCATTAAAAACACACCAAAATCGCAGCAAAACGTGTGTTTTTCCTGCCAAAAGATGCAGAAACCTTGCAGAAATTTATGCAATCAAATCCTGAACGTGCGCACATACCATACCCTAAAAGAAACTTCTGGATCACACAGAGAGCACAGTGTGATCCAGAGAGTCTGAATATTCATCACATGACTCAGAAGAGGAGAGAAATAGTGCTGGGTACTGGAGAAGATGGCGATCGGTGAGTATATAAACACAGTGACACTACACTAATATATATGTATATTGTGGTAGATCGGCTCACTTGGCTGCACATAGAGGTAGACACAGGAACACTGTCTTTAAATCTTCCATTGTGGTTTATTAAGAGTAAGGCATAAACGACAGCAACGTTAACAAAACAAGCACGGCCCTCCCGGCCTAACAAGAAAAACAAAGCATAACGTATGGCATAGTCCTTGTTGCTACGGGTACGCTTCAGCAACAAACAACCCAATGCTTAGCTTTCCTTCACATAACAAAAGCAGCTCCAGAGCTTTCACCTCCAGGCCCACCGACACCAAATGCTCTAAAAGACTGAGAATTTATCCTCTTAACTCTTCCCTCTCTTCAGGTGCTTAACCACCCTAGTAGTAAACATGGCTAATTAACCCCTGATCACTTCATGTACTGGAGCATTTTCCTATGTTTATATTACTGGAGCTAACAATCTCAGTGCTACATATCTCCCCTCCAGCACTTTGTTAGTGACTTTGTCACAATATATGGATATATATATACTATATATACAGTACAGACCAAAAGTTTGGAAACACCTTCTCATTTAAAGATTTTTCTGTATTTTCATGACTTTGAAAATTGTACATTCACACTGAAGGCATCAAAACTATCAATTAACACATGTGGAATTATATACTTAACAAAAAAATGTGAAACAACTGAAAATATGTCTTATATTCTAGGTTCTTCAAAGTAGCCACCTTTTGCTTTGATGACTGCTTTGCATACTCTTAGCATTCTCTTGATGAGCTTCAAGAGGTAGTCACCGGAAATGGTTTTCACTTTACAGGTGTGCCCTGTCAGGTTTAATAAGTGGGATTTCTTGCCTTATAAATGGGGTTGAGACCATCAGTTGTGTTGTGCAGAAGTCAGGTGGATACACAGCTGATAGTCCTACTGAACAGACTGTTAGAATTTGTATTATGGCAAGAAAAAAGCAGCTAAGTAAAGAAAAACGAGTGGCCATCATTACTTTAAGAAATGAAGGTCAGTCAGTCTGAAAAATTGGGCAAACTTTGAATGTGTCCCCAAGTGCAGTTGCAAAAACCATCAAGCGCTACAAAGAAACTGGCTCAAATGAGGACCGCCCCAGGAAAGGAAGACCAAGAGTCACCTCTGCTTCTGAGGATAAGTTTATCTGAGTCACCAGCCTCAGAAATCGCAAGTTAACAGCAGCTCAGATTAGATACCAGGTCAATGCCACACAGAGTTCTAGCTGCAGACACATCTCTACAACAACTGTTAAGAGGAGACTTTGTGCAGCAGGCCTTCATGGTAAAATAGCTGCTAGGAAACCACTGCAAAGGACAGGAAACAAGCAGAAGAGACTTGTTTGGGCTAAAGAACACAAGGAATGGACATTAGACCAGTGGAAATCTGTGCTTTGGTCTGATGAGTCCAAATTTGAGATCTTTGGTTCCAACCACTGTGTCTTTGTGCAACGCAGAAAAGGTGAACAGATGGACTCTACATGCCTGGTTCCCACCGTGAAGCATGGAGGAGGAGGTGTGATGGTGTGGGGGTGCTTTGCTGGTGACACTGTTGGGGATTTATTCAAAATTGAAGGCATACTGAACCAGCATGGCTACCACAGCATCTTGCAGCGGCATGCTGTTCCATCCGGTTTTGGTTTAGTTGGACCATCATTTATTTTTCAAAAGGACAGTGACCCCAAACACACCTCCAGGCTGTGTAAGGGCTATTTGATCAAGAGGGAGAGTGATGGGGTGCTATGCCAGATGACCTGGCCTCCACAGTCACCAGACCTGAACCCAATCGAGATGGTTTGGGAGGAGCTGGACCGCAGAGTGAAGGCAAAAGGGCCAACAAGTGCTAAGCATCTCTGGGAACTCCTTCAAGATTGTTGGAAGACCACATCAAGAGAATGCCAAGAGTGTGCAAAGCAGTCATCAAAGCAAAAGGTGGCTACTTTGAAGAACCTAGAATATAAGACATATTTTCAGTTTTTTGTTAAGTATATAATTCCACGTGTTAATTCATAGTTTTGATGCCTTCAGTGTGAATGTACAATTTTCAAAGTCATGAAAATACAGAAAAATCTTTAAAAGAGAAGGTGTGTCCAAACTTTTGGTCTGTACTGCATATGCCTCCTGTTTCTGATCAATGTGACATATATAACCTAAAAGATCATTGTTGCCACAGATACAGTTATATGAAAAAGTTTGGGCACCCCTATTAATCTTAAGCTTATTGTTTTATAAAAATTGGTGTTTTTGCAACAGCTATTTCAGTTTGATATATGTAATAACTGTTGGACACAGTAATGTTTCTGCCTTGAAATGAGGTTTATTGTGCTAACAGAAAATGTGCAATCTGCATTCAAACAAAATTTGACAGGTGCATAAGTATGGGCACCTCACCAGAAAAGTGACATTAATATTTAGTAGATCCTCCTTTTGCAAAAATAACAGCCTCTAGTCGCTTCCTGTAGCTTTTAATGAGTTCCTGGATCCTGGATAAAGGTATTTTTGACCATTCCTCTTTACAAAACAATTCCAGTTCAGTTAAGTTTGATGGCCACCGAGCATGGACAGCCCTCTTCAAATGATCCCACAGATGTTCAATGATATTCAGGTCTGGGGACTGGGATGGCCATTCCAGAACATTGTAATTTTTCCTCTGCATGAATGCCTGAGTAGATTTGGAGCGGTGTTTTGGATCATTGTCTTGCTGAAAGATCCATCCCCTGCGTAACTTCAACTTTATCACTGATTCTTGAACATTATTGTCAAGAATCTGCTGATACTGAGTGGAATCCATGCGTCCCTCAACTTTAACAAGATTCCCGGTGCCGGCATTGGCCACAAAGCCCCAAAGCATGATGGAACCTCCACCAAATTTTACTGTGGGTAGAAAGTGTTTTTCTTGGAATGCTGTGTTTTTTTGCCGCCATGCATAACGCCTTTTTGTATGACCAAACAACTCAATCTTGGTTTCATCAGTCCACAGGACCTTCTTCCAAAAAGAAATTGGCTTCTCCAAATGTGCTTTTGCATACCTCAGCCGACTCTGTTTGTGGCGTGCTTGCAGAAACGTCTTCTTTCGCATCACTCTCCCATACAGCTTCTCCTTGTGCAAAGTGCGTTGTATAGTTGACCGATGCACAGTGACACCATCTGCAGCAAGTTGATGCTGCAGCTCTCTGGAGGTGGTCTGAGGATTGTCCTTGACTGATCTCACCATTCTTCTTCTCTGCCTTTCTGATGTTTTTCTTGGCCTGCCACTTCTGGCCTTAACAAGAACTGTCCCTGTGTTCTTCCATTTCCTTACTATGCTCCTCACAGTGGAAACTGACAGGTTAAATCTCTGAGACAGCTTTTTGGATCCTTCCCCTGAACAACTATGTTGAATAATCTTTGTTTTCAGATCATTTGACAGTTGTTTTGAGGAGCCAATGATGCCACTCTTCAGAGGAGATTCAAACAGGAGAACAACTTGCAAGTGGCCACTTTAAGTAGCTTTTCTCATGATTGCATACACCGGACTATGAAGTTCAAAGCTCAATGAGGTTACAAAACAAAAAAAAGTGCTTTAGTAAGTGAGTAAAAAGTAGGTAGGAGTATTTAAAACAAGAAAATGATAAGGGTGCCCATACTTATGCACCTGTCAAATTTTGTTTGAATGCAGATTGCACATTTTCTGTTAGTACAATAAACCTCATTTCAAGGCAGAAACATTACTGTGTCCAACAGTTATTACATATATCAAACTGAAATAGCTGTTGCAAAAACACCAATTTTTATAAAACATTAAGCTTAAGATTAATAGGGGTGCCCAAACTTTTTCATATAACTGTACATCTCATGTAAACATGGACTGTACGGCCAAAAATATGCAAACTGTTTGGGAACCAAGCAATTGGGTTAACCCCTTCCCACGAAGGCTAATTTTGTTTTTCCCTTTAGTTTTTTTCCTTCCCTTTCTTCTAAGAACTTTAACTTTTTTTTTTCAGTGACATACCCATATGGGATGGGATGATTTGTACTTTCTAATGACTCCATTCATTTATCCATATACCACATACTGAAAAACCGGAAATAAATTCTAAGAGTGGTGAATTGTGAAAAAATTCAACAATGTTCAATGTGTGGTAAAAATTACCTGAAAACATGATTCTTCAGGTCATTTGCATCGATGTGAAACTTCTATAGTTACTTCATATTTTAGTAGCTAAAAAACAGAAATTTAAAAAAAAAATGGTTTGTGTTTCCATTTTGTGAGTTTGTAGCTCTTTTTATGTCAAAAGAGCAGTATGGAGGATTGTTTTGTGTGTGGCAAGCTGATGTTTTTATTGACATAATTTTGGGGTATATATGACATAGTGATTGTATGTTTTTGTATTTTTCAGGGGGTGTTAAGGCAAAAAAATTCTTACAATTCTGGTGGTCCAATTTTTTTGATTTACAGCAAATATCGTATGGGTTAATACATTTTAGATTTTGATATATCAGGCTATTGCAGATGCGGAAACAACTAAATAAGGATATGTGCACACATTTAGTATTTGCAGCAGATATTTCTGCGTAAAATATGCGCATTTTTGCGGCGTTTTTATGTTTAATTTCATATGAATGGGTGAAAAACACTGCAAAAATGCTGAAAGAATTGAAGTGCTGCAGATTTGAAAAAAAATGCTTTGGAGGATCAAATCTGCAAGGAAAAAATAAGCAGTAAGTGAATGAGATCTCAGAACTCTCATTCACTTTGCTGGTACTGTAAAACGCTGTGTTTTTTCTGCGGCAAAAATGCATGTAAAAAACGTAACGTATGAACAAGCCCTATGTTGATTTTTTTTTATTTATTTACCTTTAACTGGAGAAAAGAGGGGTCATTCAAACTTTTCTCATTTTTTTTTTCTTTGATTGTTAATGATTGACAGCAGCATTTAAGAGGTTAAATAACAGCTATTATAAACTCTGGGCAATGCTGGTACAGGCATATGCCAGCTGTGTAATACAGCTGGAACCTGCCATGTATGGAGAGGGTTCAGCAGCTGAACCCGCTACATACACCCGACATGCGTTGTACATGTATGTTGGAAGGGTTGGGAAGGGTTTAATGATCATTCATGTAAAATGGACTTAAATGAGCACCAATCAACTGATATGTCATAAGTATACAATGAAGAGAATGATTGCTGCAGGGTGTAACCTAGATTATAAGGAAGACAAGGGAGTGCTATCTAGGCGTAGTATTAGAATATATCATGATTGGTACCACATTATTTTTGTCACCTTATATGGTTATGCATACAGGCACAACTCTAGGATAACATGTATTCCGTATAAATCCGTGATAGCGGTCTGTTGCCACCTTGTTAAACTGTGGAGGGTCCTTCAAGAAGTTTCAAAGTAACAAAAATGTTTTCAGAAAAAATACAAGAAATTGGCGCTTCCACTCTGTGTGTGATTCTTCAATACGGTGAATTCACCTGATGAAGGTTGACCCCATCTGAAACGGGTTGTGTTGTTATCTTTGCATTTTAATACACCGTATTGAAGAATCCTGGAAACAAAGTGGAAGCCCCAATTTCTTGTATTTGTTTTTTAGGAAAATTAAGACAATGCTGAAATGAATAGCGAGATACACATATTTTGTTTAGCTGAAGATTGGGTACTCAGAAACATCTCATTTGGTCATGTGGATCAAAAAATAACAATTCGACATCACTTTGTCGTCATTCTGTCTTTCTACATATTTTCTTGCACTTTACATCTGTCTAATTCTACACGTAAAATGCTATCTCTGTCCTATATTCTGACCTGTTCGTTTCGCCTCATTGCCATAAGAGCAGTGGTTTATCAGAGATAATGACCATATGTTAAATACCAGTGAGCAGATTGAACAGGCAGCTTTTTCTTATCTTCACTTCTATTACACCTCAGTAAGACCAGCTTCACACATCCACATTTCACAATCCACGATCTATTGATCATCCACGGGTCTCCTGGCCTGCACTAATATACTCCATATATGCCTATGTGTTCAGGTCAGGAGCCCAACAGTCAGTCTGGGCATTGTGATCCGTCCATGGACTCTGAAATGCAGACGTGCAATGCCAACATTCTTTCTTTTTTTATTGATTTTTCAATTATCATTTGAAAGCGAGAAGTAATATACGGTAATCATGTGTAAGATACTAAATGATAAATACAATAAATCTTGTCTTTGGAGTAGGACCTTGCATTATTTATGTTCAGTCAGGAACATGTGTTTTTATATATGATGCTGTGCACGCATAATGTAATGAATATTGGCTCATACTGAGCTTTATGTAATATTATCTAACCTTTTCCAAATAAAGTGGTATATTTGTGTTCATGTGGAAAAAACTATGTTTGGCCATTATTTGACTTGTATCCTGCATTTTTTTTCTTTGCAGACTCCATCTGAAATTTTCAATTGTCGCTGAGTCTGTAGGTGGATTTGCACCCAAGATGAAGCCAAAGTCACTCGGCGAAACGCTCGTTGAGATTAAGCCTAGAGATAGGGTTAATACATTTGGGGACATTGTTTGGGAAGGCCATAAATGCATATAGTAATTGTTAGTGGTAACACGTGCAAGGCAGCAATAGAGCGCTGAGTCTGTTGATAACAATTGTAAATAGCGGCACATAGACTGTAAGGATGGAGAGCTTATATGATGTGCTCGGCATGCTTTGCTATCACTTGGGCCGCTGACAGGGGGGTGTTGACTACGTAGCACCCCCTCAGCATCAGCAGCAGCATGCGGGATACATTAGATCCCACACTGTTGTAAAGGAAGCTCGACCTTGTCCACTTTGGATATGTCTGGAAGATAATGTCTATTCATTCATATAACCCATGAATCAATGTATTTGGACACTACAGAACTGCGCCTATAGGCAAGCTCTACAATAGGACATTAAATACAATTACTTTATAAACTTTCGATTGTTAAAAACCCATAAAAGTCATTTTTATTCTTAATTAATGAATGGCGTTGGTAAAGGACAGAAGACAAGACTAGGGTCGAGATATCTTGAAGTTCACTGTAGTGTACATGCTATACACAAACGTTTTAGTCAGTAGTGGCAAATATGCTGCAAAGTAAGAATGCTTTAAAAAAAAAAAAAAAGTGTTAATGGTTTATTTTTATCAATGAACAAAATGCAAAGTGAACGAAGAAAAGAGAAATCTAAATCCAGTCAATATTTGCTGTGATTACTTGTTGCCTTCAAAACAGCATCAATTCTTCTAGTTATACTTGCACAAAGTCGGGGATGATCAGTTTCTGCCTGATGTCTGTGACTATATTATAAGGTTAGTTTTATATTCTCACATTACTTAGGAATAGACACATTTCAGGGGTTAATATAACCATATAGGACAGAGTATTATAAAAGAACTCCCAAAGGGGCAAATAAAATCCCCTTTAGTACGTAGGTAGAGACACAAGACAGTCTAGAACGTCACACCTGGATACTTGGATCTTAATAATCTCAGGTAACAAAGTCTATTGAACGCAATAAATGAATTAAAACTAGAGATTTAGTGCAGAACTGTAGATACTCCATGGTCCAGTTATAAATGCTTCTTCTTTTACATAAAGACCATCCATTGATTATGAATGGATACCTAGGTCTAAACATATGAGTACACTCATACGTAGAAATACAAGCACAGATGCCCATTGTGTATGCAGTATGGTAAGAAATAGTTCGGGGGACATATTATTTCGATCTTGATGCAATGGTGGTACAGTTAAAATGGGTGTGTATTATTAGGGCTTATGTCCGTAATAGAGCTACTGTTTTTTACCCACTTTCCATCAGGACCACTTGCATGACGCCGATCATAATCAATCTTATGAAAACTTAGTAACAATGTTAGAATCTAATCATTACATTTTTCATTTAGATGCATTGCTTACAGCTTACCATTGTGATCGGCGTACCCCCAGTTCAAACTTCTGCTCATTTGGTAACTATATAAACTTCTTCTCGGACAGCAGGGATAAAGTCTAGCAGTGAACTTCAATCACTTGATCCTATTTGCTTTACTAAATTCCTCACTGGAGAGGTCCGAGATGTCTGCAAGTAACACTTGCTCCTCGTGCAGGCAGGACCTCTTTCCAGCAGGCCAGTTACAAAGTGGTGGATTTCTTAACTTGCAGCAATAGTTTAGATGTTTCGGGATTCTGGATCCCGTTCATTGCTTTTAGTGTGTGTCAATACAGTGATCATGAGATAAGAGGAGCCAAGTGTTTATTGCATAAAAATGAAGAAATCACAGTGACTTGACCAATAACTAACTGGGTTCATTCAACACAAGCGCAGCTTTACTTATAGCAACAAGAAATATTCTCACAAAGATGCATATGATTCGAAAAGTACCCATGTAAAGGTATGTTCCCATGCTGTAGAGTTGTACAATCAGTTCTGAATGAGGTTGTTTTGGTGTTTTGGCAGAAAGAAAATTGGAATCTGCAAATTGAATTCAAGGGAATGAGACAGGTAGGACTCCAAGCAATCAATAAGTGTTGGTATATCCTAGCAATATGCTAAGATGGTAAGAACCTTTTAACCTCTTCCCAGTATCTGCTGTACATTTATGGTGCATGTCCATATACAGCAGGTGCCACTTGTATTTTACAGCTAGCACTTGGCTTTAACAGCAGTAATTGGTGCTGCTAACTTCAATTGCTGCTACTTAACCACTTAAAGAGAATCTGTCAGCAGGTTTTTACTACCTCATCTGATGTAGGCAAAGAGAAGCTGAATCCAACGATGTATCACTTAGATTACTAGGTGCAGCCGTTCTCACACAATCAGAGCTTTTAGATTTAGCAGGAAGCAGAGCTGAGAAAGCTAACCCCGCCCACACCACAGCTAACCCCACCCACACCAGGTATCAGTGTACAAAGTCCATAGACCGTGAGCTGCCTATCACAGGAGGGGGCGTGTCAGGCCACAGCTCACCCAACCAGCTAGTCACAGCAATGATAAGCTCCTGGTGCTAAAACAATCATTGTAAGCAAACAAAACCCCAGAGCCTGATAAGAGAGTGTGTGACTCACGCGCGTCCTCTGTAAGCCCTTACCCTGGGAGATGGGGGACTCGGAGTCGGGTCCTTTGATGTAGAGATGGGGTGCAGCTGTGGCCCGGACCCGACCCGTGCCCATGGTCGTCACACTAAAACAAAAGAGATGGTACGGGCTTATCCGGGTTGAGTGGCTGATCTCGACTACGCCACCTGTGGCACCTGGTGAAGGCCATCAGCGCCGCTGCAGTCCTCTGAGGCATGGTGTTATGGTAGCCGTAGTTAATACTACTCCCCACAGGTGGAGCAAGGCCTCAGGGCAGAGGGACAGGATGACAGGGGTAGTAGTCCAGGAGGTCTGGTGCTGCGTAGCGCAGTGTAATGCAGAATAAAGAGTCCGGAGGCCATAGGGGTTAACTTCCAGGGTTTTCACTCACGTTGTAGAGTACAGCTGCAAGGCTTCTCCCTGCTCCTCGCGGAGTTCTGCGGTCACCAGAGACGGGGGGGTCCAACAACCTCCGAGTAAGTCCAGCGTTCAATCAGGACCCCGCACCAGAGTGTTCCTAGACTTCAGATCGGGTACTTTCCTGTCTGTGTGTGTGTAGATAGGCCGGGCCTCCCTCTGAACTCCTCTCAGAAAAAGGGTACGGGTGGCAGCTCCGCTCCTTCCGTTACCCAGTGGGATCCTCAGGGCCTACCGGGCTTTCCCGACCAGGACATGGAGTAGCAAGGTCGGGTGTCAGGGGCCGGTACCCCTCTTGCAGCCGGAATCCCTCTGAATATATCAGGTTGGCGAGGACAGGTGGCGTATACCGCTCCGTCTGCATCCTCCCTGGGATCCATTTGCTGTGGAGCTACACTCCTGAGCTCCGGGCCTTCTTGGTCATGGTCCTTGATCGGGTTGAGACATTCATTATCTGCAATCTGCCCCTCGACCCAAGGCCAAGGTACGAGGGCTGTGTCTCCATCCGATGCAGGCCCACACAGGATCCGCTTACAGGGTAGGAGGTCACAGTAGAACAGTCAAAGAACCATCATGGAGCAGACTGAAGGACAGCCTGACAGGCTGACGGACAGAAAGGACCATTAGAACAGAAAAGGACCATGAACCAAGATGGCTGTGTATTAAATATTAAATTTTAAGTGTCACTAAAATGTTAGTCCTCCACCCTCACCCACTAAATGGTTCCCCTAGCTCTTGGTTCCCCGGTCTCCCTGTAACCAGGAGGGCAGCACCTAGTGCATTCTAGCCCCCTCTGGTGGGAGAAGTGTGGTGTTGGATGTGAAGGAAGGGTCCTGACCATCGCACTGTTCTTACCTCAGAGGAGGAACACTACACTCCATTAGAGAAGTGCAGCATCCCTGTGGCGGTTGAACCCTCAGGGGCGCCACATTCCCCCCCGGTGAAACACAGCATGTCCGCGGGCTGCAAAAGAGTAATACCTAGGAAAGTTTTCTTTTTATATAACAATAAACCATCTTCCCTTTATGGGAGGCACATCTTCTTAAATGTTTCAAACATAATATATAATATAAAAATGCAAAAGTATAAAAGTATAAAAGTGCTAGCATTATCCAGAGACATTCATGTGCAGACAGACGGGTTAAAGTGCAAGGACGAAGAGTCAGTTCAGAAGTGCGAGGGACCTGTCCCAAACCCCCAAACTTGGGCCCTGGGGTGGCTGCAGGGCACGAAGATCCCGAGTTGGACCTCCAGGAGAGCCACCCTGACAGGTTTTTCTTTTGAGGTCTGAGGTAGAAATATCCGCGGTTTTACATAAAACCAATAAGGAGCACCTAAAGGAGCACCTAAAGAGATGCAAACTATGTGCAGGGTAAGAGTCTGTCTGCTGCAAGTCCGCAGGGACCAATGTCTCTAGAAACGGGGATATAAATCAAAACATAAACACAAACAGTATAACTTTCAACAGGTTACAACCGCCGGGGCTGCTTAAATCTCGGGTTCCCTCCTGGGAAAAGGATGGTTCCTCCTGACGGAGGCTGACCGGTCCTCTGAGGCCGAGCGCGAGGGGGCATCACTCCCGGACACCTTGTGGACATCCAGGGCGTACCACCCATGGTGGCGAGAGTACGTAACTACATCACCCGGGAAGAGGTTCCGATCAGGGTGTCCCTTCTTCAGCCGCGACTCGACGTCCTGCCTGCTGACGAAGACGTCGTCCTGGTAAAGGGGACTCCTTATGAACCCCCACCCCACCTCATGGTGGAAGCGGACGACTTGCCCTTCCACACGGGGACTTGGACGGGTTGCCTCTTCCTGTCGGGACTTGGCAGCTTTGGCCCGCACCTCGAGGCGCTCGCAGTGGACCTCCCTCTGGCGTTGCTCCTGAGTGAGTTGGAGAATCTGCTGATGGCACCGCTCGCTCCTCCTCTGCGCTTCAGCCCAGGTCTCCCGGGGAAAGCCCATCAGGTCCCCCCCTGGTTGTCCCAGGCCCACTCTTCAGCCTCCGGCCAGGTGACTGTCGGTGCGGCTAGCGGTGTCAAAAGGGGTTGCTGCCGGTCCTCTGCAAGTGTGGACCAGTCCAGGTTGGGGCCGGTGGACACCCCTGCAGCCTCAGGCGCTTCCGATTCGGGAGTTGGGCGGCAGTGCAGGTCTCCGCCTATAGCTGAAGCTTGCAGCTCCAGGACAAAGACCTGCTCCCAGGTGACCGCGTCGGGCAGGAGATACTCAGTCATGAGGTCCAGTATGGGCACGGTAGGTTCAGCAGCCGGGGCAGGGGCAGTACACTCACCCGCTGCTGGGCCGCTCACGACCTCTGTCACTGCTTCCCCCTGAGCTCCAGCTCCTTGGCGGCGGGTCCGAATGCGCAGCAGCATTTCTTCCCGCCACGCAGCAGACGCCGCCTTCTGGGCCTCATTCAGTCTCCGCATAAGACCCGGGGCTTCCTGGTGGAGAAACTCTATATCTCCCGCTGTAAGAACTCTGCTGCTTCGCTCCCTTCCGGGTGAAGGACCTGGACCGGGTTCGGAAGGCTCCGTTTGTTGTGCTCCAGCAGCGTCCATGTCAGCTCCCGAAGATCACCAAACTCCAACTGCAATGGCCGCACCTTGTTGCTTTTCTTCCTCCTCTTCTTTCGGGGCGGTTCCTGGGCGGCATGCTGACAGGCCCAGCTTCTTTCAGCCCATACGGTTTGACGGGCATTACTCCGCGGACAGTCTCTGATTGAAGAGGCGGTCCGCACTTTTGGCGCCATGCGGGAGCCCAGCCCACGATGGGAGGTGTTAGAAGGCCATCTTTCCACAGCATTATGGCGCCTGTTCTTCTTGGGCGGGCACCATTTTAAGTGAAAATGACAGTACAAGGTGTAAGGCACACAGTACCCGGTAGCAATGGGTAATTCCTTCCTTTGCTGCGGGCACGCGATCCTGCAGACTACGCCAAGTATTGTGTGACTCATGCGCGTCCTCTGTAAGCCCTTACCCTGGGAGATGGGGGACTTGGAGTCAGGTCCTTTGATGTAGAGATGGGGTGTAGCCGTGGCCCGGACCCGTTCCCAGGGTCGCCACACTAAAACAAAAGAGATGGTACGGGCTTATCCGGGTTGAGTGGCTGATCTCGACTACACCACCTGTGGCACCTGGTGAAGGCCACCAGCGCCGCTGCAGTCCGCTGAGGCATGGTGTTATGGCAGCCGTAGTTGTTACTACTCCCCACAGGTGGAGCAAGGCCTCAGGGCAGAGGGACAGGATGACGGGGGTAGTAGTCCAGGAGGTCTGGTGCTGCGTAGCGTGGTGTAATGCAGAATAAAGAGTCCGGAGGCCATAGGGGTTAACTTCCAGGGTTTTCACTCACGTTGTAGAGTTCAGCTGCAAGGCTTCTCCCTGCTCCTCGCGGAGTTCTGCGGTCACCAGAGACGGGGGGGTCCAACAACCTCCGAGTAAGTCCAGCGTTCAATCAGGACCCCGCACCAGAGTGTTCCTAGACTTCAGACCGGGTACTTTCCTGTCTGTGTGTGTGTAGATAGGCCGGGCCTCCCTCTGAACTCCTCTCAGAAAAAGGGTACGGGTGGCAGCTCCGCTCCTTCCGTTACCCAGTGGGATCCTCAGGGCCTACCGGGCTTTCCCGACCAGGACATGGAGTAGCAAGGTCGGGTGTCGGGGGCCGGTACCCCTCTTGCAGCCGGAATCCCTCTGAATATATCAGGTTGGCGAGGACAGGTGGCGTATACCGCTCCGTCTGCATCCTCCCTGGGATCCATTTGCTGTGGAGCTACACTCCTGAGCTCCGGGCCTTCTTGGTCATGGTCCTTGACCGGGTTGAGACATTCATTATCTGCAATCTGCCCCTCGACCCAAGGCCAAGGTACAAGGGCTGTGTCTCCATCCAATTCAGGCCCACACAGGATCCGCTTACAGGGTAGGAGGTCACAGTAGAACAGTCAAAGAACCATCATGGAGCAGACTGAAGGACAGCCTGACAGGCTGACGGACAGAAAGGACCATTAGAACAGAAAAGGACCATGAACCAAGATGGCTGTGTATTAAATATTAAATTTTAAGTGTCACTAAAATGTGAGTCCTCCACCCTCACCCACTAAATGGTTCCCCTAGCTCTTGGTTCCCCAGTCTCCCTGTAACCAGGAGGGCAGCACCTAGTGCATTCTAGCCCCCTCTGGTGGGAGAAGTGTGGTGTTGGATGTGAAGGAAGGGTCCTGACCATCGCACTGTTCTTACCTCAGAGGAGGAACACTACACTCCATTAGAGAAGTGCAGGGTCGAACCCTCAGGGGCGCCACAAGAGGCATCTCTGAAATCTGTGTTTTAGGCTATGTGCCCACGTAGCGTTTTTGTAGCATTTTTACGGCCACAAAAACGCAGCGAAAACGCTTGTAAATCAGCCTGCCATGCAAAGCAATGTGAATTTGGATGTGCTGTGCACATGATGCGCTAATTTGCGCGTCGACTTCTTATTGCGTTGCAAAACGCAGCATGACCATTTCTACCGTGATTACGCAGCAAATTCTCGGCCATTGAGGAACATTGAAATGCAGTAAACCCACAGGTATATGTGGATTTGCTGCGTTTCAATTAAATTCAATGGCCATGAATTTGCGGCATAATCGCGGTGCGTGTGGTACCCAGAATGAAGAGGAGACTACAATTCCTCTTCATCCCGGCTACCACGCGAAAAAAAGAAATAAAAAAGTTAAAAATAAAAAAAACCTGTATACTCACCTCTCCGGTCTCCTCCCGGGCGAGTCCTCTCTCCTCGGCGTCCCGCGGTGTACTTGCAGGACCTGCGGTGACGTAATTTAATCAGCTGATGGTCACGCGGGATGCCGAGGAGAGAGGATCGCCGCCCGGAGGAGACCGGAGAGGTGAGTATACAGGTT